>NC_091146.1:36663375-37378375 GCF_041381155.1 Argopecten irradians | reverse complement strand
CCCCCCCCCCCCCCCCCCCCCCCCCCCCCCCCCCCCCCCCCCCCCCCCCCCCCCCCCCCCCCCCCCCCCCCCCCCCCCCCCCCCCCCCCCCCCCCCCCCCCCCCCCCCCCCCCCCCCCCCCCCCCCCCCCCCCCCCCCCCCCCCCCCCCCCCCCCCCCCCCCCCCCCCCCCCCCCCCCCCCCCCCCCCCCCCCCCCCCCCCCCCCCCCCCCCCCCCCCCCCCCCCCCCCCCCCCCCCCCCCCCCCCCCCCCCCCCCCCCCCCCCCCCCCCCCCCCCCCCCCCCCCCCCCCCCCCCCCCCCCCCCCCCCCCCCCCCCCCCCCCCCCCCCCCCCCCCCCCCCCCCCCCCCCCCCCCCCCCCCCCCCCCCCCCCCCCCCCCCCCCCCCCCCCCCCCCCCCCCCCCCCCCCCCCCCCCCCCCCCCCCCCCCCCCCCCCCCCCCCCCCCCCCCCCCCCCCCCCCCCCCCCCCCCCCCCCCCCCCCCCCCCCCCCCCCCCCCCCCCCCCCCCCCCCCCCCCCCCCCCCCCCCCCCCCCCCCCCCCCCCCCCCCCCCCCCCCCCCCCCCCCCCCCCCCCCCCCCCCCCCCCCCCCCCCCCCCCCCCCCCCCCCCCCCCCCCCCCCCCCCCCCCCCCCCCCCCCCCCCCCCCCCCCCCCCCCCCCCCCCCCCCCCCCCCCCCCCCCCCCCCCCCCCCCCCCCCCCCCCCCCCCCCCCCCCCCCCCCCCCCCCCCCCCCCCCCCCCCCCCCCCCCCCCCCCCCCCCCCCCCCCCCCCCCCCCCCCCCCCCCCCCCCCCCCCCCCCCCCCCCCCCCCCCCCCCCCCCCCCCCCCCCCCCCCCCCCCCCCCCCCCCCCCCCCCCCCCCCCCCCCCCCCCCCCCCCCCCCCCCCCCCCCCCCCCCCCCCCCCCCCCCCCCCCCCCCCCCCCCCCCCCCCCCCCCCCCCCCCCCCCCCCCCCCCCCCCCCCCCCCCCCCCCCCCCCCCCCCCCCCCCCCCCCCCCCCCCCCCCCCCCCCCCCCCCCCCCCCCCCCCCCCCCCCCCCCCCCCCCCCCCCCCCCCCCCCCCCCCCCCCCCCCCCCCCCCCCCCCCCCCCCCCCCCCCCCCCCCCCCCCCCCCCCCCCCCCCCCCCCCCCCCCCCCCCCCCCCCCCCCCCCCCCCCCCCCCCCCCCCCCCCCCCCCCCCCCCCCCCCCCCCCCCCCCCCCCCCCCCCCCCCCCCCCCCCCCCCCCCCCCCCCCCCCCCCCCCCCCCCCCCCCCCCCCCCCCCCCCCCCCCCCCCCCCCCCCCCCCCCCCCCCCCCCCCCCCCCCCCCCCCCCCCCCCCCCCCCCCCCCCCCCCCCCCCCCCCCCCCCCCCCCCCCCCCCCCCCCCCCCCCCCCCCCCCCCCCCCCCCCCCCCCCCCCCCCCCCCCCCCCCCCCCCCCCCCCCCCCCCCCCCCCCCCCCCCCCCCCCCCCCCCCCCCCCCCCCCCCCCCCCCCCCCCCCCCCCCCCCCCCCCCCCCCCCCCCCCCCCCCCCCCCCCCCCCCCCCCCCCCCCCCCCCCCCCCCCCCCCCCCCCCCCCCCCCCCCCCCCCCCCCCCCCCCCCCCCCCCCCCCCCCCCCCCCCCCCCCCCCCCCCCCCCCCCCCCCCCCCCCCCCCCCCCCCCCCCCCCCCCCCCCCCCCCCCCCCCCCCCCCCCCCCCCCCCCCCCCCCCCCCCCCCCCCCCCCCCCCCCCCCCCCCCCCCCCCCCCCCCCCCCCCCCCCCCCCCCCCCCCCCCCCCCCCCCCCCCCCCCCCCCCCCCCCCCCCCCCCCCCCCCCCCCCCCCCCCCCCCCCCCCCCCCCCCCCCCCCCCCCCCCCCCCCCCCCCCCCCCCCCCCCCCCCCCCCCCCCCCCCCCCCCCCCCCCCCCCCCCCCCCCCCCCCCCCCCCCCCCCCCCCCCCCCCCCCCCCCCCCCCCCCCCCCCCCCCCCCCCCCCCCCCCCCCCCCCCCCCCCCCCCCCCCCCCCCCCCCCCCCCCCCCCCCCCCCCCCCCCCCCCCCCCCCCCCCCCCCCCCCCCCCCCCCCCCCCCCCCCCCCCCCCCCCCCCCCCCCCCCCCCCCCCCCCCCCCCCCCCCCCCCCCCCCCCCCCCCCCCCCCCCCCCCCCCCCCCCCCCCCCCCCCCCCCCCCCCCCCCCCCCCCCCCCCCCCCCCCCCCCCCCCCCCCCCCCCCCCCCCCCCCCCCCCCCCCCCCCCCCCCCCCCCCCCCCCCCCCCCCCCCCCCCCCCCCCCCCCCCCCCCCCCCCCCCCCCCCCCCCCCCCCCCCCCCCCCCCCCCCCCCCCCCCCCCCCCCCCCCCCCCCCCCCCCCCCCCCCCCCCCCCCCCCCCCCCCCCCCCCCCCCCCCCCCCCCCCCCCCCCCCCCCCCCCCCCCCCCCCCCCCCCCCCCCCCCCCCCCCCCCCCCCCCCCCCCCCCCCCCCCCCCCCCCCCCCCCCCCCCCCCCCCCCCCCCCCCCCCCCCCCCCCCCCCCCCCCCCCCCCCCCCCCCCCCCCCCCCCCCCCCCCCCCCCCCCCCCCCCCCCCCCCCCCCCCCCCCCCCCCCCCCCCCCCCCCCCCCCCCCCCCCCCCCCCCCCCCCCCCCCCCCCCCCCCCCCCCCCCCCCCCCCCCCCCCCCCCCCCCCCCCCCCCCCCCCCCCCCCCCCCCCCCCCCCCCCCCCCCCCCCCCCCCCCCCCCCCCCCCCCCCCCCCCCCCCCCCCCCCCCCCCCCCCCCCCCCCCCCCCCCCCCCCCCCCCCCCCCCCCCCCCCCCCCCCCCCCCCCCCCCCCCCCCCCCCCCCCCCCCCCCCCCCCCCCCCCCCCCCCCCCCCCCCCCCCCCCCCCCCCCCCCCCCCCCCCCCCCCCCCCCCCCCCCCCCCCCCCCCCCCCCCCCCCCCCCCCCCCCCCCCCCCCCCCCCCCCCCCCCCCCCCCCCCCCCCCCCCCCCCCCCCCCCCCCCCCCCCCCCCCCCCCCCCCCCCCCCCCCCCCCCCCCCCCCCCCCCCCCCCCCCCCCCCCCCCCCCCCCCCCTCCCCCCCCCCCCCCCCCCCCCCCCCCCCCCCCCCCCCCCCCCCCCCCCCCCCCCCCCCCCCCCCCCCCCCCCCCCCCCCCCCCCCCCCCCCCCCCCCCCCCCCCCCCCCCCCCCCCCCCCCCCCCCCCCCCCCCCCCCCCCCCCCCCCCCCCCCCCCCCCCCCCCCCCCCCCCCCCCCCCCCCCCCCCCCCCCCCCCCCCCCCCCCCCCCCCCCCCCCCCCCCCCCCCCCCCCCCCCCCCCCCCCCCCCCCCCCCCCCCCCCCCCCCCCCCCCCCCCCCCCCCCCCCCCCCCCCCCCCCCCCCCCCCCCCCCCCCCCCCCCCCCCCCCCCCCCCCCCCCCCCCCCCCCCCCCCCCCCCCCCCCCCCCCCCCCCCCCCCCCCCCCCCCCCCCCCCCCCCCCCCCCCCCCCCCCCCCCCCCCCCCCCCCCCCCCCCCCCCCCCCCCCCCCCCCCCCCCCCCCCCCCCCCCCCCCCCCCCCCCCCCCCCCCCCCCCCCCCCCCCCCCCCCCCCCCCCCCCCCCCCCCCCCCCCCCCCCCCCCCCCCCCCCCCCCCCCCCCCCCCCCCCCCCCCCCCCCCCCCCCCCCCCCCCCCCCCCCCCCCCCCCCCCCCCCCCCCCCCCCCCCCCCCCCCCCCCCCCCCCCCCCCCCCCCCCCCCCCCCCCCCCCCCCCCCCCCCCCCCCCCCCCCCCCCCCCCCCCCCCCCCCCCCCCCCCCCCCCCCCCCCCCCCCCCCCCCCCCCCCCCCCCCCCCCCCCCCCCCCCCCCCCCCCCCCCCCCCCCCCCCCCCCCCCCCCCCCCCCCCCCCCCCCCCCCCCCCCCCCCCCCCCCCCCCCCCCCCCCCCCCCCCCCCCCCCCCCCCCCCCCCCCCCCCCCCCCCCCCCCCCCCCCCCCCCCCCCCCCCCCCCCCCCCCCCCCCCCCCCCCCCCCCCCCCCCCCCCCCCCCCCCCCCCCCCCCCCCCCCCCCCCCCCCCCCCCCCCCCCCCCCCCCCCCCCCCCCCCCCCCCCCCCCCCCCCCCCCCCCCCCCCCCCCCCCCCCCCCCCCCCCCCCCCCCCCCCCCCCCCCCCCCCCCCCCCCCCCCCCCCCCCCCCCCCCCCCCCCCCCCCCCCCCCCCCCCCCCCCCCCCCCCCCCCCCCCCCCCCCCCCCCCCCCCCCCCCCCCCCCCCCCCCCCCCCCCCCCCCCCCCCCCCCCCCCCCCCCCCCCCCCCCCCCCCCCCCCCCCCCCCCCCCCCCCCCCCCCCCCCCCCCCCCCCCCCCCCCCCCCCCCCCCCCCCCCCCCCCCCCCCCCCCCCCCCCCCCCCCCCCCCCCCCCCCCCCCCCCCCCCCCCCCCCCCCCCCCCCCCCCCCCCCCCCCCCCCCCCCCCCCCCCCCCCCCCCCCCCCCCCCCCCCCCCCCCCCCCCCCCCCCCCCCCCCCCCCCCCCCCCCCCCCCCCCCCCCCCCCCCCCCCCCCCCCCCCCCCCCCCCCCCCCCCCCCCCCCCCCCCCCCCCCCCCCCCCCCCCCCCCCCCCCCCCCCCCCCCCCCCCCCCCCCCCCCCCCCCCCCCCCCCCCCCCCCCCCCCCCCCCCCCCCCCCCCCCCCCCCCCCCCCCCCCCCCCCCCCCCCCCCCCCCCCCCCCCCCCCCCCCCCCCCCCCCCCCCCCCCCCCCCCCCCCCCCCCCCCCCCCCCCCCCCCCCCCCCCCCCCCCCCCCCCCCCCCCCCCCCCCCCCCCCCCCCCCCCCCCCCCCCCCCCCCCCCCCCCCCCCCCCCCCCCCCCCCCCCCCCCCCCCCCCCCCCCCCCCCCCCCCCCCCCCCCCCCCCCCCCCCCCCCCCCCCCCCCCCCCCCCCCCCCCCCCCCCCCCCCCCCCCCCCCCCCCCCCCCCCCCCCCCCCCCCCCCCCCCCCCCCCCCCCCCCCCCCCCCCCCCCCCCCCCCCCCCCCCCCCCCCCCCCCCCCCCCCCCCCCCCCCCCCCCCCCCCCCCCCCCCCCCCCCCCCCCCCCCCCCCCCCCCCCCCCCCCCCCCCCCCCCCCCCCCCCCCCCCCCCCCCCCCCCCCCCCCCCCCCCCCCCCCCCCCCCCCCCCCCCCCCCCCCCCCCCCCCCCCCCCCCCCCCCCCCCCCCCCCCCCCCCCCCCCCCCCCCCCCCCCCCCCCCCCCCCCCCCCCCCCCCCCCCCCCCCCCCCCCCCCCCCCCCCCCCCCCCCCCCCCCCCCCCCCCCCCCCCCCCCCCCCCCCCCCCCCCCCCCCCCCCCCCCCCCCCCCCCCCCCCCCCCCCCCCCCCCCCCCCCCCCCCCCCCCCCCCCCCCCCCCCCCCCCCCCCCCCCCCCCCCCCCCCCCCCCCCCCCCCCCCCCCCCCCCCCCCCCCCCCCCCCCCCCCCCCCCCCCCCCCCCCCCCCCCCCCCCCCCCCCCCCCCCCCCCCCCCCCCCCCCCCCCCCCCCCCCCCCCCCCCCCCCCCCCCCCCCCCCCCCCCCCCCCCCCCCCCCCCCCCCCCCCCCCCCCCCCCCCCCCCCCCCCCCCCCCCCCCCCCCCCCCCCCCCCCCCCCCCCCCCCCCCCCCCCCCCCCCCCCCCCCCCCCCCCCCCCCCCCCCCCCCCCCCCCCCCCCCCCCCCCCCCCCCCCCCCCCCCCCCCCCCCCCCCCCCCCCCCCCCCCCCCCCCCCCCCCCCCCCCCCCCCCCCCCCCCCCCCCCCCCCCCCCCCCCCCCCCCCCCCCCCCCCCCCCCCCCCCCCCCCCCCCCCCCCCCCCCCCCCCCCCCCCCCCCCCCCCCCCCCCCCCCCCCCCCCCCCCCCCCCCCCCCCCCCCCCCCCCCCCCCCCCCCCCCCCCCCCCCCCCCCCCCCCCCCCCCCCCCCCCCCCCCCCCCCCCCCCCCCCCCCCCCCCCCCCCCCCCCCCCCCCCCCCCCCCCCCCCCCCCCCCCCCCCCCCCCCCCCCCCCCCCCCCCCCCCCCCCCCCCCCCCCCCCCCCCCCCCCCCCCCCCCCCCCCCCCCCCCCCCCCCCCCCCCCCCCCCCCCCCCCCCCCCCCCCCCCCCCCCCCCCCCCCCCCCCCCCCCCCCCCCCCCCCCCCCCCCCCCCCCCCCCCCCCCCCCCCCCCCCCCCCCCCCCCCCCCCCCCCCCCCCCCCCCCCCCCCCCCCCCCCCCCCCCCCCCCCCCCCCCCCCCCCCCCCCCCCCCCCCCCCCCCCCCCCCCCCCCCCCCCCCCCCCCCCCCCCCCCCCCCCCCCCCCCCCCCCCCCCCCCCCCCCCCCCCCCCCCCCCCCCCCCCCCCCCCCCCCCCCCCCCCCCCCCCCCCCCCCCCCCCCCCCCCCCCCCCCCCCCCCCCCCCCCCCCCCCCCCCCCCCCCCCCCCCCCCCCCCCCCCCCCCCCCCCCCCCCCCCCCCCCCCCCCCCCCCCCCCCCCCCCCCCCCCCCCCCCCCCCCCCCCCCCCCCCCCCCCCCCCCCCCCCCCCCCCCCCCCCCCCCCCCCCCCCCCTCCCACCACCACCATCCCTATCCCACCACCACCATCCCTATCCCACCACCACTATCCCTATCCCACCACCACTATCCCTATCCCACCACCATCCCTATCCCGCCACAACGAACCTAACTTAACCCCATTATCCACGTCCCCATCCCTACCACCATCCCTACCACCGCCACCTTTTGCCTCAACACTCTTGACATATCTTAGGTTTATTTTTTTGTTGATTTAGATATGGCGGCAAAAGAAATAAGGTCGGGCGGCAAGATGTTGACGATATTGGCCGAGCGGAGACACTTTCTGAAAAACGAGGGCGAGACAGGACGTCGGGATTCTATAGCAACTGGTGAAACTTCCGGTTGTTTGTGATCACGTGACATTGACAATGTGATGTATTCAGTATGTTTTGAGAATGCAATAAATCATATTTATATAAATCACACAGTTTATATTGATTTGTGAAGAAGAAGTCTGAACTGAAACCACACAAATCAAAGCATTAACATCAATAATACAAGTTGTACGAGTTCATAAGACTTGGGAATTATTTAATTCGATCTAATTAGTTCTCCCTGTGTAACATGGAGGATAGGACATGACGTCACGTTTACCTTTGTACTACATATACTTCTTTTCAAGTGTTTCTTATCTATAGCTAGCTACAACATATATATGAATGTACATCTCGGCTTTGTTGTGATCTGTGGATTGCATACACCAAAACGATTCTGACTACAGATAATGATAATGAAACATTACAGTACCATTTTAAAATCAACTCAGGCCGTCTTCCTCGATCCGCCATATTGGTCTTGTAAGTGTTTGAAAGCCTTTGAATGACAATGAAAAATCCGCAGATTTATCAAGGTTCTTATCTCAGGATTACTTTAGTTAGTTCCTATAAGACCCTTTGTCACGTGATTAAGAGGTTGATTATACTCTATTGAAGAAACTCGCTACACCTTCGTCAGAGAAACGACAATACGTCTTTCTTGTTCCAAGTCTATCTTTAGTCTCCCAAAACATACAGATTCTGAGTAAAGGGGAATAACCCAGATACAATAACAGTTATGATTATCTCCCTTAGACCGTACACTATGTAATCTGCTTACACCCACATACATGTACTGTATAATTTGTAATATTTGCGGAGGTTTTAATGTCGCTAATTCACAGATCCATCCAAAATCGCGAAATTTATCAAAATCATGGTTATACATGTTATAGCCTGTCATGAGACTTTAGAAGGATGCAAAGAATATTTACGGAAATAAATCCCCGCGAATATAATTCCAAAACAGTAAGTCGCGAAACTTAACCAAATTTCAAATTTATATCAACATTCAAGTTTCTTAAGTGTAATCTAATAAAAGAATTCTTTTCCTTTTCAAATACTTATTACATTGGAAGAAAAAAATGATAGGCACTCTCACACTTCTGACCACAGATACAGTTTAGGCTGTTGGTGAGGATTGCACGAAACAAGTTCGATGTCTTAACTTTCCATGTACAATATTTGTATTCGTGTCACCAAAAATTGTAATAGGCTGGATCTTTTTCATCATAATTACATGATATACTTTTTTTAAAAGTTGCTAATGAAGGTGATGATCTGGTCGCTTCATCTAAGTCATTCCACATACATGCAGAGAAGAATGTATAAATAAGATTTAGTTAGAGAAAGTCTGTGAAGAGGAATTCCATAATTGCTGTTAGTTCTTAAAGCGTAGATATAAGCATCAGCGACTTTTGGAGAAAGAAGTGAATGGAGATAGTTTGGTGCTAAATTATTCTCGATTTTGTAGACTAAACTTTAAGTTTTATCATTTGCGTCTCTAAGAAAGTGTCTCAAGGTCCGGTTGGGGTGGCCGAGAGGTTATGATGTCCCGACATATTTCCACAAGCCCTCCATCTCTAGGATGCGGGTTCGAATCCCATGTGGGGCAGTTGCAAGTTACTGACCGCTGGACGGTGGTTTTCTCCGGGTACTCCGGCTTTCCTCCACCAACGAACCATACACTTTCTTTAATTACCATGGCTGTTAATAGGACGTTAAACTAATATAAAGCTAAAACAGTTACATATGAAAGTAAACCAGTATTAATTCTTGCGACTTAAATTTTATAATTTATTTTTATTTCTTTTTTTGTGTGCAATATACTACACATAGCTACATTTAAATAATTTCATTTTTATTCACATTCAGTATCGCTATCACACTCACTCTCAAACATCTTACTCATATCATCATCATAAATCATCACAACCTTTATCTATATCATCATCATTCCATGATTTTTATCATCATCATCATCATCATCATATCATCATCATTATCATCATCTTTATTCTTAAATTTGACAATGGATCAGGTACCTAAAATATATCATAGTAAAACGCATTACCATCTCGACAGTTTCGTGGATATTGAATATAATTGGATCTACAAAGGATAATCCAATTAGTGAGTGGAAACGTAATTAGTGCGTTTTGTAAGTTCTTTTATGTTGCAGTTCACTGGTGACGAGAAGCAAACAAATCCCAATTTTATGCATGATTGTAAACTGTTAGTAACATTTATAATGTAATAATGATGCATATGAAGTATTACCTTAAGTCTTAAATAGTTATCCTTTTTGTTTTCACCAACCCATCACTGAAAAGATATATTATAGTAACTATAAGCCGTACACCTCCTGAGATAAGCATTTGCTATGAGCCGTACACCTCCTTCACTATGTGCCGTACACCATTGCGATTTGGACGAGCCTTTTGACATACATGTAAATGAGACAGACTGAGAAGTATTTTTCTTCTTAATCTACCCTTATATATCATAATAGAGTAATGAAGTACTAAAATATGTATTTATGATCGATGGAAAGTTCTTTTCCAGAATCTGTTCTAACGACAGGCGATTTACATCGGTACCTTCCTTAGTGTAGTTGCATGTTTACATCTGGCAAGTTTTTAGCGACACTTCTAGAAAACTATCTATATATCATTGTGTGGCTGATATATTCTGAAACACGTGTACCATACGTCAGTATCCAAAAACATCTCGAAATGCAGATAAAAGCGACAATCTTAGCTCCGTTCAAATCCTGATTATTTCACTCTCGCTTCAGGGAGTACCTATTTCCGGTGTCATTACCATACGGTGGTGATATGTGGTCTACAAAGTCCAGGCAGATCAATAAAGGGAAGAGGGCAAAATATACAGACCCCATGGAACAGTGTATAGAGAGAAGGTGGTCCCGGCGGAGGTAGGCTGAGGGCAAAATATACAGACCCCATGGAACAGTGTATAGAGAGAAGGTGGTCCCGGCGGAGGTAGGCTGAGGGCAAAATAGAGAGAAGGTGGTCCCGGCGGAGGTAGGCTGAGGGCAAAATATACAGACCCCATGGAACAGTGTATAGAGAGAAGGTGGTCCCGGCGGAGGTAGGCTGAGGGCAAAATATACAGACCCCATGGAACAGTGTATAGAGAGAAGGTGGTCCCGGCGGAGGTAGGCTGAGGGCAAAATATACAGACCCCATGGAGCAGTGTATAGAGAGAAGGTGGTCCCGGCGGAGGTAGGCTGAGGGCAAAATATACAGACCCCATGGAGCAGTGTATAGAGAGAAGGTGGTCCCGGCGGAGGTAGGCTGAGGGCAAAATATACAGACCCCATGGAACAGTGTATAGAGAGAAGGTGGTCCCGGCGGAGGTAGGCTGAGAGAGAAGGTGGTCCCGGCGGAGGTAGGCTGAGGGCAAAATATACAGACCCGATGGAGCAGTGTATAGAGAGAAGGTGGTCACAGCGGAGGTAGGCTGAGGGCAAAATATACAGACCCCATGGAACAGTGTATAGAGAGAAGGTGGTCCCGGCGGAGGTAGGCTGAGGGCAAAATATACAGATCCCATGGAGCAGTGTATAGAGAGAAGGTGGTCACGGCGGAGGTAGGCTGAGGGCAAAATATACAGACCCCATGGAACAGTGAATAGAGAGAAGGTGGTCCCGGCGGAGGTAGGCTGAGGGCAAAATATACAGACCCCATGGAACAGTGTATAGAGAGAAGGTGGTCCCGGCGGAGGTAGGCTGAGGGCAAAATATACAGACCCCATGGAGCAGTGTATAGAGAGAAGGTGGTCACGGCGGAGGTAGGCTGAGGGCAAAATATACAGACCCCATGGAACAGTGTATAGAGAGAAGGTGGTCCCGGCGGAGGTACACTATAGACTCTAGGATTAGTGGGGAAGGCACGGAAGACAGCAGTACGCAGACTAGCAGAGTGGGGAAGGCACGGAAGACAGCAGTACGCAGACTAGCAGAGACTGCGGAACGTGCATACTGCTTGCTGTGGATCAGACTTAATGAAAAGGACTAGAAGCCATCCATGGACAGATATTGAGTTGACCGCCACTGTCGACCAACAATCACGAGGACGTTCAGGGACCAATGTTGTAACGTCTACTGACTGATGAACCCGGCTGATGTATACGCAGTAATCCAACTGCATTTAGATACGAAGTTAAAACGTCTTTAAACAGGCCAACGTAAGTGTATATCCGGTCCATGTTTTATTGCAATAAAAAGATTAATAAAAATGTACATGCTTGGTGCCATGTAGACTATGAAACATGATAGATTTGATAAAAAAAGGTAAAACAAGGAGCCGCAAAGCGTGGCATAATCCCCCACGCCCCGCAGTTGGTATAAAAACCCGAATACATCAAGGTCAAAGTAACAATTATTCAAATATAACTTTAAATGTATGAGAGTATTGTAAAACTGAAAAAAAATAACAGCAGGTAACAAAAAGAAACTTTGCAAACAAAGTAATTTGGTATTTTTGAGTTTCCATGTTAAGTTGGTAACAGAAAAAAAAATCCAAAAATTGAAGGTCAGCAACAGCAAACGGCACAACTAGGGCACTTGTCTGATATATTTCATGTAGCTGCGTCGAACGGTTTTGAAGTTAAAAGTTGAAGTTTTAAAGTTTCTATGGTAACAGAAACAAATATCTAACATGGAAGGTCCGCAATAGAAAAAGGCACAACTATTCTGTTGTATACAGAAAGTTTCAAGGAGCTGCGTTGAACGGGTTTTGAGATATAGCCCGGAAAATAATCTTGGATATCGATGGACGGACGGAGCCCAATTTAATTTAGTATCACCCGTCAACGCGTTTCGCGGTGGATAAAAATTCTGTGACAATTGAAACCCGGTACCCTGAACAGGAATTTTGAAACATACCACTCGACCACATTTCTTACTACTGCTGGTATTACATTATATTATTACATGCACTTCTCTTCATTTTCCGTTCCTGTTTTAAAACTAAATACCGACTGGAGTGAACTTCACTACCCGGCGCTACCAATGTTATCCTAAACACAGCCGGGTCACTTCAGGTGGACCGTCACTGTACCGCAACTAAATCTGTGTACTAAATACAACCTGATTGTAAACCGTTAACGCAAGGCACACTAAGGCCTAACAAGTTTCATGTTTTATCATAACTAAATGCGATACAGCATATAGGCAGCGATATACATAATTATATATAATCAAAATTCACATATAATATACAAGATGGCGGAGGATAATCTAATACACACTAATATACAAACATTAAGGTGTAGGTTGGTTAAAACATTAACGTGTAGGATGTTTACAACATTAACGTGTAGGTTGGTTACAACATTAACGTGTAGGATGGTTACAACATTAACGTGTAGGTTGGTTACAACATTAACGTGTAGGATGGTTACAACATTAACGTGTAGGTTGTTACAACATTAACGTGTAGGTTGGTTACAACATTAACGTGTAGGTTGGTTACAACATTAACGTGTAGGTTGGTTACAACATTAACGTGTAGGTTGGTTACAACATTAACGTGTAGGTTGGTTACAACATTAACGTGTAGGTTGGTTACAACATTAACGTGTAGGTTAGTTACAACATTAACGTGTAGGTTGGTTACAACATTAACGTGTAGGTTGGTTACAACATTAACGTGTAGGTTGGTTACAACATTAACGTGTAGGATGGTTACAACATTAACGTGTAGGTTGGTTACAACATTAACGTGTAGGTTGGTTACAACATTAACGTGTAGGTTGGTTACAACATTAACGTGTAGGTTAGTTACAACATTAACGTGTAGGTTGTTACAACATTAACGTGTGTAGGTTGGTTACAACATTAACGTGTAGGTTGGTTACAACATTAACGTGTAGGTTGGTTACAACATTAACGTGTAGGTTGGTTACAACATTAACGTGTAGGTTGGTTACAACATTAACGTGTAGGTTGGTTACAACATTAACGTGTAGGTTGGTTACAACATTAACGTGTAGGTTGGTTACAACATTAACGTGTAGGTTGGTTACAACATTAACGTGTAGGTTGGTTACAACATTAACGTGTAGGTTAGTTACAACATTAACGTGTAGGTTGGTTACAACATTAACGTGTAGGTTGGTTACAACATTAACGTGTAGGTTGGTTACAACATTAACGTGTAGGTTGGTTACAACATTAACGTGTAGGTTGGTTACAACATTAACGTGTAGGTTAGTTACAACATTAACGCGTGTAGGTTAGTTACAACATTAACGTGTAGGTTAGTTACAACATTAACGTGTAGGTTGGTTACAACATTAACGTGTAGGTTGGTTACAACATTAACGTGTAGGTTGGTTACAACATTAACGTGTAGGTTGGTTACAACATTAACGTGTAGGTTGGTTACAACATTAACGTGTAGGTTGTTACAACATTAACGTGTAGGTTGGTTACAACATTAACGTGTAGGTTGGTTACAACATTAACGTGTAGGTTGGTTACAACATTAACGTGTAGGTTGGTTACAACATTAACGTGTAGGTTGATTACAACATTAACGTGTAGGTTGATTACAACATTAACGTGTAGGTTGGTTACAACATTAACGTGTAGGTTGGTTACAACATTAACGTGTAGGTTGTTACAACATTAACGTGTAGGTTGGTTACAACATTAACGTGTAGGTTGGTTACAACATTAACGTGTAGGTTGGTTACAACATTAACGTGTAGGTTAGTTACAACATTAACGTGTAGGTTGTTACAACATTAACGTGTAGGTTGGTTACAACATTAACGTGTAGGTTGGTTACAACATTAACGTGTAGGTTGGTTACAACATTAACGTGTAGGTTGGTTACAACATTAACGTGTAGGTTGGTTACAACATTAACGTGTAGGTTGTTACAACATTAACGTGTAGGAACTGTGTAGGTTGGTTACAACATTAACGTGTAGGTTGGTTACAACATTAACGTGTAGGTTGTTACAACATTAACGTGTAGGTTGGTTACAACATTAACGTGTAGGTTGGTTACAACATTAACGTGTAGGTTGTTACAACATTAACGTGTAGGTTGGTTACAACATTAACGTGTAGGTTGGTTACAACATTAACGTGTAGGTTGGTTACAACATTAACGTGTAGGTTGGTTACAACATTAACGTGTAGGTTGGTTACAACATTAACGTGTAGGTTGGTTACAACATTAACGTGTAGGTTGTTATAACATTAACGTGTAGGTTAGTTACAACATTAACGTGTAGGTTGGTTACAACATTAACGTGTAGGTTGGTTACAACATTAACGTGTAGGTTGGTTACAACATTAACGTGTAGGTTGGTTACAACATTAACGTGTAGGTTGGTTACAACATTAACGTGTAGGTTGGTTACAACATTAACGTGTAGGTTGGTTACAACATTAACGTGTAGGTTGTTACAACATTAACGTGTAGGTTGGTTACAACATTAACGTGTAGGTTGGTTACAACATTAACGTGTAGGTTGTTACAACAACATTAACGTGTAGGTTGGTTACAACATTAACGTGTAGGTTGGTTACAACATTAACGTGTAGGTTAGTTACAACATTAACGTGTAGGTTGGTTACAACATTAACGTGTAGGTTAGTTACAACATTAACGTGTAGGTTGGTTACAACATTAACGTGTAGGTTGGTTACAACATTAACGTGTAGGTTGTTACAACATTAACGTGTAGGTTGGTTACAACATTAACGTGTAGGTTGGTTACAACATTAACGTGTAGGTTGGTTACAACATTAACGTGTAGGTTGGTTACAACATTAACGTGTAGGTTGTTACAACATTAACGTGTAGGTTGGTTACAACATTAACGTGTAGGTTGTTTACAACATTAACGTGTAGGTTAGTTACAACATTAACGTGTAGGTTGGTTACAACATTAACGTGTAGGTTGGTTACAACATTAACGTGTAGGTTGGTTACAACATTAACGTGTAGGTTAGTTTACAACATTAACGTGTAGGTTGGTTACAACATTAACGTGTAGGTTGGTTACAACATTAACGTGTAGGTTGGTTACAACATTAACGTGTAGGTTGGTTACAACATTAACGTGTAGGTTGTTACAACATTAACGTGTAGGTTGGTTACAACATTAACGTGTAGGTTGGTTACAACATTAACGTGTAGGTTGGTTACAACATTAACGTGTAGGTTGGTTACAACATTAACGTGTAGGTTGGTTACAACATTAACGTGTAGGTTGGTTACAACATTAACGTGTAGGTTGTTACAACATTAACGTGTAGGTTGTTACAACATTAACGTGTAGGTTGGTTACAACATTAACGTGTAGGTTGGTTACAACATTAACGTGTAGGTTGTTACAACATTAACGTGTAGGTTGTTACAACATTAACGTGTAGGTTGTTACAACATTAACGTGTAGGTTGGTTACAACATTAACGTGTAGGTTGGTTACAACATTAACGTGTAGGTTGTTACAACATTAACGTGTAGGTTGGTTACAACATTAACGTGTAGGTTGGTTACAACATTAACGTGTAGGTTGGTTACAACATTAACGTGTAGGTTGGTTACAACATTAACGTGTAGGTTGGTTACAACATTAACGTGTAGGTTGGTTACAACATTAACGTGTAGGTTGTTATAACATTAACGTGTAGGTTAGTTACAACATTAACGTGTAGGTTGGTTACAACATTAACGTGTAGGTTGGTTACAACATTAACGTGTAGGTTGGTTACAACATTAACGTGTAGGTTGGTTACAACATTAACGTGTAGGTTAGTTACAACATTAACGTGTAGGTTGGTTACAACATTAACGTGTAGGTTAGTTACAACATTAACGTGTAGGTTGGTTACAACATTAACGTGTAGGTTGGTTACAACATTAACGTGTAGGTTGTTACAACATTAACGTGTAGGTTGTTACAACATTAACGTGTAGGTTGTTACAACATTAACGTGTAGGTTAGTTACAACATTAACGTGTAGGTTGGTTACAACATTAACGTGTAGGTTGTTACAACATTAACGTGTAGGTTGGTTACAACATTAACGTGTAGGTTTTTACAACATTAACGTGTAGGTTGGTTACAACATTAACGTGTAGGTTGTTAACTACGTGAGTTGTTACAACATTAACGTGTAGGTTGGTTAAAACATTAACGTGTAGGTTGGTTACAACATTAACGTGTAGGTTGGTTACAACATTAACGTGTAGGTTGTTACAACATTAACGTGTAGGTTGGTTACAACATTAACGTGTAGGTTGTTACAACATTAACGTGTAGGTTAGTTACAACATTAACGTGTAGGTTTTACAACATTAACGTGTAGGTTGGTTACAACATTAACGTGTAGGTTGGTTACAACATTAACGTGTAGGTTGGTTACAACATTAACGTGTAGGTTGTTACAACATTAACGTGTAGGTTGTTTACAACATTAACGTGTAGGTTAGTTACAACATTAACGTGTAGGTTGGTTACAACATTAACGTGTAGGTTGGTTACAACATTAACGTGTAGGTTGGTTACAACATTAACGTGTAGGTTGTTACAACATTAACGTGTAGGTTGGTTACAACATTAACGTGTAGGTTGTTACAACATTAACGTGTAGGTTGGTTACAACATTAACGTGTAGGTTGGTTACAACATTAACGTGTAGGTTGGTTACAACATTAACGTGTAGGTTAGTTACATAACATTAAACATACGTGTAGGTTGTTACAACATTAACGTGTAGGTTGGTTACAACATTAACGTGTAGGTTGGTTACAACATTAACGTGTAGGTTGGTTACAACATTAACGTGTAGGTTGGTTACAACATTAACGTGTAGGTTGGTTACAACATTAACGTGTAGGTTAGTTACAACATTAACGTGTAGGTTGGTTACAACATTAACGTGTAGGTTGGTTACAACATTAACGTGTAGGTTGTTACAACATTAACGTGTAGGTTGTTACAACATTAACGTATTAACGTGTAGGTTAGTTACAACATTAACGTGTAGGTTGGTTACAACATTAACGTGTAGGTTGGTTACAACATTAACGTGTAGGTTGGTTACAACATTAACGTGTAGGTTGGTTACAACATTAACGTGTAGGTTGGTTACAACATTAACGTGTAGGTTGTTACAACATTAACGTGTAGGTTGGTTACAACATTAACGTGTAGGTTGGTTACAACATTAACGTGTAGGTTGGTTACAACATTAACGTGTAGGTTGTTACAACATTAACGTGTAGGTTGTTACAACATTAACGTGTAGGTTGGTTACAACATTAACGTGTAGGTTGTTACAACATTAACGTGTAGGTTGTTTACAACATTAACGTGTAGGTTAGTTACAACATTAACGTGTAGGTTGGTTACAACATTAACGTGTAGGTTGGTTACAACATTAACGTGTAGGTTGGTTACAACATTAACGTGTAGGTTGGTTACAACATTAACGTGTAGGTTGTTACAACAATTAACGGTGTAGGTAGTTACAACATTAACGTGTAGGTTGGTTACAACATTAACGTGTAGGTTGTTACAACATTAACGTGTAGGTTGGTTACAACATTAACGTGTAGGTTGGTTACAACATTAACGTGTAGGTTGGTTACAACATTAACGTGTAGGTTGGTTACAACATTAACGTGTAGGTTGTTACAACATTAACGTGTAGGTTGGTTACAACATTAACGTGTAGGTTAGTTACAACATTAACGTGTAGGTTAGTTACAACATTAACGTGTAGGTTGGTTACAACATTAACGTGTAGGTTGGTTACAACATTAACGTGTAGGTTGGTTACAACATTAACGTGTAGGTTGGTTACAACATTAACGTGTAGGTTGTTACAACATTAACGTGTAGGTTAGTTACAACATTAACGTGTAGGTTGGTTACAACATTAACGTGTAGGTTGTTACAACATTAACGTGTAGGTTGGTTACAACCATTAACGTGTAGGTTGGTTACAACATTAACGTGTAGGTTGGTTACAACATTAACGTGTAGGTTGGTTACAACATTAACGTGTAGGTTGTTACAACATTAACGTGTAGGTTATTACAACATTAACGTGTAGGTTGGTTACAACATTAACGTGTAGGTTGTTACAACATTAACGTGTAGGTTGTTACAACATTAACGTGTAGGTTGGTTACAACATTAACGTGTAGGTTGGTTACAACATTAACGTGTAGGTTGGTTACAACATTAACGTGTAGGTTAGTTACAACATTAACGTGTAGGTTGGTTACAACATTAACGTGTAGGTTAGTTACAACATTAACGTGTAGGTTGGTTACAACATTAACGTGTAGGTTGGTTACAACATTAACGTGTAGGTTGTTACAACATTAACGTGTAGGTTGTTACAACATTAACGTGTAGGTTGGTTACAACATTAACGTGTAGGTTGGTTACAACATTAACGTGTAGGTTGTTACAACATTAACGTGTAGGTTGGTTACAACATTAACGTGTAGGTTGGTTACAACATTAACGTGTAGGTTGGTTACAACATTAACGTGTAGGTTGTTATAACATTAACGTGTAGGTTAGTTACAACATTAACGTGTAGGTTAGTTACAACATTAACGTGTAGGTTGGTTACAACATTAACGTGTAGGTTGTTATAACATTAACGTGTAGGTTAGTTACAACATTAACGTGTAGGTTGGTTACAACATTAACGTGTAGGTTGGTTACAACATTAACGTGTAGGTTGGTTACAACATTAACGTGTAGGTTGGTTACAACATTAACGTGTAGGTTGGTTACAACATTAACGTGTAGGATGGTTACAACATTAACGTGTAGGTTGGTTACAACATTAACGTGTAGGTTGGTTACAACATTAACGTGTAGGTTGGTTACAACATTAACGTGTAGGTTGGTTACAACATTAACGTGTAGGTTGTTTATAACATTAACGTGTAGGTTAGTTACAACATTAACGTGTAGGTTGGTTACAACATTAACGTGTAGGTTGGTTACAACATTAACGTGTAGGTTGGTTACAACATTAACGTGTAGGTTGGTTACAACATTAACGTGTAGGTTAGTTACAACATTAACGTGTAGGTTGGTTACAACATTAACGTGTAGGTTGGTTACAACATTAACGTGTAGGTTGTTATAACATTTAACGTGTAGGTTAGTTACAACATTAACGTGTAGGTTGGTTACAACATTAACGTGTAGGTTGGTTACAACATTAACGTGTAGGTTGATTACAACATTAACGTGTAGGTTGGTTACAACATTAACGTGTAGGTTGGTTACAACATTAACGTGTAGGTTGGTTACAACATTAACGTGTAGGTTAGTTACAACATTAACGTGGTAGGTTGTTACAACATTAACGTGTAGGTTGTTACAACATTAACGTGTAGGTTGTTACAACATTAACGTGTAGGTTGTTACAACCATTAACGTGTAGGTTGGTTACAACATTAACGTGTAGGTTAGTTACAACATTAACGTGTAGGTTGGTTACAACATTAACGTGTAGGTTGGTTACAACATTAACGTGTAGGTTGGTTACAACATTAACGTGTAGGATGGTTACAACATTAACGTGTAGGTTGGTTACAACATTAACGTGTAGGTTGGTTACAACATTAACGTGTAGGTTGGTTACAACATTAACGTGTAGGTTAGTTACAACATTAACGTGTAGGTTGGTTACAACATTAACGTGTAGGTTGTTACAACATTAACGTGTAGGTTGTTACAACATTAACGTGTAGGTTGTTATAACATTAACGTGTAGGTTGTTATAACATTAACGTGTAGGTTGTTACAACATTAACGTGTAGGTTGGTTACAACATTAACGTGTAGGTTGGTTACAACATTAACGTGTAGGTTGGTTACAACATTAACGTGTAGGTTGGTTACAACATTAACGTGTAGGTTGGTTACAACATTAACGTGTAGGTTAGTTACAACATTAACGTGTAGGTTGGTTACAACATTAACGTGTAGGTTGGTTACAACATTAACGTGTAGGTTGTTACAACATTAACGTGTAGGTTGATTACAACATTAACGTGTAGGTTGGTTACAACATTAACGTGTAGGTTGGTTACAACATTACGTGTAGGTTGTTACAACATTAACGTGTAGGTTAGTTACAACATTAACGTGTAGGTTGTTACAACATTAACGTGTAGGTTGGTTACAACATTAACGTGTAGGTTGGTTACAACATTAACGTGTAGGTTGTTACAACATTAACGTGTAGGTTGTTACAACATTAACGTGTAGGTTGGTTACAACATTAACGTGTAGGTTGGTTACAACATTAACGTGTAGGTTGGTTACAACATTAACGTGTAGGTTGGTTACAACATTAACGTGTAGGTTGGTTACAACATTAACGTGTAGGTTGGTTACAACATTAACGTGTAGGTTGGTTACAACATTAACGTGTAGGTTGGTTACAACATTAACGTGTAGGTTGGTTACAACATTAACGTGTAGGTTGGTTACAACATTAACGTGTAGGTTAGTTACAACATTAACGTGTAGGTTGGTTACAACATTAACGTGTAGGTTGGTTACAACATTAACGTGTAGGTTGGTTACAACATTAACGTGTAGGTTGGTTACAACATTAACGTGTAGGTTGGTTACAACATTAACGTGTAGGTTAGTTACAACATTAACGTGTAGGGGTTGTTACAACATTAACGTGTAGGTTGGTTACAACATTAACGTGTAGGTTGTACAACATTAACGTGTAGGTTGTTACAACATTAACGTGTAGGTTAGTTACAACATTAACGTGTAGGTTGTTACAACATTAACGTGTAGGTTAGTTACAACATTAACGTGTAGGTTGTTACAACATTAACGTGTGGTGTTACAACATTAACGTGTAGGTTGGTTACAACATTAACGTGTAGGTTGGTTACAACATTAACGTGTAGGTTGGTTACAACATTAACGTGTAGGTTGGTTACAACATTAACGTGTAGGTTGGTTACAACATTAACGTGTAGGTTGGTTACAACATTAACGTGTAGGTTGGTTACAACATTAACGTGTAGGTTGGTTACAACATTAACGTGTAGGTTGTTACACATTAACGTGTAGGTTGGTTACAACATTAACGTGTAGGTTGGTTACAACATTAACGTGTAGGTTGTTACAACATTAACGTGTAGGTTACAACATTAACGTGTAGGTTGGTTACAACATTAACGTGTAGGTTGGTTACAACATTAACGTGTAGGTTGTTACAACATTAACGTGTAGGTTGGTTACAACATTAACGTGTAGGTTGTTACAACATTAACGTGTAGGTTAGTTACAACATTAACGTGTAGGTTGTTACAACATTAACGTGTAGGTTGGTTATACAACATTAACGTGTAGGTTGATTACAACATTAACGTGTAGGTTGTTACAACATTAACGTGTAGGTTGGTTACAACATTAACGTGTAGGTTGGTTACAACATTAACGTGTAGGTGTAGGTTGGTTACAACATTAACGTGTAGGTTGGTTACAACATTAACGTGTAGGTTGGTTACAACATTAACGTGTAGGTTGTTACAACATTAACGTGTAGGTTGGTTACAACATTAACGTGTAGGTTGGTTACAACATTAACGTGTAGGTTGTTACAACATTAACGTGTAGGTTGGTTACAACATTAACGTGTAGGTTGGTTACAACATTAACGTGTAGGTTGGTTACAACATTAACGTGTAGGTTAGTTACAACATTAACGTGTAGGTTGGTTACAACATTAACGTGTAGGTTAGTTACAACATTAACGTGTAGGTTGGTTACAACATTAACGTGTAGGTTGGTTACAACATTAACGTGTAGGTTGGTTACAACATTAACGTGTAGGTTAGTTACAACATTAACGTGTAGGTTGGTTACAACATTAACGTGTAGGTTGGTTACAACATTAACGTGTAGGTTGGTTACAACATTAACGTGTAGGTTGGTTACAACATTAACGTGTAGGATGGTTACAACATTAACGTGTAGGTTGGTTACAACATTAACGTGTAGGTTGGTTACAACATTAACGTGTAGGTTGTTATAACATTAACGTGTAGGTTGGTTACAACATTAACGTGTAGGTTGGTTACAACATTAACGTGTAGGTTGGTTATAATTAACGTGTAGGTTGGTTACAACATTAACGTGTAGGTTAGTTACAACATTAACGTGTAGGTTGGTTACAACATTAACGTGTAGGTTAGTTACAACATTAACGTGTAGGTTAGTTACAACATTAACGTGTAGGTTGGTTACAACATTAACGTGTAGGTTGGTTACAACATTAACGTGTAGGTTGGTTACAACATTAACGTGTAGGTTAGTTACAACATTAACGTGTAGGTTGGTTACAACATTAACGTGTAGGTTGGTTACAACATTAACGTGTAGGTTGGTTACAACATTAACGTGTAGGTTGTTATAACATTAACGTGTAGGTTGTTACAACATTAACGTGTAGGTTGGTTACAACATTAACGTGTAGGTTGGTTACAACATTAACGTGTAGGTTGGTTACAACATTAACGTGTAGGTTGGTTACAACATTAACGTGTAGGTTGGTTACAACATTAACGTGTAGGTTGTTACAACATTAACGTGTAGGTTGGTTACAACATTAACGTGTAGGTTGGTTACAACATTAACGTGTAGGTTGTAACATTAACGTGTAGTTACAACATTAACGTGTAGGTTGGTTACAACATTAACGTGTAGGTTGGTTACAACATTAACGTGTAGGTGTTACAACATTAACGTGTAGGTGTTACAACATTAACGTGTAGGTTGGTTACAACATTAACGTGTAGGTTAGTTACAACATTAACGTGTAGGTTGTTACAACATTAACGTGTAGGTTGGTTACAACATTAACGTGTAGGTTGGTTACAACATTAACGTGTAGGTTGGTTACAACATTAACGTGTAGGTTGGTTACAACATTAACGTGTAGGTTAGTTACAACATTAACGTGTAGGTTAGTTACAACATTAACGTGTAGGTTGGTTACAACATTAACGTGTAGGTTAGTTACAACATTAACGTGTAGGTTGTTACAACATTAACGTGTAGGTTGGTTACAACATTAACGTGTAGGTTGGTTACAACATTAACGTGTTAGGTTGGTTACAACATTAACGTGTAGGTTAGTTACAACATTAACGTGTAGGTTGGTTACAACATTAACGTGTAGGATGGTTACAACATTAACGTGTAGGTTAGTTACAACATTAACGTGTAGGTTAGTTACAACATTAACGTGTAGGTTGGTTACAACATTAACGTGTAGGTTGGTTACAACATTAACGTGTAGGTTAGTTACAACATTAACGTGTTACAACATTAACGTGTAGGTTGGTTACAACATTAACGTGTAGGTTGGTTACAACATTAACGTGTAGGTTGGTTACAACATTAACGTGTAGGTTGGTTACAACATTAACGTGTAGGTTGGTTACAACATTAACGTGTAGGTTTGTTACAACATTAACGTGTAGGTTGTTACAACATTAACGTGTAGGTTAGTTACAACATTAACGTGTAGGTTGTTACAACATTAACGTGTAGGTTGGTTACAACATTAACGTGTAGGTTAGTTACAACATTAACGTGTAGGTTGGTTACAACATTAACGTGTAGGTTGTTATAACATTAACGTGTAGGTTGGTTACAACATTAACGTGTAGGTTGTTACAACATTAACGTGTAGGTTGGTTACAACATTAACGTGTAGGTTGGTTACAACATTAACGTGTAGGATGGTTACAACATTAACGTGTAGGTTGGTTACAACATTAACGTGTAGGTTGGTTACAACATTAACGTGTAGGTTGGTTACAACATTAACGTGTAGGATGGTTATAACATTAACGTGTAGTAGGTTGGTTACAACATTAACGTGTAGGTTAGTTACAACATTAACGTGTAGGTTGGTTACAACATTAACGTGTAGTTTACAACATTAACGTGTAGGTTAGTTACAACATTAACGTGTAGGTTGGTTACAACATTAACGTGTAGGTTGGTTACAACATTAACGTGTAGGTTGGTTACAACATTAACGTGTAGGATGGTTACAACATTAACGTGTAGGTTGGTTACAACATTAACGTGTAGGTTGGTTACAACATTAACGTGTAGGTTGGTTACAACATTAACGTGTAGGTTGTTAAACATTAACGTGTGTTGTTACAACATTAACGTGTAGGTTGGTTACAACATTAACGTGTAGGTTGTTACAACATTAACGTGTAGGTTGGTTACAACATTAACGTGTAGGTTGGTTACAACATTAACGTGTAGGATGGTTACAACATTAACGTGTAGGTTGGTTACAACATTAACGTGTAGGTTGGTTACAACATTAACGTGTAGGTTGGTTACAACATTAACGTGTAGGTTGTTATAACATTAACGTGTAGGATGGTTACAACATTAACGTGTAGGTTTAGTTTACAACATTAACGTGTAGGTTAGTTACAACATTAACGTGTAGGTTAGTTACAACATTAACGTGTAGGTTGGTTACAACATTAACGTGTAGGTTGGTTACAACATTAACGTGTAGGTTGGTTACAACATTAACGTGTAGGTTGGTTACAACATTAACGTGTAGGTTGGTTACAACATTAACGTGTAGGTTGGTTACAACATTAACGTGTAGGTTGGTTACAACATTAACGTGTAGGTTAGTTACAACATTAACGTGTAGGTTGGTTACAACATTAACGTGTAGGTTGGTTACAACATTAACGTGTAGGTTGGTTACAACATTAACGTGTAGGTTGGTTACAACATTAACGTGTAGGTTGGTTACAACATTAACGTGTAGGTTGGTTACAACATTAACGTGTAGGTTGTTATAACATTAACGTGTAGGTTAGTTACAACATTAACGTGTAGGTTGGTTACAACATTAACGTGTAGGTTGGTTACAACATTAACGTGTAGGATGGTTACAACATTAACGTGTAGGTTGTTACAACATTAACGTGTAGGTTGGTTACAACATTAACGTGTAGGTTGGTTACAACATTAACGTGTAGGTTGTTACAACATTAACGTGTAGGTTGGTTACAACATTAACGTGTAGGTTGGTTACAACATTAACGTGTAGGATGGTTACAACATTAACGTGTAGGTTAGTTACAACATTAACGTGTAGGTTGGTTACAACATTAACGTGTAGGTTAGTTACAACATTAACGTGTAGGTTGGTTACAACATTAACGTGTAGGTTGGTTACAACATTAACGTGTAGGTTGGTTACAACATTAACGTGTAGGATGGTTACAACATTAACGTGTAGGTTGGTTACAACATTAACGTGTAGGTTAGTTACAACATTAACGTGTAGGTTGGTTACAACATTAACGTGTAGGTTAGTTACAACATTAACGTGTAGGTTAGTTACAACATTAACGTGTAGGTTAGTTACAACATTAACGTGTAGGTTGGTTACAACATTAACGTGTAGGTTGGTTACAACATTAACGTGTAGGTTGATTACAACATTAACGTGTAGGTTGTTATAACATTAACGTGTAGGTTGTTACAACATTAACGTGTAGGATGGTTACAACATTAACGTGTAGGTTGTTACAACATTAACGTGTAGGATGTTACAACATTAACGTGTAGGTTGGTTACAACATTAACGTGTAGGTTGGTTACAACATTAACGTGTAGGTTGGTTACAACATTAACGTGTAGGTTAGTTACAACATTAACGTGTAGGTTGGTTACAACATTAACGTGTAGGTTAGTTACAACATTAACGTGTAGGTTAGTTACAACATTAACGTGTAGGTTGGTTACAACATTAACGTGTAGGTTGGTTACAACATTAACGTGTAGGTTGGTTACAACATTAACGTGTAGGTTAGTTACAACATTAACGTGTAGGTTGGTTTACAACATTAACGTGTAGGTTGGTTACAACATTAACGTGTAGGTTGGTTACAACATTAACGTGTAGGTTGGTTACAACATTAACGTGTAGGTTGGTTACAACATTAACGTGTAGGTTAGTTACAACATTAACGTGTAGGTTAGTTACAACATTAACGTGTAGGTTAGTTACAACATTAACGTAGGATGGTTACAACATTAACGTGTAGGTTAGTTACAACATTAACGTGTAGGTTGGTTACAACATTAACGTGTAGGATGGTTACAACATTAACGTGTAGGATGGTTACAACATTAACGTGTAGGTTAGTTACAACATTAACGTGTAGGTTGGTTACAACATTAACGTGTAGGTTGGTTACAACATTAACGTGTAGGTTGTTACAACATTAACGTGTAGGTTGTTACAACATTAACGTGTAGGTTGGTTACAACATTAACGTGTAGGTTGGTTACAACATTAACGTGTAGGTTGGTTACAACATTAACGTGTAGGTTGGTTACAACATTAACGTGTAGGATGGTTACAACATTAACGTGTAGGATGGTTACAACATTAACGTTAGGTTGTTAAACATTAACGTGTAGGTGTTACAACATTAACGTGTAGGTTGGTTACAACATTAACGTGTAGGTTGTTACAACATTAACGATGTAGGTTAGGTTGGTTACAACATTAACGTGTAGGTTGGTGTACGTTAACGTGTAGGTTGGTTACAACATTAACGTGTAGGTTGGTTACAACATTAACGTGTAGGTTGGTTACAGGTTTAACGTGTACCATTGTATTTCTGTAAAAACTGATTCCATCACGTTTCCGGGTCTCCGGCAGGGCTATGCTGCACTGGCAGTATTCATCTGCACGGTGATGTATTGTCCTCATGTACTTTCACACAACTGGAACCTCCAATACCCGTGTATCATTAACCCTGGGTAGGTGCACTGGCAGTAACTACTGACTATGTGTATGCTCCTTGTTCCTGTAAAAACCATTAATGAATCCCATTCCGGATACGGTATCCCGGCAGGTTGACTACTTAGGACAGTAAAAGCTGTACGGATGTATGCTCCTGTGAATCCTGGAAAACTGATCACATTCCTAGAACGTAATTCCACAGTCAGGTTCAACTGGCAAGTAAAATACTAAACGGTGTATGTCCTTTTTACTAGTAAACACTGAAAACCATCACCGACGTACGGGAAACCGTAATGAAGGTGATCCTGCGGCAGTTATAAACATACGGTTTATTCACCTTGTTTCCTGTAAAACACAGATCACATTCCGTGTACGGAATCCGGAAGGTGCTCTCTGGCAGAGTAATACTTACGGTGTATGTTTGTTCTGTAAAACTGATACCATTCCGTGTACGGTATCCGGAAGGTGCTCTGGCAGTAATACTTTACGGTGTATGTCCTTGATTCTGTAAAACTGATCC
Organism: Argopecten irradians; assembly: GCF_041381155.1. Taxonomy (NCBI): domain Eukaryota; kingdom Metazoa; phylum Mollusca; class Bivalvia; order Pectinida; family Pectinidae; genus Argopecten; species Argopecten irradians. The sequence continues at coordinate 37,351,220 of NC_091146.1, read as the reverse complement.
CGATTCCGTAGTACGGATCCGGAAGGTGCTCTGGCAGTAATACTTAGCGGTGTATGTCCTTGATTCTGTAAAAAACTGATCCCCAATCCGTTTGTACGGAATCCAAGAAGGTGTCTGGCAGTTAGTCCAACTACTTTACAGGTGTATATCCCTGTGTTCTGTAAAACTGATCCGATTCCGTGTACGGAATCCGGAAGGTGCTATGGCAGAGTAATACTTACGGGTGTATGTCCTTGTTCTGTTTAAAACTGATTCCGATCCGTTGTACGGAATCCGGAAGGTGCTCTGGCAGTAAATACTTACGGTGTAAGTCCTGGGTACCTTGTTAACATGGCATCCTGTTCCGTGTACGGATTGCCACGGGAAGGTTGCATCTCGGCTGTAATACTTACACGATGAATGTCCTGTGTGTTCAGTAAATACTGATCCATATCCCGTGTTGTAGGGATCTCGAGGCTGTGAGCTCTGTTCAGTAATACTTACCCGAGTTTAAAGGGTCCTTGTTATTCTGTAAACAACTGATTACACCATCTCAAAACACCGTTGTAACGCAGAATCCAGGGAGGTGCTACCTGGCAGATAATACATTACAGATGAGTATGTCTTTAGTATTCTTGTAAAAAAACTGATCGCGAGATCCGTGATACGGAAATCCGGACGTTTCACTGCGGCTGGAATATCTTCTACGGAGTATTTCCTTGATCCTGTAAAAAAACCGACACCGAACTACCTACTCGGTTGTACGGAATTCACGGAAGGTTCTCCATGGCCAGTAATACAAAACTACCGGTGTATGTCCTTGTTCTGACGTAAAACCGACAACCGATCCCGTGTTCGGAAATCCGGTAAGGTGTTCTGGTATAATACTTACGGTGTATGTCCTTGTTTACATGTAAACTGATCTCGATCCGTTGTACGGAACTCCTGAAGGTGCTCTGGCAGTACTAATAACATTACGGTGTATATTCCTTGTTCATAGTAAAACTGATCCGACATCTGCTGTATGGTACGTGAAATCTGATGGTGTTCTGGCAGACAATACTTAAAGTGTATGTGCCTTGTTCTGTAAAAACTGATTCGATTCCGTGTACGGAATCCGGAAGGTTCTCGTGGCAGTAATACTTAAAAAGTGTATGTCCTTGTTCTGTAAAAACTGATCCGATCCGTGTACGGAATCGGGGATAGGTGTCTCATGGCAGTAATACTATACGGCGTATGAAATCCTTGTTCTGTAAAACTGACCCGATCCGTGTACGGAATCCTGGAAGGTTATACGCCCCCCCCCCCCCCCCCCCCCGGGCAGGCAGTAATACTTACGGTTCGTATGTCCTTGTTCTGTAAAACTGATCCGATCCGTGTACGGAATCCAGAAGGTGCTCCTGACAGTAATACTCGTACGGTTGTATGTCCTTGTTCTGTAAAACTGATCCGATCCGTGTACGGAATACCAGAAGGTGCTCTGGTAGTAATACTTTACGGTGTATGTCCTTGTTCTGTAAAACTGATCCGATCCGTGTTACGGAATCCGGAAGGTGCTCTACTCAGCAGTAATTACTTACGGTGTATATCCTTGTTCTGTAAAACTGACTCCGATCCGTGTACGGAATCCAGAAGGCTGCTCTTGGCTTAGTAATACTTAAAGTGTAATGTCCTTGTTCTGTAAAAAACCGACCCGATCCGTGTACGGAATCCTGAAGGTGCTCTGGCAGTAATACTTACGGTGCTATATCCTTGTTCTGTAAAACCGATCCGATCCGTGTACGGAATCCTGAATGGTGCTCTGGCCAGTAGTAATACTAACGGTGTATGTCCTTGTTCTGTAAAACTGATCCGATCCTTTGTACGGAATCCTGAAGGTGCTCTGGCAGTAATACTTACGCAAGGTGTATGTCACTTGTTCTGTAAATACTGATCCTGATCCTTGTATCGGAATCCCTGATAGGTGCTCTGGCAGTAATACTTACGGAGTATGTCCTTGTTCTGTAAAACTGAATCCGATCCTTGTACGGAATCCTGAAGGTGCTCTGGCAGTAATACTTACGGTGTATGTCCTTGTTCTGTAAAAACCGAATCCGATCCGTGTACGGAAAAATCCGGAAGAGTGCTCTAGCACTTGTAAATACTAAACGGTGTATGTCCTTGTTCTGTAAAACTGATGCGATCCTGTACGGAATCCGGAAGGAGCTCTGGCAGTTAATACTTACTGGTGTATGTCCTTGTTCTGTAAAAACGATCCGATCCGTGTACGGAATCCGGAAGGTGCTCTAGCAGTAATACTTACGGTGTATGTCCTTGTTCTGTAAAACTGATCCGATCCGTGTACGGAATCCGGAGGTTGCTCTGGCAGTAATACTAACGGTGTATGTCCTTGTTCTGTAAAACCGATCCGATCCGTGTACGGAATCCGGAAGGTGCTCTGGCAGTAATACTTACGGTGTATGTCCTTGTTCTGTAAAACCGATCCGATCCGTGTACGGAATCCGGAAGGTGCTCTGGCAGTAATACTTACGGTGTATGTCCTTGTTCTGTAAAACTGATCCGATCCGTGTACGGAATCCTGAAGGTGCTCTGGCAGTAATACTTACGGTGTATGTCCTTGTTCTGTAAAACTGATCCGATCCGTGTACGGAATCCGGAAGGTGCTCTGGCAGTAATACTTACGGTGTATGTCCTTGTTCTGTAAAAACTGATCCGATCCGTGTACGGAATCCGGAAGGTGCTCTGGCAGTAATACTTACGGTGTATGTCCTTGTTCTGTAAAACAGATCTGATCCTTGTACGGAATCCGGAAGGTGCTCTGGCAGTAATACTTACGGTGTATGTCCTTGTTCTGTAAAACTGATCCCGATCCGTGTACGGAATCCGGAAGGTGCTCTGGCAGTAATACTTACGGTGTATATCCTTGTTCTGTAAAACTGATCCGATCCGTGTACGGAATCCGGAAGGTGCTCTGGCAGTAATACTTACGGTGTCGTGTCCTTGGTCTGTAAAACCGATCCTATCCGTGTACGGAATCCTGAAGGTTGCTCTGGCAGTAATACTTACGGTGTATGTCCTTGTTCTGTAAAACTGATCCGATCCGTGTACGGAATCCGGAAGGTGCTCTGACAGTAATACTTACGGTGTATGTCCTTGTTCTGTAAAACTGATCCGATCCGTGTACGGAATCCGGAAGGTGTTCTGGGCAGTAAATACTTACGGTGTATGTCCTTGTTTCTGTAAAACCGATCCGATCCGTGTACGGAATCCGGAAGGTGCTCTGGCAGTAATACTTACGGAGTATGTCCTTGTTCTGTAAAACTAGAATCCGATCCGTGTACGTAAATCCGGAAGGTGTTCTGGACCCAGTAATACTTACGGTGTATGTCCTTGTTCTGTAAAACCGATCCGATCCGTGTACGGAATCCGGAAGGTGCTCTGGCAGTAATACTTACGGAGTATGTCCTTGTTCTGTAAAATAGATCCGATCCGTGTACGGAATCCGGAAGGTGGTTTCTGGCAGTAATACTTACGGTGTATGTCCTTGTTCTGTAAAACTGATCCGATCCGTGTACGGAATCCTGAAGGTGCTCTGGCAGTAATACTATACGGTGTATATCCTTGTTCTGTAAAACTGATCCGATCCGTGTACGGAATCCGGAAGGTGTGCTCTGGCAGTAATACTTACGGTGTATATCCTTGTTCTGTAAAACTGATCCGATCCGTGTACGGAATCCGGAAGGTGCTCTGGCAGTAATACTTACGGTGTATATCCTTGTTCTGTAAAAAACTGATCCGATCCGTGTATACGGAATCCGGAAGGTGTTCTGGCAGTAATACTTACGGTGTATGTCCTTGTTCTGTAAAACTGATCCGATCCGTGTATGGAATCCGGAAGGTGCTCTGGGCAGTAATACTTACGGTGTATTATTCTTGTTCTGTAAAAACTGATCCGATCCTTTGTACGGAATCCGGAAGGTGTTCTGGCAGTAATACTTACGGTGTATGTCATTGTTTCTGTAAAACTGATCCGATCCGTGTACGGAATCCGGAAGGTGTTCTGGCAGTAATACTTACGGTGTATGTCATTGTTCTGTAAAACTGAATCCGATCCGTGTACGGAATCCTGAAGGTGCTCTGGCAGTAATACTTAAAGTGTATGTCCTTGTTCTGTAAAACTGATCCGATCCGTGTACGGAATCCGGAAGGTGTTCTGGCAGTAATACTTACGGTGTATGTCATTGTTCTGTAAAACTGATCCGATCCGTGTACGGAATCCGGGAAGGTGTTCTGGCAGTAATACTTACGGTGTATGTCCATTGTTCTGTAAAACTGATCCGATCCGTGTACGGAATCCGGAAGGTGTTCTGGCAGTAATACTTACGGTGTATATCCTTGTTCTGTAAAACCGATCCGATCCGTGTACGGAATCCGGAAGGTGTTCTGGCAGTAATACTTACGGTGTATGTCATTGTTCTGTAAAAATGATCCGATCCGTGTACGGAATCCTGAAGGTGCTCTGGCAGTAATACTTAAAGTGTATGTCCTTGTTCTGTAAAACAGATCCGATCCTGTGTACGGAATCCGGAAGGTGCTCTGGAAGCAATACTTACGCGTATGTCCTTGTTCTGTTAAACAATCGATCCGTGTACGGATCCGATCCGTTACGGAATCACGGAAGGTGTTCTGGCAGTAATACTTACGGTGTATTTATCCTTGTTCTGTAAAACTGATCGATCCGTGTACGGAATCCGGAAGGTGTTCTGGCAGTAATACTTACGGTGTATATCCTTGTTCTGTAAAACTGATCCGATCCGTGTACGGAATCCGAAGGTGTTCTGGCAGTAATACTTACGGTGTATATCCTTGTTCTGTAAAAAACTGATCCATTCCGTGTACGGAATCCGGAAGGTGCTCTGGCAGTAATACTTACGGTGTATATCCTTGTTCTGTAAACTGATCCGATCCGTGTACGGAATCCGGAAGGTGTTCTGGCAGTAATACTTACGGTGTATATCCTTGTTCTGTAAAACTGATCCATTCCGTGTACGGAATCCGGAAGGTGCTCTGGCAGTAATACTTACGGTGTATATCCTTGTTCTGTAAAAAACTGATCCATTCCGTGTACGGAATCCGGAAGGTGCTCTGGCAGTAATACTTACGGTGTATATCCTTGTTCTGTAAAACTGATCCGATCCGTGTACGGAATCCGGAAGGTGTTCTGGCAGTAATACTTACGGTGTATATCCTTGTTCTGTAAAACTGATCCATTCCGTGTACGGAATCCGGAAGGTGCTCTGGCAGTAATACTTACGGTGTATATCCTTGTTCTGTAAAACTGATCCGATCCGTGTACGGAATCCTGAAGGTGCTCTGGCAGTAATACTTACGGTGTATATCCTTGTTCTGTAAAACTGATCCATTCCGTGTCACGGAATCCTGAAGGTGCTCTGGCAGTAATACTTACGGTGTATGTCCTTGTTCTGTAAAACTGATCCGATCCGTGTACGGAATCCGGAAGGTGCTATGGTAGTAATACTTACGGCGTATGTCCTTGTTCTGTAAAACTGATCCGATCCGTGTATGGAATCCGGAAGGTGCTTATGGTAGTAATACTTACGGCGTATGTCCTTGTTCTGTAAAACCGATCCGATCCTGTGTACGGAATCCGGAAGGTGCTCTGGCAGTAATACTTACGGTGTATGTCCTTGTTCTGTAAAACAGATCCGATCCGTGTACGGAATCCGGAAGGTGCTCTGGCAGTAATACTACGGTATACTCCGTACACTTCGCGAGCTATACTCTGTTCACTACAATTACAATTTTAGCTATACTCCGTACACGACAAATTACAATTTTAGCTTTACTCCATTCATTACAATTGCAATTTTAGCTATACTCCCGTACACTACAATTACAATTTTAGCTATACTCCGTACACTACAATTACAATTTTAGCTGTATACTCCGTACACTACAATTACAATTTTAGCTATACTCCGTACACGACAATTTACAATTTTAGCTTTACTCCATACATTACAAATACAATTTTAGCTATACTCCGTACATTACAAATACAATTTTAGCTATACTCCGTACACTACAATTACAATTTTAGCTATACTCCGAACACTACAATTACAATTGTAGCTATACTCCCGTACATTACAAATACAATTTTAGCTATACTCCGTACACTACAATTACAATTTTATCTATACTCCGTACACTACATATTACAATTTTAGCTATACTCCGTACACTACAATTACAATTTTAGCTATACTCCGTACATTACAATTACAATTTTAGCTATACTCCGTACACTACAATTACAATTTTAGCTATACTTCGTACACTACAATTAACATTTTAGCTATACTCCGTACACACATATGTCATACTATAATAAAAAAAAAAATGTATAAATCATCAAAGCAACTCAGATTATCGGTGTTTTGTACAAAAGGATTTATATATATAAATATTAATATTCGACTTGTAATATCTTTATATTTATATTTATTTTAAAGTATAGAAAAAAAAGTTGAAGGATTTATATATATAAATTTATTTTGAAATATAGATAAAAAGTTTACGTCAGTCTAACTTTTGTGCAGGTACACATCACCTATTGTTTCTAATTATTTCTAAAACGCTGCATTCAAAATTCACAATCTTTATCTGTAACGTAACTAAAATCTGTTCTGCAACGATAAGACCAAGGATTACAGGGGCTTATGATACAGGTAAAACAGTGAATTATCTTACCTTCTGTCAAACTGATATTTTACTCTTTTGCTTCACGTGTAGCTATTTCCGGTGTACCGTGATAGGACGACAACACTGAATGTGTTGAATGTCTATGCATACACAAAATATATTTAAGATTTAAAGGTATGTTCAATATCTTGACATCATAATTGTATAATCGATGTACTGGTTAGGTAATTTTCAAGCGGTGAAATGTTGCATTTGGATATTTCGAAGTTTTTAAGCGGACCGACTGAAGGCAGCTCAGGGGGAAAATCTGAACACAGCTCAGGGGGAAAATCTGAACCAAATCACAGGCCTGCAAAAGATTACTATTAGTCACGAAATGTTAAAAAACACAGCTGAAAACCGTGTGTTTCCTTTGCAATTACTTTATTAATCTATCCTCCTGAGACAGTGTAAATTGCCTAGTCAATGGTAAACTGCTGTGTTAATGCCTATATTCAAAAAGGGTGAACGTTTCTAACCTCTAATTACAGGCCGATTTCACTTCTAATACTGTAAGTAAAGTTTTAGAGCGGGCTATTTATAAACATCTGCATAATTTTGTCATCGATAACAATCTTCTATATAAGTATCAGTCTGGTTTTCTTCCGGGACACTCTTACCGTATCCCAACTTTTCAGAAATTTATCATAATATATGTGTATCATTAGAAAATAAACAACAAACTTGTATGGTATTTTTCGATATTTCAAAAGCATTTGATAGGGTATGGCATCGTGGATTACTTAAAAAACTCTTTTCAAATGGTATCAGGGGAAATATCTATAAAATTGGATAAAAGATTATATAAGTGATAGAAATCAAATTGTCGTTATTGGTGATTGTTACTCAAATCCTGGTTATTTAAAAGCTGGCGTTCCTCAAGGGTCGGTTCTTGGACCATTGTTATTTTTGATATTCATAAACGATATATCTGAACATTTGTTTTCCCTTATCAAGAATGTTTGCTGACGACACCTCTCTCGCGTATTCTTCAAATAACATCCAAGATATTGAACAACACATAAAATCATGATTTATCAATTATAGAGCGCTGGTCAATGGAAATGGAAAGTAAATTTTTAATCCTAATAAAACCGAAGTAGTTTTATTTAACGGTTCTCTTGAAAAATTAGATATTAATTTGCAATTTGATAACACGATCTTGACTAACGGTGGTTTACACAAACACTTGGGTATAACTCTGAATGAAAATATGAAATGGGAAAAAAACGCATATTACTAATATTGCTAACTCCGCCCTCACGGCATTTGTCAGTTTTGCGCAAGTTGAACAAATTTACATTAAAAGGGGAAACGCTGTCTAAATTATATACTGTGTTTATTAGACCTTTATTGGAATACGCGAGTGAGGTGTGGGATGGATGCACCAATTTAGATTCAGAAAAATTAGAAAAAATACCATTAGAAGCTGCCAGGAATAGTTACAGGTTTAACCTCTTTCGCAAGTAGAAATTCATTATATATATGGAAACTGGTTGGGACACATTATCGGAAAGACGGAAGCAGAAAAAATTATCATTATTTTATAAAATTCATCATAATATAGCTCCGTCTTATTTACATGATATTTTACCTGATAGGGTTAATGAACGTACCGTTTATAACTTAAGAAATAATCATGATTATGTATCCCCTAGGTGTCGCCTAGTGCTATTTGAAAAATCGTTTCTTCCCAGTACAGTGAAGCTTTGGAATTCATTAGATTTGACAGTAAGATCTTCAGAAATACTGTTACAAAATTTAAAACTCTAATCAAACGGAAAAAGACTGTAGCAAGACGGTCAGTTGGAAACAGAAAATCTTGATATTATGCATACAAGACTTCGTCATGGTTGCAGTGCGTTAAATGCTGATTTATTCAAAGTTAATTTAGTTTTATCACCATCTTGTCGTTGTTTATTTCCTATAGAAAATGCACTTCATTATTTTTTACCAATGTGACCAATTCAATCACCACCGTGTCATACTTATGAGAAAATTGTCTTTGTATAATACGAATATTAATTTGAAATTGATACTTAATGGTTCTGATACACTTAGTCCGAAAGATAATGAAAAGCATACGCCTGACAATTCAAGAAATATATAAGAAATACCAATCGCTTTGTTTGATCGAACAACATTCACTGATTGCTAAATGATGATTGATGGCATTTCATTGTCAAAAACTTGTTTCATGATATTTTTTCTAAAACAACATTAGAAAATGTATTTGTAAGATATTAATTGTGTAAAATCCAGATTGTTTACAAAAATTAATGTTCAAATTGTATGGATTAGTCACGTCATGAATGTCAAAATGTTGAAACAATTTTACAAAAGGTTTCCTTAGAAGACTACAAAGAGAGCGCTACCGCCGACTTCAAAGCCACACAGTCAACCACAGTGTACCGTTATATGTCTCTTTTGGTGTACATCAAAGGACCAAATTACGTGTTCCGTTCTGTTGCCTTCAGTTTTACTATGAGATACTCCAGGGGTGTAGAGATCGTAAGTGATCGGAACCCCTGGAGTATGGAGGATGCGCCGGTATTAGACGCCATGTTTTCATTTGCCGATCAGTACATGTAAGTTTACACTTCCGGATCCGATGATGCATTGTTGACTATCTTCTAATTGTAAAGTTATAAGGTAAAATTTGTTTAGAACTTTAGTCGTATTAAACAAAGTTAAATATAGAAAATATGCGACAAAATAACTTTGTGTTATATCTGACCTGCCATTCTCTCACTTCGACAAGTACCTATATATCCTGATTCGTTCCTTTACACAAAACAAGCACTGGTGACGACAAAAGATGACATCACAGTCTAGTGTACACAGGGATCTGAGAGAATTAGTTACAGTTTATATATATTTGGACCTCTCCTAGTGTACACAGGGATCTGAGAATTAGTTACAGTTTATATACATTTGGACCTATCCTAGTGTACACAGGGATCTGAGAGAATTAGTTACAGTTTATATATATTTGGACCTCTCCTAGTGTACACAGGGATCTGATAATTAGTTGCAGTTCATATATATTTGGATGGATCTATCTTAGTGTACACAGGGATCTGAAAATTAGTTACAGTTTATATTTTATCTTATGAAAACAGGGATCTGAGACTTAGTTACAGTTTATACATATTTGGACCTATCCTAGTGTACACAGGGATCTGCGAGAATTATTTACAGTTTATATACATTTGAACCTTTCCCAGTGCACACATGGATTTGAGAATTAGGTAAAGTTTATATATATTTGGACCCATCCTAGCGTACACAGGGATCTGAAAATTAGTTCACCAGGACAAAAACTCTACCCATAATTTAATTTATTGGTAAAACAATAGTATTTCCTGCAAATCTTCACAAAATGTTTACTGACGTTATAACTTATAAAGGCCGATATAATTTTCATCAATCAATCCTACACAACTATTCAATGAAGTGTTTTCATTAAGACAATATCCTATTTTTTGAAACTGACAGTGGCGTATATGTATTATTCCGCCCGATACCCATTGATTTCTCACATGTAATATATTTGTACGTGTCATTAGGGGAATCTATCTGATTTGACGACATCCCATAAGGGGTCATGTTCGGATGACCTTTATTCCACCCGTACATCAGATTATTTTCTTCACCTTGCTACATCATTTGAAAACGCTATTTCGTCCCAGTGTACATATATTATTAGCTTTGTTGTGCTCTTTGGGGAGAGGATTACGTACATGAAACTAATTCTGACAGCTTTTTCAAACTGTTCGTTCCCAGACAAGATTCTGGTTACAGCAATGTGATCGGCCATTTCCAAAGGTCACCAGAACGTAACCCCTAATGGGATGTTGTCAGATCCTCTTATCAAACGTAGTCTAAAAATATCTGTATTGTAATCAGATTGTAGGAAAATATAACCTGGAGCGATAAAATAGATGAAATGAAATTTCATTTAAGACCGTACATATCATAAACAAGAGGCCCAAGGACCTTAATGATCAACTGAATACCTTTGCCACAGTCACATAGGAAATAAATTAGATATGGTATCTTGGATTTCGGATCGACCCAAAAATTAATAACACCTTGTCAGGACCATGTTTAATCATTTTAGATAAATTTCAGTCAAATCGCACTGGCAGCAATTGAGAAGAAGTTCAAAATTTGTTTTCAGGATGGCGGTTGTGTCGGCCATCTTAGATTTCGGATTGACCCGAAAAATAACAACACTTTGTAGCGGTCATGTCAGGATCATTTGAAGCAAGTTTCAGCCATGACGACGGACGTCACTATAGGCCATCCATCTGGTCAGATGACCTAAAATGTCACAACAACAGAAGATGGTATTATGAATGTTTATTTTTATTATATACACACAATATTAACGTTGTTAAATACAAAGTACAAAGCACGTGCTAATGACATGATTGTCGTGTTCTTGCTTTAAATATAAACTGTTTGTGTAGAATTGGCTTAGACAAATACTGAAGACAAATGAAACTGAAATATTGAATGGTAAATTGTCAATGAATATGACACCACCTAACATATACTACCAAAATCATATTCAGAATACATATATTTTATAGATCAAATCTAACATATACTCTCAGTATCAAAGTCAAATACAGAATACATACATTTTATAGATCAAATCTAACATATACTCTCAGTATCAAAGTTATATCAAGAATACATACATTTTATAGATCAAATCTAACATATACTCCCAGTATAAAAGTCATGTACAGAATACATACATTTTATAGATCTCTCTTTCATACGAGTAATTTTGAATACATACCATTTAATTATACACTCAACATATTCAGCATTTACAAGTAAAGCGTCCACTATTCATACAGTAATGCAGAGAAAATCTGTCTCCGTATATTTTAGAGAACATCCAAAATATGACATCATTACGTTATAGCCATATATATGTAGAAACTCTGTTGAATACACACTATACAATATACCTCTCGGATAGAGACTTTCTTAAGCTCAATCAGTTGATTGCGAGCGTGAGATTATCAAGTCAGAGGACCAGAGTTCGATTCCTAGGGGAGGCAATGATTATATTTCTATAAAATCTAGCATTGTGTTACATATACAAGGCCATTTTAGAATATCGGTTTGAGCTCGAAATACAATAAAATAAAATACAATACAATGCCAGAAATGTGACAAAGATAACGCATAAATGTATAACCTACTGTACGACAAATAAATTGGAGAAAACTGTTTACAATGTCAATCAAAATATTAAAATAATATAAATGTACAACTCAGGCCCATACCTACTCAAATGGAACGTGTCTGTACAACTCAGACCCATACCTACTCAAATGGAACGTGTCTGTACAACTCAGACGCATACCTACTCAAATGGAACGTGTCTGTACAACTCAGACCCAAACCTACTCAAATGGAACGTGTCGGTCATTTTCGTGTGACTTCTCTCGTCATGCAATGGTGTTAGTACTTATACGAGTTATTTCCCTTGTACCGCAAACAAAATCGCGATTCGACACTTTCATTACAAAAGTTAAAACGCTAACGACTATCTTTTAATTTGTATTAAAAAGGAAGAGAAATTGTTGTTCGGAGCAAAATAAATGATTTTAAAGTCTTGATTTTTTTCTCTTTTTTTTTTGTTGTTACAACCAAGGCAAAATAAATAAATTAATTCAATCAAACAAAAAAAAAATAATTAAAAAAAAAATAAAAATAAAAATAAATAAAAAGATTCTGAATAGCTTACACCTCGTCTTTCATATTGTAGTCTTACTATAAAAAATGTTTTTATTGAACCAAAGTGAAATATATGTCATAATGAGGTGAAATATATGTGTTTAGCTCTTCAAAAAACGAAAATATAAAAACCTAAAACAACTCTGCTGAATTATCAAAACATTGTATTTTATTTTGTTTTAATGACTGGTTTATACGTAAAATATCAAATATTGTACAAACAAGATAAAAAATATCATTCAATGTTACTCATTATTTTTAATATATATACATTGATCGACTGATCTTGCTTAACGTCCTAGTTCCTGACCCGTGTACTCGGACGTCGTCGAGGACACCCCTAGAGGCGCAGCTCGAAGTCGTTCGGTAAAATCGGGACCAAAAACTCGACAATGGATCGATTGTCCCCTGGAAAATACTTAATTTTATCCTGGAATTTATACATGATTGTTTAATATGATTTGTGATGATTATTTGTGTATACTTACTAGTGTGAATGATATCATATTTATTCAGAAAACACTCCCATAAGATGGTCATACAAAGGGTTGTTTACTGTTCCCCTACATTTCGCCCAGTCTAAAACAGATCTCCCCTCCCCGTCCAGTATAGTTTTAATGTCGTACTTCTGTTTTAATGTTTCCGTGTGTTTCCTTACATGTCTCTCACACTCAATAAACATGTCTACATCTGTTGTATGTCTAGCTATATAATGTAGACAATGACGGCCGAGCCTATCTCTACACGCCGTCATGGCGGGGTAAGACCTACAAATATACAAACACAAATCCTTTTGTCCCCACACACAACTCCAATGTAACACAGTCCTCCCCAGACAATGTCCACTAACTGACACATGTACTGACTACACTCACAATCTATATGTACCAAAGAACCGTCTACTCTCAGACATTGGTGTCTACACAAACATTTAAGTACAGTTTTTTCTACTGTCTGGAACATAGAACAGTTTCCTGTCTCCGCCGCCCAATGGAGCGGTGTTAGTCCCCACCTATCAGTACCATGTACGAGGTGAGGGTAATCTTTACACAAGTCTGCTACTATAGATTCTCTCTGTAACATACACGCCACATGTAGGACATTCCTACCTAACTCATCCCTCCCTGTAGGAGTGACACCATACTGTCGTACTGTATTGTACAGGTCCATACACTCCCTCCCTTCACCACACGTAACATTGTGTCCTCGTCAGGTTTTACACCTTTTTTCAACAGATACAAAGCTAATTGAACTGATCCAGACAAACATGCTTTATTCAATATGTCAACTTTATTAGCCTTTTTCTCATTCAAATACTTGTCAAACATCTCAACAAATACAGGATCTTTCCACACATCTAGAGAACCAATCACAGTATCATAATCATACATCTCCATATCATACATCTCCACACTCTCAAACTCTCGGAGCAAACGTTCACACAAATCATTGTAATGACCAGGTGATATGACAACCATGTCTGTAGATGTTTTTACAGTTGTTAGATAACTGAGTGCTTTTCTTGGACAATGTTTTATGTAGCCAACAGCTGTTTTCTTTCCATACAACAGAGCTACAGTGACATATATAGAATCATGATCAAATCTGTACACTTCCTCACCACACCAATGTTTCTCCTTCCTTACCAAAAATCCTAATAGTTTGTCTAAACTCTTTCTTACAAAACCTACTTGTTTTTTCTCATTCTCCAGGTTTATTTGATCTTCACTATCAACTAATTCAATGCTAAATGCTTGTTCTAACAATGTTTTGTCTACTTTATCCCCGTTTGGGTCTAAATCATTTACTTTTATTTCTCCACCATTGAGGAAGAGAAACAGAATGGCAGGACATTCTGGTAAATTTGACAGAGCTTCTATGAAAAATTGAACTGGTTTCTCAAAAAAATCTGCTCGTTTTTTCTGCAATTCAGCAGAATTATAGAAAAGTTGACAACATTGAGGGAATCCAATATGAGGTGCATAACCTAGAATTTTTTCCTCTTCTTCCTCTGTCCATGTCAGATTTGTTGGCGTGTACATTGCTAATAGTTTTTGTTTTTCACCCTTGATTTTATACTCATTTGAGCTTAGATCAATAAGGTTGTCTTTTGTAAAAACTGTCCCTCGAGAATTTTTTGCCAAATCATTAAATATTTCATTTCGAATTGTGATAAGTAAATAATTTGTCTGGTTTTGTTTATTAACAAAAAGTGTTTCTACATTTTTAAGCCTTTTGTTCCACTCTTGCACATCCGATCTACCAATGTTTCTCTCACCAAATATGTCATCAATAATACAAGCATGGCCAGAATTTGGAGCTATTAATTTCAAATCCTTGATTTCATCAATCTTAACAGGTGTTCTGCACTGCTCCTCCTCCTCCATCAACCAGTGAACCAGCTGGAATGTGGTAGACGTTTTCCCATCCCCCGTGTTCCCCTTGATCACTAAAACTCTGTTCTTTCGGAGCTTCTCTTGAGCATCATGGTAAGCTTTGGTCGGCATGAACTTTTTTTCTTTTTCTTTTTCTGTCTTGATCAAGCTAATAGTTGTTTCTAAAAATATAACAAAAAGTACAAAACAGCGAATAAAAAAAGCTGATATTATCACAATACAAAATTGTGTTGTTGAGTCAAGGTACTTTTATTACTTTCTTAATACAGTTAATATCTTTACATCCTCACAATGTACTAACACATAGTAAATACATCAATGAATAAACTGTACTAACATATAGTAAATACATCAATGTATAAACTGTACTAACATATAGTAAATACATTAATGTATAAACTGTACGAATATATAGTAAATACATCAATGTATAAATTGTACTAACATATAGTAAATACATCAATGTATAAACTGTACTAACATATAGTAAATACATCAATGTATAAACTGTACTAACATATAGTAAATACATCAATGTATAAACTGTACTAACATATAGTATATACATCAATGTATAAACTGTACTAACATATAGTAAATACATCAATGTATAAACTGTACTAACACATAGTAAAAACATCAATGTATAAACTGTACTAACATATAGTAAATACATCAATGTATAAACTGTACTAACATATAGTAAATACATCAATGTATAAACTGTACTAACATATAGTAAATACATCAATGTATAAACTGTACTAACATATAGTAAATACATCAATGTATAAACTGTACTAACATATAGTAAATACATCAATGTATAAGCTGTACTAACATATAGTAAATACATCAATGTATAAACTGTACTAACATATAGTAAATACATCAATGTATAAACTGCAGTACTAACATATAGTAAATACATCAATGTATAAACTGCACTAACATATAGTGAATACATCAATGTATAAGCTGTACTAACATATAGTAAATACATCAATGTATAAACTGTACTAACATATAGTAAATACATCAATGTATAAACTGTACTAACATATAGTAAATACATCAATGTATAAACTGTACTAACATATAGTAAATACATCAATGTATAAACTGTACTAACATATAGTAAATACATCAATGTATAAACTGTACTAACATATAGTAAATACATCAATGTATAAACTGTACTAACATATAGTAAATACATCAATGTATAAACTGTACTAACATATAGTAAATACATCAATGTATAAGCTGTACTAACATATAGTGAATACATCAATGTATAAACTGTACTAACATATAGTAAATACATCAATGTATAAACTGTACTAACATATAGTAAATACATCAATGTATAAACTGTACTAACATATAGTGAATACATCAATGTATAAACTGTACTAACATATAGTAAATACATCAATGTATAAACTGTACTAACATATAGTAAATACATCAATGTATAAACTGCAGTACTAACATATAGTAAATACATCAATGTATAAGCTGTACTAACATATAGTGAATACATCAATGTATAAACTGTACTAACATATAGTAAATACATCAATGTATAAACTGTACTAACATATAGTAAATACATCAATGTATAAACTGTACTAACATATAGTGAATACATCAATGTATAAACTGTACTAACATATAGTAAATACATCAATGTATAAACTGTACTAACATATAGTAAATACATCAATGTATAAACTGTACTAACATATAGTGAATACATCAATGTATAAACTGTACTAACATATAGTAAATACATCAATGTATAAACTGTACTAACATATAGTAAATACATCAATGTATAAACTGTACTAACATATAGTAAATACATCAATGTATAAGCTGTACTAACATATAGTGAATACATCAATGTATAAACTGTACTAACATATAGTAAATACATCAATGTATAAACTGTACTAACATATAGTAAATACATCAATGTATAAACTGTACTAACATATAGTAAATACATCAATGTATAAACTGTACTAACATATAGTAAATACATCAATGTATAAACTGTACTAACATATAGTGAATACATCAATGTATAAACTGTACTAACATATAGTAAAATACATCAATGTATAAACTGTACTAACATATAGTGAATACATCAATGTATAAACTGTACTAACATATAGTAAATACATCAATGTATAAACTGCAGTACTAACATATAGTAAATACATCAATGTATAAGCTGTACTAACATATAGTGAATACATCAATGTATAAACTGTACTAACATATAGTAAATACATCAATGTATAAACTGTACTAACATATAGTAAATACATCAATGTATAAACTGTACTAACATATAGTGAAATACATCAATGTATAAACTGTACTAACATATAGTAAATACATCAATGTATAAACTGTACTAACATATAGTGAATACATCAATGTATAAACTGTACTATCATATAGTAAATACATCAATGTATAAGCTGTACTAACATATAGTAAATACATCAATGTATAAACTGTACTAACATATAGTAAATACATCAATATATAAGCTGTACTAACATATAGTGAATACATCAATGTATAAACTGTACTAACACATAGTAAAAACATCAATGTATAAACTGTACTAACATATAGTGAATACATCAATGTATAAACTGTACTAACATATAGTGAATACATCAATGTATAAAACCTGTACTAACATATAGTAAATACATCAATGTATAAACTGTACTAACATATAGTAAATACATCAATGTATAAACTGCAGTACTAACATATAGTAAATACATCAATGTATAAACTGCACTAACATATAGTGAATACATCAATGTATAAGCTGTACTAACATATAGTAAATACATCAATGTATAAACTGTACTAACATATAGTAAATACATCAATGTATAAACTGTACTAACATATAGTGAATACATCAATGTATAAACTGTACTAACATATAGTAAATACATCAATGTATAAACTGTACTAACATATAGTAAATACATCAATGTATAAACTGTACTACATATAGTAAATACATCAATGTATAAACTGTACTAACATATAGTAAATACATCAATGTATAAACTGTACTAACATATAGTAAATACATCAATGTATAAACTGTACTAACATATAGTAAATACATCAATGTATAAACTGCTGTACTAACATATAGTAAATACATCAATGTATAAACTGTATTAACATATAGTAAATACATCAATGTATAAACTGTACTAACATATAGTAAATACATCAATGTATAAACTGTACTAACATATAGTAAATACATCAATGTATAAACTGTACTAACATATAGTAAATACATCAATGTATAAACTGTACTAACATATAGTAAATACATCAATGTATAAACTGTACTAACATATAGTAAATACATCAATGTATAAACTGCACTAACATATAGTGAATACATCAATGTATAAGCTGTACTAACATATAGTAAATACATCAATGTATAAGCTGTACTAACATATAGTGAATACATCAATGTATAAACTGTACTAACATATAGTAAATACATCAATGTATAAACTGTACTAACATATAGTAAATACATCAATGTATAAACTGTACTAACATATAGTAAATACATCAATGTATAAACTGTACTAACATATAGTAAATACATCAATGTATAAACTGTACTAACATATAGTAAATACATCAATGTATAAACTGTACTAACATATAGTAAATACATCAATGTATAAACTGTACTAATATATAGTGAATACATCAATGTATAAACTGTACTAACATATAAGCTGAGAAGACTCACCTATTATAGGTAAAAGGTCAGGATGGATCTCTGTAAAATAAAGAAAAAAACATTTCACATAAGAATAATTCATTTATACTATTTTTTCACACAATTTGCCTTGTCTTCGATATTGTTAGTACTCTGTTTCAAAACAAAATATTCAACCGTATTCGACCAAATAAGCGTCCAGGGTAGTTAAAAATGAACGAGAGGCTCAGAGCGCCTGTATCGCACACCTGGAACTAAGCAATGCCATAAGAACAGAGTTTTGGTTTTATTAGTGTAACGTCTTATTAACAGCCAGGGTCAGGAAGTGCCAGCTTTGAAAAACCACGGACTAGCAGTCAGTACCTGACAAATGCTCCACATGGGATTAAAACTCGCGACCAAGAGTTGGAAGGGTTGTGGTAATTATGAAGAGACATTTTAACCACTCCGCCACCATGTAAGAGTATAAACTATTAGATTTTATCACATAACTGACCCGTCCAGCCATGTCATACGGCCATGTCATAAATATCGTAAGACACGTGTGTAAAAACACTATTGTGACGTCACAGGTAGTTTTGACGTCATAATCTTTATAGGACATCGCATGATTGTCTCAGTAGACGGAAAACTTACAATACATGCTTAACTCTATGACTATTATCAAAATTAGAGAATTTACCTAATTTATCTCATTTTCATTCCATTTTTCCTGCCCCAGGGTTGTCAGAGCCAAGATTTATATAAACACTGTTCCCCTTCCCACAAGCATGTTCCTGGCCAAACTAGCATACGATCTATATAGAACTATATGACTAGTAGCGATTTAAAGAATTTACCTCTATTATCCCTATTGGGTCCCACCAAAAACAAATGTAGATTTCTATGCCTAGTAGCGATTTAAAGAATTTACCTCTATTATCCCTATTGGGTCCCACCAAAAACAAATGTAGATTTCTATGCCTAGTAGCGATTTAAAGAATTTACCTCTATTATCCCAATTTGGTCCCACCAAAAACAAATGTAGATCTCTATGCCTAGAAGCGATTTAAAGGAGATGTTGACAGACGGACGGGTGGACGATGGATGCTGCATCATGGTATAAGCCCACCAGCCCTTCGGGCCTGGCGAGCTAAAAATCCTTTGCTTTTATGATTAATGCATATGTTTCTGTATAACAATATCATGTCATATGACATTACATTATTTCTGTATTACAATATCTTGCCATATGACATAGTTTATATATGCAGTACATTATACATATTTCTGTATTACAATATCTTGCCATATGACTAGTAAAACATAATAATGACATTATATTACAATACTTGCTATGACATTACATTACATTATTTCTGTATTACAATATCTTGCCATATGACTAGTAACATTAATTACGTTACATTAACTATTAGTTAATAATGCATGCTCAATATCACTTTATCATATCCAAATTTTCACCTGTGAAACTTACTTTGGGAGTGACTTGAACTACCTGCCGAAAAATCGGAAACAGGAGGACCACCTAGAAAACAAGAAACATATTATGATTCTCAGATTCATAAAATTATAGTACATGAACATGTTTTGTATGTAGACCAACCAATTATATTATTTCATAAATTACAGTATGGACCTATATAATGGCCAAGTGCAAAGCCTTATATCCTTATATCCTTATTTTAGATTCTTTAAGGGCGACATACCACCACAGCGACCGAATTACATATCTTTAAACTTATATTTGATATGTAGATTCTTTGACAAGTGTCAAAAAGATTATCTTATGTGCATGTTAATTACAGAAGAATAACCGATGGCCATAGTACATAGTACACCACCATGCAGAGTGAAATGTTTAGACAATGGACAAATACAATATCAGCCTGGTTGTGATGTCACAAAAGAAATATTGACTTGGCGTTTCTTACAAAAACAACATCAGGTCGATATTCTATATCAAACTCAACATGACAATGTACTAGCTAATGACAATAGTTGAGCATATCTAGCTAGTATATATCAATAAGCCCGTAAAGCTTTATTCAGTACAAACAAATTATATGACCCCTACTGGTCCCCACCTGTTATTACATTGACCTTAATCTATTTTTAGTAAGTGACATTTGTAGTTGAACTTTTGAACCCAACATCAACCCAGAGATGTGTTACCTCATAAACTACCATTACATGATGTTTCAACAAAATTTATTACTAAATTCAGAAGTTATCATCTGGAAATCATCATCCGGACAGACAGATGGGCGGACGGACAGACAGACAGACAGACATGGACAGACAGACTGACACTAACACTATAATAGTCCTCTCCAGTTTTACGGACATAGAAATAATGATAATTTAGTTTGGTTTGGTTTTATTAGTTTAACGTCCTATTAATAGCCAAGGTCATGTAAGGACGTGCCAGGTTTGTTGGTGGAGGAAAGCCGAAGTACCTGGAGAAAAACCACCGACCAGCGGTCAGTATCTGGCAACTGCCCCTAATGGGATTTGAACCCGCATCCTGAGGTGGAGAGCTTGTGGTAATATGTCGGAACATCTTAACCACTCAGCCACCGCGGCCCCAAATGATAAATTTTACATGTTATATTGCAGCATCAATTGTTGTATAAATTGTGTTTATTCCAATAGCATTAAATGCTACGTAATTTAAATACATACCTGGTGGTAAAACTGTTTGTTCCCCGATGGATAGATTCTCAGCATGTTTTACTTTCATAGTCTCAATGTTAAACTCATCTTTATATTTCCTGAGATCATTATAAATGACGGTGACTGAAAAGAGTAAGAAATAAGAATTAGATTGACATACATTGGGGGATAAGATGTTGTTGCTACTCGACCCTCTATGTAAATGTAAATAAAATAATTTACGACTGTTTTCACATAAAATGGCTTGAAAATCGTTACAAATATACAAATCCTCAGAATCTATTCCGGTCCATAATTTTGCGAGAAACGTTTGCATACACTAAATTGTTGACGTCATAATTAATTGTTGATATCATAAACATCAGCAGACCAAAATAGTCTTTTGAAGAAATTCTTTCTCCCCAGAAGCTGTGATAAGTTTAAGATTGCGGTTCAAGTAAAATAAAACTGTTGTTTCATGCCATGTCCGTCAACAGTCAAAATATTTCTTCTCTGTGTTGGGACAAACCCAAAAACAGTTAATCGGATTGGTCCCAACACCTCGGGAAAAGAGTTTTGACTGTTGACTGATGAATGAAATGTATGTACTGTGACTAATGGATGACAAACTAAGATGCCTTAGGGAACCAGTGTCCATGAATCGTGTCTGAAGCATGGACATCATGATACAGAAAATTGGCCTAGGTAGTGAATTCAAGATTTTCAATGTTTGACCTACGTAACTTTGAGATTGGTTTAATAACATGTAACAACATGTCTTAGTGCATGCAAGATGTATGGCAAATTGTTCATATTTTCATTAATTTCATAAAATTTTCGTATTAGGATACAAATAAGACTTTATTTCATTTATGATTCATCAAAATATTTTGTAATTTCTATATAATTATACCGAAATATGAGTAAGCAAATTTACATTAAATCAAGCAGATTTTGAGTTCATGCACATATAATCTACGCTGAAAATAATGTCATACGTTGATTGCAATTGCCAGTTGTTGGGTTGGCCACTGCTCCACAAAAGATTTCCGGGTTGGCTATTGTTCCTGCATTTTCGCTTGATGCATTACTTTCGGTCTGACCAGGGACGGCACCAGAGATGAAAGAATTCATCAGCTGACTGACTCTCTCAGCTCCAACTGGGTTGATGTTACTATCTGCAATGTTATGGAAACAAGATCGAATGATCAAAATCAAATCTTTGTCTCAAAAGAATAATCTTCATTGAGTCGGTTTATATATTAATATGAAAAGTATGTGTATGCTATAAAAGTACATTTTTATTTTATTTTGTTGTGGGAGTTACCTGCCCTAAAACTGCAGAAACTGCTTCTTTTTTCTGACAAGTACATACAACCTACGTTTTCACAGCATAAACACGGACAATTATCGTTCAAACTTTTACAAAATGATCACACTGATTACATACATCTCAAGTCTCTGCTGATCAAGTCTCTGCTGATCAAGTCTCAACTGGTCAAGTCTCTACTGATCAAGTCTCTGTGATCAAGTCTCTCTGCTGATCAAGTCTCAACTGGTCAAGTATCTGCTGATCAAGTCTCTGTGATCAAGTCTCAACTGATCAAGTCTCTGCAGGTCAAGTCTCCGCTGATAAAGTTTCTACTGATAAAGTCTTTATTGATCAGGTATCTACTGGTCAAGTCTATGCTGATCAAGTTTGCTGGTCAAGTACCTAATTATCAAGTCTCTGTTGATTAAGTCTCTGCTGAGTGATAAAGTCTCTGAAGGTCAAGTCTCTCTGGTCGAGTATGCTGATGAAGTTTGTTAGTAAGGCATTTGCTGATCAAGTCTGCTTGTCAAGTCCCTACTGATCAAATCTCTGCTGGTCAATTCCCTACTGATCAAGTCACTGCTGATCAAGTCTATGTGATCAAGTCTCCACTATTAAAGTCTCTACTGATCAAGTATCTGCAGGTCAAGTCTCTGCTTATAAAGTTTCTACTGGTCAAGTATGCTGGTCAAGTTGGTTAGTCAAGCCTTTGCTGATCAAGTCTGCTGGTCAAGTCCCTACTGATCAAGTCTCTGCTGGTCAAGTCCCTACTGATCAAGTCTCTTATGATCAAGTCTCTGTTAGTCAAGTCTTTCTGGTCAAGTCTCACCTGATTAAGTTTCTACTAGTTAAGTCTTCACTGATCAATTCTCTGTTGTTCAAGTCTCTGCTGAGAGATCAAGTCTCGATCTGCTGGTCAAGTCTCTCTGGTCAAGTCTCTACTGAGTAACTGAGCCTCTAACGATCAAGTATCTACTGGTCAAGTCCCTACTGATCAAGTATCTGCTGGCCAAGTGTCTACTGGTCAAGTATGCTAATCAAGTTTCTGTCGGTCAAGTCTCTGCTGATCAATTCTCAGCTGATCAAAATTCTACTTGTCAAGTCTTTACTGATCAAGTCTCTGCTGATCAAGTCTCTGCTGAGTGATAAAGTCTCAGCTGATCAAGTCTCCACTATTAAAGTGTCTACTTATCAAGTCTCTGCAGGTCAAGTCTCTGCTGATAAAATTTCTACCGATAAAGTCTATATTGACCAGGTATCTACTGGTCAAGTCTCTGCTGATCAAGTCTCAGCTGATCAAGTTTCTACTGGTCAAGTCTCTGCTGATCAAGTCTCTGCTGATCAAGTCTCTGCTGAGTGATAAAGCCTCAGCTGATCAAGTTTCTACTGGTCAAGTCTCTGCTGATCAAGTCTCTGCTATGTAATTATGTCTGTACTGATCCAGTCTCTGCTGGTCAAGTCTCTACAGATCGAGTCTCTGCTAAGTGATTTAGTCTGCTGATAAAGTCTCTACTGGTCAAGTCTCTGCTGAGCAATCAAGTATCTGCTGATCAAGTCTCTGCTGATTAAGTCTCTGCTGAGTGATAAAGACTCTGCTGGTCAAGTATGCTGATCAAGTTTCTGTTGGTCAAGTCCCTACTGATCAAGTCTCTGCTGATCAAGTCTCTACCGGTCAAGTCTCTGCTGGTCAAGTCTTTCTGGTCAAATATGCTGATCAAGTTTCTGTTGGTCAAGCCTCTCTGGTCAAGTCTCAGCTGATCAAGTCCCTACTGGTCAAGTATGCTGACGAAGTTTTTGTTGGTCAAGTCCCTACTGATAAAGTCTCTGCTGATCAAGTATCTTCTGGTCAAGTCTCTACTGGTCAAGTATCTGCTGGTCAAGTCTCTCTGATAAAGTATGTTGATCAAATTTCTACTGGTCAAGTAATTAATGATCAAGTCTCTGCTGATCAAGTCTCTACTAGTCAAGTCCATCTGGTCAAATAAGCTGACCAAGTTTCTGTTGGTCAAGTCTCTCTGGTCAAGTATGCTGACCAAGTTTCTGCTGATCAAGTTTCTACTTGTCAAGTCTTTACTGATCAAGTCTCTGCTGAGTGAAAAGTCTTTGCTGAGCAAGTCTCTGCAAGTCAAGTCTACTGATTAAGTCTTTACTGGTCAAGTCTATGTTGATCAAGTCTCTGCTGGGTGATAAAGTCTATTGATCAAGTCTCTGTAATAAAGTCTCTACTGATCGACTCTCTGCTAAACAAGTCTCTGATGAGTGATAAAGTCTCTGCTGGTCAAGTCTCTGCGAAGTGATAAAACCTGAGCTGATCAATTTTTACTGTCAAGTCGCTACTGAATGAGTCTCTGCTGAACAAGTATCTGCAGAGTAATTTAATCTGCTGATAATGTCTCTGCTGAGTGATCAAGTATCTGCTGGTCAAGTGTCTACTGATTAAGTCTGCTGATAAAGTCTCTGTTGGGCAAGTCTCTGCTGAGTGATCAAGTATCTGCTGGTCAAGTCTCTACTGAGTGATAAAGTCTTGCTGGTCAAGTATGCTGATCACGTTTCTGTTTCTGCTGTGATTAAGTCTGTACTAGTCAAGTCTTAACTGGTCAAGTTTCTGTTGACCAAGTCTCTAATGATCGAGTCTCTGCTGAACAAGCTCTGCTGAGTGACTAAGTCTGCTGATAAAGTCTTTGCTGGTGAAATCTCTGCTGAGTGATCATGTATCTGCTGGTCAACCTCTACTGATCAAGTCTCTACAGATCAAGTACAAAGTATCTGCTGATAAAGTCTCTGCTGAGTGATAAAGTCTCTGCTGGTCAAGTATGATGATCAAGTTTCTGTTTCTGCTATGCCATTAAGTCTGTACTGAAGAAGTCTCTTCTGGCCAAGTCTATACTGATCGAGTCTTTGCTGAACAAGTCTCTGCTGAGTGATTAAATCTGCTGATACAGTCTCTGCTGAGTGATCAAGTCTCTGCTGAGTGATCAAGTCTCTGCTGAGTGATCAAGTATCTGCAGGTCAAGTTCCTACTGATGAAGTCTCTACAGTCAAGTCTCTGCTGATTAGTCTCTGCTGAGTGATAAAGTCTCTATCAAGTATGCTCTGGTCAAGTTTCTGTGATTAAGTCTCTTCTGATTAAGTTGCTGCTGATGAAGTCTCTCTGCACATAAAGTCTCTACTGGTCAAGTATGCTGATTAAGTTTCTGCTTGATTTATGCCTCAGTCTGATCAAGTCTCTGCTGGTAAGTCCCTACTGGTCAAGTATGCTGATCAAGTTTCTGCTGGTCAAGTCTCTCTGGTCAAGTATTTGATCAAGTTCTGCTGCTGTCAGTCCCTAATGATAAGTTTATACTGGTCAAGTCTATATTGATCAAGTCTCTGCTGTGAGAAAAAGTCTCTGCTAATCAAGTCTCGGCTCAAGTCTACTGATTAAATCTTTACTGGTCAAGTCTCTGTTGAACAAGTCTCTGCTGTGTGATCTAGTATCTGCTGGTGATAAAAGTCTACTGATCAAGTCTTTGTAATAAAGTGTCTGCTGATAAAGTGTCTGCTGATAAAGTCTCAGCTGATCAAGTTTCTACTGGTCAAGTCTTCACTGATCAAGTCTCAGCTGATCAAGTTTTTACTGGTCAATTCTCTGTTGATCAAGTCTCTGCTGAGTGATTAAATCTGCTGATAATGTCTCTGCTGAGTGATCAAGTATCTGCTGGTCAAGTCTCTCTCTGATAAGCAAGTCTCTGTTAATTAAGCTGTTCAAGACTCTGCTGATGCTGGTCAAGTCTCTACTAATCAGGTCTCTACTGGTCAAGTCTCTGCTTTTGCTGTTCAAGTCTCTCTGCTTCTATTCGTCAAGTTCTCTACTCATCAAGTCTCTGCTTCTGCTGGTCATGTCACTTGTTCTGCTGTTCAAATCTACTGGTCAAGTCTCTGCTGTTCAAGTCTCTACTGATCAAGTATGCTAGTCAAGTCTCTGCTAGTCAAATCTCTACTGATCAAGTCTATTCTGATCAAATCTCTTCTGATATAGTCTCTGCTGGTCAAGTCTTTACTAATCAAGTCTGCTGATCAAGTCTCTGCTTCTTACTGGTTAAGTCTCTACTTAGCTTCTACTAATCAATGCTCTACTGATCATGTCTCTGCTGATCAAGTCTCTGCTGGTCAAGTCTCTACTGTAAGTACTAATCAATGCTCTACTGGTCAAGTCTCTGCTGATCAAGTCTCTGCTGGTCAAGTCTCTACTTATACTAATCAATGCTCTACTGGTCAAGTCTCTGCTGATCAAGTCTCTGCTGGTCAAGTCTCTACTTATACTAATCAATGTCAAGTCTCTGCTGGTCAAGTCTCTGCTTCTACTGATCATGTCTTTACTGATCAAGTCTCTACATGGTGACTAAGTATCTGCTGATCAAGTCTCTACTTGGTGATTAACTCTCTTCTAATCAAGTCTCTGCTGATGAAGTCTGCTGATCAAGAGATTAAAAGCAGTGGTTGATCCATTCAATGTATTGGTTGTCTCAGGCCACATGACCAATGCTAGTATTAAGTATTTTTCAGCTAATGACATACAGTTTCAATATAACTAATAACGTACTTGAAATGAATTTCCAAACTTGGAAGCTTATTAGTATTTCTCAATCTTGACCTTCAAATGTGCACTGACCGAGAGAAACAAAGGGAAGCAACTATGTCAAATTTTCTTCGCGTCTTGAGAATATATTATTATTACGTATACTATAGGTACATGTACAAATGTATTTTATATCATCTTTGACATGGAATGTGTCCAATAATTAAGACATGCTAATATTTTCAATTTTATTGGTTTTCTGTGATTGAACTATTCAAGTTGTAGTAATTTGAATTCACACAGAAAATTATATTGATTAATGGCAGCAATATTTCATAGAAAGATTTGTCACCAGATGGTGTTAGTAAATTGTTGGAACAATTGAACCAATCAGATTTCTAGGATTGTTGTCAATTTCCATAGCATAAGGCTTTGCTGTACTGTAAGTATGCTAAAGCCTAATAACACACCTGAATTTAACTGCTGGATACATTCCTGTTCCATTCGCAATCGTTTCGCTGGTGATAGACCTACAAGAAAGGCAGAGTTAAAACTATTATAGCCAATTATTTGCCCATGTGTGTATACATTAATATTAATATAATATATGTATATATATATGCCGAGATATGGAAACAATCAATTGAAAATTAATGAAATATGAGAAAACCTGTCTATGAACCTTGTATAAGGGTTAGAAATTATTCATAGAAGTCCCTGATATGTTATATATTACAAGAGGCCCAGAGGGCCTGTATCGCTCACCTGGTTTTTTTTTAGTAATTATCACAAAGACTGACAATCATTAGAAAAATTAGCAAAATTGACTCCCAAAGTTTAATTTTGAATCACAACCTTAAAATGATGCTATTGATACCATACAAATATGCTATCCAATACATAGGTTCAGAGACAAAGTAATATATATGAAAATAGTAGCCTAATTGACCTTTTGACCCCGCATCTACTGCCGTCTAAGGCCCCGGGGATCAGCCCTATCATTTGTACAATTTCATATTCCAACCCTGTAAGGATGCTACCATTGCATTATGAGTTCTCTTCCATGCTTAGGTGCAGAGAAGAAGTCGTTTATATGGAAATAGCTAAATTGACCCCTTTTGACCCCACCCTTCAGGCCCCCGGGGGGTCAGCCCCTTCATTTGCAAAATTTTGAATCCAAACCCTTTAAGGATGTAACCATTGCATTATGAGCGTAATCCCATGTTAAGTTGCAGAGAAGAAGTCATTAATATGGAAATTGACCACTTTTGACCACGCCCCTCAGGCCCCCCCGGGGGGTCAGTCCTATCATTTGCACAATTTGGAATACCCACCCTATAAGGATGCTACCATTGCATTATGGGTGCTATCCCATGCTTAGTTGCAGACAAGAAGTCATTTATATGGAAAAAGCCAAATCGACCCCTTTGACCCCACCCTTCAGGCCCCCGGGGGGTCAGCCCCATCATTTGTACAATTTTGAATCCCCACCCTATAACGATTCTACCATTGCATTATGAATGCTGTCTCATGCTTGGTTTCAGAGAAGAAGTCGTTTATATGGAAATAGCCAAATTGACCCCTTTTGACCCCGCCCCTCAGGCCCCCCGGGGGTCAGCCCTATCATTTGTACAATTTTTAATCCCCACCCTATAACGATACTACCATTGCATTATGAGTGCTATCTCATGCTTGGTTTCAGAGAAGAAGTCGTTTATATGGAAATAGCCAAATTGACCCCTTTTGACCCCGCCCCTCAGGCCCCCGGGGGGTCAGCCCCATCATTTGTACAATTTTGAATCCCCACCCTATAAGGATGCTACCATTGCATTATGGGTGCTATCCCATGTTTGGTTTCAGAGAAGAAGTTGTTTATATGGAAATAGCCAAATTGACCCCTTTTGACCCCGCCCCTCAGGCCCCCGGGGGTCAGCCCCTTTTTTTTTTTACAATTTTGAATCCCCACCCTATAAGGATGCTACCATTGCATTATGGGTGCTATCCCATGCTTGGTTTCAGAGAAGAAGTCGTTTATATGGAAATAGCCAAATTGACCCCTTTTGACCCCGCCCCTCAGGCCCCCGGGGGGTCAGCCCCATCATTTGTACAATTTTGAATCCCCACCCTATAAGGATGCTACCATTGCATTATGGGTGCTATCCCATGCTTGGTTCCAGAGAAGAAGTTGTTTATATGGAAATAGCCAAATTGACCCCTTTTGGCCCCGCCCCTCAGGCCCCTGGGGGGTCTGCCCCATCATTTGTACAATTTTGAATCCCCACCCTATAAGGATGCTACCATTGCATTATGGGTGCTATCCCATGCTTGGTTTCAGAGAAGAAGTTGTTTATATGGAAATAGTCAAATTGACCCCTTTTGGCCCCGCCCCTCAGCCCCCTGGGGGGTCAGCCCCATCATTTGTACAATTTTGAATCCCCACCCAATAAAGATGCTACCATTGCATTATGGGTGCTATCCCATGCTTGGTTTCAGAGAAGAAGTTGTTTATATGGAAATAGTCAAATTGACCCCTTTTGGCCCCGCCCCTCAGCCCCCTGGGGGGTCAGCCTCATCATTTGTACAATTTTTAGTTAGTAGCCCATAAGGATGCTACCAGTCAAATTTTGTTGAAATCCGACCAGCGGTTATGGAGAAGAAGTCGATTGTTGACGGACGACGGACGACGGACGCCGGACGACGGACGACGGACGACGGACGCCGGACGCTGCGGTATCCCATAAGCTCACCTCGGTCCTTCGGACCAGGTGAGCTAATAATGTGCAGAGACAGTGATTTGTACAGTTACATGTGGAATATTAGACATTAGAATATAGGATGGTTATAGAATATCTGACACCTTAACCAAATAGCTGTAACTGCCAATCTGTTATATATTATAATGTGTAGGGACAGTGATTTGGACAGTTATATGTGTAGGGACAGTGATTTGTACAGTTACATGTGTAGGAACAGTGATTTGTGTACAGTTACATTGTAGGGACAGTGATTTGTACAGTTATATGTGTAGGGACAGTGATTTGTACAGTTATATGTGTAGGGACAGTGATTTGTACAGTTACATGTGTAGGGACAGTGATTTGTACAGTTATATGTGTAGGGACAGTGATTTGTACAGTTACATGTGTAGGGACAGTGATTTGTACAGTTACATGTGTAGGGACAGTGATTTGTACAGTTACATGTGTAGGGACAGTGATTTGGACAGTTATATGTGTAGGGACAGTGATTTGTAGAGTTACATGTGTAGGGACAGTGATTTGTACAGTTATATGTGTAGGGACAGTGATTTGTACAGTTACATGTGCAGGGACAGTGATTTGTACAGTTACATGTGTAGGGACAGTGATTTGTACAGTTATATGTGTAGGGACAGTTATTTGGACAGTTATATGTATAGGGACAGTGATTTGTACAGTTATATGTGTAGGGACAGTGATTTGTACAGTTATATGTGTAGGGACAGTGATTTGTACAGTTACATGTGTAGGGACAGTGATTTGGACAGTTATATGTATAGGGACAGTGATTTGGACAGTTATATGTATAGGGACAGTGATTTGTACACTTATATGTGTAGGGACAGTGATTTGTACAGTTACATGTGTAGAGACAGTGATTTGTACAGTTACATGTGTAGGGACAGTGATTTGTACAGTTTATATGTGTAGGGACAGTGATTTGTACAGTTATATGTGTAGGGACAGTGATTTGTACAGTTATATGTGTAGGGACAGTGGTTTGGACAGTTATATGTATAGGGACAGTGATTTGGACAGTTATATGTATAGGGACAGTGATTTGTACAGTTATATGTGTAGGGACAGTGATTTGTACAGTTATATGTGTAGGGACAGTGATTTGTACAGTTATATGTGTAGGGACAGTGATTTGTACAGTTATATGTGTAGGGACAGTGATTTGTACAGTTACATGTGTAGGGATAGTGATTTGTACAGTTACATGTGTAGGGACAGTGATTTGTACAGTTATATGTGTAGGGACAGTGATTTGTACAGTTATATGTGTAGGGACAGTGATTTGTACAGTTACATGTGTAGGGACAGTGATTTGTACAGTTACATGTGTAGGGACAGTGATTTGTACAGTTACATGTGTAGGGACAGTGATTTGTACAGTTACATGTGTAGGGACAGTGATTTGTACAGTTATATGTGTAGGGACAGTGATTTGTACAGTTATATGTGTAGGGACAGTGATTTGGACAGTTATATGTGTAGGGACAGTGATTTGTACAGTTATATGTGTAGGGACAGTGATTTGGACAGTTACATGTGTAGGGACAGTGATTTGGACAGTTACATGTGTAGGGACAGTGATTTGGACAGTTACATGTGTAGGGACAGTGATTTGGACAGTTACATGTGTAGGGACATTGATTTGTACAGTTATATGTGTAGGGACAGTGATTTGTACAGTTACATGTGTAGGGACAGTGATGTGGACAGTTATATGTGTAGGGACAGTGATTTGTACAGTTATATGTGTAGGGACAGTGATTTGGACAGTTACATGTGTAGGGACAGTGATTTGTACAGTTACATGTGTAGGGACAGTGATTTGTACAGTTACATGTGTAGGGACAGTGATTTGGACAGTTACATGTGTAGGGACAGTGATTTGTACAGTAACATGTGTAGGGACAGTGATTTGGACAGTTACATGTGTAGGGACAGTGATTTGGACAGTTACATGTGTAGGGACAGTGATTTGGACAGTTACATGTGTAGGGACAGTGATTTAGACAGTTATATGTGTAGGGACAGTGATTTGTACAGTTACATGTGTAGGGACAGCGATTTGGACAGTTACATGTGTAGGGACAGTGATTTGTACAGTTACATGTGGTATATTAGACATTTAGAATGTAGGATGATTATAGAATATCTGACACCTTAAAGGCCCACTACCTTTCTGGAGCAAAATTTAAAGGTTTCTTAAAAACATTAATAACAAAAGAAAATATATGTCGATGGCTTAAGATGAGGTTACAACACCAAACATATCCAAGATTTCCTGTCTAATGCACGATAACAGTGGAGATTCATTTCGCTGTTTTGCCGTCTGGCGCAGTGATAGTCAACTACCGCGCGGCATTTAGGACGACGGCGGGAAACATAAAATGACCCGCGTTATGAAAATTAACATTTTATTTATTCTAATTAAACAGTTCTGAAGGTGATGATAAGTGTGCTAGTAAACGTATAGTTAATAACTTCTGCGACTCTACAAAATTATCGATCTCGTTTTACATTCCTATTTTAAAAAATTAAAAGCCGTTTTGGAAAGGTAGTGGCCCTTTAACCAATAGCTGTAACTGCCAATTTGTTATATAATACAGTTCATAACTTTCAACCAGGAATAGGAAATCAAAGCTACCATTTTGAATTTTTCACTTCATGGCGGACAGTTGACGGAGCACAATGACAGACAAGATAGACAGACAGTTGGACAGACGGACAACATCATTACTTTAGGACACAAGAAATTATAGCGGTATACAATTGATTAATGTTAGCCAATTAGATGAAGAAATCATAATTATAAAATTTTGCGTGATGCAAAGCTTACCTGCGTTCAGGATATCTCTAATCCCTTGTTCTTCTCTTCTTACATAAGAAGCCAAACTTTTATCAACTTTTTCTAATCGTTTGGTAAAATATTCATAGCGTCCAATGCTAATGTTTTCGTTTTTCTTGAGCTTTACAAATAGCTCTTGAATAGTTGTAATGTTGATTAAGTCTTTTGGTGCGAGTGGACAATCCTTAAATAGTTTTATTAATGACTGAAAGTCGTCTTCCACCATGTGTACACTCAGATAGTCGACAAGAAGATTATGTTTGGAAATGACTTCCTCATTGATATCCTCTGTCCTGATCTCTCGCTTGGCAGCCATTTTGAAGTGTTAATTTAAATCTGAAACAGAAAAATATCAATAACCGAATAAGTTATACAGTAAGTCAGTTAGGTACACCAGAAATCTTGGCACATTAATTTATGCAAAAATAACTTCTTATACTTGATTAAAATCTGAAAGATAAGATTTTGTCTAACCAGTCGGGTCGTGTAGTGGTTAAGCCATTTTTTCTTTCACCTAATATAAACAGGCCAGAATTTGATCCCCCGGCAGGGAAATAAAAAGGTCAGAGGTGAGATGTAGCTGAGGTCACCTAAAATCAAAACCGAAGTGATCCACTAAGACTGTATTGTGTGACAGGTATACCTGATATTGAAATGCAGTCTGATTATTTGATTATTTTCACGCATGTAATGCAGTTATTTGTATGATTAGAACATTATCTTCAAAAGTCTTGCAATTCTGTTTTATGATGGAAAAAACCTTGTTTGCACAACTTTTGTAATTTCTTGGTTTTTTTCCAACATCTTCTATTGCTATTTAGCAAATAAGATTTATATGTAGGATGTTAGATCATTTGTAATATAATTGTCTGCCAATGTATGTTAATATAATCAAGATGAATAACTTGATTGACTTGATAAAACGAT
This sequence comes from Argopecten irradians, assembly GCF_041381155.1. Lineage (NCBI taxonomy): Eukaryota > Metazoa > Mollusca > Bivalvia > Pectinida > Pectinidae > Argopecten > Argopecten irradians. The sequence continues at coordinate 37,317,444 of NC_091146.1, read as the reverse complement.
CCAATTTTCTGAAGTTTCATTGAGTATAACAACACTGATGCATTATGATCTATGGAGAACTATATATGTAACAAAACCTTGCGAGTTGAGAAGAGATTTTTGAAATTTTAGCCATGCAATTTTACCCATTTTGGCCCTTTCCACAGCCTTCTGGGAGGTGGGGGCCCTATAATTCACAATTGTGTTTGGGCTGATGCCTTAGAAGGGTTTTTGCAAAATTTCATTGAATTAGTGGCACAATTAAAAGGCTGGAAAGCAGCTAAAATTTCATCACATTTTTTCTACTAAGTAAGGGAGAAAAAATAAACAAACATGGATCTGTCAACCCTGAGATATACCTGTCCACTTGACAGACCCATGTAAAAATTCTATTAATCCCTTTTTAAGTGAAAGATTTTGGCTGGCCAGCACTAGACTTGCAGAGTGTTCAACGCCAATTTCATTTTACGAGGGTTGAGATATCCTTAACCATCTAATAGGTCCATGTTTGTTTTTATCTATTTTAGCATTTTATCCACCCGAAACACACTTTATCCAACCGAAACACACTTTATCCATCGGCTTTCACTTTACAAGTATGATCAGCGTGTTTAGGGGTGTTACACTACTTCACACTATCGATATATTGTGATTGTATGCCTCTCAAATCGATCAATCGATGGCAAATTCAATAAGCCAAAAACAATCGCTGATAGAACGCCAAACTGTCAATAGTTTCAATAGTAATTTAATCAGATATTTTTTTCTATATCTTGGACTAAAATGATTTAAACACAACTAAAGGTTATAGATACAGTAACAGAATACTACTCCGGTACATTTTGTATATAGTTGTTAAAACTCACGGGTGCAAATTTTCCTGAATTACTGTTTGGACTATATTCGCGAAAGATTCATTTTTATAAATTATCTTTGTAGCCTTTTAAAGTGTCATTCATACAACAGAATATAAACATTATACAAATTTCGCGACTTTAGATGAAACCGTGAAGAGGGCGAAATCAAAACCCCGCGAATATTAACAACTATATATACAGTAACAATCACAATATAATGTCACTTTTCCCATGCTATATATACAATCAATGAAGCAAACACCGACATTGTTCTCGATCATAATTGTCAGTGTGTTGGAGTTGCTACGGATGCTAGCAGGTAAAGGGAAGTAACTCTAAACCAGCATTGCACAAGATGTACGACATGGCGGCCAATTCATCCTCTGGAATTTAATATAATTTAGAATGTAATATTATCACGATACTTTCACAGAGTCAATATTTCTTTGTGGACTTCCTTACACACACGCTGCATTCTTCAGGGTGCAGTTCTTTGACTAATATTTTTATTATAATTAACATACACATTGACATTTGTTGAAGAAACAACATATCTAATATAACAAGAATTCCACAGAAGTGGATGTGTCGCCTGCACAGCATCACAAACAAGAGGCCCAAGGGCCTTAACGGTCATCTGACTACCTTGGCAATAATCATATAGGAAATTAATTAGATGTAGTGTCATGGTAGCCATCTTCGATTTGGGATCAACCAGAGATGTAACAACACATTGTCGGGACCATGTCAGGATCATCTCATGCAAGTTTCAGCGAAATCGCACCGGTAGAACTTGAGAAGAAGTTCAAAATATATTTTCAAGACGGTGGCTGTGGCGGCCATCTTGGATTTCGGATCAACCCGAAAAATAACAACACTTTGTCGGGACCTTGTCAGCATCATTTCATGCAAGTTTCAGCCAAATCGCACCGGTAGAACTAGAGAAGTTCAAAAATGTGTTTTCAAGATGGCGGCTGTGGCGATCATCTTGGATTTCGGATCGACCCGAAAAATCAGAACACTTTGTCGGGACCATGTCAGGATCATTTCAGGCAAGTTTCAGCCAAATCACACTGGTAGAACTTGAGAAGAAGTTCAAAATGTGAAAAGTTAACGCACGGCGGACGACAACGGACGAAACATGACGAGTCGACTATAGGGTCAGGATGACCTAAAAATAGTTATTTATGGGACCCACCTAGCGATGTTCAATATTTATTTTTGATTTTTATCAAGTTTCCGAATCATTATCGCTCATATTGACTTCGATTTAGTCCTGTCTCTAAATGATTTATAACAGGACTTTTTTTCTTCTTAATCATGAAATGATATTGCGACTTAGAAACATCAAAATTCATATGTACGCTAATATACATATAAACTTTAGGCTTGTATCTTTCAGAGCTGGCATTCTTAGCTCGCTTGTCCGATGAATAAGGATATAACAACAGGGGAAATAACCCCTGGAGTATCAAGGATGGATATAATGACAGTGATAGTAACCCCTGGAGGATCAAAGATGGTGGACATATAGACAGTGATAGTAACCCCTGGAGTATCGAGGATGGTGGATATATAACAACAGTAAAATTAACCCCTGGACTGAAAATTTGATTATTTTGTCAGTACTCTGGCCGGATAGAAGATTTCTTAATTATAGATGGTCGTCATACTGGTGTAGCGGGAATGGATTTTTTAGTGTTAGGAATCATAGTTTACAACGTTGGGTTGGGTTATTTATGGGTCAGCTGTTATTGTTGGCATACCTTAGTTGAAATCTCATTGCCTATATTGGTCGTGGGATTGATAATTCGGCATATTTTGCAATATTATTCTTCGGTAGCTTGTCATGTTGATATTTTCTTGTGTTTTACCGGATGTAGACGCGTTTCTCCTTCCGTTTGTACTTAATAGCCATTAATGGCCAATATTTTGGATTACGTAATTTCATTGGTTGATATTTTCTATAGCATTAGGCCAGGATCAAGTATTTCATAGCTTTTTGCACGAGACTTTTGCCATATTCTACACGGGGTATAAATTGGTGTGTAACGTGATAATTCGTCAGCCTATAGAAGCCTTTGGCTGGTAGGCTCACTTCCTACTTTCTTTCTAGACCCAACTAATGTTAGGAGTCGAGCGGTGACTGTGGGTAGGTTTGTTAGGAGCTAAATGTTACAGTATTGTTAAGAATTAGATGGTAGCTGTAGGTTTATACAGTAGGTGTAGGAATTAGTATCTGTATATTCTACGGTCCCTTGGGTTATACATAATGTATATTCGTACCATACTTAAGTTATGGGGAAACGTGTGGAAGTTGAGAGAATTAGTATATGTATATTGTGATATGTTTTACCTTCGCAATCCATGTGTTGTTAATAAATATATCGTTAAGTTTATCTCTGCCTTGACTTTTACTTCATGGTACACGAAGCTGGTTTCTTAGGTGACCTTTGACCTACACAACGAACGTACATTCCATAGAACCTGGGTTACTCAAGGTTAGCTGCAATATTGTAGCTCAAAAGACTATTTGACAGAAAATGGTGTCGTCTTTAGAGCTACAATTGGTGCCTATTACTGCTAATGAAGCAAAGTAATGATTATGCAAACCATTATAAAACGTTTGTTTGCATTTTTATCGTACTTGTTTGATATCGCTTACCTACTAGGCAATAAAACTGAACCACATAAAATATCAAATTCTCATCGAGGCATTATTTTTTTACATAATACATATGAAGGTCTTTCTGAAGGGAATTTATACGGCAAGTCCTCAAATTGTGAACTTGACGTCTTTTGAGCGGTACGGTAGATATAAAGAATGGTAGTTGTGTTTGTTTTGGACAAAAATATTATGTAAATGCATGTATACGTATAAAATAATTGGAAACCTACAAAAAAGTATAGAAAACTATGCCCGAGTGATTTTCGGAGGCAGTGCTCCACTACGACACATAGGGACCAATTCGTACCCGGCCGAAAGATATAGTAGGCCGGGTACGTATATTCGTTCTAGGTCATTTGTCTGATAGAGTTTCGACATATTAAAGGACACGACAAATCAAATCGTTACACTGGGAAGGGGTGCAGGCAGCTATGATCATTTGGACCTGCCTATGCTAGGACCCCGGAAGTATAATTGAGTTAGTTGAGAAAATACTAGTCTAGGCCTACATTGTATTTCATTTTTATGTGCAATGTACAGGTTTAACGATTGCTGTCCTTAGCTGACTGATCCGACAAATAGTTAGGCCTACCTGTTGATTCCGGGATATTTAGTCGATAATTTTGTTAGTGCGATCCACTACGTATACCAGGACAGCAGGCGGTACAACGTGTAGGTTTGACAACGCCTACACACAGCGGAAGTTACGTAGTAGCTAGAGCACATAGCTAGCGTTCCATTATAATTAGTTGATCGTACCAGTTGTATCGGTACATACACTTGTACAGCCGAAACGGTCCAAAAGGTTCGTTTTAAAATGTATCTTCTAGGACTATATAGCTATTCATGCACATACAGTAGTATAGTAGTACAATAATTAAGCACTTTACCAGAAACATACATATTCAAAATTTGAACATTGAATAACGAGAGTATTAAATTTGTCATTTTGATAAGCGATTACTTTTTTCTAAGTCCTATTTGGTAAAATACCTTACGATGTGTGATTATGACCAAATTAAAATTTGCTTTCGTAGATTACCCCAAGCGCACGGCAGCCATTACGTACAGTACTGCCGATATCCCGGATTTCGTCCTTTTTCAGAGTCACAAAATCGCGTATTCTGGAGAACTTTTTCGTCATAAATTTTAGAATTTAGTTTATGACATACAAATGAGTCAGTTTATAGTTACTTTTTTCATATTTTTAAACAAAACTTTGAGTATTTTAGGATTCTTGAAGCCACGCGCAATGTGTCCTGGTCGGCATTTACAGTACTACGATCTGTAATGTAGGCCTAGTATACATGTATACATGTATTCAAATTATTTAAAAGTAATATCACTTCAATTTGAGACTTCACATAGCAGACCATGGAATAAAAACGACTGAAAATTAAAAAAAATAAACTCTACAACATAAAAACTGAACGATTTCACTATTTACATGTCTTCATTAGATAGATCTGTGAAATACACATACAGTATAAGGACAATTTTCCTTAACAGTTTCGTAATGGTTGGCAATGACACACTACAGCTAGATGTAGTACAGCGTCATTATAAAGCTCACCGCAATATTCGCAAGAGTGAACACTCGTACCTAGAATTAGCACGGGAATGTTCAATGTTTGTCTTATTATTATTTTTTGTTTGCATATTATCACGTAGTAGTAATTTTAGCAATTTCAATGGTTTCTCATACATATTGTGTATACATTTAAATCTTACAATGTCCTTGTCGTTATTTAAAAGGTTTTTCAAATCATTGTTCTCTTAAGACCAGACGTTTCTTTTGACTAGCGTTTTCCACTTTGTCTTCGAAGGAAAATATCAAAATTTTATATAGTTATGAATATAATCCATTAAGTTGTATTTACTAACAATAGAAATAATATCAGGCACGAAGTCGCTGTCAACACATTGATGTTCTACATCACATGTATAACATTTCAAGCGTCTTAAGAAGATGTGTTTCGCCTGCGAATGAGAAGGAAGTGCTACGGGAAGTTGCACGAAAGTAAGTTAAGAAAAGACTTAATTACCTCCCTTTATATATCACAAACTAAAGTATCTAGTTTTGGCTATTTTATTACAAACATATATAAATAAATAAATGCCCTTTCACCCCTGGTCTGAATTTCAAGCAAGTCCATATTTCCAGATTTTCACTGATAATAAGGGGCGAAAGGGCTACATATATAAGTAATTTCAGGCAAGCACAGCTTTACTAATCTAAGCACAGGGACTTAGCACAAAAATTTTTAACCAGCAGTATATATATATATATATTATAGTATAATATACTATAATATATATATGTATACTGTTGGTTAAACATTTTCGTGCCAGGTCCCTGTGAATCTAAGGCAAACACAGCTTCACAAGCAAGCAAAATCAACAATCAACACATCATTACAAGCATACAGCTAGCAGAATTGTCTGACATGCATACGAAATTCATCAAGCACACATGTAAGTTATCCAATTTAACTGAGCATCCTGTCTTAGCAGTATACGTGTAGGATCAAACTTAGCATTATTACTTATGAGGTCTGATTTACGTGCCATCAGGTAAAAGGCAAACAAAAAACTACTCCAAAGTGTAGCTTGAACTGGATCTGAAAAATTGATAAATTGAGAAAATCTGATGATATCTGAGGAATAATTATAATGGGAGCAGCTCTGACAGGACAATGGGGATGTAGCCGAGCAATGCCCCTTAAAGCTAGGTTAACCTCAAACTGTTTGACTTTAGAATAATCCGTATCTGTAAGAATGTGTAGCTTTTTAACCCCACTTACATAATTACGTATCGAATCAGCACTATTCATACTTCTACTAAGGAATTGAATGTAGAAACAGATAACCTGTGTGGAAGTTGGTAAAGACAATCATATGGCGTCATGACTTCATGCGGTGTAAACGTGGTGTACATTGATGACGTCATCGATATTGACGTGCATTCGACGGAACCATGTTCATGTTGCGGTGAAAATGCTTGTTGTTTGGCTATTATCTCATCTTTTTCTTTTGTATACTTTTGTATATGTACCTTACACGGAAACTGCCTAAAGCAGACAAAACTGTTGTGATTTTTTTCTATGTTAATCTTCCGTTGTGCAGAAGATTGTAGATCTAGCTGAAATAGAGAATGTTTCGTCACGCCAGGTCCCTATGGGCAGCAGTGTCCGACAGAAATAGATTATCCAAAGATTCAATGATTAAATATGACCACCTATGTCAAAGTTAAAGTCTGCTAATATATGCAAGTTATTAGACAGTTTTGTAGCAATATTATGTAGGTAAGTTCTCAGCAGTCCAATTTTAACCTCAGTCACTGAAAACTGCTAATATTTCACCATACAAGCTTGTTGAACTGTATCCATTTTACAATGTAAGTGTCCAGTCAGTGACTGCTTATCACAGATTAACTGCTTGTCACAAGTTGTCAGTGACAGCTTAGACATTATAAATTTACCAGAGCAGTTCACATATTAAATGGATATTAAATACTTAATTCAACTTCATTTACCTTCATTTTCTCAGTTTGACAAAACGAAGATTGTTTTTAAATTTGATTTCTGTTCATCCGATGTGATCAAATTAAGTCGTCTGCTTTTGCGTGCTAGATGTGATCCGAAACTCAGTATACGAGCACTCGGAACTCCTCGGATATAACAAAGGGCGTGCTCGTTTCGTCCTCCCGTTTATACCGATTCTGTACAATAATTTAAGGATTTACATAAATAGATCTTTTATGTTATGGAGATTTAACACAAATATAAGTGTACTTTAAAGACATCGCGAAACGGCTTATGGTTAGAGTACACTCAGATTTTTTTGTATATCTTAATGACATAAAAAAATCTATTAAAATTAATCCATATAATTCAACCGAATTTAACTAAAGATTTCTGTTCAAAATTCCAAATTCATTTTGGGACTATTTTGTCTATGAAATTGTTACTCCACTGTCACTGGTTTTTTTTCGTTATGACCTGATGAAGTATTTGTTGAAACCAATGAACATACTAGTTACAAGTAAAATTGACCGATCATGTAGAAGTTTTCCTCTATTCATTTCGACGTGGCCCAGAGATTCGGGGGTCTTACAAGTGCCCTCTATTTCCTCTCAAAGGACAATTAAGGTGTTGCAATCTACAGTGTATTGTCAGAAACGGTATACATGGATATGTAGAGTCTATATATGTTTCTGTTATGATTGCATAATTGCCACTTACCTATTTTGTTGATCTTACAGTTGTCTTTAAAATGTCCGGTCAGTTAGACCTTAACGTCGATGTTTCATTCAAGCAATATCTATATATGGTTGCAGAAGTCATTAGTTCGATTAATATACACAGCCCAGTTGGCACAACACATCCGGAAAACGTTTTGGCGACGTAATAGGTTGATCTTACAGCCTAAGATCTAACGCTGATCCAATTAAGTGCTAACTATATAGGATACCAAAAGTCATTATTCACAGGTTGTAGAGATCTCAGGTTCGATTTACATATATATATATATATATATATATATATGATACACAGGTAGATGTAGGTAACTTTACACAGGTAACTGTTATAAGACCACAAGGCCTTTCTTCGACACAGGTAAAGTACGTCTAACTGACTTGCATGTACATGTAGCTTAAGATACGGGGATTGTGGAAAATTCCACTGACGTACTGCTTTAAAAATAGGAACAGCTTATAAATGTTCACGTGACACGTATTCTCAAATCATCCAATTAAGTTGTACATGCTTGTATACATATGGTTTGTTGTATTGTAATCATACGTAACACGATAGTAAAATCGTGATGAAATATTTTAAAGTACAAATATCGCACGATAACGCTTACCTACACAGATGATACTGATAAAGTAGAGTTTATGAAAATTAAACCACAATGTATGTCAATGTCAATACACAAGTAGGCGTGGTCAACTTTACACAGATCACTGAATACATGGGTTTTTCCTATTCCCGTATGACTTAAGCTATGGACCGGAGACCGTGGGGTTTTCCAGTGACGTACTTCCTTAAAATGAATGATATACACGCACGTTTACTCTTTGCTGTACATGTACATTACTCGACACTTAAACCACAAACATTTTAAAGGACAGTTTACAGACGATAACACACATAAGTATATAACAAGAATAATAATATTTATTTCCTGTTCAGTATATCTAATCTCCCAAAGGATCATTTGGTAGTAATGCCAGAATTATCACTGTTACAGCTATTAATACAAGACATAATTGTTGATCTAAAAACGTTCAGTACAAATAAAATAAAATTATCACACAAACAAGTGTTACAATAAATGGATTGTTTATCATTTTTGGTTTTCAGCAGAAGACTCATAGTCTAATTTACATAAATGCTAATTTAGAAAAACAATTTTTGTTTGTTTAGTGTCTATACGCTAACATAGCGAAAATAAAACAATACCGAACAAACAATTTCCTAGGAGGTACAATACTAATAGTAATAGAAATAAAAAAAATTTATGAAAACGGTCTAAACAGCCTTCCTGAAGATATCAATGATATTGTGTTTGGTATTTGTGAAGGAAGGAGACGGTTTTACTTCTACAAGTAAGTTATTCCGAATTTTTCTTCCTTGAACAGAGAGTGTTTAGAATACAATACGATGTTTCAGTACTTTGTCAGTGTGTTCGTTGTTTAATGCTGGTCTGGTAAATGTGTTGGTAAACGTATTAAATTGATTACAGAGATTTACTGGAACTACATAGATAATGTAAGCATTATAAGACCTCTTTTGAGTTTTAAATACTCATTGGTAGCCATTTTATTAAACATTTCTAAGATGGTGCATCAAATGGAGTATCCAACAGTAATCTTACAGCTTGTTTACGTACTTTTGACGGCTTCTGGATGACAAGATTTAAAGATCATCCGCGCCAGATGGTGCTACTGTACAGACAGTTGGGGGATAGAGTAAATAATGACCGATACGACGAAGTAAGCCTAAACAATTGTTGGTCTATGTAGATGGAGCATCAAATGACACGATTTAAAGATCATCCGCGCCAGATTGTGCTACTGTACAAACAGTTGGGGAATACACTAGCATGATATAATTAAAGTCTATCTTGACAGAGTAAATAATGACCGATACGACGAAGTCAACCTAAAACCAATGTTGATCTTTCAAACGACAGATGTTGTATTATTTGACAAACATATAAACTACAAATATAACTTTTCACACCAAGAACTTTTTCATTTTTTTGGAATATAATTTTGGACTCTCTCTAATTTCGTCAACTCTTTTCTAGACAATTGCAATAATTCACACCCATTTTGAGCAGATGGAATCACTGTACATGTGTATATGACTTTACATTTAATTACCTTAGCAACAGTATGAGGACTAAACTTGGTCTTAGGATGACTTGTATAAGTGTCATTGAGCCAGTCTACAGTAGTTTACCATCCTCGATCCTTTCAGTAGTTTTAGAAATATCGGTACCAAGCATTGTTGACGGGTGGTGAATTGTAGTGTACATGTTACCACTTTGGCAAATTAATTCATCACTTAGATTACCAAACGTTATCCAAGGGAGGTAACTCGAACAGAAATTATCACATCATCAAAATCTAAGATAGCCGCCTGTCGTTTGGATTTGTGATCAGTTTTGCGCTACTTAGTATGACCTACCACCATGTCTCCTATTTCCACCTTCTTACGATCCCGGGGGTACCGAAAGCCTCCACATCCCCGGGTCCCTCTTATTTCTCCTATCCCCACCTTCTTACGATCCCAGGGGTACCGAAAGCCTCCACATCCCCGGGTCCCTCTTATTTCTCCTATCCCCACCTTCTTACGATCCCAGGGGTATCGAAAGCCTCCACATCCCCGGGTCCCTCTTATTTCTCATATCCCCACCTTCTTACGGCCCCAGGGGCACCGAAAGCCTCCACATCCCCGGGTCCCTCTTATTTCTCATATCCCCACATTCTTACGGCCCTAGAGGTACCGAAAGCCTCCACATCCCCGGGTCCCTCTTATTTCTCCTATCCCCACCTTCTTACGATCCCAGGGGTACCGAAAGCCTCCACATCCCCGGGTCCCTCTTATTTCTCCTATCCCCACCTTCTTACGATCCCAGGGGTATCGAAAGCCTCCACATCCCCGGGTCCCTCTTATTTCTCATATCCCCACCTTCTTACGGCCCCAGGGGCACCGAAAGCCTCCACATCCCCGGGTCCCTCTTATTTCTCATATCCCCACATTCTTACGGCCCTAGAGGTACCGAAAGCCTCCACATCCCCGGGTCCCTCTTATTTCTCATATCCCCACATTCTTACGACCCAGGGGTGCCGAGAGCCTCCACATCCCCCAGGTTCCTCTTATTTTCACAATGCGAAACAACCCTAATTAAAAGACAGAGACGCAAGATATGAATGGATTTCAAAATAATATTAATGTCACTTACCTTTTATGTTAATCGTTGAAATCAAACACTAGCTATATAGGACACCAAGAGTCAGTATCTCCCGGTTGTGGATATCTGAGTTTCGAGGTTTATACACAGGCTGTTCTGGTCAATTTTAAATAGCTTCCAGTTTGTTAGACACGGGTTTTCCTTTACACATGTGACGTGTGCTATATTTATAGAAACAGTTGGGTTTTCCAATGACGTAATGACTGTAAATACGAACAGCCAGCCAGCAAATTTTGAGTAAATTACACATCCCCCGTATCCTCGATACTCCACGAGTTAATACCACTGTCATTATATTCACCCCTGGAATATGGTACAACTATATATAAACTGTTACTAATTCTCATATTCCTCTGTACTATATGACATAATCAAATCTATACAACACATCATTTTTCAAACTGAACATTGTACTGAATACCTCCTCATTACGCATACAACTGTACTGATAAGATATTCAGCAAACTTGGCAGCAAGAACAGGACCAAAATTATTGTATCTTTGTGCATACGTGAAAAGGTCAATATATATATATTTACTGTAATGTATTCTCATATCCCTGTGTACAATCTGACATAACTACATTTATGTGTACAATATAGCTAATTATTGTGTAAACATGGATAGGTTCAACTAAGTATAAACTGTAACTAATTTTTATACCTCTCTGTTCGTGTAACATCTGTGGGTTATGGTATTTTGTATATCTGTATCGTTTTACTGAACCCTTTAAAAGCTTCCATTTAGTGCGATGGTGACATGAGTTCAATGTATTGCAATCTTACACCTTACGCTGATCTTTCTTTCTCTATTCCATCTTTGTATATCACAGAGTTAATTCACGTAGCTTTCTCTGAAAACTTATGACGCTACGCTTGCAAATACATGACGTCATAATCAATATACCTACCTGCAAGGCCAGATAACTCTGTAACATGCAAATACAGAAAATGATTTTTACGCGTCCAACATGCTTTACGAAGTCTTTTCTGACGCTTGACTTTGTGAAAGTTTGATGATGACAGTCTTTGTGAAGATTTCAGACTTGTGTTTATACATGTATCTATCTTTGACTGGTGCTATTGGCGACTTTGTGTGTCAAGTTTTCCGCATTGGACTGGCAACTCCCGAAAATTCGAGCAAAAGATCAAAGTTTCCAATTTGAAAAAAAATGACTGTAGTGCAGGTCCAAAAATGTCTGAAAATCTCCAGTTTTCTCCCGTTTATGTGGGAATTACAAGTATATACAGATTTACACTGTAAACCGGTGTGTACATATCAATTATCGACCTTTGTTGAGGTCGATATGGTATTATATCATCCGCGTATAATATGTCATTATTTTAAATTCTACAAGGGCGATATAACACCATATGAACCGAAACAAAGGTCCTATTTTATATAAGTCGTTTCTTTAAACAATGTCAAAAACAATCTCTAACGTGCATATTAATTATCAGAAAGCTGTTGGTCAAAGAACGGCACCCTGAAAAATGTGTATGGGCAATGAAGTTCACAAAGGACTATTGAATCGGCGTTTCTAAAAATGAATGCCACGTAACCATGTATTAGGAAATGAAAATAGTGAAAAATCAGAGCATATCTAATATACTTCGATAAGTCATGGTAAAATTTCTAGACGTTCGTCGATATTTATACCTATAAACCTAAAATAGATATATAAATATAGCATATCTTATGTCTTAGTGGGATGACACCTAAAGGATTTTACAAATGAAATGAATTGAAGAAGAAATGATTTCTTTTATGGGCTCAAATTTGCAAATTACTCCCATTTTTTTTTTATTTTAGTTATTCTGGATTTGTATATTACAGAGTTATCTGCCCTTGCTGGTAGGTAATCATTGTGACGTCATGTCCTTGCAGGCGTAACGTCATACATGTACTTCTCCTCTGCCATGGAAACTACGAAATACCACCGTTGTTCAAGGCCGTCTTGTGACCTTCTTTAAATTATTTTGAAAAACCCAAAATACCTTTTTGTTCAGAATTACTTGGACTTTTTGTACATGTAAAGCATCGGTGTGTCAACTTTAGGGTAAAATAAACAGAAATCGGCGATGAAAATGACGATTTTGACATCATCTGTTTACAAAATATACCACGTATATTCAGAGATGTAGAATTCAAATTAGAGGTTTACAAGTGTTGCAAGTTTCAGATTTTCAGATGAGCCCGTTTTTAATCGCTTTGAAGGAAAGCGGCCTGGACACGGAATATCACACCAGGCCTGGTTGTTCAAAGCATAGTTAGCTTAATCACGTGATTAGTGAAATTTTCGTTTTTCATTTACAGCAAAATTTGTGGTCTTCACGAAACTCAGCAAGTAAGTAGAGAACGGAGTTCTTAAGATTCTTATAAAATTTTGTAAAATTTGTGTTACCTGGTCCCAGTTTCACGAACATTACTGAAGTTTAAAAAATCTCTTAACTTACAATTCTTCATTCTCTTAAAGGTAAGGAATGTTATGAAACTGGGCCCAGAATTTATTTTATCTTGATTTGAAAATTGTCGCTAAACTGTGAATAGCGTAATTACCTTTTGAACAACTGGGCCCAGATTTAATATTTCTCTCGGGGAAGCTCCCGAGAAATTGGCCTACACCATCACCTTCTTATCACAATGCATCCTATAGAATAAATATAAAGTATACAAAGAGACGATACACCCAAAAAGGGATAATTATGTTTAAAGATGCATAAACAATATTTATCATTTGGTTTTTAATCTTGTATATATATGTGTGTGTGTGTGTCTAATCTGGAGTATGTCATAGCAAACTGAAGACTCTGTATTTGACAACAAAAACGAGCAGGTAGTTTGGTCGTTTGATGAAAGAATCGTAAAACGCTACACTGTGGCTGACTGTGTGTCTTTGAAGTTGGACGTCGCTCTCACTGAAATCTTCAAAAGAAATACCTGTAGGCCTGTGATTGATCAGTTTCTCTTCCTCCTGTGCTCCCTTTAGTTTTACTATGAGATAGACCATGGGTGGATATAACAACAGTGCAAGTAACCCCTGGACTATCGAGGGTGCATTCCAGTAAACGTTGAATATATCAGAGTGCAGTCCAAGATCTGATTTAAATTGAAGTAAATGAACGACAAATATGGCATTAGGCCATCTTTAGGAATGTATGGCCTCATATATGAAGTTCCAATATCCCTAACAAATGCAAAATTCTTTATGGAAATATGTGTTATTAACAAGCATTGATTTATGGCTCATTTTGCTTCCTTTTCTTTATCTTTTATTGTTTGTCGCGTGGCGTGTACGTAGTGAAGGTTATCTATCCATTGTGCGATAATCGGGATGGTGTCTATATATGGGAATAAGTCTTTATATGGTAATAAATCTATATATGGGAATATGTCTAAATATGGGGTGATGTCTATATATGGGAATAAGTCTATATATGGAATGTCTTTATATGGTAATAAGTCTATATATGGGAATATGTCTTTATATGGGAATATGTCTATATATGGGAGTATGTCTATAAATGGGATGATGTCTATATAATATATGGGAATGTGTCTATATATAGGCCTACGTTGTACATCTTCAAAATTGATAACCTCTCTCTTTATAGGTACGTGCTACAAGTCAAATTTCAGGTCTTAGGCCTTTCAGAAGTTCACAAGAAGTCATCTGAAGATTTTAGGATTTTTAGCCAATGTGACCTTGAATGAAGGTCAAGGTCCTTCATGTTAACAAACTTTTCATGGTAGCCATCATGTAGGCCTAATATTAAGTTTCTAGGCCTTCCAGAACTACATGTACAGAAAAGGTCATTTGAAGATTTTAGGTTCTTTGGCCCTTGTAACCTTGAATATAGATCAAGGTCAATTATATAACCAAACTAGGTAGGCATTTATGTCAGCATGCTACATGCCTATTTTTAGGCCTCTAGCCCTTCTAGAATTAGAGAAGACGTTTTAATGATTTTGTCGAAAAAATGCACTTTTTAACTTTGACCCTTATTTGCAACCAGAAGTTGACGTTTTACAGAAAAGTGGTTGTAAAGTGAATGGTTCCATGTTTGATTCTACATAACATATCCAAAAATGAAAGAAATCGGCTTTCTGGTAAACGAGTTGCGGCTGTCTCAATGAGCTGAATTTTTACTGAATCAGTTCCATAGCTGTACAATCACAAGAACTCTATGACCTTGGATGAAAGTCAAGGTCATTCATGTTTTCATACCTGATAGTCAACCACATCAGCATACTTCATGCACAATATCAAGCCTCTATACCATGTAGAACTTGACAAGAAGAATTTTTCGTGATTTTCACAGAAAACGGCGAATCTGCACTATATGAGTCAATGATCAACCGGAAGTTCACATTTTAGAGAAAAATGTACAATCACAAAGGTTCTCCATATACTATTCTACATAACATATAACAAAATGAAAGAAATTTGCTCAGTTGTTAACGAGTTATGGCTGTCTAGATTAAACCGGAAGTGACATCATTGCGGCCATATTTGAATTTTAATCGACGCCATATTAACATGATTTTATAGTGGTTACATAAGTAACATTTTTTGTGAGTTTGGTTTTGATCGGACTATTGGAATCGGAGAAAGTCTTTAAAATATAACCGACGAAATTGTAAAAAAAAAACCTGCTGTGTAACATATTAATAACGTCAAAAAATTATTAGTGAACCGATCTTAAATCTGAAGATATCAAAAACATCAAGAGGACATAGATCATCGAATTAATCAAAAAAAAAAAAAAAAACCTGGGGGTGGGTGGGGAAGTAATTTAAAAAATTTAAAAATAGTTACAACTGGTAAACTTTTACCTCTATCGAGCTTTTTAATATTTTGTATGAGCATATAAGGAAAGAAAGTCAGAAATGGAAATTCCTTACAACAATATATTTTCAGATTGTAATTAAGTTTTACTTTTTGAGTTATATACTGTACTGTAGCTGTTTTGGTCGTCCTTGTTCTAGACCTAAGCTTATGATTACTGACATTACACATACTGTATGGGAGTTACTTCCCTTCCCTATTTTCTATTTAAATCAGCGTCATTGTTTTCTTGTTTCAAATTCTAATGTTGTTACTAAGCCATCGTAAAATTCAGTAAATTTTGAGAATTTCGTTTTCCTTCGATAAGGTGTGGACGTGTAATTTATTTTGTCAAAAACGTGGTTCCGAACCAAGGACTTCGCCGGTAAGATATCAGTAACATTATTTGCTATATATTAGATCCATCATAATTTCTGTCCAGACCCTTCTTTTTTTTAAAGAATGTCCAGACCCTTCCGTGCCCAAACTCCTTTCCGATTGGCATATATTCAAGTCTGCGCTTTTATTGAAGATAACTGATATTTTATATTAACTCGTTCCGGATCCCTCATTCCGGATCCGTCCTTGTCCGGCTCCGTGAATTAATTCTTACAAAACGAAGGAATCAAGATGGCGTCGATGGGAAGGTTATGCGTGAATGTGTGCCGAACAGTGGTCCCTCGCCGAACGTTCACAACAGGAAAGTCACTCCGAGCCACGCCACCGGGAAAACCCAACGACGTAAGCTATTTAGAAAAAAATTGATGTACCTAATGACCTCCTGTTTCAATTTGACCGTACTTCTTTACCTAGCTCGTGACCTTCGGGGTCGAGAATCCGGCATGGCCGAACTCATGAGTACACATTCTAATATTGACCCGTTCATTGCTATCTAATAGAAAATGAGTGTGGCTTTGCTGCAGTGATGCAATGTAATTTTGATTTTATATAGGAGTTGTTTATTGGTGGCTGCTAGCATGCGCAGTGAAAAGGGCATTGCTAAGATTAATACAGATGTAGCGGGATTGGACTGGGTCGATCATCGGTGACCAGGTAGCTCAGTCGGTAGAGCACTCGTCTAGTGTTCTGAGGGTCCCGGGTTCGAATCCCGGTCTGCGTGTTACATTTTCTCCTCTCCTGTTACAGAATTGGCGCCCAACTAAATAACCCACGAGGGAGGTGTTTGGAAGGGTCTCGTTTGTAGTGATGGAACTAGGGTAATCCCTATTGGGATTCCTCCTCTATACTCTTTTATATTCGGACGTTTGATAGATGTCTCTCGTCGGAATCCCTACTCGAGCCTTCTAAACTTTATTCTGGAAAATCAAGTCAGGTTGACCTACCTCTTGTAAGGGTCTATTACAGAAATAATCCAACTGCAGTGGTTCCCATACTGGCACACATTGATAGTGGAGATATTTTTCTCTCAAAACGCACATATTGTAACGTTTCTCCGTCCTGCTCTGCTGGGTTCTTTCGCCAATATGGCGAAACTGTAGTCACAGACTACTTAAGTCAGTTGTTACATAAATACTTCGTTATACCAGGCGTCCATGTCAGTGATTGTAACCAGAAATGAATAACAAAGGCGTTCTTTCAAAGTATAAATGTTATATTGAAAACAGAATGCAATGTAACAAATAAATAACATAACAATTCAGAAGTTCACAATATCACTTTCCCATCATACGCACCACAAATCATAAACTATCACACATGGAATTCGAACCCAATAATGGAACATCTAATAATAACTTGAAGTACAGAGTACTTAACAACAAGGAATATCTACATGTATATGTACAACAACCTATAGCGATTCAAGATACAACTCAGATCCTTTACTAATAACTATTAATTAGGAAATGACCGTGATAATCTACATGTTTATGAACCGGATATTATAATAGAATTTATACTAAATTCCAATACCACTACTGTCAACTCTAATAAATCATAAACTGGTACACTGTAGTAATAATACTACATTACAACAAGATAATAACTTTATATTGTCGGTGATAACACCCTGACAATATCTTAACTAACTTATCAATTATCCTTAATGTATATAGAAACCTACTTAAAATTACCTAAACTTTCAATAATATTGGCTAGAGTCAAAAGACAAGATATCTGGACCAAAGATCTGGTGGACCCGATGCCAGTCAGGAGGCTACTGACGCATAGTGCGCAGTGCTCCTATTTATACTTTCTTGGAGTGCCAAACGATGCCAAAAGTGCCAATTTGGCAGCCGGAAGCTGCCAATTTCGACGTTTCACTAACGTGACGTCATGAATGACGCCGCGAATTGGCAACGTACTGCCAACCAAGAAATAGTTCCTATGTTATAGTAAATACTATAAATAACAACTTGAATCTTATTACTAACGTTACATATATATACACAAAAAGATATCCGGAACCCGTTTACAATAATTACAATCCGGGTTTGGCTCTAAATAATAGACTATCCGTACTGTACGCAGTCAACCGGCAAACGGCCTTCACCGATAGTTGACAGTGGGACTCGTTTGACTACTGTGATAAACATCAACTTATACAGCTAAATAAAATTGTAAGTACAAAACTACGATTATAGTTGACTTATTTACATTCTAATACATTTAAACATCCGTTACTTCTTTATCTAACACCAGAAGTTAACATATAAACTTACGTTTTATCTACTCGGCATCACTCACTCCAAACGTGTAAAAGCCTACTGAAATGACGTCACCATAAACAACCAGCGTACCGCCAAGTTGAGGACTATTTATACAACATTAGATGTACAATAACAAGCATCCGTTATTTACAGAGATAAATAACAATAATTTAACTAACGTGGATGCTGTATAACCTGAAAATATAACTAGAACACGAGGCCTATAGTGTTACAACACACTCAATGTAACTAGACCTATCAGCTGTAATAGTAATAACAGCTTTACAACAAATGATAAGCCTCTGTAATGTAACAGTCTTCACTTACAGTAGTGAAAATTAACCCAACTTTGTTACATTACATATATTTTGAAGTGACATGTATTGAAAACAAAGAACCATCTACTATCTACGCATGTGACAGCGAGGGACTTTCAAAATGGCTGCTTAAAGTAGTGATCGAACAAGACATCGTTTGCAAAATGAGATGGTTCATCTATCAAACGTCCGAATATAAAAGAGTCTAGATGAGGAATCCCAATAGGGATTAGAACTAGGGCTGAAACGATTAGTAATTTTTGTATTTGATTATTCGGTCACATGTAATAATCGATTACTAATCACTTGAATTGAAGGCAACTATATTGTCTCACTACTGACTACTGAAAATGTCTGCCATGGTTTGGTATCAACTAATAATATTAAATAACACCTATTGTACAATATGACAGAGCACATATATGCCTTACATAATAAAAGCCTACCAATAAATAAGAATAGATTTATTGACAAAACAAACATATTTTATCCCAAAAAAGCTCTGAATTCCATTCCTGTACCATCTTCTGTAACATCGTTTAAATCCAGTCTGCTAACCCGCTATTTTGACGTGAGCTTCACACGTACGACTAATCAACCAAATTCGGAGTGACAAGACCAAATTTTCGTCAATGAACTTATTTTATTTCGGTGATCAAAACAATGAAATAAATATATCTTCAATTAGAATATGAACTTAAACATTCTCAAAACATTCTTTTTATATAATAAACACATGCAATAGTAAAATTTAAATGTTCAAGTCTACTGCTCCTTCCGCTCTTGAGCGTCCCGGCGGCGATTAGGTCCTTCCTGACGTAACAACTTGAGTCGATCGCTAGTGAAAATTTCTCATGACATCCACTTTCTCATTGATTACTTTAATTTCCACAGAGTCATAATTTAACAAATACTTCTCACATTATATATATGCTTTGTTGAGTTCAAAACGTGTACGTGTATACATAAAGAGATTAAGCGACAGTCGGAATGGCTTCCTCAGAAATCCATGATCTGTCAATGTGTTTAGTCAGCTTACAATGCACTTGCTATGCATGTGACGATTATTTAATGATTAATAAAATCTTTAATTGATTATCAGCGATTAGTTTCATTAATCTAATCGCCTCCAATTATTAGACTAATCGTTTCAGCCAATTCACAAATATTTAATGCCTAAAACTATTTGTATTGAAAGAGTTCTTTGGGGTTTTTTTTCGTATAAGTCTTAGAATTTCGGTCATTGTATCGATTTCACAAAAAAGGAATCAATATCATATAGGAAGATGGGAATTGTCATCAATATCATAATGATGAGCCAGTGATAAATCTACGTGCGCATCGCGAGTCCTGGACTCACAGAATTTTAAAAGGACTCATGAAATTTCTGGGAATGGGTATCTATAACACCGTGGGACCCATTGTTTTCACAAAAACCATTGAAAAGGACCCACGAAAAATGATCGTAAATTGAACACTGGATGACAGCTCTAGGGATATTGAATACTTAAACTGTAGTACACATTGATGTTACCTTGGTTAGAGTTATAAATATTAAGTATAAATGTACAGAGGACTCCACATAATCGAATTATGGTTATTTGAATATTTCGGTTATTTGCATACAATTCTGCGGTCCCGATTTTTTCCTTCTTTATCTTTGTTTTTCAACTCCGTGTATTTGAATAGACTTTTACGTGACCTCCGGTTATTTGAATAAAATATTTGTGAAATTCAAAAAACAAAATTGAATATTTTTCACTTTTGCAATATACAGTAAAACCCCTCTAACTCGAACCCGGATTCCTCGAATACCCCCTATTCGTCGAACTGGTAGTACGGTCCCGACCGTGTTCCTATATAATCTATGTAACAAAACCCCGGATAGCTTGAACAGCTATTCGTCGAATACCCCTTATTCCTCGAACAGAAATATATCCCCGTTAGAGCAAATACATAGTATGTAACCATGCATTCGTCGAACAGGTGTTCGGCCCTTGATAATTGTTTACCTGTGTCACACCTGACTGCACCGACCGTCACAGATAATAGCTCACGACCTGTGTTTATACAGGTGTCGTATCAAGCCTTTCGCTAATTAAGGGATTAACGCTGTCAGTATTACCTACCTTCACGATCGCCAGTCGTTGTTTGATGCAAATTTTATTTGATAATTTCAGAAAAGGCATTAAATAATCGATCTCTCTCTCTCATAGTAATCTTCGCTTAAATACGAAAATACGGAAGACGTTGATTTGTGTTAATAGAAAGTACGCATTGTGAAATGACAAAAGAGTCGGAAGAAATCGCTGACGTCCAACTTCCTGTATAAGTTAAATATTTTTTTTAATTTCTGTGGTTTTTTTTTCTCCAAAAGATATAAGCGATACCAAAATTTGATAATACAAATCACATTGAACTGTATTCGTTTTTATCAGTGCGTTCCATATCTTTTCCCGCATATTGTATTTTTGTAACTTTCCTCGTGAACACATGTAACCTAACGCTTTTACAAGATAGACATAGGTACCAATGTTTGTTCGTAACTATGCTGGTTTATAACTTTATAGTGTGTATTTATTTTGTAAATGTGTTTAAATAGTTTTTGTTAATTAAATCATCGAAATTGTACGCATTGTCTGTTTTAGCCAATATGGTACATGTATTTTGTACCACGTTTGACGATCGTTTACATTTGATTTACTTTGTCGTCAGTATTTTCATACCCTCATTTTGTGTAATACTTATTTTTTCAACTTGATATTGCTATCAAATAACACTTTCTTTAAAAAAAATCAAAATGCTGAAATTACGGTAATTAAAATGTCATTGCAAATGTATTATTTGTCAGGGAGACCGAAATTTTGACTGTCAACGGTCGATCATGACCAACCTCGGATGAGTCGAATACCCTGTATTCCTCGAATTATTGATCTGGTCCCTGCTGTTCGAGTTATAGGGTTTTACTGTATTTTTTGTGAAATTCACCGATATATGTTTCAAGATACTTCGATTTTACTAGAAATCATCATGGTGATAAATTAACGTTATCATATGGCTTGTTATTTTATGCATGAATCTGCAAAGGTATTCGACGCTGTTACGATTTACATCAGCAGCGGTAGATCATTAATTTAGTATAATCACTGACTCAAACATCTAATTAAAGCATTTGCACTTTCAAATTGTTTATTTATAAATGTAACGTACCTTAGTTCGCGATCGGTTGGAGATACCATGCTTCCTTACAACAATCGCCATTCATAAGTAGTCTCGTTCAACCAGAGTCTTGTTGACTACGACAGACATGTGCGTATCAAGCATCTCGTTGAGCGAGACATAAAAGCATGCAAAGTCGGCGTGCAATGACTACCGCAAGTTTCGTATGTAGGATACAAAAGATACTTGCTTGCTACATTGTTTCATTGCTACTTGAATATGAATTAATTTCTGAAATGTTATCAAGCTATTCGCCGTATCGATCTACAATACAGGAAGAATTCTCAAAACACATTTAGGTCCAGTGAACACATGGCTTCATCACCTCAGTGCCGCCATTTTCGAATTCATACACATGTGTCAAAACAACACTGCTAGGCCTTGTTGATCGTCACTTTGAAGTTAAATCACGATAGCTAAGTTCATTTTGCCAGGCAAATGTACGTAAATTTGTTTATTATTTAGGTTTCAAATTGCAGACACAAATTCAATCCTGTTTAGTTATTGCATTTTATATCGATCATTTAGCTGTTTCTCAAAGAGTCACGTGTCGATCTAACGTAAACAAGAATCTAATATTGGAATATTTTTTGTTATTAAACAATTAAAATCGATTTACAACTTCGAAAATAATTACTTTTTGTTCAATTTAAGTGTAAATAATTTATGTATTTATCAAGTAAACAAAACAATATCTATTTGCCTGTTCAAATATAAATGTACATATGTGTGGGGTCAAACGGAGGTGCAAAATGCCATCTTTGCATATTTTCTTCTGGAAAATGACTTATAATATTAAAATAAGCAGAATCCTCTCTACTTGAAATGCAATGTTTAGAAAAATAAAAAATCAGGCATAAGTTGGCAGATTCATCCAAATTTTGATATTTAGGTATATTTTCTTTGATATATATCATACCGAAATATCAAAATTAAGTGAATTATAACAGCTATGTATATAGAGCTGTTATCATATATCGGCATCGCGATATATCACGATTGTAGAGAAGAGACGACGATATCGTTAAAAAAAACTTACATCTACGATATCGTCGTCAGCCGTAACCCATCATGTGTTAAGTTGGAAAGGAAACAAAAACATTGCACTGTCAGACACGGACAGAATCTGATTGACTTGTAAACAAATATCTAATTAAAAGTATAACAAATAAACGTTTGTTTTGATGAATGTTTCACTTTATTTATTTACAAATTACACTCTATATTGTACTTTCATGATTGGTCCCCCAAACTTGACTTATATTTCAATATATTTCTTTTATATTTTTACTCGGCAAAAATCGCGATATTGTCGTGACGATATCGTCAAATTTTTGACGATATCACGATGCACATTTTGTCTACGATAACAGCTCTATATATATATAATTCTGCAAGATATCAGATTTACAGAACTATGAACTATATATATATATTGGGCCCTCAGACATATGCATACACCCTATGGTCCATTTGATCTTTGGAATATAAATGTATCCTCTTTCTGGTATATACATACACATTTACAAAGAGATTTTTTAAGGCGAGTTCACTAATTTTCAAATTTTGATGAGTCTCAGTATACATACAAAGAGAGTTCTCATTAGGGATGATACAATACATCAGACTATTGATATATTGGGATTTTATCTCTCTCAACTTGATCAATCGGTGACAGTTTCAAAAAGCCGATAGTACGCCAAACTATCGATAGTTTCAATAGTCAGATATTTTTCTGTAACTTAGACTTAAATCATGTACTCACAGAGGTTTGATACAGTAAATTATAAGAGACTAACAATCACGGTTAAATGTCACTTTTCCATGTTTTTCAATCAAAATGCAAACACCGACAATGTTCTCAATCACAATCTTTATTGCGTTTTGAGTTGATACTGACGCTAGCAGGTAAAGGAAAGTAATTTTTATCCAATACTGCACTACTAGATGTACAGGTGGATTGTAATCGAATTCAGAGTGCAATACTATCACAATACTATTGCAATTGTAGTCTGCAATAATTAAACTATCGCAATAGTGTTTTCCCGGATAGCAATAGTATCAGGGTTCTTGTTAAAAGCCTGTTGCCGGCAAAAACAGCCATCTATTTTATTTGTTTTTACAACCGAGGGCCTATTTTTTATCTGAAAATATTAGTATTGGCAACCACGGGGGATTTCAGGGTGGGTGTAATTAATTTTCAAACATCTATTAAAAAAGGATTAGAGAACCCTGAGTATATTGCATTAGTTAAAAGGTAGGCAATAGTCACCCCTAGTTCTCATCATTCTGATAAGTTCCTAAGTGCAGTATTTGTCTAGGCAAATTTTGTAGTCACTGAATAATATGACTTTTTGTAGGTCAAATTCATTCTGTACAAAAACTTGTCATATTTGGAGCGCGAGATTTCAGAAAAAAGAATTATCATGGCAGCTAAGTGAGCCATGGCGGAGACAGGAACCATTGTATCGTGGTAACTGCACTCATATTCTTGTACATTTAGACTATAAGGGTGTAGCAATTAATCGCGTTACTATTATCGCGATATTTTCTTGACAATACAATTTTGCGATACATCCATCTTGTTTTTCGATACGTTACGATGCATTCAAATGATGGTACAATTACAATGATCAGTCGTTTAGGATCATTTATCTACAAAATAATATTAAGAAATGATAGATCAATTTCAAAAGTCTTGTCATAGAATTTATCTAATTATAGTATTTTATTACATACATTTGTTCGTTTTAAAATCAAATAAGTTTTGCTTTTTACATTAGTGTTTGAATGAATACACAATGTTATATTTTGATTAAACATAGCAAATAAAGGTTGTAGTTTATTTCTAAAGATAAATATTTTGTATCGTTAAGTATTGTATCCAAAATATCATGATACATATTGTATCAAGAAATCAGGGTATTATTACAGGGTCTAATTTAAACATACCATTGGCTGTAAAAGAGATGGGGATTTCTTTGTTTAGACAAGGTCCTATTTTTTGGAGAAGAGCTGAAAGTTGTTGAGCATAAATGCCGGGGAATATGGCCCCCAAAACAAATATAATTAATTATTTAGAAATGTCATCACTTAAGCTATTTGTGATAAGTGAAATAACTTTTTCAGGCATGAATGTATGGCCATGGGTGAAGAGTCAGGGTAATATGAGAATATTGTTTTAGTTAAAATCGTAGGTTCAATGTGTCACCGGCATGATTTGTCCATAATGGAGGTATAGATAAGGGATCAGTTTTGTCAGATTGTATCAGGATGTATCTATCATTCCATCGAGGATTAGAGAGGGGAAATAAGGATTAGACAAGTCACATGTGGGTGTATCAGGATAGGAGGGTCCATCGAGGATTAGAGAGGGGAGGTAAGGATTAGACAAGTCATAGGGTGGGTGTATCAGGCGAGGAGGGTTCATAGAGGATTAGAGAGGGGAGGTAAGGATTAGACAAGTCAGGTGTGGGTGTATCAGGATAGGAGCGTCCATCGAGGATTATAGAGGGGAGGTAAGGATTAGACAAGTCAGGGTGGGTGTATCAGTGATAGGAGCGTCCATTCGAGGATTAGAGAGGGGAGGTAAGGATTAGACAAGTCAGGGTGGGTGTATCAGTATAGGAGGGTCCATCGAGGATTAGAGAGGGGAGGTAAGGATTAGACAAGTCAGGGTGAGTGTATCAGTATAGAAGGGTCCATCGAGGATAAGAGAGGGGAGGTAAGGATTAGACAAAGTCAGGAGGGTGTATTAATCAGGATAGGATAGGACGTCCATCGAGGATTAGAGAGGGGAGGTAAGGGATTAGACAAGTCAGGGTGAGTGTTTTTAGTTATAGGAGGGTCTATCGAGGATTAGAGAGCGGAGGTAAGGATTAGACAAGTCAGGGTGGGTGTATCAGGATAGGAGCGTCCATCGAGGATTAGAGAGGGAGAGGTAAGGATTAGAAAGTCAGGGTGAGTGTATCAGTATACGGAGGGTCCTTCGAGGATTAGAGAGGGGAGGTAAGGACTAGACAAGTCAGGGTTGGTGTGTCAGGATAGGAGCATCTATCGAGGATTAGAGAGGGGAGGTAAGGATTAAGACAAGTTCAGGGTGGGTGTATAATAGTATAGGAGGGTCCAACGAGAATACAGAAGTAAGGTAAGGATTAGACAAGTCAGGGTGAGGTGTATTCAGGATAGAGGGTCCATAGAGGATTAGAGAGGGGAGGTAAGGATTGGACAAGTCAGGGTGGGTGTATCAGGATAGGAGGGTCCATAGAGGATTAGAGAGGGGAGGTAAGGATTAGACAAGTCAGGGTGGGTGTATCAGGATAGAGCGAGGAGGTTAGAGAGGAGAGGGGAGGTAAGGATTAGACAAGTCAGGGTCAGGGTGAGTATCCAGGATAGGAGGGTCCATAGAGGATTAGAGAGGGGAGGTAAGGATTAGACAAGTCAGGGTGGGTGTATCAGTATAGAAGGGTCCATCGAGGATTAGAGAGGGGGAAGTAAGGATTAGACAAGTCAGGGTGGGTGTATCAGTATAGGAGGGTCCATCGAGGATTAGAGAGGGGAGGTAAGAATTAGACAAGTCAGGGTGAGTGTATCAGTATAGAAGGGTCCATCGAGGATTACAGAGGGGAGGTAAGGATTAGACAAGTCAGGGTGAGTGTATCAGTATAGAAGGGTCCATTGAGGATTAGAGAGGGGAGGTAAGGATTAGACAAGTCAGGGTGGGTGTATCAGTATAGGAGGGTCCATCGAGGATTAGAGGGGGAGGTAAGGATTAGACAAGTCAGGGTGAGTGTATCAGTATAGAAGGGTCCATCGTGGCTTAGAGAGGGGAGGTAAGGATTAGACAAGTCAGGAGGGGTGTATCAGGATAGGATTGTCCATCGGGGATTAGAGAGGGGAGGTAAGGATTAGACAAGTCAGGGTGAGTGTATCAGTATAGGAGGGTCTATCGAGGATTAGAGAGCGGAGGTAAGGATTAGACAAGTCAGGGTGGGTGTATAAGTATAGGAGGGTCCAACGAGAATAAGAGGGGAGGTAAGGATTAGACAAGTCAGGAGGGGTGTATCAGGATAGGATAGTCCATTGAGGATTAGAGAGGGGAGATAAGGATTAGACAAGTCAGGGTTGGTGTGTCAGGATAGGAGCATCTATCGAGGATTAGAGAGGGGAGGTAAGGATTAGACAAGTCAGGGTGGGTGTATAAGTATAGGAGGGTCCAACGAGAATAAGAGGGGAGGTAAGGATAATACAAGTCAGGATGGGTGTATCAGTATAGGAGGGTCCATCGAGGATTAGAGAGGGGAGGTAAGGATTAGACAAGTCAGGGTGAGTGTATCAGTATAGGAGGGTCCATCGAGGATTAGATTTATTGCATTAAAATTATATCTGGAGTAATTTTTATTCTCACAAATCAAGAAGAGTTTTTGATACCTTATCCACCACCAAAAGTTTACAATATTTTGAGAATCCCCATTCTCACCATGCATAGGTTTTAATTTTACAAATAGCAGCTGAAAATGTGTTTGGCAGTGTTTGATTACAGTTTATTTCACATTTCTATAGTGATAGTAGTCATCATTTCCCATCCTAAACAGCACTTTCATTGTTCATAGAAGGCATCAAACATGTCTGTTCATTTGAATGGTTTTCATGGCATAATTCATCCAACTTTATGATTTTCAATAGATTACTAAAGAAAAACTAGCTTGTCAAGGTTTTCGCCCAGTTATGACTTCAAACTTAATGACGTTGTCTAATTTGATATGTCCCTATTTTTGATTCTGGATAGCTCTAGACTATCCTTTAAATGTGGTATGAATATTGAGTTTTGATTAAATGCATTAATAGTTATAGGTTTTGTGTTTGTGTTTTGTAGGTCTCAGGATCAGGAATCATCCACTGGTGGAGAAAGAGAACATTTTGGTGAACTTTTTAGTTTTTGAACTGGGAATTTTATAAGTCTATTTTATCAGACAGGCGAGTGTTAGTTGTTACGAGAAATTTACATAAAAAACCTACATGAAGTATTGGACACCTGCTGTAGCAGGCTATCAGTGTCCCTGATTTACCGGCTGGAGTGACCGATCTAGGATTTAGTAATGGACTTGATAATGTTTTTGTTGATTTCTTTGTAACTACCTGGAGTATGAATAAATTATTTGAAAATGAAATCTATAGGAATTGTGATTTAAAATTTTAAAATATCAGAAATAACAAAAAAAAAAACTAATATACATGTCATTATCCATAATTGCAAAGTATTTAATTTATTTAAAGATGCTCCACCGCTGAATGATATTTTTCTATCAAAAAAGCTGAGATTTTACTTAATTTACTTTTTAAAATAACCAAACTTTGATGAGTTTTCGAATTGGCTGTTCATATTTTTTAAAACGATCGCAATTAGTTATTAAGATATGATTCAAAAATGGCTGCCTCTCATATCATGCAAGTAATATTCTGAAAGCAATGTGAAAAAATTCTTACATAAATAGAATTAAGTAGGATAATTTTCCATCCACCCATCAGGGTCGTCTTAGAATGTTGGGTCAGAAACCGCCGGGGCAATAATTACGCGGTTTCTGTAGTTGAAAATCTGTACCCTCGGGTGAGAAGCTCTACCAACAAATGTACGATATGAAAGAATTGTTAATCCAACGAGTGACAAAGTATTTAATTTAGTTAAAGATTGGCACACCGTGCTGATTAATGATAAGTCTGTCTATCAAAAACAGATGAATAAGGTATTTGTTCTTATGTTAAATACAAAAACTAGATAAGCACCAACTACCATTAATGACATATTATAAAGAATATTAATTTATAATTAATTAGTGGATCCAGAAAAAAAATTCCATGGCACTATGCCCTATATAGAACTAAATACTGATAATACATGCACCAAAATCAAAATAAAATCATTTAATATGCATTTTTGTGTTAATTAGACATACTCAATACTATTATAAGAATCAGTTATTGTATTAAATGATGGGGATCGATTATGCTCGTGGTCGGCGGACTGTGTAAGCATCTTTAATGGAAAAGAAATACTATTATTTCAAGATTTGTAGACAGAGTGATACCGCTTAATTGCATAGGTATTTTCTAAAAGAATAATATGTGAATAACCAGAGTATATACAAAAAGGCGTGAGAAGGCATTTTATGCACCTTCGTTTGACCCTACTACATACATGTGAACACGCAAATAGATATTGTTTCCTTCACTCAATATAAATACATAAAATCGCTAGACACTAAAAAAGAACATAAATAAATTAGTCAAACGAAGTTTTTATATCGATTTAAATCGTGTAATAACAAAAAATGGCTCCAATGTTAGTGTTTCTTGTTTATAGTTTATCGACACTTGGAATCTGTTTGGAAAAAAAGCTAGACAAATCGACATCTAATTAATTAACTAAAACATGAATTGTGTAAATATTTACATATCTCAATAGTGTAGGAAACTGAATAATGAAGCAAATTTACGTACGTTTGCCCTTGTAAAATGATCATAACGATCACTGATAAAACTTAAAAGGCGCCGATCGACTTGCAGTGTTGTAATATTGACACGTGTAGGGAATTCGAAATAGATTGCGTAGGTTATAAAGTTATTCACTGGGCATAAATGTGTTTTGAGATTTCTTCCGAAATTGTTGATCGATTGCGTCAAACCACATTTATCACACATTCCCGCCTGATGTTTCAGCTGAATGAATTTGCAATTATAATGTTCACTAGTGTAACATAACATTGAAACAACGCTTTCATTTGGTAGGAAATTCATTCACAGGAGTAAAGAAAAGGTGGTAAGTAAGCTTTGACCTATAGCCATATTAGCTATGCAGTTCCAAAAATTTTTAATTTGGTGAGGATTTTGATAATATATTGGAAAACGTTACACTAGGTATTGAAAAATTTTGGTTTCCCCCAATTGTTCAAAAGAAAGTTTACTGAAGAGATCGATCTTTCTCACCTCATTATATTTTGTAAATCTCCGCCTGGCCTATTGCATTAGTTTTGAATTTTTAGAGCAACTATATTATATTTTTCTCATTGCATTATGCATGAAGCAAGAACCTAAGTTCCTTTTGGCATAAGCTTGAAGAGAAAATGCCAATGTATGATTTTCCAGAGGTGGGTTAGAAGTTTTCGCTTCTTCTACCAAATGAGTTGAGACTTTAAAGAAAATAGCTTGGGGTTTAGAAGTTATTGGAGTTAGAGTAGCTTCTCGCACTTTAAATATATATTTTGATCTAGACCTCTAAAATGTTTTAAAATGGTCTAAAGACACTCTGGTGGGTCCATAATTATATAAACTGAAACTTATTCTCAGATTCCTGTGATGGAGAGATGGAATGTAGATATATTTTGGTACTGAGTGAGAGATGAAATGTAGATGTATTTTGGTACTGAGTGAGAGATGTAATGTAGATATATTTTGGTATTGAGTGAGAGATGGAATGTAGATATATTTTGGTACTGAGTGAGAGATGGAATGTAGATATATTTTGGTACTGAGTGAGAGATGTAATGTAGATATATTTTGGTACTGAGTGAGAGATGTAATGTAGATATATTTTGGTACTGAGTGAGAGATGGAATGTAGATATATTTTGGTACTGAGTGAGAGATGTAATGTAGATGTATTTTGGTACATGAGTGAGAGATGGAATGTAGATATATTTTGGTACTGAGTGAGAGATGGAATGTAGATGTATATTTTGGTACCTGAGTGAGAGATGGAATGTAGATATATATTTTGGTATTGAGTGAGAGATTTAATGTAGATGTATTTTGGTACTGAGTGAGAGATGTAATGTAGATGTATTTTTGGTACTTGATTGGGGTGAGAGATGGAATGTAGATGTATTTTGATACTGAGTGAGAGATGGAATGTAGATGTATTTTGGTACTGAGTGAGAGATGGAATGTAGATGTATTTTGGTACTGAGTGAGAGATGGAAATGTAATATATTTTGGTACTGAGTGAGAGATGGAATGTAGATGTATTTTGTACTGGGTGAGAGATGTAATGTTAGGTGTACTTTGGTACTGAGTGAGAGATGTAATGTAGATATATTTTTGTACTGAGTGAGAGATGTAATGTAGATGTATTTTGGTACTGAGTGAGAGATGTAATGTAGATGTATTTTTTGGTACTGAGTGAGAGATGGAATGTAGATATATTTTGGTACTGAGTGAGAGATGGAATGTAGATGTATTTTGGTATTGAGTGAGAGATGTAATGTAGATGTATTTTGGTACTGAGTGAGAGATGGAATGTAGATATATTTTGGTATAATGATGTGAGAGATGGAGATGAATGTAGATATATTTTGGTACTGAGTGAGAGATGGAATGTAGATATATTTTGTACTGAGTGATTTGAGTAGAGACTGGAATGGATGTAGATAATTTTGATACTGAGTGAGATATGTAATGTAGATATATTTTGGTACTGAGTGAGAGATGGAATGTAGATGTATTTTGGTACTGAGTGAGAGATGGAATGTAGATATATTTTGGTACTGAGTGAGAGATGTAATGTAGATATATTTTGGTACTGAGTGAGAGATGGAAATGGTAGATATATGATTATATTTTGGTACTGAGTGAGAGATGTAATGTAGATATATTTTGGTATTGAGTGAGAGATGGAATGTAGATATATTTTGGTACTGAGTGAGAGATGGAATGTAGATATATTTTGGTACTGAGTGAGAGATGTAATGTAGATATATTTTGGTACTGAGTGAGAGATGGAATGTAGATGTATTTTGGTACTGAGTGAGAGATGGAATGTAGATATATTTTTGGTATTGAGTGAGAGATGGAATGTAATATTTTGTAGATATATTTTAATGGGATATATACTGGTACGAGTGAGAGATGGAATGTAGATGTATTTTGGTACTGAGTGAAGAGATGTAATGTAGATATATTTTTGGTACTGAGTGAGATGTAATGTGTAGATATATTTTGGGTACTGAGTGAGAGATGGAATGTAGATATATTTTGGTACTGAGTGAGAGATGGAATGTAGATGTATTTTGGTACTGAGTGAGAGATGGAATGTAGATGTATTTTGGTACTGAGTGAGAGATGGAATGTAGATGTATTTTGGTACTGAGTGAGAGATGGAATGTAGATATATTTTGGTACTGAGTGAGAGATGGAATGTAGATGTATTTTGGTACTGAGTGAGAGATGGAATGTAGATGTTTTTTGGTACTTGTATTGAGTGAGAAATGAATGTTGAGATGTATATGATACTGAGTTGAGAGATGGAATGTAGATGTATTTTGATACTGAGTGAGAGATGGAATGTAGATGTATTTTTTGATACTGAGAGATGAGAGAGGTATGGTACTAGTGAGAGATGTATGTGATGTATTTGGTACTGAGTGAGAGATGGAATGTAGATGTATTTTGGTACTGAGTGAGAGATGGAATGTAGATGTATTTTGGTACTGAGTGAGAGATGGAATGTAGATGTATTTTGGTATTGAGTGAGAGATGGAATGTAGATATATTTTGGTACTGAGTGAGAGATGGAATGTAGATGTATTTTGGTACTGAGTGAGAGATGGAATGTAGATATATTTTGGTACTGAGTGAGAGATGTAATGTAGATATATTTTGGTACTGAGTGAGAGATGGAATGTAGATATATTTTGGTACTGAGTGAGAGATGGAATGTAGATATATTTTGGTACTGAGTGAGAGATGGAATGTAGATGTATTTTGGTACTGAGTGAGAGATGGAATGTAGATGTATTTTGGTACTGAGTGAGAGATGGAATGTAGATGTATTTTGGTATTGAGTGAGAGATGGAATGTAGATATATTTTGGTACTGAGTGAGAGATGGAATGTAGATATATTTTGGTACTGAGTGAGAGATGGAATGTAGATATATTTTGGTATTGAGTGAGAGATGGAATGTAGATATATTTTGGTACTGAGTGAGAGATGGAATGTAGATATATTTTTAGTATTGAGTGAGAGATGGAATGTAGATATATATTTTGATACTACTGAGTGAGAGATGGAATAGATGTATTTTGTATTGATTGATTGGAATGTAGATATATTTTGGTACTGGAGTGAGAGATGGAATGTAGATATATTTTGGTACTGAGTGAGAGATGGAATGTAGATGTATTTTGGTACTTGATGAGTGAGAGATGGAATGTAGTATATATTTTTGTACGTGAGTGAGAGATGGAATGGTAGATGTATTTTTGATACATGATCTGAGTGAGAGATGGAATGTCGATGTATTTTGGTACTGAGTGAGAGATGGTAATGTAGATGTATTTTGGTACTGAGTGAGAGATGGAATGTAGATGTATTTTGGTATTGAGTGAGAGATGGAATGTAGATGTATTTTGGTATTGAGTGAGAGATGGAATGTAGATGTATTTTGGTACTGAGTGAGAGATGTAATGTAGATGTATTTTGGTACTGAGTGAGAGATGGAATGTAGATATATTTTGGTACTGAGTGAGAGATGGAATGTAGATGTATTTTGGTACTGAGTGAGAGATGGAATGTAGATATATATTTTGGTATTGAGTGAGAGATGGAATGTAGATGTATTTTGGTACTGAGTGAGAGATGGAATGTAGATATATTTTGGTACTGAGTGAGAGATGGAATGTAGATGTATTTTGGTACTGAGTGAGAGATGGAATGTAGATGTATTTTGGTACTGAGTGAGAGATGGAATGTAGATGTATTTTTTGATACTGGAGTGAGTGAGAAGATGGGAATGTAGATGTATTTTGAATACTTGATACTGAGTGAGAGATGGAATGTAGATGTATTTTGGTACTGAGTGAGAGATGGAATGTAGATATATTTTGGTACTGAGTGAGAGATGTAATGTAGATGTATTTTGGTACTGAGTGAGAGATGGAATGTAGATGTATTTTGGTACTGAGTGAGAGATGTAATGTAGATATATTTTGGTACTGAGTGAGAGATGGAATGTAGATGTATTTTGGTACTGAGTGAGAGATGGAATGTAGATGTATATTTGGTACTGGAGTGAGAGATGGAATGTAGATATATTTACTGTACTGAGTGAGAGATGGAATGTTGATATAACTTTTGGTACTGAGTTAGATAGATGGAATGTAGATATATTTTGGTACTGAAGTGAGAGATGATAATGTAGATAAATATTTTTGGTACTAGAGGTGAGAGATGGAATGTAGATGGTATTATGATTTGGTACTGAGTGAGAGATGGAATGTAGATATATTTTGATACTGAGTGAGAGATGGAATGTAGATATATTTTGATACTGAGTGAGAGATGGAATGTAGATGTATTTTGATACTGAGTGAGAGATGGAATGTAGATGTATTTTGATACTGAGTGAGAGATGGAATGTAGATGTATATTTTTTGTAGTGATTGAGAGATGGAATGTAGATGATGTATTTTTGTATTTGAGTGAGAGATGTAATGTAGATGTATTTTGGTACTGAGTGAGAGATGGAATGTAGATATATTATTTTGTAGTGATTGAGAGATGGAATGTAGATGTATTTTTGTATTGAGTGAGAGATGGAATGTAGATGTATTTTGGTACTGAGTGAGATAT
Source organism: Argopecten irradians (assembly GCF_041381155.1). NCBI lineage: Eukaryota > Metazoa > Mollusca > Bivalvia > Pectinida > Pectinidae > Argopecten > Argopecten irradians. The sequence continues at coordinate 37,282,797 of NC_091146.1, read as the reverse complement.
GGAATGTAGATGTATTTTGGTATTGAGTGAGATATGGAATGTAGATGTTATTTTGGTACTGGGTGAGAGAGGAATGGTAGATATATTTTGGTTCTCGAGGTGAGATATGGAATGTAGATTATTTTGGTACTGAGTGAGAGATGGAATGTAGATGTATTTTGGTACTGAGTGAGAGATGGAATGTAGATGTATTTTGGTACTGAGTGAGAGATGGAATGTAGATGTATTTTGGTACTGAGTGAGAGATGGAATGTAGATATATTTTGGTACTGAGTGAGAGATGGAATGTAGATATATTTTGGTACTGAGTGAGAGATGGAATGTAGATTATTTTGGTACTGAGTGAGAGATGCAATGTAGATATATTTTGGTATTGAGTGAGAGATGGAATGTAGATATATTTTTGTATTGAGTGAGAGATGGAATGTAGATATATTTTGGTACTGAGTGAGATTATGGAATTTAGAATATATTGGTATTGAGTGAAGAGATGGAATGTAGATATATTTTGGTATTGAGTGAGAGATGGAATGTAGATATATTTTGGTACTGAGTGAGAGATGTAATGTAGATTTATTTGGTACTGGAGTGAGAGATGGAATGGAATGTAGATATATTTTGGTATGATGAGAATGGAATGTAGATGTAATGATGGAATGTAGATATTTTTGTACTGAGTGAGAGATGTAATGTAGATGATATTTTTTGGTACTGAGTGAGAGATGGAATGTAGATATATTTTGGTATTGAGTGAGAGATGTAATGTAGATATATTTTGGTACTGAGTGAGAGATGGAATGTAGATATATTTTGGTACTGAGTGAGAGATGGATATGTAGATATATTTGCATGGTACTGAGTGAAGATGGAATGTAAGAATATTTTGGTATTGAGTGAGAGAATGTAGATGTTTATCAGAGTTTGTATCCATAGATTGTTGGTACTGAAAGAGATGGAATGTAAATATAAATTTTGGTATTGAGTGAGAGTGAGATTTGTAGATATATTTTGGTATTGAGTGAGAGAGAATGGAATGTTGATATATTTTGGTACTGAGTGAGAGATGGAATGTAGATATATTTTGGTACTGAGTGAGAGATGGAATATAGATATATTTTGGTACTGAGTGAGAGATGGAATGTAGATATATTTTGGTACTGAGTGAGAATGGAATGTAGATATATTTTGGTACTGAGTGAGAGATGGAAAAGATTATATTTTGGTATTGAGTAAGAGATGTATTAGATATTTAATTATTTGGTACTGAGTGAAAGATGTAATGTAGATAAATTTGGTACTGTAGTGGAATGTAGAATATTTTGAGAGATGGAAATGTAGATTTTTTGATATGAAGAAATGTTGATATTATTTTGTACTGACTTGAGTGGAATGTAGAGATGGAATGAAGAAATATATTTTGGTACTGAGTGAGAGATGGAATGTCTCAAATTATACATGGTACTGAGTGAGAGATGTTGTAGATATATTTTGGTACTGAGTGAGAGATTGAATGTCAGATATTTTGGTATGCATTTGAAAATGTAAATGGGTTGAAGATTGTAGCATAATTTTGGTTCCAGCAGTGAGACATGGAATAGATATATTTTTGGCGGTAATGAGTGAGAGATGGAATGTAGATTTGAGTGAGAGATCCGAGATATATTTTGGTACTGAGTGAAAAATGTAAAGTATTTTGCAAGGTTGATATTTTCTTTGGTCAGCAGATTTGCTGAAATTAGTATTGACGCAGATGTTACGCATGTAGATTATTTTGGAACACCAGATTGAAATGTTGTTTTGGTATGAGTGAGAGATGGAATGTATTTTTTGGTACTGAGTCGACTGAATTTTGCATGCCCAAAAAAATGGAATGTAGAAAATTTTTGTGGCATTACATATGTGCAGCATGTATTGTGTAATGTATTTGATTGTAAAAGGGTGCAAGTTTGACAAAAATGATACCGTTTGTATATTGCATTTTTTTGAGTATATGGTAGAAAAATGAAATATCCATATGTTTTATTAGTGAAACCTAATGATATTGACTTACATTACCTAGTGAACATGGAATGTAGATTTATTCTGTAATGGTGATTAAATATTTGATGTTTTATGCTTTTTGTAATATTCATAGTGAGATTAATTAAATGTAATTCAATGTAAAAAGAATTTTTTTGGTATGTTTGAGTTATGCAATTATGGTGTTGTTCTATATACACGGTTGGAATTGAATCGTAACGAGTTTTCTACCCTGTGTAAAATGCGTCTCAATTTAAATTGACACTCAAAAAAGTACAAATCGTATTGTACATAGTTTTTTTTCATTTCGCGAAAGATATCTCGTTGGGTTTTCAAATCTTCATGTTTTTATAGCACGGGGAAAAAGGTGTTGACATGTATTTTTATTACTGAGTGAGATATTAAAAATAGCTTACAGGTTATGATGATCTTTCCATGTATGAAAATGTTTCATCAATGGTAGGATATTTCGCGAAATAATGCTCACCGCGAAAATAAAGCAATATTTCATGCAAAGCGACGTTTAGATTTTTAACCATTTTACAAATGGGTAAGGTATGCATTTGAAAAAAAAAATATTTGTAGCCCTTTTTTTGCTATAAATATCATTTGTCAATCTTTTTGGTAATTTAAACATAGAAGGGAAAGTTTTTCTTTTAATTTATGTTAGAATAAATCACTAAACATATAGGTCATCGCAAAAAACAGGGTCGAAAACATAAAAAAAAAATGCTTTTGTAGTGTGTTTATGCATAATAGAAGATTTATCGTCGTTCTTGTAAGTATTGAAAGAATAGTGGAAATACAAAAAAATATTTTTAAAAAGTAGATATTTGAGTAGTATGAAAATATCTCGTGACCTTGAATGGAAGTCAAAGTCACATTTTACCTTGAACAAACATGGTTTACGTTTTGGGTCAGCATAACGCTGAAATTAGTAGATTCTATCTTTGTAGCTACAGTATGTTAAAATTAGGACATACCTTCGAATAACACTATCCTTTGAATGTAAACTCCGATTTCGTTCCGAGATATTTTGATGAACATAAAATTGCATTTAGCAAGGTAATTTTGTAAGTGTTGGCGATTCTGACGCGATTGAGATAAAAAAGGTTTATATATTTACGATCGACTAGTTTGCAGCCCGAAAACAAGATTATTATTTTATATTTGCAGTTTGTGTATGTAATTTGATATAAACAGTTTGACATATATGACCGTACGATTTCTATGAAACAAAACGCTATTCAAATGACGAGTATGTGGTGATTTGGAGCTGCTTGACGAAATTAAATATGCAAAATTGACACCTCAATGAATTATGCTTTAAACAATCATTGTAAAATTTTATTCAATTCTTTTTATTATATTATGAAAATGTTGTTCTATAATTCTTACTCTGAATCGACGGTTTCTACCCCCAGAAATCATCTTATATGAGAAAAGGTATGTATATTTTGACGCAAGAGACCAAACGCGAATTTGATTTTTTATAAAATTGAAATTTCTAGTATCGTAATTATGCTCTGTCTACGATTTGTGTATCCAAGATCCCAAATCATGAGTTATTCGTTTATGCTCTGTCAGCGAAAACGACGTTTTTGCATTTGAAACATGATGAGTATGTTGATGGTCTGTCGGCGGTGGAGAAAAAACATGATTTATTCAAATGCTATGCTCTGTCGGCCCTCTGGATAGATCAAATGATGAGTATCGTTTTGCTTGTCGGCGGTGGAGCATCATCGTTTTATGCTCTGAAATCGGCGGTGGAGCATCAAATGATCGTTTTGCTAAATTGGTGTTCTCTGTCAGCATGGATGTCAAATATGAGTATCGTTTATGCTTGTCGGCGGTGGATGCACCGCAATCAAAAATGATTATTCAAATTTTTTGAATAATTAGACATAATGGAGCATCATCATAATATGAGTATCGTTTATGCTCTGTCAGCGATGGAGCATCAAATGTATCGTTTATGCTCTGTCGGCGGTGGAGCATCAATGATGAGTATATCGTTTTTGCTCTGTCGGCGGTGGAGCATCAAATTTAAACTGAACAAACTTTTTTCAAATGGATGAGTATAAAAATGCTAGAAGCGGTGGAGATCAATATAATAATAGTGGTTATTCTCTTCGGCGGTGGGAATAAATAAATAGTCAAATACTCGTTTTTATGCTCTACATGAGCCAGCAACACCAGAACTTTATGCTTGTCTGATGGACTGCATAAAAACTGGAAACAAAAAATATTCGGCGGTGTGAAATCAAATCTCTCTATCGAGATTTGGAGCTTTGTATCATTTCTTTGATGAATTAATGCTAAGTCATGGATAGCATCGATCGTGCATAATTCTACACAAAAAAATATAGTTGTATTCATTTAACCTAGTCAATACTTTTCAATATGACCCAGCAACACCAGTACTGAGATAACAAGATCACTGTTTTCATTCTCAGTATAACTCCCAGACAACTGCAAACATGTCAAAAAACTACTGGACGAGTCAAAATCATTTCTTTGATAGATTAAGTCATTTTAAAACCGTATGATAGTAAACAATTTTTATATTGTTTTAGTGACTTTGATATAAATTAGCACAATTCGAGCTTTCAATAGTTCGGTGATTTTTGTGAATACTGGGGCATATTGTTATTTATTTACTTTAAATGCGAAAAAGTGTATACATGAATTATGCATTTATTTATTGATAAACATTAGCAAAATTCGCTGGTTCAATACATGGACATATTTTTATTAAGTTTAGTTACACATGAATTAAAAAAGACAGCGCGAAAAGTGCTGACAACTACCGTTAAAATAAAACTACCGTAAACAAGGATTTCGTAACTACCGTCCTTGACACTACCAAACCGCTTCAGCTATGTTATGAATATGAATAATAGAACGAGTTCCTTCGTAAATATTTACTTTTAACTCGTGTACTTACCACTTATAGTCGGAGATAGGCTTGTGTATGGTAGAAGGAGTGGATTATTCGGAACATCTCTTAGTTGGAGATAGGTCTGTGTATGGTAGAAAGAGGCGTGGATTATTCGGAACATCTCTTAGTTGGAGATAGGTCTGTGTATGGTAGAAACAGGCGTGGATTATTCGGAACATCTCTTAGTTGGAGATAGGTCTGTGTATGGTAGAAACAGGCGTGGATTATTCGGAACATCTCTTAGTCGGAGATAGGTCTGTGTATGGTAGAAAGAGAAGTTGATTATTCGGAACATCTCGTAGTCGGAGATAGGTCTGTGTATGGTAGAAAGAGAGGTGGATTATTCGGAACATCTCGTAGTCGGAGATAGGTCTGTGTATGGTAGAAAGAGAAGTGGATTATTCGGAACATCTCGTAGTCGGAGATAGGCCTGTGTATGGTAGAAACAGGCGTGGCAATCGCGACATCTCGGAGTAATTTCCGTGAATCTTCGGAAATATATCACCTCGAGTGTATGCATGGAGGGGCACGTGGTATGTTCATGAATCTAGGTTAAAACGGCCCTAGTGCAATAACGGCCCTAGTAAAAACGGCCCTAGCGTCAGAACGGCCCTAGTTAAAACGGCCCTAGTTTTAAATAGCCATAGTAATAAAATACTTTTAAAGACATATGTACTTAATATGTTGTTAATTTAATTTGTTGAAATTGATCAGCCAATGTATATGTATAAGATAATGTACATAATATATATATTTATTACCGTTTTCACATAATTTTAATGTTATCGTTGTGAAACGATTAATTTCATTATGTTCAAATGTATAGATACGACATAGATACGGATAAATAATTAAGATTAATTTTCATAATAAATACTTTATATGAGGGTGTCTGCCAACAATGTAACCGTTAGCTTGTTGGCTAATTAGTTACATTGCTGCCCAGCTCTTGCCACGTGGAGGCCCCTCTACAAGAGCCACGCGATTTTTTTCCCAACAATTAATAAATTACACAGAGTCCAGAAAGTCAAATTAATAATGTACGTTCTAACAGAAGGGTGATATTCAGCATAGTAACAAATGTCTATATATAGTCTAAAAGATGTGATGGAGTTTCAGGGAGTTGTACATATGTACCACAGTCTACTCCAGGACCACAGGACGAGGGGCGTAGACATCTCCAATCTTCTTTAAGAAACTGGGACGTGGTCAACTCATCGTGGTCGTACTGGTCCCACATGGTGTGTACGCGACCCTGGATGCGTCTGAAGGCGACTCTCTGATGACGTTGAAGCGCATTCTTCGACACCAAACGCTGTTGGATGGTCACCAGTGTAGCCTCCTTCAGCAGCAGCGGAACCAGCATGTAGAAGGGGAGGTTGGCGCGTCCAGCCTTGCCGTTCAAGCGATGATGCCAGCCTGAAAAAAAAACATTAAATTGTATTAGACATGGAGATGCATCAATATATTTCTTATTGTCACTTTATGTATATATATATATATATGTATTTATATTCAGTACGACCAATTATTCATATTTTATTATGAATTACTACTTCTCTTTCTTTATATATATATTTAATTTATTTGAAATACTGGGGTATTTAACATGACTAAAAATAGCACATCTTTACATCATACATACCTTCTACATCATTGTTGGTTCGCACCGGCTGCCGATAGACGCACCAGTTCGTCGGCGACCAGACGCGGCTCCGGATCCACTGGCTGTCGATGTAGCTTACCAAGTCCCTCAGTTCCGGAGTGTTGGCCCTCGCTGATAAGTTCCGGAAGGCTGGCTCTATCTGGGCAGACGGAAGAAAGGGCAAAGCTAACAACTGTTTCAAATGCTCACATAGGGTAAGAGAAAAAGAATCGTTCACTCTCTTTTGGTGAAACAGGAGATCTCGAACCTCGGGATAAGATTTTATACCTTTTGTTTGACAACTTAAGAATTTTACTCCTTGGTTTGTTATCCTGTCTCGGCCCAAAGGGGTTTTATGATTTTATTACTTTTTAATATTCAACCTATATATTTTTTGTGTGATATATTGGTTCTTTGGTAGTATGCGTTAACGTTGGAAAAATAATACTGTATTATAAGTCCTAGGCCAATCAAATATAACCTAAAGATCCTTGGAGAGTCTGAAAAGAGTGTCCTCTACCGGATGTGGGGGAAACTTCTATATGTAGGGTCTTTAAGTCCAAAGTCATGTCTAATCATCTTACGAGGTTTTGAAATATTAAGTTTGGGGAGTCTAATTGATACATACCAGTCGTCAGTGTTCGCTTATTTATATATACCTTTTAATATTGGAAAATACAGAAAAACATGGTTATAATTAACCTCTGGAGAACAACAAAACAACCTTGTTATACAAATATACTTTCAGTAGTTTGTTATATGCACACGGCGGTGGCCGACTGGTTATGATGTCTCTGACTTAATACCACAAGCCCTTCACTACTGGGTCACGAGTTCGAATCCAGGTAATGCCAGGTACAGGCCGCTGGTCAGTGGCTTTTCTCCGGGTACTCCTGCTTTTCTCCACCAACAAACCTGACACATCCTAACACGACCCTGACTGTTAATAGGAGGTTGAACAAATGAAACCCAAACCCATTATATGTAAACACACATTTACAGATATTGTATAGGAATATTGACAGGGACTGAAAATTACTGTGTGCTATTGAACTTAATTGTAAGAATGTTCGTTATGAAAATGTTTTACTGTACATACACTAGTTATTGTTATTTGGACTTGTAGGCCTAAACTTAAACATACATGTAACCACATGTGGAGTGTTGTAAATTAATTGTTTATGGAACACTAAATAGATAGGGAGGAGCTGGAATGTGACTGGGTGTTATGTTTTAAATGAAACCTGTAACTATATATAAGGTATAATTTAAGCCATATAGTTATAAGTTATGATCAACCACAACATGTGGTCATATATAATTCTTAAATGAATAAGTGGCGTCTTCCAGTTATAGGAAATAAAACAAGTGTGGAAAGGGTACTTGCATGTCCACAAATAGATTCATATATGAATGGGCAGAAGAATTCAATCCATTTTCTGATTTTATACCCAGTTATCTTTATTTCTTCAGTTCACAAATTCAGATATCTGTATTAACAATACATATACTCTTAAATATTTTCATATAAAATACAGATATCTATATTTAATGCTATTAGTAATATTATACAAATATCTGTATTATATTACAGATATCTGTAAAATACAGAAATGTTACATTTCTAAATTCAAAGACATATTTATTTAAAATAAATTGAAGTTATCTGTAATTGAAATAAAGATATCCGTATTCAATGGGTATAAATATGCCATAGTACCTTACAATAAGAGTTATTTGATTAAAAGAATTGATGGTGGTCTACAAAGGATCCTTTTCATGTAGTGCATTCATGCTGATAGCTACTCGAGGGTTTACTATAGCTGACATTATATCCACCTCTGGACTATCTCATAGTTATAGCTGTTGAAGTTGAACGTTACTACAAACTAGTAAACTTATATCCATAGTATCCTAATAAATTTGGTATCCATCTACATGTATATAGGCCCTATGTTTCCTCTGTGTTCTATGTCTCTACATAAAAAATATTGACTGATTGGAGTTCAGTCTGCAATTATCTGTAGCCAAGGCGATACAAATGAATTTCACAGGTGACATGACAAAACTATCAAACATAAAGAAACGTTTGTATGGTCACTTTAATATCTGCAATTTCAAATCGATGAATAGTTAATCAAATACGCGTATTATATCAATTTCACACAGACATCTTCCCATGATATGAATAACAATGACGGCGGTTGCAAAGTCTCCTAACTTTACAACGAATACCACAGGGACCTGGCACGATTTTTTTAAAACTAACAGTATATAGGTATGTATATTATAGTATCAAGGGTATGAACTCGGCGGTCGAGAAAAACGGACCTATTTTTTTAAAACCGTGATTATTTTAATAAATCGGTTCTATACAGCATTGACGGATATCTTACCTTAAAGAGAAATAATTTATCTTTTCATTGAGTGCTTGATGAACAAAATTGGCCAAGTATTGACGAAGTTTTGGCTTGATGAATCGGGAAATTTACGAAAAATATGCTAGGTAGACATTTCCCTGTCCGGTCGAAATGTCGTCTCGGCTTTAATGGGTACCTCAAAAACCAAGCCAAAATCACAAAATCTACGCTTGTGGTGGTAAACAGTACCCATAACTGTGTTCATCCACAATGTCCTTTGGAGGTGTCATGATCCGTACTTTGTAGAAACTCCATTTAAACATCGTGTAGCTCACTTACTTTAACCGTCACCGCCATGTTCATTTGTTCTTCGGAATGCTTCTCGAGTTTACATAACTTGACTACAATATGCAAATAATGTAGTGTTATGCTTGTGGGTAAACTCGAGAAGCGTTCCGAAGAACAAATGAACATGGCGGTGACGGTTAAAGTAAGTGAGCTACACGATGTTTAAATGGAGTTTCTACAAAGTACGGATCATGACACCTCCAAAGGAGATTGTGGATGAACACAGTTATGGGTACTGTTTACCACCACAAGCGTAGATTTTGTGATTTTGGCTTGGTTTTTGAGGTACCCATTAGAGCCGAGACGACATTTCGACCGGACAGGGAAATGTCTACCTTGCATATTTTTCGTAAATTTCCCGATTCATCATTCTTATTAGATACATGAGTTTGAAACACATAAGTACCATTCTTATTAGATACATGTACTTATTGTACATGCTTGTTGTAGAGTCTGGGTAAACATGTACACCGGTTAGAAAAAACTATATTCCATACATACATAGTTAAACATTTTATGAAGAATTTAATTTGTTTATGTTTATATGTCCTTGCTTTTATTATGTCCATCAATATATTCTTTTTAATCAAAATAATTTGCCGATCAAAATATCTCTTTGGCGACGATTTGCTTATACTAAAAATCTTACTCCACGCAAGGTTCATCACTTTATGCGTACGAAAAAGAATTTCATTATTAAACTACTTTATCACTAGCTAAGAAAAATAGTTTTTACTGGGAACTATCCATTGATGAGACATAACCAGTATGTGGTTTACCGTACGCAGTTAATTTGCAACGCAGTTAATTTGCTTTTATAAATTCTATAATTAAAGGAATAGTCGGGCAAGTGACTGTAAAATCGGTAAAAATGGTATTAATATATCCGGTATAATTTCTTATGAATTAGAAAAATAAAACTTTCCGTCAAAATCGCTGTACATGCGAAGAAAATAATAATATCTATGGGAATCCTAAAAGTCCTCCCGGACGGCTAAGAGTGCAGTTCAATCTTAACGCATGCGCAACACCCACCACTCTCCGTAGTAAACAAAACATGGCTACCGTAGTTTTGAACCAAAATGTTTCCGCCAAAACAACCAACTGACTCACCTAAAATGCGAAAGGAAAGGCAATGGAGCAGCGACAATCCCAACAAACTGACTCGGTAAACATTACGACGCATGGAGAGTGTTTAATACAACTTGTTATAGTGAAGAGAACAGTTCAAACGAGCACGCGGCTCCGGACCGCTACTGTACGTACCTAGGCCTACTACGTACCCGGTACTCCCCTGCTCAGCTGATTGCGAGTGAGTCTTCGTATTTTGATCATTATGTAAATAGTCCCTAGCAGTATTTTTTCATAAAATGAGTGGTCACATATGGTCACATGTTTCATACCTGTTCCCCAATCGCGTAAAACGTAACCTTGGGGTAAATAGCGGTTCTTTAGTGGGGCCTCTTTAGGGGTAATGAATGCCCTGTATGCTACCGGTCAATTCATACAGTTCTGATGTATATATTTATAGATTTTTAATTTGTAAATTTTTGTTCTGTACATGTTCTGGTAGTGTTATACACATACATTGTATATAGGATTTACATTGTAGGTTAATTGGTAAAATTGTATTGTATATGTTCTGAATATACAGTACACATATACATATGTACATGTAGGTTTTAGCTTGTTCTTTAGATATATTTGGAGGACACATACAATATTATTTCTGGTCATAATAATAGTGTTTGTATATTTATTACAACTGTACCTGGTTCATGTGTATATGACAAACTTTACAGAGTTGAAATGTACTGCAGCCATGTATCATTTATAATTATTCTGAATTTTTGTTGGAACTATAGATAATGAATTTTGTATCTTTTTTGAAACAATATTTGATTCTATCAAATGCATCAGTGACCACATTCACAACTTATAAAATGTTTTCTCTAAAATAAAAAAAAAAAACCTGTAGAATGAACCTACATTTATTCATTTATATATATTTGAAATTGATCATTTCAATTTTTGTCATATTCAACAGATATAAAAAATTGCTGGTTCTTTTTTTTCAGGCACCATGCATGCATAGTGACATGAATACAGAAAGTTCATCCCTTGGACCTGTATACAAGTGTATGTATACATATACATACAAATTAGCATCATATGAAGACTGAAGAATGTTGATTTGAGTGCTCTTGAAAGTAAACTTTTCCAATATGGACCTAGAAGATCATGAACAGAACAGTATTAATTTATTAAATGTTCCTTTCAACTGTAATCATTAAATAAAATTATGATGCAATACCGTTTTCATTGTTTTAACTTTGTAGAAATATTTGTTTATATTAGTCCTCTAGATCCAGTGATTATAATTCTTGCCATCCATATGCCTGCCCATTTGTTTGTCAGGGCTTGTGAGATAGCTTTTCAATTACTTTTAAAATATAAGGATTTTTTTTTTACATATAGCAATATAGATAACATTGTCTTAGGATTTCTAAATTCTACTTTACAAGAGAGTAGACTCAACATATAAATAAAACCATAAAACTAGCAAGTTATCTGAAATGTTAAAAATCTTTTTGTCTGAACCAAATTTCACATTTATTGTCTATGTGTAACTTGTACATAGACCATTTTATGTATTAATACTGTAGTAACAGTGATTACAAACACATAGACTAAAATGTAGTATGTAGTACTATGTACATCTGTCTTTGATTTGAGTTCTAAACAAAAAAGTGGTACCTATTGGGAAGTTGTGACTTGGGCGGAGGGTGAAATACAGAAGAAATAGCTACACATGGAAAAAAGAAAGATATACAGTACCATGTGGATTCAAAGTTGCTCCAAAATCAATGAGACTAAATAACCAAAAAAAGCCATGTAAACCCCAAATATGCAATGACCAGATCAATGATAAAGCACCCTTCCACTTCCAGTTATCTGTAGCTATTTCTTCTATATTTCAACCCCCCACTCAAGTTACAACTTCCCAACCTCATGATTCTTCTGTCTTTTAGCCCCCCACCCCACCCCCAACACACACATACCTGATTGATTGTCATGTTATTTCAGGTTCCTATTCAGGTATTATTCCTAAAAACCAAAAAGGGTATACACACTGTGTACTCTCAAAGGAGGGAAAACCACTTCATTCAAAATGGAATTTACAATTTCATCTTAATTTTGAAATTTTCAATTTAATTATTAATTACTGGACTATTAAAACAGTATAGAACCCCTCGGCTACAGACAAAGTACTGTGGTACACATTTCTTCTTAATTAATTACTTTTCTTCAACTCAATCATCTTTTTCTCCAGAGCACAAAAAAGAACAGGAAACAACAGAAAAGGAAAGTAACATACATGTAGGCCTATATGTTTTCTGGAAATATATATGATGTGTTAATTCTCACAGCATAGGCCTACATGAATTTGAAGAATTAAATATTATCAATGTTTGAGAGAATTTCCTAGTTGTAATTCTATAGCAGCTACATGGAATGTACGTTTACATATATATACATTGTACGATACATATACATCATAAAAGTTTCTTTCCTTCCAGCTGGACATTCATGTCATCTCTCTCCAGAACTCAAATATTGTTTACAAAAAAAAAACCAACCAGAGACATAGTTAATTTAATTAAATCTCGCAAAAAAAAATACATCAAATAAGCTTTAAATATTATTTAGTACCTTAAATTTTAAAATATCGTGATGTGTGCTAATTTTTTTCACATTATCTTTGATTGTCACATTCGGCCAATATGTATTCTTAATCGCGTTTTACATTATTTTGGAAACCATTGGGTTTTAAAGTATTTTAGGCTTTACTTGTATTTAACAACATTGATTCTGATTTTTACAATATTGAAGGTATGTGCAGAGGGCTTATCATAATTGGCAATTGACAAGGTGATCCCATAACTTTCTTGCATTGTTCGGTAGAATTGCAGAATAAATACAATCAGATTTACATGTAAAGTCTATTATGTGAGTTACAAAATTTTCATCTGTCATTTCAACGTTTTTATAATACTTATATTTTTAAATGTATGGGATTTCATCCGAAGCAGACTTGCGTGCATATTTTAGGATATTTATAATTCACCTGTTTAAAAAAACACGACTACCAATGTAATTTGGTCCTGAATTCATTTTGAATGAGTTATTTAATTTGATTTCGTTTTCAAAAGTTTTTAATGTGGATAATTTATAAATATTTATTATATTACACTATTTCTTGAAATTGGCAATGGTGTTAAACTTGTTAATTTTAGACATCGATAAGGCAGAATACTTATTTTTTATACAAGACTTTTTGCTAAAATGAACATATTAGTGGTAAAAGTTATTCAAATTCACCCATTAATATAACATCTAAACTTTGTATTCTCAATTCAGATCAAATCTATTATAATAATTAATTTTAAATGTCTTTCTTAATTTCAAGTTCCTATTACTTGGGTTTATAATAAAACACAGCTCAAGTGGATCAATAAATTATTTACTTATTATTTTTTCTAGATTTTTTGTCACTTCTCTCATTGGTCATAAAACACCGGCCACGTGAATCACCGATAAAAAAAATATATTGCAGACGTTTTTTAATGAAGTAGTTTATATTTAAGAAAAAGGTATATTGAACGGGTATTTTAGAGATAACGTTATCGTCTACTTTACCAAAACGCTTTGTGTTCCTGGCGCTTTGAAACAAACGCTTTGATGACCCTGAGTTAGAAGCGTAACCACAAATTGTGACAGAACGACGTTGATTGATTTCGGTTTCTAACAAAGATGATGAATTGACCTTCCAGCTGATGACTACAGTTTAATCTTTTAAAGTTTCAAAAATATAGGTAGGAGAGTAGGAAATAATCTCGAATAACATTCATTAAGCGTCTGGAGCCATTGAATAGTGCATACGTTTTGATAGGCATATTAATTTTTAAAATTCGCCACGCTAGGCTTACTTACAACATTTGGCCTAGGCTCAATCATACTGTATATATGTATTCACGATTTTTTATTTTACGGAATGGAGAAGTAGTTACTAAGCATAGGGTAATGTATCTTAATCGTACAACCTGAATCTAGTAATATATGTTTGACGTCTGAAGTGTATTATTTCAACGGAGAACAAACTATACATTTAATTGACTGTGTCCTTAAGAACATGGAGCTACATGTATAATGGAAAGTACATGTACATGTTATGCAATAGTTACAAACCACGCATGCACCGGGTTTCGTGGCATAATAAAAGCTTGAAATATAGCATCAATTGATACTGATTATCTTATGTTTTTTTTTTCTATTTATACTTGTTACAAAAATCCTAGGATTGTAACTGTCATTACACGAAGCAGAACAGAATTGGTTACAATGTGATGCTCATTTAGTTTTACATAACACTCATTTCAAAATGTTAAAAAATCCAGAAAAAATAATAAAACAACTATAAGCATTTTGATTTCGGTCATACATGGTTATATCGACCACAGAAAAAAATATCGACCTCAAAAAAAAAATAAACTGCGTCCCCTCGATCAATATTTTTCTTTGGACGCGATATAACCATGTAATCGACCTCATCAAAATGCTATCTTCATTTTAAGAATGGAGGTGACAATAAAAAAACCTAGAGCAATAGGGCTGTATCTCCATTTGCCCAGATTTTTATAATCTGATAATTACCAGAATGTTATGACAAGGGTTTATAGTCTATAAACAGGAAGTAAACCTGGGATTTACCTATGTTTTACCTGTGAATTTTCACCTGTGAAATACTTTGCTTATTCCATAAGGGTCAAATTTATGCATAACATGTACATGCATGAAAATTTTATTACATGGGAAACATCTATTAAAATGTTTACCCTTTTTGTAATACTTGTTATGTTCTTGATATTTTTTATGTTAATTGAGACACATCAAACATAGAATTAATATTTTGGTACTAACTTCAAAAGTACTTTCTATTTTTTTTGAAAAAGCATATAATATATACATACATACAACTACATTAAATGTCATCTACATATACAACACGTAAATGCTACCTAGAACAAATAGTTTATGGACTTATAGGTAATATGTATCATACAATTTATAATATATATATAGCCTCTTTTCATTAGAAATCACCTTTTTGACAATTTTACTGAAATACACAGCAATATATCGTCATTTTAGGGCCCCATTGTACCGATTTGCCGACAAAAGTCTTACTTTTGCGTTCATCATTGGACAGGTGCGAACTATCCGAAGTAGTATATATTATAAAAAGTCATCATCATTAGCTATAAAATTACTGTATTTCTGGGAACTTGCGTGTTCAAAACTTTCATTTTCTCATTGTTCTTCAATTATAGTATAACATTCGCATTCTCTCAATACAAACAATTTTGCAGTCTGCAGAAGTCTATCTTCTGTAGAAATGCTTAGGTTTTTTTAAAGTGTGATAAAAGTGATGCGCATTGATAATACATGTATTATATCAAATTATGCAAATTTACTTAGTTTTGCAGGTTTACTGTAAACAAAAGATATCTCAAATTAATCCAAATATTACATTCTGAATAAAAAGTATATTTAATTTATTAATATCTCATACAAAGTAATTTAATTTCATGGAGGATATTAAATTGCCAAAATATCATCATTCTTGATTGAAAAATAGCTGGATTTTCTCAATGTCTAACATACAAATATATAGAGTACATGTATTATGTTTGACTTTCTTGTTACTGTAGAATTGGAATGTCGGGACATCAGTAAAGTTTGATATACAATTATATATGGAATACAACTGTATATGAAATAATTAATTTAGATACATGCATATTTACATGTGTATTGTTACATGTATCATCCTATAAATTGAACAGTTTCTTGTGATATATATTCTCTATATAGCTACATAAGTACACATGCCAACATTACAAGCATTATTGTCTTGATTGGGTTCATCCTTATAACGACAGACTTAAAAGTTTTTTATGATTTTAACTAATTCTTGAAATTGAAAAAGTTGGTAAAAAATAATTTGCTTTTCCTGTGGCACGTCTCTTAAAACTTGGATACAATTTTGTTCTTTATTCTTATCTCAATGTTGAAATTTACAAAGATGTAATATAAAATATCATGCAAAATTTTCTGTCAAAATGCATAATATATATATAGTACTGTACTGTATATATTGATATCTCTCTATTTCACCACTTTTGACAAACTACAGGTAAATGAATACAGGTATAAGCACAGGTAAAAATTTATCATGAAACTGACTCATAATTGGTTTTTCCATTATTCTCCAATACCAACACTGTTGTTTTGTTTACAAAAAAGTGGGCAAATTAGGGCGAGAACACACTCGAGCATTAGATGTACGGGAATTTCCCATAATTCAAATCACAATCCAATTAAACGGACTGTCTTAATCGCTGATTGACAGTAAGGTACAGTATACCAAATACCCGATATAGTCCACCGAATAGCAAATTGATTGCCCCGCGGCCAGGTAAATTCCAGGTGAGTCGATGAATGGCGTTGTGTACTTCAGGTAAACAAAAGATTCCTGGTCCAGGTATTACAATGTATTACATAATCAAAAAACCAAAGGCATGGCAAATTATATATCTATGTATCGGTGTATCTATTCGTAAAATCGATTAAATTTTGGTAAAGCAACCGCACTGGTCTAAAAATAGTTTGGTTTGTTTAAATATTTTAGCAATAGTTTGATCCTTTATAATAATAAAAACTAAGTTTCTTTCTACCACATGTTGAAACCTATTATGGTATTGCAAATAAATGTATATCAATTTTATTCGGTTAGTAACACACAACACACAATGTTTGTAATGATCAATCAATCGGTGTGTACGTACGTCAGGCATCATATCCTCGATGCTTTAATCAAGGATGTCTTTACTTGTTACGTAAAATTTCATTTTACAGTCACAAACTTTGCAATTCACAATGTATCAAAGAACTAACAGGAAAATATTGGTCTAATTAAAGCTTATTCGTTTGCTGAACTCCTCGACAAAAAAAATCCGAAACTTGTATTTCTGTGTGGATTTTCTTTCATAATTACACGAAGATACCTGCTATTAGAGCAAAAATTATTTGAAACATCGAATTTCACTCTTTTAGTTATTTACATTCGAGCCAAAGTTATTGTATTATGTACTTCACTCAAAAGATAATCATTAAAAACCGTTTTGATCGGCTTTTCCTGTGACCGTCGATATACAATTAAAAAAATGTAAGTGATAGCACATCAGTTAAAGTACAGCTTTTAGCCATGGACTAAAGGAGATTTCAGAAAAGATGGCGTGACGTCACAGAAAGTTTACATCCGGGTCATCAAAGGTACAAACACAGTATGACGACTAATATAAACAATAACATATACCAAGGATTTATAAGTGAGATAATCCTTGCATATACGTACATGTACAACCCTGCTATACAATCGATACTTTGACAAATGTATACACTTAGTCTTTCATACTTGCAAATTCTGATTTCCAAATGGTTTCTTACTGTTTCATGGGTTACAGAATTTATATTTTCATATTTATAATTGTTTATTGCTAAATATATTTCATGTGTTTGTGTAGATTTTGTATTGAAGCCAGCTTGCGAAGCGGTGCTGTGCCATCACACGTACCCGTTTTTGTTCACACGTAGAAATCCATGTTGTGAAAAGGTTATGAATAGATAAATATTTTTATTGTATCATGTCTCTGCTATACATGGAAAAGCTGTTCACTATACTATTTAATATAACGAAATTTGAACCACCTGGTCAAAGAACGGCCGCTCGTGCATGGCTTCGCTAGTAGATCACCTCAGTCCACAGCCCATAGTTGGGGAAATTAATAATATTAATACGTAATTACCAACACATATCTCAATAAGTTGATATAAACCACTGTGTTATACTAGGTTTACACTATGAGGACAAAACGTGGTGATCGCGAGACAACGTGAGACAACGCAGAAGAACGTGATAGACAAACGTGAGCGGCCGTGATTACAGTGGGTGCCGTGCCAGATTTTTTTAAAAACTGTCAAAAAGTTTGCCAGTCACGGTACAGATGGTAAAAGCCACAGGACGTAATTAAACGGGATTGACGTAGCAAAACGTACCAGTGCGTACAAGGCCGTAACAAAACTTCCAGACGGTCCGTGGTGGAACTTGCAGCAAGCACGTTCCCTGGAATCTCACGGTGATTTAAGTTTTGTGACGTTCTTTTGCGGTTTTTTTCCCACGTTTTATCACGGTTGATGCAGTTTGGCTGCACATTTTGTACCGATTTGACCAGGTTTTTCAGGGTTTTCACGGCAAGCCAAGGTGGATGATAGACGTTTCCATGCGTTCTATCAAGGCACATCACGGCTTGTAGCGGTTGAAAGCCCGATGTGATACGGCGTGTTGCGTCCTATTACAGTCTTACATTGCAAGCAATATATGATGGAGTATCATTGCCCGGCCTCGTACATATTTAAAACGTATTAACTATTTGAGTTTAATCAAAACGTGTAAAACGTAGCAGACCTCCGGTCGTCACAGGCCTAGAGAGAACGTAGTGGTATCCTTGATAGACCGTGCTAAAGCCGTATTCGTATCGTAGTGTACAGCCCTTTCCTCTATATCCACGATCCACCACGTAATCCGTAAAAGACCGTGGCAAAACTTCTGAAGACCTAACTCAACATGAATACAGAGACAAAAATAGCCAAAATTCCACGGTGCACCACGTTTCGGGCAAACTGGGCTGTCGTGGTCGCCGGGAACATAGTGTAAACCTTGCATTACACGTGCATGAAAATCTACATTTATACGTACACGTATGGCTGCCGATATCTAAATAAAATGGTGAAATCGTCAGTTTTCATCAGGGATTTATAAGTGAGAAGGATTCGTGACTGTCTCTTTACATTACTAAACACCACGCGAGACGTCTATGAACCGGGAACAAAAAACATTTTCTCAACAAATACTTATCTTATCGAGTAAAACGAAACACCAATGAAAAGTTTATTAAATTTCACAACGTTTATTACTTGCTTTAAGAACGGAATATTTAGAGGATATTCTTAAGTTATGAAATGACGGCCCGCTTCAGAAAGTAAAACGGTAACCCTCGCACCCGCAAGCTACATCAAAGGCTGCGCCGGCGGATATCAGAAGAAAATCAGTCGTCGCCCAACGTCACGGTCAGTGCCCAAACACAAAAGCTCGTGCCTTATATTTCCCCAAAACCCAATATGACTTATCCTTCTCATATACGTCCTTGCTTTTCATGCTGTGGATTTTATTTTTTAATTTTCATTCGTTTTTGTTCCATGGGCTGCTATGAGAAGTCTCAAATTGAAGTGATATTACTTTTAAATAATTTGGATACATGTTAGCAGAGATGTTACAGTGTAGATAGACTACATTTAGATTTATGAATACAAGTCGTAGTGCTGTAAATGCCGACCAGGACACACGGCACGGCTTCGAGAATCCTAAAATACTCAAATGTTATTTGAAAATATGATAAAAAGTAACTATAAACTGACTCATTTGTAAAAAGTAATCCAGAATACGTTATTTGGGACTCTAAAAAGGACGAAATTCGGGATCTCGGCAGTACCGTAGGCCTACATAATGGCTGCCATGCGCTTGGGGTAATCTACGGGTCATAATCACACATCTTAAGGTTTTTTACCAAGTAAGACTTCGAAAGCGGCCGTGTACGGAGTTGTTCCTTTGAGCAGGTCGGATGTACCTTTGTGTGACGTGACACGTCATCGCCATCTTTTCTGAAATCTCCTATTATAACGTCACTTCCGGTTAAGGGCTTGACCTCGATATCGACGGCTTACAGGTTATTCCGGTCGCGCAAGGTTTTTACACTTGCTAATAAAGCCATTTCCAGCATAAACTGAAATTATCATTTTTGACTGCACAAATCCTTAAGTTCTCAATGTTTCGTCACCATATGAATCAACCAACTGACGAAAACAAACATTTGCCTATGAAAACACTGAATACAACGATTCTTGTGTATCGATCAGCTGATTTCAAACATCACGCCAGTTTCATATCAATAAAAAATAGTCCCCTTCAATATTTTAATGTATAATCTTTAATGTGTTGTTTCTTGATGTAGATTCAACTAAAGTTTACTGTTATTAGTCAATCAAATTTAATTTTTAACTATATTTCTTGTTATTCGTTTGTCATTTGCAAAAAAAGGTCGACCGGAAGGCGGAAGCTTGAAAACGCGACGTTGTGGAACGACTTTGTCATCCAGCTGTTCCATTAATCTCGTTTCTCGTCGTATAAGGGTGTCATAATTTTAAATATAATATAATAACCTTTCAATTATTTTTATTTTCATAAATTATTCTAATGTAAATATATGGATTGAATATATTTATCTAATTTTCATAGCGGCTATGAATAGCAGAAGCTATCTACATATCTTCCGAGAAGCGCGTTCCACGAAAATATGTAGATAGCTTCTGCTATTCATAGCCGCTATGAAAATAAGAAAAATAATTTTTAAAAATCCCTATATGGATTTTCGTCGTTACTATTCAAACATATACATCTATGGACTTATTTTAGCCGGCCAATGAGATAGCAGCCGAAGCCTCGCTCATGCATATTATATCGGCCACGAAACCAGCATGAATTTTTAATTAGATGGCTTCAAGATATTTATCATAATGGGGCTTATATCGTCTTAATGACGGCACTTTGTATATATGTATAGGATGATTTTGAAAGGAAAATTATCGCTCTTTCCAACGATAGTAACCGTTTTTATGACGATGTACTAAAAATGTGTTTTTATAGCCGCTAAAGGTAGGCAGGTTAGAAATTTGGAGTCTAAGGCTTTCCACCCTTCTGGTATATAGTACCATGTAGAGTATGATTTTTATCGGTTTTTTTTTTAATCTAGACCTCTAAAACGTTTGAAAATGGTCTTAGGGCACTCTGATGGGTCCATGATTATATAATCTGTAACTAATTCTCAGATCCCTGTGGTATATACATGCATATATATTTTACAGTCTCTCATAAGTCTGTATAGAATGGCCTCTTTAATTTTAAGAAACTTTGTTGTAATTATTATGTAATGTTTTAAATTGATGGTGAGACTTAAATAAAATATTTGAACTTGAACTTGAACACCTTAAGCCTAGCTCATTATCTCTCGACCGTAGTCGACACTACCCGTAAATCATGACCACAACCAACCGATAGCGCTAAAAGCTAGGGAATTCGTTGGATGGGACTTGATTTTTCATTTATCTAAAGCAATATCATGACTTATGATCAAATTAAAGTTTGATTACAAAAATCCTTTAACAAATGCTATATACGTTCATCATTGTAACGTTGTAACGTGATCAGTGATAGTAATTCCTGGAGTATCGTGGATGCTGTAAACCAAGACCTATATTGTCGGTCGCTTACTCAACTGTGGATATTTTGACACGTGCTTATCACTCTTTTCTTACGTAATCTGGTAACTAGCCCCCTCCTCAAGAGCCAGGGTTGACCACACGTTTTAGTCAGCACAAGATATTACAACGCAGCACGACACTAGGAAATCGGAAGGATTCGGATGTTGATTCTTGGTATCTGTTATTTTGATTAGACATATGGACATGTTGAGTCTAATTTTCCCTTCTGACCCGTTTATGATTATGAACTTGAACAAATGTGACCAAGTCAAGTGCATTTGTATTATACTAAAGTATGAAAGCTGAATGTTTTTCATCAGTAAAAATAGATAGAAAAATGTTTCTCCGGCTAAATCATGTATCAATGATATCAAAACCTGGTATGTAAAATAAACCTTTCTTTGCAGAATTAAATGACAAACAAATATGTATATACTGGTAATAAGAAATGGAATTAAATGTGCTTAAATTCACACGATATAATGAAAGTCGTAACGCAATTAGAAGATGCATAAAATATATATATATATAAATACTTTTTAATAATGCCGGAAAGATTTTATGAAAAATTAAGAAATTACAGCTGGAACAATTTGAAGTACACAATGTATGTATAATTTACTGTGTCATTGAACACATGCGAGACATACATAAAATTTTAGTTGAATTGTATGAGTTTTGCCTTTTCGTTTTGATCCATTTCCAAATACGGGACTCTTTCGAAGTCTTAGCAAGACGATACATGTACCTAAAACGTACATTGTAAACGTCTCTCATGGAATTCATTGATGCATAAAGCTATTGTATATCATCACATCTGTATATATGTTTATAATAACTGAGCTTGTATCTCAATGATATAGATTTTTTTCCAGACATTGCAGAGCCGATGCTCGGAATACTACGAATGGGTGCGGAGATAGACAAAAAGAAACTCTTTTTTTCTTGATACGCTTATTGCCTTGCCGCCAAAAACTGTAATAAAGCAGATAGCTTTGTCACGTTTATACCAGTAATCCCCCCATTGATATATTCTGTACAACTGAATTCTATACCAGGATATTATTAAGATTTTAAAATACGATATTTATTGTAATCTTCAAAAACATTGGATTAATATTGTCAAGAACAGCACAGATTTCCCTTCAAAATGTGTGAAAAAGAATGGTTAAATTCGTCGATATATTACTATGAAATATAGTTACTGAGGAAAACCGAATGCTTGCGGACGGAGAATTTTCTTCGCTGTCCAATATATATGATATTGTATGTACAATTCATCGCATATACTGTGGAAATACCCTTGCACGGGAGTACTAACACGATATGTAACCAAAATGGTAACTTCAACTTCCATCACATGGAATAAGGAAGTATGTATAAAAAACGATCCCATGTATAGTCGATCCATTCTTTTTCACATCTATATATAAGTGCAATTTTACAAAAGCAGAAGAATTGATTTTTTTATAAACGTTTCTCGCGACATATGGACCCGATCTATGTTACATGTACGTATAAAGATAATCTTTCACATGAACATTTTTTGACACAATACAATATTAAAAGGTTTGAGTGTCTTTTGAAATGGTACTTCGTGTATTTTTGAGCTATTTGGAATATAGTGAAACAAGTTTTGTTTTAGGGCCGCCGTAGTTGTGAGATATGGGATTTTAAAAATACAAAATCAATTTAGAGTACATCAAGTTATGGTGAACTGGGTATTGGACCATTTATAATTGAACTTTAAATAAAGATAATTGATTATTGGTCAAATATGATTACATCAGAAGAAAGTAAAATGAATGGTGTAATGTATACATGTTATGCCACGGTTTTGTAAATGAAATAGAGTAGTTCCGTACTTATCATTTATACAAAATGTTTTAAACGGATGTGGTATGACGTACAGTGTATATACATGTATAGAACTCCCAGTTCAATAATAATTTGAATCTAAAATGAGTAAAAGTGTGATCAATTTTCACAAAATGGAATAACGACATTGATATCCACCATTACAATCTGTTATATAATAAACCAAATCAGTGTAATTTCGAGGAAAAAAACCACCACCATATTAATCGATAATGACAGGATTTTGATGTGTTAATTTAGAACAAGTAATCATGAAGTCAAGAAATTGTTTGAAAGATATATACATGTAATACCTATTATCAGAATTAATATAACCACAAAGATAGACAAGCTGTGGTATTATATCACCCACCTTTCTAAATCGTTTAGAATTCTTCATCCACACCAATTATATTACATTATATTATATACTGTAAATAGATTTTTAGAAGACCGACCCCAGGGCCACAACCTTGACAACCTTTAAATACATTCATTCGTTCATTCAATCTTCAATTCCTCTGATAGAGATGCAAATAATAAACTCAAAAGAAATACAAAAAATTACAAAAAGAAAAAAAACTGTTCCAGCTATAAAAGTTCATGAATTTCAAATAGAAGAAGGGAGAGCCAGGTGTAAATCTACGCGTTCACGTAGCGAAACGTTAATCCGTTCTTTCTTATTGTCTGTCACTAGTAGAGGATAAATAGTGTGTGGCCATTTTGTGAAATGGTTCCTCTATGTCTTTTAGATGATCATTACGTTGCCCGAATAGAATCCGTACAAAGCCTTCATCTGACTGACTGTCTGGTAGTATAAAACATTCGATACCACATTTGTCGAGGACTTCAGTCATAAATTTGTCTCTTAAGGAATGAGTGACACGGCACTGTGTCAGATAATGTCTAATGATGTCCGTTCGTCCTTTTCCACATTTTGAGGTGGATAGGTCACCATTTTTGAAACAATGCGCGCACATGATAGATCTGATAGAGAGTTAAAATGTTTCTGTGCGAAAAAATGCACCGGATTGTCAACAAGATAAATATATTACAGGCAAAGGTAACATTAACAAGCCAACAGATATCATATATGGTCTATATATGTAGTGATATCTGTCCAAATGTCTAAATCGGGGGACGGGACATACTGAATTTATAAACCTTTCATGCGTACAAAGGGGAGTAAGTCATACAGGCTTGTAGCTTATCACACTGCAGTTGCCGTAACTGGGAAATTTTGACATGCTACGAACGTCATCCCGACGGACAGACACACATGTATAAACGCCTTATGAACATTAGTTACAACATAGAATAATTACACTATAAAATTCTTATTTTTATGCTTCATGGTTGTTTACAAACGTAGATGGACACATTACAGATGTCCATATACTGTACCTGAATACATCACATTACAATTATTAATAACAATGCAAAATGTGAAATGGGATGAATGACCAATGTCTTGTCTAAATAATACAAATGGTATCATCATCATCATTTCTTTTATTCCTCAAAACTGAGATACAAAGATTAAATACAAGGTAAATATATGCATTTGAAACTATAGTAATTAATACATGTTCAATTGTATATTTATATTATGATGATTCTGGTATTAAATATCAGGTTTTATCAAGATAATATTATAAATTACTAGTAATATACATATATACTTTCTTGATGTATGGTATCAAGTTGACTACAATAGCATAGAGACTCAATCATGTTGTTGATTCATAACACAAGAATAATTTTACATAATCATCAATAGAAAGACAGTATAGCTAATATATAACTCGAATCATTCAAGATATTGAATATGACATTAGTTAAAGTACATTATTGTATAGACCATAAATAGATCAAATCATTATATAGTAATATAACCTTCTAAATATTAATTATTAAACTCCCTAGTCATGAGTAACACTATTTAGATAGGCATATTGCGGTGATATAAAATATCAAAGTCAGTTTTCAGTGGGATACAATGGCACAGAAAGCGCATTCCCAGCACCAGGAGTTCATGTATTCGTTCCTCTGGAATACCCAGGCGCCCATAAATATCCGTGGCGTACCACACAGCAATATTATGCATCATATGTTCTAATTTCAAGCATGAGAGGGGGGGGCATGCAGCTAGTTTCGTGTTGTAGTTGTCCTGCCCAAAACACCAAAGTAGGCATCTCCTGAATATAGCTGTGGTTGGGGGTGGCCCAAACATTGCGTACCATTAGATGCAGCAACAGCATTCCCGATATATATTACCGCCACTCGATACCACACACATCACTCTTACTCACATCTGTATATAGGAAACACACACAAGTCATTTTTCCAATTTATAAAATGATGCGGGGGGGTCTCACGATATTTAAATGTTGTTTCGGCATGTTCTGATTGTGATTTAGCAGATAAATAATGTGTTTTTTGTAAAGTGTTGTGTATCAGTATTTATAACTCCTTACAAAGTTCGTATATTCGCCTGCTTAATATCGAAGTTGAAGTTTCTTTGTTATAATAGGTTGAGACTATGTCTTTATTAAACAATGGATGTTCGAGTTACAAGTTGTTTTACGTTATCGGGAAATGATCCCATTGTTTATGTACCGATAGAAAGAAATTCTAAAAAGATTGTATTTACCAACTTCAAAATAATGTTATTCCATCCTTGGTATATTAATCACAGCTGGGGCCTAATATCGATGATTCCGAACATCAACTAATGCTGTTACTGAAAACCGGTCGAATGAAATATTATCTTTTGCCTGTGACGTTGGGCGAAGTGAAACTAGCACACCAAAAAATTCCATTACGTTTTTCTTTTATCAAATTTCGGCCGTACATTCCAGATGTGTTTACCGAATGAGGATTTATCTACACCTTGTATCTGAAACGGGTATTTGGCTTTTTATAGACCAAGTAATCAACCGTGTTGGATACATTAATGATTGAAATTGGGGGGCTTATTTGTACGTAATCCATATTTAACATTGTTTATTCCCAAAGTTCGCATAAAATCAAACTTTAAGGTCGCTAAGAGTTCAAAACTATCTCGTTGCTGTATTTATAATTTTGTCACATGTGAGATGGATCAAATCGTTGTGGAGATTCATTACCATAATCCGGAAAAAGCGTTCAGAGCTTTTCATTCCCTTTCCTACAGGACTTTTCGTTTTTTAGTTGTAAGATACGCAGTTCGTGGGCTCAAAGCGGAATTTCCCAGTTGCTTACTGAACATCCCGTTGTACGGTATCAAGCTTCGTCACTCCATCCACCTGTGTTATCTGAAGTGGTTTTTCTCGTTTTCTGAGTGAAGACAAAAACTGAAGGCATTTACTATTTTTATGACTGATATCTCCAGCGTTGAGCAGTTAATCTGATGCCCACCAGTTAAAACATACATATCTTGGAGTGCATTTTTGGCTTGTTTGCGATGAAGTGTGCCATTGTTTCATACATGCAAGGGTTTTGGATTGCGGCCACAATCATTGATAACGTCTATAAAAGCACCACACATTCAGATCTTCTAGGTGTTGTTATTGGGTCCATTGATAAAAGGTTAAGGTATACATATAAACAGGTGACGTTCACCACCACCTTGACCCGGAATCCAGGTGAGAACATGTTCCATGGGGTACCAATAGGAGCGCACTTGACTGTTCGACACCAAACACAACCTTTTGATTATGTATGTATATACTTCGACCTTTGATATACGATTATTTTGGAGGATATAGCGCCGACGTATTGACCATAACTCTTAAGCTTGTACATAATTGCCCCATAGCCATACACTGAAAATCAAATGCATTTTTCTGTCGTCTAGAAATGCCCGCCGTACGCCCCGTTTATAGGGCTGGTTATTGCAATGTGGGACGGTTGACACGTTGATTTTCTATTTTTGCTATTCTGTATATGATCTATACTTATATCCAAGTAGCGTATATCGATGTACCAAAATAAGGTTTGGGTTTTTTTGGAAAAATACATGAACTAAAAGAAGAGTCAAAACTAAATCTTTAACCAAATACATTAATGCAATGCTGATCAAATTTTAAACGCGTTGTCTTTACTCTCTCCTTGTCCATATAATTTCATCCGCTAGACGACTACTACAAAAACTATACTTCATTAACATAATCCTTGTCGGTTTCGCGAACGAACATAATTTCGCGCTCTTTACAAAGACCAACTTTTCTACGCGTGATTCACAAACTCACTTATGGTTCATTATAACGATTTAATTTTTATTTTGTGTGAACTATTTATGCCCAATTTAGATTAATTCTGATCCAGTCCTTAACAATAAGGAAAAATGGCAGAATATTAATTTTAGTATGAGGGACCTGTTTTATTTTGAATCTCCAGACACTCCGTGTGGCTCTAGAGTAAAGGAAAAATTAAAAATATAATGTGTTGTTAAGCTGTTGGTGGAAAAGAAAAATTTGAATTATGAATTTATTTTTAAAATGATATTTTAAAAATAACAAACCATAATTAATATTAAAAATTAGAAACATAATAACTTTTTCCCGAGAGTCCATAAGTTCATCCCTATTAATACTTAGGTTGACAAATAACAACTTCCTAGCGTTTATATTTTCCTGCAAGGTATAAAATTTGCAAACAATGTTTTATTAAAAATTTTGTAGGGACCTTAGAAAACCACCTCAACAAAAAAAACCATTACAATTTCTCACAAAATATTAGCAATGTTATTTGCGGGCCTCATAATTGACCAGTTAGAGTTCGTTGCTCATCGTCGTCCATTATTGCAATGAAAAGGAGGTTAAAATCGAAAGCAATATCACCAACAATTCACATTGATTGCCGAGTAAGTGATGTCCGCGTTTTTTACCCTGCTATTGTACGATCAACCCAGGAAACCAAACCTTGCAGCTCATTTTTGTCGGTGTGCGAAAAATTTGAGACCCATTAACAGTATTAAGTAAGTTTTATTGTGTTACATTGTAAATTTATATTTTATTTCATCATTCATCTCATATTTTTTAAACTCATTGATTGGCAAATTTCTCACCAATTTAACAGAGCAGGCAGAAATGTATTTTTCTATTGTAAAATATACAAATTAAAAACGTTTCTTCCTGTACACGCTGTTTTTGCAATTTTCTTCCTACCTTTGTTTGTCATACTAAACATGAATCCCCTCGAATTAACGCAGGGGTTCCGAATCACTTACCGAGATCTCTACATTCACCGGACTCTATCTCATAGGTTACAACTTATAGGCAGCTCTGCGGAAAACTCACTGAAAACACAATCAAATGCCCTGCAAAGATTTCCTTTCTGATGACTAGGGAGAGAGGACGCGCGACGCGCCTCAACAACATTGCCACACACAGTTAAACTACTCTATTTTCCGTTTATTATATCCTCCTTTATCTATTATGTTCAATTGGCCTCCAATTTCACTCTGAGATAGTCAAGTACGTGATCGGAAACCTCGGCAGTATCGAGGTTGGTTAAAATGAAATAATTAAACTGCGTCAACAATTTTAACATGTATCGCCATGATTAATATTATTAACTCGTTGCATGACGAAATATCCCAGGACTGAAACGAAATAATCAATTCTCTTAAATCTCGTGATAATTTTTACCTTTCTTCATCAACTGTATTATGCGTTACTCCCTCGATGGGAATGTCAGACTAATTATCATTTCATCCACTGTTAACCACGAAACTACCTTAGTTTGATTGAAAATCCTATGGTCGACAAATAGCGAGAGCCCTCTGCTGGAACAGAATTTGATACAGGCTTAAATGAGGGATATAAAAGCCGGGAATTCGGAACGGTTCATTCCATAAGAAAAGATATTATCCGCCCAAGGTCGTCTTAGACGTGCAACTTCCGTTCTATTTCGGATGGTCGTTTTCATTCAATTATTCAGATTGCTCGAGAATAAGTATTAAATGTCCCATATTCCGGAGGTACGCGGCGCTACTAGATTCGATTTATGTGGATTAATGTTCTTGAACAAACTTACCTGACAAACAAGTTAGGAATGTTTGTTTCACATTCATCATTGATACGCTGTAAATCATCTTACAACAATGTTCTCTAATACAGTTCACTGCTGGGGATGTTCCAATTGACCGCCCAGTTATTTATAGGGATCAGATATTGACGTTAGAGCCGCCTATCTTAATCAAGACGATTGATTACTTATAAAAACTCGCCTTCTGTGATTTTTCGTTCATAACGCTTGGACTCAATACTGTCCGTGGGCGTTTATTTGATATCCCGATATCACTGGTGACCCCGGGACTCTTGAGAAAATATACCCAAAGGCCCCCCCCCCCCTTAAAATGATTCAACGTTTACTTACTTTCTATTTTTTTTTTTTTTTTTTTAACCAATTTCGATGAAAAAAAACCATAATTAGGTGATTCTATTAGCCTAGCATGTTTCGTTTTCATTTAATATTCCGAAAATAAGTTTCCTGTTTCGTCTTTAAACCAACATATTTGCTCGAATGTTTAAGTCGTGAGATTTAATTGCTGCAAAACATTAACTACAAGTGTAAAATAGAGCGTACTGTGTCTATGTAAACCGCAAAATTAAATCTCAGCGAAAAAATAACTACAAGTAAAATATAGCGTACTATCTGTAAAACCGCAAAAGTAAATTTCAGCGAAAAAAAAAAATACAATGTAAATAAGAGAAGGCGTACTCTGTCTGTCATCCGCATAAATTCAACTCAGTGAAAATATCGTTTTGGCACGAGGAAACGCGAAAATCAGGACGCAACAAACAAAAAAGTTATTATTTTACAGTAAATACAATTATTCGGTTTTTGCTTTTGGTTTTTTTTTTTTTGTTTATCCCTTTTACCAAATAATTTTAAAATTTTAAGAGCTTTATCGATTTGGTCCCGAGAAAAAAGAAAACGGATTTTATCTATTTCATTTTTTTTATCTAAACAGCACCCTTGCTATCTTAGAGATGTATATTAATACTACTTGTCTTGTTAACTTCAGGCCTTTTAGGAAAAGGAAGGGCCGTTGGTGACTCAATAAAATGCTTTGCCTACTCAAAAAATGATAAAGAAAGAATTAAAATTAGAATAAACTATAAATATGATAAAGGAGATGGCCTACAAACGTTATATATTAGTTTTGAGATAAGAGACTACAGCTTGTTGTAGAAGATGGGTGATATCTCACACGGCGTGCAATGACCTAATGCTATAGAGCGGATTTACCACAATAGCGTTTGCCATTATCTAGTACAGAACATCTCCTAGAGACAACTAGAGGGATCGACAATCAGGAATTCGTGGCTTATATGACATTAAAAATCGCCGATTCAGGCAATCTAATAATACTGGGGGTTGCGGAGGGTTTTCTTTCCTCTAGTCTACTTTGATTATTGCATCCACATTCAACAACTAGAAACATACAGACACTCTTTCCTCACTAGATTTGGTCCCCATAATATACAACAGTGTAGTCATCTACTATGGGGAATAGTTGGGTGAGCCTGCCTCTCTAGTAAGCACCTGCATCTCTGAGTGATAACAGTTCATCCCGATTACGAGACAGACGCATCCCGTTGTGGATTAGACTTGCTCAAGATGAGGAAGATTCGAGATCAATTCTATGGGCTTTCAAAACAAATTTGATTTGAATCTGTAAAACACAGTTTTACTTCCAACTTTACAAAACAGAAAAACGGCTGTTTATTCGATAGTTCAGGAAATCCAGCGACTTCAAAAATCGAGAATAAATAGTCACTCCTAAAAGTACTGCACTTAATTCCATTACAAAACAAGTTAAACTGAAGGTATCGTGTGTAGTTCACGATGTTATCTTCATTTTATGGATCATGATGTGAACTGCAATTCTTTCGAGAATTTATATCATGGGATTATATGATCAAATACTCAAAGTAATTGTATTTATTTCTCAAAACGGGCGGAGTTTTTTATGTAAAACGTATCTAAGAAGATTTATTTCCTTTTTCGAGCCATTTCATTATATTTTTTAAAAAAAGTTTCATTTAATCTCATTTTTTGAAATGTATTTTAAAGGGTTTGAAATTTTTTTATTACATTAATAAAGCAATCTCATTTAAGAAATCTTAAACGCCTGATTTATTTGTTGGTGTAATTAATCCGATTGTTTAGAAACTTTTTTTATATATTTCTGAATGTCTCATTGGCGTCCTTGATAAAGTGCACGCATCCCAAAATTGCTAATCTATTTTTATGCTTCATTTTAATAAAATAATACTATTTGAATTAGGGTATCCCCTAACATTGCATAAATAGGATGTTCAGTGCAGTGCTCTTAGGGGGTTTTTGTGAATCCTTGTCAGCAATGCATATTCTTTATATAGAGGAAGAGCTGGTACCAGCTCTCTGTTTTGAAAAATGCTTTGAGTACCCAAAATTGGGAACACACTCCAAAATTTAGTTTGTTTTTCATATAGTTTCCAATTTGTTAATATCAATCCAACAATAATAAAAGATATTTTTTAAAAATGCCTCCACCGCCGTTTTTAAGCGATAAATATATGTTCACAACGATTGACCTATTACATGGGTATTTTGACCATGTAGTATATATGTCTATTGGACACAAAAAAATCATATAAAAATGCTTTATTCGCCCTTTGATGCATGCACAGTCAGTACTTCCTTCCATACATATTCAGTGGACACGGAATTTTGTTCGGGATCCAATTAGCCATCTTTCATATCTGTAACAAGAAGTAAATTAGAATCTCAAACCTTTCAATGGGTGGTCAATGGTGTCACGTAAGTGTACTTTTTGTAACTGAAGAAAAATATTTATCGACTGTTCTCAGTTTTTTGATAGTGAAAAAATACCATTTGTCAGCGGTGGGACATCTTTAACATCTGGTTAAGCGATATTTGCCAACATGCAATTAACATGACTCCGTGAAATAATCGGTCAAAAATGATTTACACACAATTATAGATGTCATGTTGGTTCTAGCACTTTGCGTAACATAACGAGCAACATCGTCATGTGATCGTTGTTGTGAATTGCGACGTTCCAGAGCTTCCAGTAGGATTTTCCCCGCGTATTTCTGTGGTATTATTTCCATTGTCAAGTGACAAGGTATATCCAATCAGAACATTTATTTAAATGAAAGTAAGTTACAACTAATACGGTATGGCGTTGGATGAAAAAATTTATTTTGTTATTTCTAGATATATAAAATAACAACACTTATCGCTCCTTCTTATAGAAATCGCATATATACATAATATTGCATTGGTAAACTGGTATTTTACAGTATGAGGCCCACAGCGGGACCCACATTGTCTTCCCTCTTAGTGCGATTGACAACCGCTAAGTAGATTGAGGTCGCGTTAGCTGAACTGTTTCTGGCCCTATCCGATTAGGGGTCTACTCATGGGGACCACCAAAGCTGTTTTTGTCAAATTTGATTTTACATACGGACTTTCTCTGGTTTCAAGCGTTCTCAACAGGATTACAGCCCAATGACCTAGGCCCTAATTCGGCAAACCTACTAAAATTTCCATACGCACGATCTCTTGTTTATGTTTACCCTGGCACGGCAATTTATAGTTCTTTTATTCCAAGGCAGTTGATCGAGTTAATTAAGGATAGACAGAGTAATTTAAACACTCAACGAATATAGGTCGGCATAAAACCAGGATGTAGTGGGTGTTAGATAATATGAATACGAGTTCCGTGGTAATCAAAAAAGTTATCATTTACTCTCACAGTTCGCGGGGCTCTCCTTCCTCCTATTTTTGCCACATTCTTTGTAGTAGTTATGTTTTGTTTTCAAATTTCCAAGATTGTGGCGTACTGTGTAGGAAGGAAGGCACTGGGCATGATGGAAAATATTAAAGATATAAATGTTATATTAGCCTTTCGCCTCTCGATAGTTGTATGACGTTCCGCGCAGCTAATATTTTATTTTGTGTCTTTCACTCCACTATGGTTCCCACGAAATTCTTTATTCTTATGTCTATTCGTAAAGTAGAATGTAGGATGATTAAAAATCAACCGAAACCTAAAATACTAGATCCAGCCGGAGGGTTCGCAGTTCTTCTGAATTTGATGGGGGGGGGTCCGCAGCATTAATAATTTGTAGACACTGATGTTCTTTCTTTACACATAGGTTGAATTACTTTTTATGATTCGTTTCTTACTTGCCCATATTTTTCAAAATTAAAAGCCGTTTTTGGTTGGGGAAAAGTGTATAGGTGTGGTGGAACTTACTTTTTGAAAAATTATATAATTTCTATAGTGTTGATTATACGTTTATAACTAGAGTACGTGTCCGTATTTGTTATGGAGCGCGGAATGAGACCGGTCTCGGTCAATGTTTACCAAAACTATCCTCTTTACGGCCCTAGAGAACAATCAATCAGGGTTTATTCGCCGAGTTATGCAGCTTCCTCTAATAACGTCCCCCAACCAATCACAAACGAGGTCCGTCCGCCGCAGCGCCCCCTGGGACACCGGTGAACTCGACCAATGAGTTTTTTTGTTTGTATACTTTATCATTACTCTCATCTTATGTTTAAGAAAGGTATTGATTATCACTAGTTAGTATGTAAACATGAACCCCGCTTCATTTAGAAATATCTTCTATCTAATCTCGGCTAATGACAACCATTCTGTGTTGGTCATCCTAACACTAGTTGTGTGGTTTTAATCTGTCGTCTCACATCATAAGGCCCTTGTAATCTGTCAGAGACTCGTATCATTACATAACAGAAAAGGGCTCAGTTTCATGAACATTCCTTAATTTTAACGAATTACTTCACCTAAAATTCTCCATAGGAAAGCATTACAGATTTTAAGCAAGGTTCATTAACTTAAGAGGTTTTCCTTAACTTCTGTAATGCTTTCCTGTGGAGAATTTTAAGTTCAGGAAATCCTCAAAATTAAGGTATGTTTTGATTGGTGTCACCTTGGCATTCATCCTTCAAGTATCACCATGGTTGATGATCGTCTGCATTTGTTTTCTTTTTACTTCGTCGAATGATTAAAGTAGGTCATTGTTGTTAAATGTCAGTTTGATAATCCTGGAAATCTTGTGTAATTTATCATTGTTCCTGACTGCTATATGTTGTCCACAGAGTTCCTTGGCCGCCGTTCATTTTACTGATGACGTTATGAGCAAAGAACGATAACTCTATTGTCCAAATACGACTATATCTTGGATATCACGTGGCGTCATTTTAACCAATAGGAATACAGGATCCTTAAACGTCTATTTCTGGATACTGTTAGTTAAAAGATATTAGCCCCTTGTCAACAAAATTGACACCAAAATGTCCTCAATCAAGCCGTGGAAATTCATGGTAGCACTTTCCATGCATTATGCATGAATTTTTGCCGGGCGTCTCTGGTGCGTGGGTTACGCCATAGGTATTGTACGAGGTGTCATCAAAGGAGTATAACAATTTTCATTTCAGTTAGCCAATGGGATTGTAGAGGAATTCTCGCTCATGCATAATGCATTAGACATTGCCACCGTGAATTTCCACATCCAAACTGAGAATATTTTTGTTGAATCATCGGGGCTGCTATCGTCTTATCAACGGTACTTTGTATAGTTCTGTAGAGTGATTTTGAAAGGAAAATTATCGCTCTTTCCAACGGTAGTAATCAGTTTTATGAAGATGTGCTATAAATGTGATTTTTAGCCACTAAATCTAGGTGGGGTAGAAGTTTTGTCTCGGGGAGCTTTCCACCCTTTACGTATATAATACTCTATAGAATATGATTTTTACCTAGACTTTTAAAACGTCTAAGAATAGTCTATGGGTACACTATAACTATTTCTCAGATCCCTGTTTTTGTTATGGAATGATATTAGATCTCAACGTAAATTGTATCGGGACGTGCCGTCATTTTAACCAAGATCGATACAGGATCCTTGCCTGTTACATGACACAGTAATATATTAGGTCAATGGAAAATATAAACGTATAGATCGACGTAATGGAAATGTTCTATTGGGTCTAATATATATCCGTATCACCCATGTAAGACACTATATATATACCGGCTTACGATACAAGGTCTCCGCTACAGGTATAACGTTGGAATCGCCTGCCTGTTGATCGACATTAAAGTGAGTGTCTAAGACTGTCAGTGCCACACGTGCTCTATCGACCTGTATATATACTATGGTATACTAATAATTTACAGCGGATGATTTATACTGTGGTGTCAAAGGTCAAACAGATATATCCACGTCACGTAGTCGAATACTCGGGTGGTGAAGTACATGTAGCTAGTTTGGTATCAATTCTAACCATATCATAGTAATATTTGACCAGTAGTTCTAATTCCAATAAAGATTACAAACATCTTCCTCATTTGATCTCTCCCTATGACAGTAAATCCACTAATCACACTGTCACTGGTGTCCTAAATCGATTACCCGACAAATACCTTTTAACGATACTCATTTCGCGGGACTACCCGCATAAATCGGGTTCACGTCTATGCCAGCCAGACTGGAGAACTGGTTCGTGTAATGAAGCCATATGTGGTTATTATGAGGTTCAGTATCTTGACTGATTTTATACCCGGGTGATGTTCAGATGACGGTGTCAGGCTACAGGGGGAGCGGCAATTGATCATATAAAGGGATTTTATAGGACACGCATGCCAATCACTGTGGAAGCTGAAGTGCATTGTTTAGATCGGGACAGTTTAATCCCGTCAATATTATAAATGGTCCTTAGAGAACTGGGTCGTGGCTTTTAGAGGTTAATGCCACATCGCATCAAACGTAGATCGTTATCTGTTTCAACGGCGGACATTATTGCAGCATGACACAAAATGTTTGTTTGTTTGTTTGATTAATTAACGTCCTATTAACAGCCAGGGTCATGTAAGGACCGCCTCCCATGTATGCAGTGTGTAACGTGTATGGTGCGTGTTTTGGTAGGCTGAGTGTTTATGTAGTGTATGGTGCGTGTTTTGAAAGGCTGCGGCGTCTATGAAGTGTGTACCATGTATGTAGTGTATGGTGCGTGTTTTGGGAGACTGCGGCGTGTATGAAATGTGTACCATGTATGTAGTGTATGGTGCGTGTTTTGGGAGACTGCGGCGTGTGTGACGTGTATGGTGCGTGTTTTGGGAGGCTTCGGTATGTAAGTGTATGGTGCGTGTTTTGGGAGGCTGCGGTATGTAAGTGTATGGTATGTGTTTTTTTAGGCTGCGTTGTGTATAAAGTGTATGGTGCTTCGGAGGCTGCGGTGTTTATGTAAGTGTAAAGTGCATGTTTTGGGAGGGTGTGCTATGCAGGAAGTGTATGGTAAGTGTATTGGTAGGCTACGGTGTGTATTTTGTGTATGGTGCGTGTTTTGGGAGGCTGCGAATATGGAGTGTATGGTGCGTGTTTGGGAGGCTACGGTGAGTATGTAGTGTATGGTGCGTGTTTGGGAGGCTGCGGTGTGTATGTAGTGTATGGTGGATGTTTTGGGAGGCTGCAGTGAGTATGTAGTGTATGGTGCGTGTTTTGGGAGGCTGCGGTGTGTATGTAGTGTATGGTGCGTGTTTTGGGAGGCTGCGGTGTGTATGTAGTGTATGGTGCGTGTTTTGGGAGGCTGCGGTGTGCATGTAGTGTATGGTGCGTGTTTTGGGAGGCTGCGGTGTGTATGTAGTGTATGGTGCGTGTTTTGGGAGGCTGCGATGTGCATGTAGTGTATGGTGCGTGTGTTGGGAGGCTGCGGTGTGTATGTAGTGTATGGTGCGTGTTTTGGGAGGCTGCGGTGTGTATGGAGTGTATGGGACGCCTTTTGTGAGGCTGCGGTGTGAATGTAGTGTATGATGCGTGTTTTGGGAGACTGCGGTGTGCATGAAGTGTATGGTGCGTATTTTGGGAGACTGCTATGTGCATGTAGTGTATGGTGCGTGTTTTGGGAGGCTGCGATGTGCATGTAATGTATGGTGCGTGTTTTTGGTGGCTGCAATGTGCATGAAGTGTATGGTGCGTGTTTTGGGAGGCTGCGGTGTGTATGTAGTGTATGGTGCGTGTGTTTTGGGAGGCTGCGGTTTGCATGAAGTGTATGGTGCGTGTTTTGGGAGGCTGTTATGTGCATTTAGTGTATGGTGCGTGTTTTGGGAGGCTGCGATGTGCATATAATGTATGGTGCGTGTTTTTGGGTGGCTGCAATGTGCATGAAGTGTATGGTGCGTGATTTGGGAGGCTGCGGTGTGTATGTAGTGTATGGTGGATGTTTTGGGAGGCTGCAGTGAGTATGTAGTGTATGGTGCGTGTTTGGGAGGCTGCGGTGTGTATGTAGTGTATGGTGGGTGTTTTGGGAGGCTGTGGTGTGCATGAAATGTATGGTGCGTGTTTTGGGAGGCTGCGGTGTGCATGAAGTGTATGGTGCGTGTTTTGGGAGGCTGCGGTGTGCATGTAGTGTATGGTGCGTGTTTTGGGAGACTGCGGTGTGTATGTAGTGTATGG
This sequence comes from Argopecten irradians, assembly GCF_041381155.1. Lineage (NCBI taxonomy): Eukaryota > Metazoa > Mollusca > Bivalvia > Pectinida > Pectinidae > Argopecten > Argopecten irradians. The sequence goes on along the minus strand of NC_091146.1, from coordinate 37,244,649 downwards.
TGCGTGTTTTGGGAGGCTGCGGTGTGAATGTAGTGTATGGTGGGTGTTTTGGGAGGCTGTGATGAGTATGTAGTGTATGGTGCGTGTTTTGGGAGACTGCGGTGTGTATGTAGTGTATGGTGCGTATTTTGGGAGGCTGCTATGTGCATGTAGTGTATGGTGCGTGTTTTGGGAGGCTGCGATGTGCATGTAATGTATAGTGCGTGTTTTTGTGGCTGCAATGTGCATGAAGTGTATGGTGCGTGTTTTGGGAGGCTGCGGTGTGTATGTAGTGTATGGTGCGTGTTTTGGGAGGCTGCGGTGTGTATGTAGTGTATGGTGCGTGTTTTGGGAGGCTGCGGTGTGTATGTAGTGTATGGTGCGTGTTTTGGGAGGCTGCGGTGAGTATGGAGTGTATGGGTCGTCTTTTGGGAGGCTGCGATGAGTATGTAGTGTATGGTGCGTGTTTTGGGAGGCTGCGGTGTGTATGTAGTGTATGATGCGTGTTTTGGGAGGCTGCAGTTTGCATGAAGTGTATGGTGCGTGTTTTGGGAGGCTGCAGTGTGCACGATGTGTATGGTGCGTGTTTTGGGAGGCTGCGGTGTGTATGTAGTGTATGGTGCGTGTTTTGGGAGACTGCGGTGTGTATGGAGTGTATGGGGCGCCTTTTGTGAGGCTGCAGTGTGTATGTAGTGTATGATGCGTGTTTTGGGAGACTGCGGTGTGTATGTAGTGTATGGTGCGTCTTTTGGGAGGCTGCGGTGTGAATGTAGTGTATGGTGCGTGTTTTGGGAGGCTGCGATGTGTATGTAGTGTATGGTGCGTGTTTTTGGTGGCTGCAATGTGCATGAAGTGTATGGTGCGTGTTTTGGGAGGCTGCGGTGTGTATGTAGTGTATGGTGCGTGTTTTGGGTGCTGCGGTTTGCATGAAGTGTATGGTGCGTGTTTTGGGAGGCTGCGGTGTGCATGAAGTGTATGGTGCGTGTTTTGGGAGGCTGCGGTTTGCATGAAGTGTATGGTGCGTGTTTTGGGAGGCTGCGGTTTGCATGAAGTGTATGGTGCGTGTTTTGGGAGGCTGCAATGTGCATGAAGTGTATGGTGCGTGTTTTGGGAGGCTGCGGTGTGTATGTAGTGTATGGTGCGTGTTTTGGGAGACTGCGTTGTGTATGGAGTGTATGGGGCGCCTTTGTGAGGCTGCGGTGTGTATGTAGTGTATGGTGCGTGTTTTGGGAGACTGCGGTGTGTATGGAGTGTATGGGGCGCCTTTTGTGAGGCTGCGGTGTGTATGTAGTGTATGATGCGTGTTTTGGGAGACTGCGGTGTGTATGAAGTGTATGGTGCGTGTTTTGTGAGGCTGCGGTGTGTATGTAGTGTATGATGCGTGTTTTCGGAGACTGCGGTGTGCATGAAGTGTATTGTGCGTCTTTGGGAGGCTACGGTTTGCATTTAATGTATGGTGCGTGTTTTGGCTGGCTGCTGTGTGTAAAAAGTGTTTGGTGCCAGTTTTTGGGAGGCTGCGGTTGTGCATGAAGTGTATGGTGCGTGTTTTGGGAGGCTGCGGTGTGCATGTAGTGTATGGTGCGTGTTTTGGGAGGCTGCGGTGTGCATGTAGTGTATGGTGCGTGTTTTGGGAGACTGCGGTGTGTATGGAGTGTATGGGGCGCCTTTGTGAGGCTGCGGTGTGTATGTAGTGTATGGTGCGTGTTTTGGGAGACTGCGGTGTGTATGGAGTGTATGGTGCGTCTTTTGGGAGGCTGCGGTGTGTATGTAGTGTATGGTGCGTGTTTTGGGAGACTGCATGCGATGTGCATGTAGGCTGCAGGTGAGTATGTGTGTATGGTGCGTGTTTTTGGGAGGCTGCAATGTGCATGTAGTGTATGGTGCGTGTTTTGGGAGGCTGCGGTGTGTATGTAGTGTATGGTGCGTGTTTTGGGAGGCTGCAGTTTGCATGAAGTGTATGGTGCGTGTATTGGGAGGCTGCAGTGTGCATGATGTGTATGGTGCGTGTTTTGGGAGGCTGCGGTGTGCATGTAGTGTATGGTGCGTGTTTTGGGAGGCTGCGGTGTGCATGAAGTGTATGGTGCGTGTTTTGGGAGGCTGCAATGTGCATGAAGTGTATGGTGCGTGTTTTGGGAGGCTGCGGTGTGTATGTAGTGTATGGTGCGTGTTTTGGGAGACTGCGGTGTGCATGGAGTGTATGGGGCGCCTTTGTGAGGCTACGGTGTGTATGTAGTGTATGGTGCGTGTTTTGGGAGACTGCGGTGTGTATGGAGTGTATGGGGCGCCTTTTGTGAGGCTGCGGTGTGTATGTAGTGTATGATGCGTGTTTTGGGAGACTGCGGTGTGCATGAAGTGTATGGTGCGTGTTTTGGGAGGCTACGGTTTGCATGAAGTGTATGGTGCGTATTTTGGGAGGCTGCTATGTGCATGTAGTGTATGGTGCGTGTTTTGGGAGGCTGCGATGTGGATGTAATGTATGGTGCGTGTTTTGGGTGGCTGCTGTGTGTATTAAGTGTTTGGTGCTTGTTTTGGGAGACTGCGGTGTGTAATTAGTGTATGGTGCGTGTTTTGGGAGGCTGCGGTGTGTATGTAGTGTATGGTGCGTGTTTTGGGAGGCTGCGGTGTGTATGTAGTGTATGGTGCGTGTTTTGGGAGGCTGCGGTGTGTATGTAGTGTATGGTGCGTGTTTTGGGAGGCTGCAGTGAGTATGTAGTGTATGGTGCGTGTTTTGGGAGGCTGCGGTGTGTATGTAGTGTATGGTGCGTGTTTTGGGAGGCTGCGGTGTGTATGTAGTGTATGGTGCGTGTTTTGGGAGGCTGCGGTGTGTATGTAGTGTATGGTGCGTGTTTTGGGAGGCTGCGATGTGTATGTAGTGTATGGTGCGTGTTTTGGGAGGCTGCGGTGTGTATGTAGTGTATGGTGCGTGTTTTGGGAGGCTGCGGTGTGTATGTAGTGTATGGTGCGTGTTTTGGGAGGCTGCAATGTGCATGAAGTGTATGGTGCGTGTTTTGGGAGGGTGCGGTTTGCATGAAGTGTATGGTGCGTTTTTTGGGAGGCTGCGGTGTGTATGTAGTGTATGGTGCGTGTTTTGGGAGGCTGCGGTGTGAATGTAGTGTATGGTGCGTGTTTTGGGAGGCTGCGGTGTGTATGTAGTGTATGGTGCGTGTTTTGGGAGGCTGCGGTGTGTATGTAGTGTATGGTGCGTGTTTTGGGAGGCTGCGGTGTGTATGGAGTGTATGGGGCGTGTTTTGTGAGGCTGCGGTGTGTATGTAGTGTATGGTGCGTGTTTTGGGAGACTGCGGTGTGTATGTAGTGTATGGTGCGTGTTTTGGGAGGCTGCGGTGTGTATGTAGTGTATGGTGCGTGTTTTGGGAGGCTGCGGTGTGTATGTAGTGTATGGTGCGTGTTTTGGGAGGGCTGCGGTGTGCATGAAGTGTATGGTGCGTGTTTTGGAAGGCTGCATGCTGAAGTGTATGCGTGCGTTGTTTTGGGAGGCTGCGGTGTGTATGTAGTGTATGGTGCGTGTTTTGGGAGGCTGCGGTGTGTATGTAGTGTATGGTGCGTGTTTTGGGAGGCTGCGGTGTGCATGAAGTGTATGGTGCGTGTTTTGGGAGGCTGCGGTTTGCATGAAGTGTATGGTGCGTTTTTTGGGAGTCTGCGATGTGCATGTAGTGTATGGGGCGCCTTTGTGAGGCTACGGTGTGTATGTAGTGTATGGTGCGTGTTTTGGGAGACTGCGGTGTGTATGGAGTGTATGGGGCGCCTTTTGTGAGGCTGCGGTGTGTATGTAGTGTATGATGCGTGTTTTGGGAGACTGCGGTGTGCATGAAGTGTATGGTGCGTGTTTTGGGAGGCTACGGTTTGCATGAAGTGTATGGTGCGTATTTTGGGAGGCTGCTATGTGCATGTAGTGTATGGTGCGTGTTTTGGGAGGCTGCGATGTGGATGTAATGTATGGTGCGTGTTTTGGGTGGCTGCTGTGTGTATTAAGTGTTTGGTGCCAGTTTTTGAAGGCTGCGGTGTGTATGAAGTGTATGGTGCGTGTTTTGGGAGGCTGCGGTGAGTATGGTAGTGTAGTGTATGGTGCGTGTTTTGGGAGGCTGCGGTGTGTATGTAGTGTTTGGTGCGTGTTTTGGGAGGCTGCGGTGTGTATGTAGTGTATGGTGCGTGTTTTGGGAGGCTGCGGTGAGTATGTAGTGTATGGTGCGTGTTTTGGGAGGCTGCGGTGTGTATGTAGTGTATGGTGCGTGTTTTGGGAGGCTGCGGTGTGTATGTAGTGTATGGGGCGTGTTTTGGGAGGCTGCGGTGTGTATGTAGTGTATGGTGCGTGTTTTGGGAGGCTGCGGTGTGTATGTAGTGTATGGTGCGTGTTTTGGGAGGCTGCAGTGTGCATGTAGTGTATGGTGCGTGTTTTGGGAGGCTGCAGTGTGCACGATGTGTATGGTGCGTGTTTTGGGAGGCTGCGGTGTGTATGTAGTGTATGATGCGTCTTTTGGGAGGCTGCAGTTTGCATGAAGTGTACGGTGCGTGTTTTGGGATGCTGCAGTGTGCACGATGTGTATGGTGCGTGTTTTGGGAGCTGCGGTGTGTATGTAGTGTATGGTGCGTGTTTTGGGAGGCTGCGTATGTGTATGGAGTGTATGGTGCGCCTTTGTGGGAGGCTGCGGTGTGTATGTAGTGTATGGTGCGTGTTTTGGGAGACTGCGGTGTGTATGGAGTGTATGGGGCGCCTTTTGTGAGGCTGCGGTGTGTATGTAGTGTATGATGCGTGTTTTGGGAGACTGCGGTGTGCATGAAGTGTATGGTGCGTGTTTTGGGAGGCTACGGTTTGCATGAAGTGTATGGTGCGTATTTTGGGAGGCTGCTATGTTCATGTAGTGTATGGTGCGTGTTTTGGGTGGCTGCTGTGTGTATAAAGTGTATGGTGCGTGTTTTGGGTGGCTGCTGTGTGTATAAAGTGTTTGGTGCTTGTTTTGGGAGACTGCGGTGTGTAATTAGTGTATGGTGCGTGTTTTGGGAGGCTGCGGTGAGTATGTAGTGTATGGTGCGTGTTTTGGGAGGCTGCGGTGTGTATGTAGTGTATGGTGCGTTTTTTGGGAGAGGCTGCGATGTGCATGTAGTGTATGGTGCGTGTTTTGGGAGGCTGCGATGTGCATGTAGTGTATGGTGCGTGTTTTGGGTGGCTGTTGTCTGTATGTAAATTGTATGGTGCGTGTTTTGGGAGGCTACGGTTTGCATGAAGTGTATGGTGCGTGTTTTGGGAGGAGGCTGCAGTGTGCATGAAGTGTATGGTGCGTGTTTTGGGAGACTGCGGTGTGTATGGAGTGTATGGGGCGTCATTTTGTAAGGCTGCGGTGTGCATGAAGTGTATGGTGCGTGTTTTGGGAGGCTGCGGTGTGCATGAAGTGTATGGTGCGTGTTTTTGGGAGGCTGCGGTGTGTATGGAGTGTATTGGGGCGTCCTTTGTAAGGCTGCGGTGTGTATGTAGTGTATGGTGCGTGTTTTGGGAGACTGCGGTGTGCATGAAGTGTATGGTGCGTGTTTTGGGAGGCTGCGGTGTGTATGTAGTGTATGGTGCGTGTTTTGGGAGACTGCGGTGTGTATGGAGTGTATGGTGCGTCTTTTGTAGGCTGCGGTGTGTATGTAGTGTATGATGCGTGTTTTGGGAAACTGCGGTGTGTATGTAGTGTATGGTGCGTGTTTTGGAGAGCTGTGTGTGTGTATGGAGTGTGTATAATTGGGCGCCTTTTGTATGCAGGCTGCGGTGTGTATGTAGTGTATGTAGTTATGACTGTGTTTTGGGAGACTGCGGTGTGCATGAAGTGTATGGTGCGTATTTTGGGAGGCTGCTATGTGCATGTAGTGTATGGGTGCGTGTTTTTTGGAGGCTGCGATGTGCAATGTAATGTATGATGCGTGTTTTTGGGTCGCTGCTGTGTGTATAAAGTGTTTGGTGCTTGTTTTGGGAGGCTGCGGTGAGTTTGGAGTGTATGGTGAGTGAATTTGGAGGCTGCGGAGTGTATGTAGTGTATGGTGCGTGTTTTGGGAGGCTGCGGTGTGCATAAAGTGTATGGTGCGTGTTTTGGGAGGCTGCGGTGTGTATGTAATGTATGGTGCGTGTTTTGGGTCGCTGTTGTGTGTATAAAGTGTTTGGTGCTTGTTTTGGGAGGCTGCGGTTTGCATGAAGTGTATGGTGCGTGTTTTGGGTGGCTTTTGTGTGTATAAAGTGTTTGGTGCTTTGTTTGGAGACTACGGTGAGTACATTTGTATATAGTGTATTGTGCGTGTTTAGAAAGCTGCGGTGTGTGTGTGTGTGAAGTGTTTGGTGCTTTTTTGGGAGGCCACGGTGTGTATAAAGCGTATGTATGGTGCATGTTTTTCGGCGGCTGCGGTGGGTATGGTGTGTTTGGTGCAGGTTAGGGAGGCCACGGTGAGTACATTTGTATGTATTGTATGGTGCTTTTTTTAGGAGGCTGTGGTGTGTATAAAGTTTATGGTGAGTGTTTTTGGAGGCTGTGATGTAATAACTGCATGGTGCGTGTTTTATGAGGCTTGGGTTGAGGGCATTAATTAGGGGGTAAAGTTGACAGGGTGAGGATAGAGGCCTACAATGTATTCATTGATTTCGGATATCTCTGGTATAAAGTGAGTTCTCCAATAATGTTTAGTTCGGATTTAGCTATATATACATTAGTCTTACGGGCACTAATCAGAACTAGTCTATGTATGTTTTATTAAAAAATGTAAAAAAAATATACAGAACTGTTTTAGATTGATTGGGAGTGCTACATGTATTATTACTTTAACTAAGTATTACAACAACATATTGTGTGCGTAAACGATTACATTAATTGTCTGGAGCTTTAGAAACTTTCTGTGGGTGTATGAACATTTGGTCTGTTGATTCGGAACCTAGAAGGATTAAGGATTATACAAGGATATTCGTATACAGTTAAGTAACAATTTGAATTTCTGTTCTGTTCTTGTGGCACTACCCATTACTGTATATATCTTGTAAACGATCTCTGTATATTATTGTACATTAAATTGTGATTTAGTTTATACCACGTAACAGTACATGGCCTTTTTCTCCAATCTATAGCTTGGTGTATACTTTCCGGTAGAAAATGACAGCGAAATCGATGAGTCTTAGTCAGACAATATCAGACAGAACTGTCTTTACAAACGGAGCAGTCAGCAACGTCAATGAACATGTCTAGGTATAAACAATTCTACATGATGGCGGCCTAAGTTTTAACAGGACACATTTACGTAGTTTACCGTTTGTAACAATGGTAAACAATGTGACAGTGTATTGATTTCACATTTCAACAAAGCTGGCTGTGGATTAATAATTTGCTATGGCTTCTGTGTAATTTCCCTCAGTGTTACGATTGTACCACTTTGCAAACAACAATGTCCAATAGAAAGGATTTCAAACATTTACTATATCCCCAATCTCATTAAGTAACCTGGTCACGTGTGGAGCTAATCTCGCGAGATTGCATGGCGGACGTGGCCGATTGATATGACATGGCGTACTGTCTTACAATAATTTGTACGCATGCGCACTCACACACGATACCAAATTCCCCCGACCCCACCTCAGAAGCTTGATCAGGAATGTTATGGCTGATTCTAAAAAAGACGGAAATGATGATCAATAGACGAGATAGCGTATTGAACGATTCTGTATATTTGTACACACTAGCTGGTGAGGTAGAGCTTATAATATATAAGTGGTGATATATATAAGTGCAGCCATATCATCTATCGATAAAAACAATCACTGTGTATCATTCACGTAAAAAATTCAAGTAAAAGAATTGAATTCAATTTGAAACTCTTTGAGATCACTTGAAAGTTTGGTATTAGAGTGATATATTGGAGTTTCTAACGCATTAATTGATGCTCTTTGCAAAACCCTCATCGTAATCATATGATCATATATATATTATCATATCTCACTGTATCAGATCAAAGTAAGAATGCGCATGAGAAAATGTAAGCAAAATTTCTTCGGCACTTTAGAATTGCTTGGACTTGCGCATTTCGTTCCAGGAACATCACTAAAACTTCCAAGCCTTTGGATAGCTCTAACTTATTAATTGACTAATCGGAATACCTCTGCTGATTACTGAGTCATCGATGAGGGTTTCGATTCAGACGAGGTGTTCCGATTAGAGCGGAGAAAATGTCATCAAGAAGATTAACATGGTCGGCAAGATGGCGTTTATTATTGGTATAAACAATGCACCATCCAGGGATGGACGCTGGGATGGTAGTAAAAATAGAAAGGAAGAATTATGTCTACTTCGGCAGAGTCATTAATCAGTAAATGACACGTTTTATTGGCTGTCTCAGTGCACGTGCGGCCGTGCGTGTTGGCGTTATAAGAACAAACCCAGACATATTCATTGTATAATCTATGTATGCGTCATGATATACGTCGACTGGTAGATTGTAGGGTAAGTTAAGTGAATCAATTCGCCGGACCAGTTGGTCTCTGGTCAGTGTAGTGGTCACTGTACTGGTCAGGGGTGTGTTAGTTAATAGGAACGCTCTCGGCAGATTGTAAATCACTCCCCAAACACGGACATCCCGGTCCGGAAATAGGCTCCGGTTATCACATCTTTACATGACCATTCCGAATATATCATGAAATATGTGATTATCTTTGTTAAAGGACCACAGGTGTTCGTTTCTAATATAAGTATAATACTGGGTCAAGGTCTATAACTCGGCTGGCCATATAACACTATCCAATTTCAGAAAAAGTATGATTATTAACCAACCGCATAGGATATGATAATAGGAATACTCTCAATCGACAGCCAGATAATTTATCTTTAATTTGGTATATCATACAATATATATCATGCTGTATAAATGTCACTAGGTATCCAGAAACATCGAAAAACAGCCAGATTTCAACTGGTCGGACACTGTGGTGTCCTCCGATAAACACGCCAGTGCTCTAATGGGTAGCTCAAAAACCACTGCATGTCAACATTTCAGTTTTCATAGCGAATTTAAAGTTTGGTAAAAAAACAAAACTTACCGCTATGTTAGTTTTAACTATATACCATCCATATACTCAATACAGCCTTTTGAGTGAGGATTTCCGATTGAAAAAATTGTGTGTCTCTAGCCGTCATGTTGATAATGTGTGTAGTACATTTGTTTTCTCGGCGTTTATTGGTCATATTATTTTCGAGAGCCAATTCAACGCCCGACACAAAACAAATCTACTGCACACATACTTACATGGCGGCTAGAGACATAAAAAATTTTTTCAATCGGAAATTTCAAAGGGACTACGTTAGGCAAATGGATGATATTATCCATAGATTTACTAACCGGTAAGTTTGTTTTCTACCAAACTTTTATAAATTCTTATGAAGCTGAAGTGTTGGGGAACGGACTAGTGGTTTTTTTGAGCTACCCATTAGGGGGCACGTGTTTATGGTAGGAACACCACATGTGGTCCTATACCAGTTGAAAATCTGGGCTGATTTTCGATGTTTCAGAATGATACTAGTGAGTGGACAATTTTTATACGCAATGATCATTAATGATTATATGATCATTACCGAAAGTTAATACTGTCTGTCGATATTGAGAGTAATTACAATTATCATATTCCTATACGGTTTGGTTAATAATCAGCGGAGAATTAATTAGATATTTGATTGAAAAATAATAAATCTTGTCATATGGGTCTAAATTTAATCATTTCTCGCTGTAGATTAACTCAAAATGGCTGGCTCGGACCTCTCCAGTTTTCAACGATCAAAGATCCTACGAGTCTTCGATATATTGTACGGTACGTAAACCAAAAGTTATATGAGTACAAATTCGACATGGCATTATAAAATGGTTTGTGTGAATGACAACGTCTCAGGAAATTTACAATTTAGCATTATATCGTATTTACAGTGACGACATTTTAATCGGGATCCTTCGGTACTTACCATACAAGCATTTTCTCGTTTACGGAAAGTGCCGAAGTTTCCCGATTGATCGGCACCCGGTCATCCAATCGGAACTCCTCTGGTATAAACAACAATGTGCGACATTTTATCGCTGACTTAATGTTTTCGCGCAAATGCTCACAAAAATGAAGACTTTAAATAGTCGCTTCATAACTTTTTGATATAATATAAATGTAAACTTTATTTATTTTACATCGAATTTTACCTTTTGATAATAGTGCCCTGTCGTCAAGTGTTCAATTTGAGCGTGCAATAATTGGTTTCTTCATCACTGTTATTCTCAAATAAATAAATGACAAATAAACTAACTACAACTCGTATGTTTCTCTTTCAGATAGCGATAAAGATGGTTATATAGAAGAGAAAGATTTTGTGATGGCCATCGAGGTTTGTTACCTGCACGAATTATCTCCCTTGTCATCATTTACCATATTCGAAAGATTTCCTTTAATTTAATTATTTATTCTGTGTCATTCGAATATGTTTTGTTCGATGTAGCTAGTAAATCATTCTCCTTAGCCAGACTTTTAACGAAGGAGGAAGTTGTGTGTCAGTTATTACAAATATCATATCTCTTACTATATAGTTACTAACATGGAAGCTTGGTACACAATGATTTAGGAAGATTATATTTGATATTCCAAAAGATAATTTTTAAGCATTATTTTCAATACCTTTTGGGGTTATGAAGTCAAAAACAACAAAAAGGAAGGACATTCTTCATAACCCCAAAGATATTGGTGCAGTGATATCTTATCCAATGATTCAGTTTGGCCAATAACTGTGCCGCTTTTAAAATTCCCCGCGAAACCGTTTTGTGTATATGACGTCATAATACTTGACGTACAATACTTTCGGTCTATGGAAAATAACCTCAAAGATCTAACCAATAGAAATGAGTGTAACATATGAAATTAAATTATATAGTAATAAATTACAAAGTTTTAACGCACGATAGATGTCTAATTACATATGTACAGATGCTATATGATATGGATGCTTCCTTCGATCTGTTCTTCTTCTTTTCCGTGATGATGATGATGATGATGATGATGTCGTTCCAGAAAGTCCGCAACATTCTGGAATGGCAGGTTGGTTCTGACAAACACAAAAATGCACAAAAAGCCCTGGGCCTCGTATGGACAGGACTGTTATCGTACGCCGACGCCAACTCCGTGAGTATCCTGTTACCACGTGGTAAAGTCACGTGATTATTGTGAACCTGAATGATGCCAATGTGATTCACAACACTACATTAACTCTACATGTACATCTTTGTCACATCCAGGTGTCCTGACGTATGTGTTGTATGGCTAAGTGACGTATTTGATAAATGTGGTGTAACGTGTAACCACGTGACGTATTATGTAGATGCACCTGCATTTCAGGATGGCCGAGTATCGACAGACGAGTGGTTAAAAATGTGGGAAGATTGTATAAAGAAGGACACGGTTCCGGAGTGGCAACACGGATTCATGGAGTTCATGTTCAACGTGAACGACAAATCTGGTAAATAAAATATAATTCGGTAGTGCTACCTACCCAAACCTGTAAAACATCGTTAAGGTAGGTCCATACTTTTGAAAATCGCGCCAATTCATATGACGCTATACCGGAAGTTGCGGAGGTTGTTTTGAATTCCAGAATGGTTTTCGATACGCCACGACATCACACTTGGATATTTCTTTAATAGGTGAAAATTGTCTACATATAATATTGAATGTTTAAAATCATAAAAGAAATCAAATAAAAGCAGTGAAGTGAAAATTATATGCTATCTCTGAGGTTTTTGCGGTCCCTGTCGTAAATGGGAATGGACTTTTAAACACCGGAAGTGCCGTTCGTCGCTATAAATCATAAGAGGGGACCCGGCCGGACCGAAATTCCAGAATTCTAAAAAAATCGCATATGGATTTCCTTTAAACACACAATTTGGAGAAAATCATCAAAAACAAACAGACATAAACCAGATATAATATCACAAAAACGTATGAACTGATGTGGAATGTTTTTTTGCGGCATGATTTTCAAAAAATAGTCAAATATAACCCATCTTAGCACTGGATGAAATGGGGGTAGGGTTGCGAGTTACAAACTTCAAGCTTACAAAATTATGAAATTTTGATCGAGGACCCCGTGTTTTTATATGATATTTGAAAAATATATTACCTTGGGCATATCATATACAAATTTTGTGAAATTGACATGGGTTTTCATTTCCTTTTTGGCCTATTCATTGATTTTTTACGGGCGAAAATATGGCAAAACATGATAATTACGTATAGAAACGGTCCTGGGAAATAACAAAAATTAGTTAGCATTTGTAAAAATAAAATAGTTTTGTATATTGTTCTATCGTAAGAAATTTAGGACGAAAAATCAACAGGATCGAGACTACATTCACCCTAATATTACAGAAAACATAATTTTATGAATTTTTCTATTTTCGGTCAGCAAATTTGCATGGATGGTATATTTCAAGCTCAAATATCTCAAAAAGTAGTTCGAGAACACCCATTTATCTTTACAGATTTGAAATCTACATGAAAAATGCAAGAAAATAAGACCTGTTAGAAAAAAATGACATGGGTTTTCTCAAAAAGTATGGAGCTACCTTAAGAAGATAATTTCCATTCGACAAAAATACGTTTTGAAAATGGAAACTATGTTCTTATTTTAGAAAGTTTTCTCTTTCAGTCATTATTTATAATTACATTGATGACGTAATGTTTACGTAATAAGACACATCGTAGGGGTCAGGTGACCTAATTAAGACTGATAGTACTAGTGGTGACGTGATTCAAATTGTTGTGTTGACGTCACTTGTTTCTGTTGCCAGGTGATAACGAGATTGATAAAGACGAGTACAAGACTTACTACCAGAACTACATCCCACTGGACGACTGTGAGACAGCCTATCACAAGATCTCGGGGGTAAGCTTATATCACACAGGAGTTTATATAAATACCAGAACTACATCCCACTGGGCGACTGTGAGACAGCGTATCACAAAGATCTCGGGGGTAAGGTTATAGCTCTCAGGAGTTTATATAGATACCAGAACTACATCCCACTGGACGACTGTGAGACAGCCTATCACAAGATCTCGGGGGTAAGCTTATATCACACAGGAGTTAATATAAATACCAGAACTACATCCCACTGGACGACTGTGAGACAGCCTATCACAAGATCTCGGGGGTAAGCTTATATCACACAGGAGTTTATATAAATACCAGAACTACATCCCACTGGGTGACTGTGAGACAGCGTATCACAAGATCTCGGGGGTAAGCTTATATCACACAGGAGTTTATATAAATACCAGAACTACATCCCACTGGGCGACTGTGAGACAGCGTATCACAAGATCTCGGGGGTAAGCTTATATCACACAGGAGTTTATATAAATACCAGAACTACATCCCACTGGGCGACTGTGAGACAGCGTATCACAAGATCTCGGGGGTAAGCTTATATCACACAGGAGTTTATATAAATACCAGAACTACATCCCACTGGGCGACTGTGAGACAGCGTATCACAAGATCTCGGGGGTAAGCTTATATATCTCTCAGGAGTTTATATAAATACCAGAACTACATCCCACTGGGCGACTGTGAGACAGCGTATCACAAGATCTCGGGGGTAAGCTTATATCACACAGGAGTTTATATAAATACCAGAACTACATCCCACTGGGCGACTGTGAGACAGCGTATCACAAGATCTCGGGGGTAAGCTTATATCACACAGGAGTTTATATAAATACCAGAACTACATCCCACTGGGCGACTGTGAGACAGCGTATCACAAGATCTCGGGGGTAAGGTTATAGCTCTCAGGAGTTTATATAAATACCAGAACTACATCCCACTGGGCGACTGTGAGACAGCGTATCACAAGATCTCGGGGGTAAGCTTATATCACACAGGAGTTTATATAAATACCAGAACTACATCCCACTGGGCGACTGTGAGACAGCGTATCACAAGATCTCGGGGGTAAGGTTATAGCTCTCAGGAGTTTATATAAATACCCAGAACTACATCCCACTGGGCGATTATGAGACAGCCTATCACAAGATCTCGGGGGGTAAGCTTATATCACATAGGAGTTTACATAGATACCAGAACTACATCCCACTGGGCGACTGTGAGACAGCTTATCACAAGATCTCGGGGGTAAGCTTATATCACATAGGAGTTTATATAGATACCAGAACTACATCACACGTGGAGAGTGTGAGACAGCCTATTACAAAAATATGAATAATTAAATAAGAAAAAAAAAAGTATTTTTGGGCTGTTACAGAAATGCCTATGCCTACATTACCCTATATAATCAATAATAACCTACCAAAACCTACAACCTACTCCGTGGTGACTTGCAAGTAGACTTTTCTTTTCGAATACCATCAGATGATCCCACCAGTATACAATTAAAAATTAATCCTACCAGTGGCGTAGAAGATGAAACGTGATGGAAGGTGGGGGAGGGGGGGGGGAGGGCAAATGTCTTCAATATTTTGTAAACACCCCCCCCCCGCCGCACCTACAGTAGGAGATTATTTGTACATTTTTCATATATCATTAAATTTAATCCTTGTATACATTTATAGACAGTAGGAAATTAACGAATACACAAATTGGCCAAATTAGCGTGTGAACGTCAAAGGCGCGAAATCTGATGTTTTAGGGGTCTGAGGGTGACCCCCGGGGAAAATATTGTAATTTAGAATGGCTTAGATGAGTTTTACAATGTGTTTTGATGATTTTGCGAGCGCCCGAAAGCGCGAGATTTTGGTGTTTGGGGGGTCCGGGCCTTCCCAGGGAAAATAATACGATTTAGAATAGCTTAGATGAGTTTTAGGATGCATTTTGATGAATTTGCGAGCGCCCAAAGGCGCGAGAATTTGGTGTTAGGAGGGGTTTGGGGGTCTCCCCCGGGGAAAAAATACGATTTAGAATGGCTGAGATGAGTTTTACGGTGTATTTTAATGATTATAAAGCGTTCTTAACATGGTAATTTTTCGATTTAAAGCTACCTGCATTTAGAAATGATAATTGCGTCGTCATAACATTATGCAACCCTACTCGATCTGAATATACCGGCTTCACACCATCGGCACATTGTTGTGTAACATAAAAAAAATAATTGTCTCGCTAAGACATATAAGCAAATAGATCTTTTAAGAGACATTTTTTAAATAGTACATAGAATCCCTGAATGGACATTTTTAGTCTAGTTCGTGTGTATTGAATTTTTACTATTTAAGGTTTGACATCAGGCACTTACTGCTATTATTTATGTATATAAAGGCAAAACGAATTTTTATTACGGTCTTAATGGCAATGTACAATTATTATTGGTTCAACCTTAGGGATAAAAATCCTCCCGGGACGTGGTTTTACCTTCAAAGTCGGGAACCACATGGAATTTCATAAATAAATATTTACATCTATTTTTGGTAGTATGTAGTAAAACAGGTCACTTGCTTATACATGTACCTCATTCATGCGATTGGCCGAAATATAGAATTGCATTATGGGTAACTAGTGATCACGTGATTGTGTGTTTACTTCCAAATAAAGTGATAGTTTGCTTGACATTTTTCGGAAAAAAATGATTTATTTGAAAATATTTAGACTCCAAAATGTTACCAATATTGCATGTATATCATTTTGACTTGCACATATGTACTGTTTTACTATAAATAATGGACTGAAATGAGTTATAAAACCGCCATTTCTACATTTTATCTATAAATGATATAATGCGAATTTACAAATTCAATCGGTCTAACCGTCTAATCTAGGATCAGCGAAGATCGGCTACTCCCGGCTAAATTCGTAGAATTCTAAATTTATATTTACCTGCTTTAGGTTACAGAACAGGTAAATATAACACAAAGAAAATAAGAGCTCCGTCAAAAGGCCGAATTATATAAAGTCAAAGTAAACACACAATCATGTGATCACTATAGTTACCGATAAAACAATTATATATTTCGGCCAATGGCATGAATGAAGTATAAGCACGTGACTTGTTTTACTATGTACGTTTTACTACAGAGTACCATTATGGTCCCCCGCGGATCGTGGCTTCATTTAAAACATTTGAAATTGCTAAGCAATATTATCATATCATTGTTTAATTTTCATATTCTATCCAATCAAATGGTTAAGCTTCCGCGTTGCCCACTTAGCTTTTTGGGAAGGTAATACTTGTACATAAATATGTACATGTTATATATAAAAATCTAAATGATACCTTTATGGTATAAGTAGCACAGGTGAAATTCACCGGTAAATCCATGTTTACTTCTCTGAAATAGACTATAATCCTTGTCACAACATTCTGCTAATTGAATGATTATATAAAAAGTGGGCAAATGGAGATACAGCCGTAAGTAGCGACAGACTGTTAAGTCACATTTTTTTTTATTTATCTATGAAAATGAAACTCGCTTTTTGCACTAAAAAATACTGAGATTCTAATGATTTTACCTATTCATTATCAAAATTGATATTTTGAACCTAAATCTCAAAATGAATTTCCAAATTCATATCATGGTTATGTAGGAATAATTACCTGTCATAAAACATTTTTACTTTTGAAATTCATAATTAGCCAGCCAATCAGCGGCCGGGTTAAAATTCTATCCTGGGCTCAATCTTCTATACACACGGGCCATTTCGAAGGTCTTTTTTTATTTAGCTATGGAAATGAAACTCATGCTTCTGTCAATATTTGTCCATTGATGTCTACTAATGTAAGCCAAATCATACAAAGTCGTTCAGAATGCATTTTGCAAAAAATATAGATGGACATTCTGCTGGCATTTTGCCGATATCATTGTAGCAAACATAACTTTCCAATTCTATGCATGATACATGTAAGTTCTCACTCTCGCCATCATATGTGTATTTGCATGCTTAACGCCAATTTTCGTGGATAAAGTCGTATTCCTGATAGAAAACGCTACTATGCAGTTTTCACAAAATATTGTGAAATTATACAAATACACATGCGATAGCGAAAATGGGTACTAGGCTAGGAGAGTCCGTTGTTGACTTTTGATTGGATTAAATCAATAGTTGTCAGAGAAGTTGCCATCCAAGACTATTTAAATGTTGGCTTAAAAATGATCAATTTAAAAGCATTTATAAACTCATTAAAGTTGTCTTGGATTCGAAGGCTTCTTCAGACCACATCTAAATGACAACTTATTTTGAAAAACTATGTGAATATTGATTTACTTGTTAACTGCGGCAATGATTATGTGCAGAAATGTCTTAAAAATTGCAGTAATCCTTTCTGGGTAGATGTTTTTAAAGCCTGGTTCCATTTGAATTCTTTGATTGAAAAAAATAGTCTTATTGATAATTCTGTGTTGAAATCTCCACTGTGGTTCAATGAAAATATACTTATTTGGCCACAAAACAGTCTTTCTAAAGATTTTTTTGACAAAAAAAATCTGATTATAAACGACTTAATATCAGACCATAATACTGGACGTTTTTACAATTTTCAGGAAGTCACTCGTATATATAAAGTAAAATCTAATTTCCTTCAGTACCACAGCATTGTGTCAGCAGTTAAAAAGTTCATATCATCCAATGAATTCACTAAAAGTAAAGTACCATATCCATACATACCAATAAATATTGAAATATTCTTTAAAAATCGAAATGGTGCTAAAGACTTTTATGATATTTTCATCAAGAGAAATACTGAGCCAACTGGTAAAAAGAAGTGGAATGAACTTTTTGATTTGGATGACACAGCATGGGCTATGATATACAAAGTTCCTTTCACTGTTACAAAAAATAGCAAGCTGCAGTGGCTTCAATACAGAATCAATCATCATATCCTAACTACTAACTCCTTTCTCTTCAAATCACATTTAGTTATATCGCCTTTATGTACTCTTTGTAATTCGGAGAATGAAACTATTCAACATGTACTGTGGGATTGTGTTGAAGTAAAAAATTTACTTAAAAACCTTAGAATTTTATTAGATGCTCTTTCTATCCCATTTTCTTTCAATAAGCAATCCTTTATTTTTGGTCTGATATCTGAAAACCTCGACAACTGTAAAGCTGAAAATGAAATTCTTCTCATTATAAAAGAATATATCTATAAAATGCGGTGTTTTCACAAGTCACTTACCATAAATGGGCTGATTTGTGCTTTGAAACAATTCTACAATTTGCAAAAATATATTGCAAACGGTAAAGGTGATTTGGAAAAGGAAAAATTTGAAAAAGAATGGGAAACATGGGGAAAATTTTCTAAACTATAGTAGATATTCGTCTCTCCTTAAACCACTCTCCAATGCTACCAACAGTGTTGCTGATCCATCTTTTATGAATAAGCAGATGTTTTTATTCATATATCATCAAGTTAAATTTGTATAAATTATCATTGATAGTACCATCCTCTTTCTTCCTTCCTACTCCTCCCAGATCTATCCCTCAAGCTCCCCTTCCATTCCCCACTTTCTTTTCTTCCTTTTTTTTGTTTTCTCTGTCTCTCTCTTTCCTCTCTATACTCTAATATTCACCCAAAGAAATGTAATTAAAGGAGTAAGAAATGATAATTTTACTTTATAAATTATATATAATTACCTCTCACTACTGATAGAGGAAAGCAATAGGTTAGGTGAGGCACCCTCGTCAGCCAATATATACATTGTCTGGAATCTAACTGTAGTTGAGAGGTAAAATTGTGTGTCCATGTGTTTGTTCATATTTAATATTCTACACAACTGTACTGTACAAACAAACATATCGGTATTCATGTGCTTCTTAAAGCAGGGTTCAAGTAGTCAAGAAAAGGCAATTTAAGTCAGGACATTTCATATTTATACAAACCATTTTGAATGATAGTTAGTTCCATTATAGTCCAAAAATTAACATTTGTTTACTTTGCCATGAACTCTATCTCAGACCATCTGAAACTTTACAGCTTAAAATGCCTCAATTAAAAATAGGCCTGAGATTACAAATGCAGTTTTATGAAGTTTCAAGTTTTCTTGCTTTTACTTATTTTTTCTTCTGCTTGAACCCTGCAATTTTACAACGTGTCTTTTGAATTTAAATAATACGTATAAAAGTTGCGAGTTGAATGGATCCCCTCCTGTGTGAGGGCAACTTATTGTATCATTTCCCTCTTTTAAGTAATAAAAATCTTCTAATTTCCTTAAATCAATAGTTTACACACCCCTATTCCCCGAAATCTATTTTACAAGATCCTGTGTCACTGCATGTAACAGCTCACACAAGACCCTGTGTGAGCTCAAACTGAATTATGAAGTCAATGCTCATATATAATATGTTAAGAGTAATACTATATATTTTAGGAAACATATAACAACCGTTTTAAATACGTAAGAAGAAAGACAACTCGTAGAAGAAATGAAAATATTCGATCGAAGATTTACATTAAAGTCCACACGATCCTCGATATATATATAATTATATATATTTCTATGTCTACAGGGCAAAAATATTTCCAAGTCCGACTTTAGTCAACTCTGGAAAGATTACTTTTTCTCGGACGACCGTGAGGCGAAAGGAAACTACCTTTTCGGAGTTCCCGACTTTCCAGAGAAGTGAACAGGTTTGCGGTATCTTCGCCCATCAACCTCGAGAGGCACACGTGACCTGGCTGTTGATAAAAATTGATGAGCGACTGTTTTTCTGTCAAAGTGAATGTTTAGATTGAAAGTTCTATAGCATAGTCGCATGACCGGACGTTCAACGAACACGTTTACACATGCGCATGGTATTTTTGCGTTTGGAAATTTCTCATTTCAGAAAGAATTTGCATGATATAATTTCTGAGACATCTAGATTTTAGTCGGCTTCAGTGAAATACTGGTAACAGATCTAATTAATGACCTTCTGCTTTATATGCCTTTGTATCTTTTTCTTTTTTAATTTTTATTGTTTTTTAAAGAAAACACGAAGTAGGTAATACATACATATATCTAAATACATCCTCGATATTCCAGGGGTTCCGATCACTTACGATCTCTATACCCCTGGACTATCTCATAGTGAAATTAAAGACAGCTCAGCGGAAAACATTTGACCAATCACAGGCTAGCAAAGATTTCCTTTAAAGACTACAGAGAGAGCGACGCCTAACATCAAAGCCACAGTCAACCACAGTGTACTGTTATACGGCTCTTTTGATGTTCATCAAATGACTAAATTACCTGTTCTGTTCTGTTGCCTCCAGATTTACTATGAGGTAGTCCAGGGGTGTAGAGATCGTAAGTGATCGGAACCCCTGGAATATCGAGGATGATCTAAATACCAACGATCTATTTAAGTTTGTACTAGAAAAGACTTGGTTTACAAAGCCGTAACGAGTTTCAGATCAGGTGATATATTTTAATTACTTTTGTTGCCATATTGTGTTTGCCTGTCTTAGCCTACTCATTTGTCTGAGTGTCCAGACAAAACTATGATGGCTGATTTCTGCCATGTCGTTATTTCGTTTTGTCGTCAAACCACAAGGGGATGGGAGAAGGTAATATAAAGATGTATCCAAAATCAGCGACAGTCATATTGTAGATTCTAGGTATGTTGTACATTCTATCTTTAATATTTTTCATTGGCTGCGGGAAGTGCACGGTTTCTTTGTGATATAGATTCTTTGTAAGAGGCTTTTTGATTGCATCATTTATCAACTTCAACACTTTAAATGTATAATACATCTAGATCTGCTCGCTCATGTCCGTATTATCACTTAAATATAAAGTCCAGAGGAGTTCCATATATATATAAAGTCTCGAGGAGTTCCATGTCAAAGATGTGTCGGAGATCCGAGTGTTTTAAGTTTTAACATGAAACCAACCACAATATCTGAAGAATTTTCCGGCAATCTTCGGAAATATCCGAAGATTGCCGGAAATTTCTCTGAGAAGTTGCATTTGAACACGGAGCCCGATGAATGTACTGGTTGAATATTACCGTCCATTAAAGATTGTTTAAACGGAAAGTTTCCAACTGGTGTACTTAAAGAACGGACAATTGTAGGACAAAAAGTTCACATAATTTTATCTTTTTGATGTTGTACTGAAGTTCGATGTTGGGCCAGAAAGTTCACATAATTCTTTCTTTTTGATATTGTACTGATGTTCGTTGTCTGTGTACCTATAGCTACAAGTTTTCATTTCAGTCCTTCTTATTTGTGTATTTAATACTTAGATTATAGAGATTTACAGCGCGGAGTTTCTGCCCAGCAGTATCGTGTTACATTCCACTAAACACATTTATAGTATTGGTGTTTACACATAAAACAATGTTTACACATAATCCAATATTTATACATATACCCTCATATATCAATACACTCCAATATATGTTTATTTCGATATTCATACATTCCAATATTCACAAACTTCAATATTCATACATTCCAATATTCACATACCTCGATATTTACACAATCCAATATTCACACACTTCGATATTCATACATTCCAATATTCACATACATTCTGTACCTCGATATTCACACAATCCAATATTCACACACTTCGATATTCATACATTCCAATATTCACAAACTTCGATATTCACACAATCCAATATTCACACACTTCGATATTCATACATTCCAATATTCACAAACTTCGATATTCACACAATCCAATATTCATACATTCCAATATTCATACATTCCAATATTCACAAACTTTGATATTCACACAATCCAATATTCACACACTTCGATATCCATACATTCCAATATTCACAAACTTCGATATTCACACACTTCGATATTCACACATTCCAATATTCACACATTTCAACATTAATACATTCCAATATTTACATATTTCAATAACATTCATACATTCCGAGATTTAGATAGGACTGTCTCTGGTTACTAAATACATGTATACATTCATACATTCCGAGATTTTGATAGGACTGTCTCTGGTTACTAAATACATGTATACATTCATACATTCCGAGATTTAGATAGGACTGTCTCTGGTTACTAAATACATGTATACATTCATACATTCCGAGATTTAGATAGGACTGTCTCTGGTTACTAAATACATGTATACAATATATACATTCCGAGATTGAGATAGGACTGTCTCTGGTTACTAAATACATGTATACATTCATACATTCCGAGATTTTGATAGGACTGTCTCTGGTTACTAAATACATGTATACATTCATACATTCCGAGATTTAGATAGGACTGTCTCTGGTTACTAAATACATGTATACAATATATACTTTCCGAGATTGAGATAGGACTGTCTCTGGTTACTAAATACATGTTTACAATACATACATTCCGAGATTTAGATAGGACTGTCTCTGGTTACTAAATACATGTATACAATACATACATTCCGAGATTGAGATAGGACTGTCTCTGGTTACTAAATACATGATTACAATACATACATTCCGAGATTGAGATAGGAATGTCTTTGGTTACTAAATACATGGATACATTCCTGTCTTTATAGATTTCCAATTACATTAAAATTGATGTTAAGAGGATAACACACTGTTAGATATGGCGGCCATCAGACTTTTCTTCTTAACAATTATAACGGCGTTACAGGTATCCATATTGTTTTTGGAATCACATACCATATTCGACCAAATAAGCACCCACATCGCTATAAGCGCCCCTCCCCTTTTTCAGTCTTCAGTTTCATTTACATGTACTTTGAATTAAAGATAGACCGAAAATATGAAAACTTAATTGGTTTTCTTAATGATTTCTTTTGAAAATCGATTTATAGCTTACTTCGTGGAATAATTTTATAAAAGGCAAGTCTAAAGTTGTTTCTGTTTAGCACCCTCTGATTTGCTCCAAATGTTTAAGCGCCCTGGGCGTTTATTGGGTCGTATACGGTATCACTTCTACATCGTTTTTGGAATAAAAAAAAAGAAAATTCTTTGATCAAAGGGAAGTAACTTTGGCGGATCTAGTGACTATGGCGGATCAGTCCGTCAGTACCGAAGGGAAGTAACTCTTGTAACCCAGAGAGGCTTTGTGAGATTAGGGCCACTACCTTTCCGAAACGGCTTTTAATTTTTAAAATAGGGATGTAAAACGAGATCAATAATTTTGTAGAGTCGCAGAAGTTATTAACTATACGTTTACTAGCAAACCTATCATCACCTTCAGAACTGTTTAATTAGAATAAATAAAATGTTAATTTTCATAACGTCGTTTTATTTTTCCCGCCGTCGTTCTAAATGCCGCGCGGTAGTTGACTATCACTGCGCCAGACGGCAAAACAGCGAAATGAATCTCCACTGTTATCGTACATTAGACAGGAAATCTTGCATATGTTTGGTGTTGTAACCTCATCTTAGGCCATCGATATATATTTTCTTTTGTTATTAATGTTTTTAAGAAACCTTTAAATTTTGCTCCGGAAAGGTAGTGGGCCTTTAATGTCGTAGTTCACGTTTTTTTTTGGATCATACACCAGTAGAGGTTTGTTGATTGCTATTTAAAGGCCCAATATCCGTATCTTTCTTATTTTTTTCTTGATTTAGAAGAATGTTGAAAAGAAATCCTGTTGTAAATCATGCAGAGACAGGACTAAATCGAAGTCAAGATGAGCGATTATGATTCGTAATATTTCTTTAAAAATAAAATAAATAGTAACTATCGCTAGGTGGGTCCCACTTAGTCAAACAAGCCGAAGTTAGCCGACAATGTAACGTCTTTGCCGAGAACGTCATGTGACTACTGTAACTACGTAACGTCTGTCCGAACTCTTCCGAAAACGGGTCATGAACTTTCCGACTTCCGTTCGGCAATACTCGTAACTTCTATGGCGACCAGTTTAAAATAAAGACATGTTTACATGTATCGACTTTCAACAACTGCTGTACCAAAGTTATCAAAAAAACATTATGAATATTCTTTAATATATCTTAATTTTAACTACATCTACAAATACTAACAATATCGGAGTCGAATTTAACTTGAATTTTTGTTGATAGTTACGTATAGTGTGGCTTTAAGAAAGGTTTTCATCATGATACGTACTAATTATCTGTAGATCACGTGTTGTGTATGTAGGTGATATAATTACGTACATTTGTATTGTGTATCTCTTGTGTATTTACGATTTCTCTTTATACCTTTATAACCTATTAAAGTATACTGCAACTTATTTCGCGTGTTTTTATATCTTTTTATTTATTTATTAAGTTCATATACCATCGCTCTTCTCTGACAGGTCCACTACATTGATGAATGTTGATGAGCGTTTATCTATAACAATGACAAAAGAAAGAATATCTAAGATAAGCTGAAACAATTCTTGGCTGACACCTGCAGATAAATTACAACTACACCCAAGAAGTGATATACATGTATATACACTATATATAATATATCTTGAATATAATGTGTTTTTATATAGTATAAGGGGAATTTTATATATTTTTACGACATATTATTGACAGAACGTCAAACTCCTGTGGTTAAACGGAACTTGGAAGTAGAAAATCGCAACTAACTTGAGCCCTCCTCCACTCGCTCCTAACACTGTGGTTGTGTTATATTTAAATCTAGTTGGATAGAAGGTTGTCTTATCATCGGTAGTGGCATGGCAATCGTCATAGTAAATCGTATACTGATGGTAACGTTAAACACGTTTAAGAAGGGAAGTAACCGTGATAGATCTTAATGTGTACGCCAAGCCTTTTCTGCCGTCTGAGAATGAAGACACAACAAAACAGTTATGTGTAAATTGTTTAATTAGTCGATCCAAGGACGGAATGACACACTACATTGTAATAAAATCTCTGGAGACACCAAAACAGCAGAAAATCAATAAAAACCCTATTTTACACGAAAAACAGAGAGAAAAACTCTTAATTTTTATGATATTAAAATGTCACAACAAATTATATTAATAAAATCTAATAACCTGGACGGAATAATAAAACTTGGATGGAAGAACTGAAAAAAAAACCACTAAAACATTTAATGCTTATGAATCTACATCACAATAGTACACTCGCTATATACCATAGTACTGGCTATTTCCACAATGTATCATGATAGAGAGAATATGTCATCTTTTCTAGATCAAAACATATTCGATGGGTGGTTCCGTTTGTAAATATCAAACTTTCTTAAAGAAAACAAATATTGTACAGTAAATGAAAAAATCATTTCAAATCAATAAATTGGCGGATTTCATATGTCAGAAAGATTTCAAAATACATGTATCTTAAACAAACCAAAAAATGCATTGATAGGTTAACTCTCCGCCAAGTCGTAGAGCTGTATAAGGGGCCGATGCTTTATTAAAGTGGTACTATAAGGGGTCATTACATTATAAATAAGGGGCCGTTACTCTGTTAAAGTGGCACTATAAATAAAGGGTCATTACTTGGCATTATAGATAAGGTCCGTTACTCTGTTAAAGTGGCACTATAAGGGGCCGTTACTCTATAAATAAGGGGTCGTTACTCTATAAATAAGGGGTCGTTACTCTGTTTAAGTGGCACTATAAATAAGGGGACGTTACTCTGTTAAAGTGACATTATAAATAAGGGGCCGTTATCTGTTATAGGGACGTAACTCTAGCAGGTGGTCAAACCCCCTAATGTGGCAGGAATTATATATTTTTCCAAGAAATTTTGTTAATATTTGTTGCAGTTCTTTTAGAAAATATGCGTTAAATATTGGATTGATGTCTGGA
The DNA here is from genome assembly GCF_041381155.1 of Argopecten irradians. Taxonomy (NCBI): domain Eukaryota; kingdom Metazoa; phylum Mollusca; class Bivalvia; order Pectinida; family Pectinidae; genus Argopecten; species Argopecten irradians. Next base: position 37,218,941 of record NC_091146.1, on the reverse strand, counting down.
CGGATATACAACATTCATAGAGTTTTTAATACATATTTTTATAAATACATTTATATAACTATTATACACAAATGGGCAAGAGTATATATACATATTTTGATATTTTGCTTCAAAGTAAATGGATTAATACGTATTTACAATCTGGTACAATATGGGAGGATTATTTGTTTATCGATGTTCATGGTGACGTCACAAGTAATAACATCGTGACGGTCATGGTGAGGTCACAAGCAATACCCTCGTGACGTTCATAGTGACGTCACAATCAATACCCTCGTGACTTTCATGGTGATGTCATAATCAATACCCTCGTTACGTTCATGGTGACGTCACAATCAATACCCTCGTGACGTTCATGGTGACGTCACAATCAATACCCTTGTGACGTTCATGGTGATGTCACAATCAATACCCTCGTGACGTTCATGGTGACGTCACAATCGATACCCTCGTGACTTTCATGGTGACGTCACAATCAATACCCTCGTGACGTTCATGGTGACGACACAATCAATACCCTCGTGACTTTCATGGTGATGTCACAATCAATACCCTCGTAAAGGTCATGGTGACGTCACAATCAATACCCTCGTGACTTTCATGGTGACGTCACAAACAATACCCTCGTGACGGTCATGTTGACGTCACAATCAATACCATCGTGACGATCATGGTGATGTCACAATCAATACCCTCGTGACGGTCATGGTGACGTCACAATCAATACCCTCGTGACTTTCATGGTGATGTCACAATCAATACCCTCGTGACGTTCATGGTGACGTCACAAACAATACCCTCGTGACGTACTTCTAAGGTAAAATTACTTTCAACGTCATTTGTTAACATATTACACAGAAAATGACGTCACAGCCGACATTCCAATGAAATGACTGTGTGTACAAAGTATGTTGACGACAGAAATGCTTCTCATCTCACAATAAAAATATTTTTGTTTTAGAAAAATACGTAAAGCTATCACTGTTTGCCTTCTTGTTTTTAGAATATTGACGGGGTGGTAACACGTTGAAAATAAAATTTCTTTAAACAACAATGTAAATAAATCGAAAATTAAAATAATGAAATCACGTTCCCAGATAAAAAAATCAATTGAATCACTAAATCTGCATGTATATGTAGCATGTATGGCACAAAAGGTAAACTACATTTCAATGTAAAACTATTTATATATCTCTGTGTTCCTCTAATTATTTACACATTAAACTAATTATTTCAGTAGAGTTGTCTCCATTAGGACATCTCAATCATCCGTATTGGCTGCCTAAATCCGAAATCGTTAAGATATGGGCACTCGAAAGGGGCATGACGTCATTTTAGAATACACGCACACTATCATTTATTCTCTCTTTATGACGTCACTGTTGCTATAACGACGCGTTGTTACTACCATGGACTAAAATATTTACATGTTGGGTCTAAAACATTACGTCACTACTTAAGTTCCTATGGTAATGATTTTGTTGCCCAAACATGAAGGTAAAAAAATAACGTCACAGAGTAGAATATTTTACCTCAATAGTATATCACTGTTGCTAGGATAAACAAACTTCGTTGCTATATAACAATATCACAATTCACCACGGAAGAATTCGTTGCCACGGAAACACTACAACCTAAAGTCACCGTTATAATGATGTTGAATATACTGGAGGACGGCTTCATGGCAGTACTGGAACTGTTCCTGTAAAAAAAAATGATACCATAAAGCCTGTGTAAGTAGAGTTATTTCCCTTATGACGATGTAAAAAAAAACCCAAAAAAACCGTGTGTAAATAACTTTATCTCCCTTATGACGACGAATCAACATCTATGCAAATAGAGTTATCTCCCTTATCACGATGTAAAAACACCTGTGTAAATAGAGTTGTCCCCCCTTTAACGATGAATTAACATCTATGTAAATAAAATATAACGATGCAACTACTGTGTAAATGTTCAACATTTTTCAAAACAATATTCGTTTAAAAACCTTGACCTTTGTAGTTGACTTTTTACGCCAATTAAATCGCGTGATGTGTTACGTCATCAACTACCATTGAATCTTTCAATAAAATCTATCAATCTGTTTTTAAGTGATTGTCTGAAAAAACGATATCTGTACAGACAGACAGATAGCACTATATTCATCACAGAATGAACTACATTACGGAGTCTAGAAAGCTTTAGTTTCACCTGGGCACTTTAGATCTGGGTTACATTGATTGGAATCACCCGCGAACGAAGATCTCATTTACATTGATACTTACAATGTTTGGAATCACCTGGGGACGGTGGACCCTCATCTGGTTGATGGTGTGATACAGACTGATATTTTCCTCTGATCTCAATCTGTCTATTGTGGCGGCCATGACACAGAACAACCCACTCCTCTCTGCACCGTCCCTGTGGTACATACAGTCAATCCCTCTCAGTTTATTGTCATAGAGATACAAGTATATATACCTATAGGGTAAATCCTTTGATATTATGTGATTGGAATGTTGTCAAAACCGTTCACCTTTCGCAAACCACCGAGGAAGCACTGAGGAGTACTAGACGGACGACAGCTGTGTACATCTTGTATTGAAAACTTTATTTTAAGAAGCCGAATAATGATAAAGGCAGAAAAATGTCATTCGTTTTACTCATCTAACTCATATATTATATTTTACACATCTTTGTATATACAGATATATAGATAATAAGGTGGGGTAATATACATATACGTGTTGACTTACAGACAGTGTACGATGACTGGCTTGCTTTTCTCGTCAATGTTGGCGGTCTGCCATTCATTGATGTCTTCTATCATGTTGAGAAGGGCTGTGAGGTTAGATGGGAGAGGTCGTCCGTCCTCCCAGCCACAGTACTGGTACTGTCGGACCACCACACTGCCTTTATCGTCCTGTAATTACAGTCATCACGTCATACTGTAACATACTGTAACATACTGTAACATACTGTAACAAACTGTAACATACTGTAACATACTGTAACATACTGTAACAAACTGTAACAAACTGTAACATACTGTAACATACTGTAACATACTGTAACAAACTGTAACATACTGTAACAAACTGTAACATACTGTATCATACTGTAACATACTGTAACATACTGTAACATACTGTATCATACTGTAACATACTGTAACATACTGTATCATACTGTAACATACTGTAACAAACTGTACAACTGTAACATACTGTAACATACTGTAACATACTGTAACATACTGTAACATACTGTAACATACTGTAACATACTGTAACATACTGTAACATACTGTAACATACTGTAACATACTGTAACATACTGTAACATACTGTAACATACTGTAACATACTGTAACATACTGTAACATACTGTAACATACTGTAACATACTGTAACATACTGTAACATACTGTAACATACTGTACATACTGTAACATACTGTAACATACTGTAACATACTGTAACATACTGTAACATACTGTAACATACTGTAACATACTGTAACATACTGTAACATACTGTAACATACTGTAACATACTGTAACAAACTGTAACATACTGTAACATACTGTAACAAACTGTAACATACTGTAACATACTGTAACAAACTGTAACATACTGTAACATACTGTAACATACTGTAACACTGTAACAAACTGTAACATACTGTAACATACTGTAACATACTGTAACATACTGTAACATACTGTAACATACTGTAACATACTGTAACATACTGTAACATACTGTAACATACTGTAACATACTGTAACAAACTGTAACATACTGTAACATACTGTAACATACTGTAACATACTGTAACAAACTGTAACATACTGTAACATACTGTAACATACTGTAACATACTGTAACATACTGTAACATACTGTAACATACTGTAACATACTGTAACATACTGTAACATACTGTAACATACTGTAACATACTGTAACAAACTGTAACATACTGTAACATACTGTAACATACTGTAACATACTGTAACAAACTGATACTGTAACATACTGTAACATACTGTAACAAACTGTAACATACTGTAACATAACTGTAACATACTGTAACATACTGTAACAAACTGTAACATACTGTAACATACTGTAACATACTGTAACATACTGTAACAAACTGTAACAAACTGTAACATACTGTAACATACTGTAACATACTGTAACATACTGTAACATACTGTAACATACTGTAACATACTGTAACAAACTGTAACATACTGTAACATACTGTAACATACTGTAACATACTGTAACAAACTGTAACATACTGTAACATACTGTAACATACTGTAACATACTGTAACATACTGTAACATACTGTAACAAACTGATACTGTAACATACTGTAACATACTGTAACATACTGTAACATACTGTATCATACTGTAACATACTGTAACAAACTGATACTGTAACATACTGTAACATACTGTAACATACTGTAACATACTGTAACATACTGTAACATACTGTAACATACTGTAACATACTGTAACATACTGTATCATACTGTAACATACTGTAACATACTGTAACATACTGTAACATACTGTAACATACTGTAACAAACTGTAACATACTGTAACATACTGTAACATACTGTAACATACTGTAACATACTGTAACATACTGTAACATACTGTAACATACTGTAACATACTGTAACATACTGTAACATACTGTAACATACTGTAACATACTGTAACATACTGTAACATACTGATACTGTAACATACTGTAACATACTGTAACATACTGTAACATACTGTAACATACTGTAACATACTGTAACATACTGTAACATACTGATACTGTAACATACTGTAACATAACATACTGTAACATACTGTAACATACTGTAACATACTGTAACATACTGTAACATACTGTAACATACTGTAACATACTGTAACATACTGTAACAAACTGTAACATACTGTAACAAACTGTAACAAACTGTAACATACTGTAACATACTGTAACATACTGTAACAAACTGTAACATAACTGCCTTATCGTGCTCCGAGTATTCATCTTCAGACTTGTCTATCTCTGTTCAAACTTGCCTACCTCCGGTCAGAATTGTACACGTATACCCCTTCAGACTTGTCTATCTCTGTTCAAACTTGCCTTTAAACTACCTCTGGTCAGAATAGCATACGTACACCCCTTGAGACTTGTCTATCTCTGTTCAAACTTGCCTACCTCCGGTCAGAATTGTACACGTACATGTGTACCCCTTCAGACTTGTCTATCTCTGTTCAAACTTGCCTTTAAACTACCTCTGGTCAGAATAGCATACGTACACCCCTTCAGACTTGTCTATCTCTGTTCAAACTTGACTACCTCCGGTCAGAATTGTACACGTATACCCCTTCAGACTTGTCTATCACTGTTCAAACTTGCCTTTAAACTACCTCTGGTCAGAATAGCATACGTACACCCCTTGAGACTTGTCTATCTCTGTTCAAACTTGACTACCTCCGGTCAGAATTGTACACGTATACCCCTTCAGACTTGTCTATCTCTGTTCAAACTTGACTACCTCCGGTCAGAATTGTACACGTAAACCCCTTCAGACTTGTCTATCTCTGTTCAAACTTGCCTTTAAACTACCTCTGGTCAGAATAGCATACGTACACCCCTTGAGACTTGTCTATCACTGTTCAAACTTGCCTACCTCTGGTCAGAATTGCATACGTATACCCCTTCAGACTTGTCTATCTCTGTTCAAATTTGCCTTTAAACTACCTCTGGTCAGAATAGCATACGTACACCCCTTGAGACTTGTCTATCTCTGTTCAAACTTGACTACCTCCGGTCAGAATTGTACACGTATACCCCTTCAGACTTGTCTATCTCTGTTCAAATTTGCCTTTAAACTACCTCTGGTCAGAATAGCATACGTACACCCCTTGAGACCTGTCTGGACAAGTTCAAACTTGCCTACCTCCGGTCAGAATTGTACACGTATACCCCTTCAGACTTGTCTATCTCTGTTCAAATTTGCCTTTAAACTACCTCTGGTCAGAATAGCATACGTACACCCCTTGAGACCTGTCTGGACAAGTTCAAACTTGACTACCTCTGGTCAGAATAGCATACGTACACCCCTTCAGACTTGTCTATCTCTGTTCAAACTTGCCTACCTCCGGTCAGAATTGTACACGTACATGTGTACCCCTTCAGACTTGTCTATCTCTGTTCAAATTTGACTACCTCTGGTCAGAATTGCACACATATCCCCCTCCAAACTTGTCAATCTATGTTCAAACTTGTCCATCTCCGGTCAAAATTGCACACGAATACCCCTCCAGACTTGTCTATCTCTGTTCAATTTGCCAACCTCTGGTCAGAATTGCACACATATCCCCCTCCAAACTTGTCAATCTATGTTCAAACTTGTCCATCTCCGGTCAAAATTGCACACGTATACCCCTCCAAACTTGTCAATCTATGTTCAAACTTGTCCATCTCCGGTCAAAATTGCACACATATCCCCCTCCAAACTTGTCAATCTATGTTCAAACTTGACTACCTCCGGTCAGAATTGTACACGTATACCCCTCCAGACTTGTCTATCTCTGTTCAAACTTGCCTACCTCCGGTCAGAATTGAACACGTATACCCCTCCAGACTTGTCTATCTCTGTTCAAACTTGACTACCTCCGGTCAGAATTGCACACGTATACCCCTTCAGACTTGTCTATCTCTGTTCATACTTGCATGTTACCATTAAGACATGCCATTCCTCCGGTCCTGCATATCACCATTTTCAACTTGAGTATCCTTGCTTATCTTCCTGCAGATTTCTCCATCCACACTTAATTAGCTATTCTCCTGCAAACTTGTTTATTGTTTCTTCCTTTCTAAACTTATCCTCGTCCAGACTTTCATACCCATTTATAGTTTTACCTATAACCCGTTACTATTCGCCTATCCACGTCCAGACTTTCATACCCATTTATAGTCTTACCTATACCCGTTACCATTCGCTTATCCTCGTCCAGACTTTCATACCCATTTATAGTCTTACCTATACCCGTTACCATTCGCTTATCCTCGTCCAGACTTTCATACCCATTTATAGTCTTATCTGTACCCGTTACCATTCGCTTATCCCTGTTCTGACTTGTCTCTCCCCAAATAAACAAGGGTATATTTCCCCGTGTCTTAGTGTACATAAGAAATAGCAAAATATATTACGATTTGATCTCGATGATTTCGGTGTAAATTATATTAAGAAACAGAACATCCATGAGAGATGTTGGCACCTTTAAAGTATTGTTTAGTAACTTTCATATCAGTCCAATGTAAGATGGATCTTTTCTCTCCTTTTACTTCCCCCGCTTTATGTGAACCCTTTATTTACACTGTGAAGTGATATGGTGTTATGATGTTCAATGTTTTGAAAATATCCCTATAACCATAAACTTGTATGAGTATTTCAAATCAATTGCCATATTAATATCAAATACAATCATAATAAATCGAAATCATAGTAAGAAGCAATTTAACTGACACAGCAGTGACCAAAGTCTAATGTTAAGATAGCTGGATCTTTTCTCTCCTTTTACTTCCCCCGCTTTATGTGAACCCTTTATTTACACTGTGAAGTGACATACTGTTATGATGTTCAGTTTTATTTCAAATCAATTGCCATATTAATATTAAATACAATCATTTCAAATCGAAATCGTTGTAAGAAGCAACCGAACACTGACACAGCAGTGACCAAAGTCTAATGTTAAGATAGCTGCCCGTAGCCATCTTTTAGCTGATCAGTTCCAAAATACAATATGCACAACTCAGATTCAGGGAAACCAAAACAGATATTTGAGAAAGGTCCGTTGAGTGCTTTCTGCGAAAAAACGGTACCATACTCGTCAGCATTGGTACATATAGATATAGTCTACCAAATTGAAAACTTTGTTGGAACAATACTTTCCAACTTTGAATTTATCATGCTTCTCCCTAAAATAGACTTAATGTAGTGAGGTACTAAACATCGAACAATGAATGAACGCATAAACTTACCAAACATTTGTAAACATTCATTTAAAAGATCTATTTTCGTGGGGACGTAAATTCTGTGATTTTGGTGAAGAAAAAAAAAATCCACGAAAATTAAATGAAAACAACAAACAAACACATACAAGCAAAACTCGTGTGGTTGTAGGAACATTTCGGTCTTGTGTCCGTGTGTCACCTTGTCAGTATTAGTGTTTGTTCATTTGTCCGTCTGTCTTTTCTTGTGTCCGTGTGACACCTTTTCAGTACTAGTGTTTGTTTATCTGTCCGTGTGTCATTTCTTGTGTCCGTGTGTCACCTTGTCAGTAGTAATGTTTGTTTATCTGTCCGTCTGTCCTTTCTTGTGTTCGTGTGTCACCTTGTCAGTAGTAATGTTTGTTTATCTGTCCGTCTGTCCTTTCCTGTGTCCGTGTGTCACCTTGTCAGTACTAGTGTTTGTTTATCTGTCCGTCTGTCCTTTCCTGTGTCCGTGTGTCACCTTGTCAGTACTAGTGTTTGTTTATCTGTCCGTCTGTCCTTTCTTGTGTCCGTGTGTCACCTTGTCAGTACTAGTGTTTGTTCGTATGTCTGTCTGTCTTTTCTTGTGTCCGTGTGTCACCTTTTCAGTTCTAGTGTTTGTTTATCTGTCCGTCTGTCATTTGTTGTGTTCGTGTGTCACCTTGTCAGTACTAATGTTTGTTTATCTGTCCGTCTGTCCTTTCTTGTGATCGTGTGTCACCTTGTCAGTACTAATGTTTGTTTATCTGTCTGTCTGTCTGTCTGTCTTTTAGAAATGTCTAGTTAGTGGTGAGTCTAACGACTTTCTCACATTTAATCAACACTTAGCATTGTTAAACTATAAAACAAGAGGCCCATGGGCCTTAACGGTCACCTGAGTTCTAATATAGGAAGAAACAAAGAGATATAGACACTTATATAGTTGAAGTCGATCAGTGATTTTATGAATTTGACATTTTTAAGTATGAAGAGGATTTGCTTTCATCAAACCTGTGAAATAAGATTTTTTGAAATTTTAAGTCATTTTGACCGTATTTGGCCCCGCCTCTCAGGTCCCCCAGGGGGTCAGCAAGGACTGATATGAATGTTAAAATGCTATATCTCAGGCTAATAATTCTAATCAAGTTTGAGTCCTTTTCTATGAAAATTGAGCAAAAAATGGTCATAAATGTGTTTTCCCTATATAAACTATCGCAAACTTTACCCCCTCCCCAGAGGGAAACGAGAGACTCCAGGGTCATATAATATCCAATTTTTGTAAAGGACCTGAAGACCTTTCTATTTATGAAGAGTACCTGATTCTACCACATCTGAGTTTTGAAATTTTAGTAAATTTTACCCCTTTTGTCCCCACCCACAGTCCCCTGGGGGTGGGGACTATATAACTCACGATTTCGGTTGGCCTTATGCCTTAGAAGGTTTGTGCAAAATTTCATTGAAATTGCTTCAGTAGTTTTGGAGAAGAAGTCGAAAATGTGATTTGTTTACAGGCATATGCCGCATGACGGACGACGCAAGACACACGACGGACGATGATGGATATGTTTGTATGTTTGATTAATTAACGTCCTATTAACAGCTATGGTCATGTAAGGAAGGCCTCCCATGTTTGCTGTGTGTTGCGTGTATGTTTTGAGAGGTGCGTGTTTCAGGAGACTGCGGTATATTCCTGTAGTGTCTTCTTGTATAGTGGAACTGTTGGCCTTTTTATAGTGCTATAACACTGAAGCATGCCACCGAAGACACCAAGCAACACACCCCACCCGATCACATTATACTGACAACAGGCGAATCAGTCATCCCACTCCCTGTATGCTGAGCGCTAAGCAGGAGCAGAAACTTTTATAGACTTTGGTTTGTCTCGGCCAGGGGACAGAACCCAGATCCTTCCTCACAGGGGCGAACGCTCAACTCGAGGCCAAAAGTGAGGCGGTGCCAAGGGAGGCATTAGGAAGGATAAAGTCAGTTAGGAAGAAGAGAAAAGATAAGATCCTAAATTTAGTCGCCTTTTACGATTATGCAATAGGGACAGCAGGTACAATTCTAACGTCCTACCTGCAGGGCAATAGACAAAAGACCATTATATAAGGTCTCTTGAGACTTCGGCTCTGGCGAAGACTTCGTCTCAGGTGACCTAAAAACTCACATCAAACGATACGAAGCAGAAACATAACCAAACTTTCATCGATTTCCAAATACTCGATAATGTTTATATTGACACAGCGCTGGTTCTAAATTAAAACCATCGACCACTACTTCACAGTAAATGTCGTGTAAAAATGATGGCAAAACATTAACTAACACCATATATAGACACAAGCTAAGGCACACGTGATGGCATACTTACGGCTCCAATGTCACGTGCAAGCGCCTGTAGATATTATAATTAGAGTCATCTCCCCTTTCTCCCACAGTATTCATGGCTATATTTATTACACATTGATTAGGCGATAAGAAGTATATTTTATAAATCTTTTTTAGTACAGTACATGTTATAATGCTTTTGCTTTTTCCTGTACTAGAAATCAGCCCTGTATACAGTGCAGCGCTTAGTTACGATCAACACTAACTGCTACATTTAGTTTCGTTTTACAATGGTTTAAGAGTTAAGGTTTAATTGTAGGTATGATTTCTATACCAGTTGAATATTTGGTAAAAACTTACACGCTGGAATATTATTCCCTTACAAGTGATATAATAATTATTCTGTTATAAGGCATACATCGGTATATAATAATTATTCTGTTATAAGGCATACATCGGTATATAATAATTATTCTGTTATAAGGCATACATCGGTATATAATAATTATTCTGTTATAAGGCATACATCGGTATATAAATTAATGATTTAATGTTATCGACCTTACTGCTGATTACTTACCTCAACATCAAACCGGAAGTCCATAGTGAGGATTTTATAGCCGTCCTTGACCTCCTCGTGAGTGACCTTGATTTGGAACGGTCCACAGCCCATCTGTTGGTTCACACCTCCCCAATAATGCTCGCTTCTCTGGAAGAGTGAACACAGGTCATGATTACATAACTTATCACCAGGGGCTAGCAGTGCATTGCTTTCACAGAAAAAATGCATTATCCTAGAGTTCTTACAATATCTATATATAGAACTGTAACCGATGACTAATACCTCCGTGTCAGAGGGGTCTGGCTTGATTTGAAAGTAATATGGTGTTGTATGTAATATGTATTTGTTTTCTGTACTGCATCTTATGTAAGGCAAGAATGTATGTTATGCAAAGTGAAACATATTGTTGGTAAGACTAAACTCTTTGATTTTGTATAGGGTGAACATATTCATACATGTTCTTTGCCACTACCGGTAAACACCAGAGTTGTCTGCCCTTAATTGCTTTCATAGAAGATAGAGTTGTCTGCCCTTACCTTGTTATCGAGAAATGGTTTGTTCCTCATGACAATCGTTCTACATTCCTCTTAACAGAAACTGAAGTAACACCAGGGTTTTATGCCCTTGCATTGCTCTCATAGAAGGTGAGGGTTACACCAGAGTTGTCTACCCTTGCCTTTTCCTAACAGAAGCTGAAGTAACACCAGGGTTGTCTGCCCTTTTATTGCTCTCATAGAAGACAAATTTACACCAGAGTTGTCTGCCCTTACCTTGTTATCGAGGTATGGGTTGTTCATCATGACAATCGTTTGACATTGCTCCTGGTGTATGAGTCGGCAGAAGTCCACGACAGTTCGGTTCTGGGGAAACTCAGTGGCAATGTAAGCACACTTCTCCTTGAAAGTCTACAATATTCAAAATTATCTTATATTCACGTCAATCGATATTTATCATCAATGGTATTATGAATATATACTCACATTGCAGCAATTGCTACCTAACATGGTCTAGGGCCACACAGACATGGAATGTGATTGGTGTAGGAATACGTAAGAAAATTTTCGTTGCCAGAAAACCTAATTTCGCCCTCAGTGCGCGGCAAAAAAGAACAGTCATTAAAATGTTAAACAACTATAGCCTTATTTCAAGAAATTGAATGTAACTTTTTCCCCTTGGAGATGGACCATACACAACATCGATGACCTTTTCTAGGGGTCACTTAATGTAGTAACCATGATGTTACGTCATGTAGTTATCCTTTAGTTTTAACAATGGATGCTCTCGTACATCCGGGGAGTTCACGAGTGAACAGTCTAGGGTCTTCGTAAGACAATCTGAACATTTCGGAACATTTTCTTTTCCTATTTGGTAAGTAAAGTTTAAAATAAAAAGCGTCTTACTGGCAGATAGACGGCGTTAATATAGTCATTACATCCCTTCAGATTGGACCAAAGGTATACCCGACTCTCGTCAGCTGAAAAACATAAAAACACACATGTTAAATACTACACCTTACTGGTAAGGATAAAACACATGATGTTATTTAAAATCATGAACTGTATAATTGACAGTCCTGTATTTCACCGAGGTATCCATGCAGACTATTCATTCAGTCAAACAACAATACGCTACTCTGGGCGGTTATTTTGGGTCTTAATAACATTTCTTATTACATATATTATGAATTGAATAAGTATCAAATGAAAGATGAGTGAGAGAATGATGTACAAGTTGTATATATGTAAGATGTTTTCTATGATAAAATATAAAAAAATATACGTACGTGCTAATATGCTGCGGTTCCTATTTTTAGGAAGATTTTCTGGCAAGTTGGCTGTTTCGCACTCCATTTCAGTTGGGGACAAAAGACTCTGTAATATATCAGTAATAACTTCAATAATAACTTTTCTTTGTTTTCAGACTATCTGGCTTTCTGATTGGCCGACTCTTTGTTTTCAGACTAAATCTGGCTTTCTGATTAGCCAACTCTTTGATTTCAGACTAAATCTGGCTTTCTGATTGGCCAACTCTTTGATTTCAGACTAAATTTGGCTTTCTGATTGGCCAACTCTTTGATTTCAGACTAAATTTGGCTTTCTGATTGGCCAACTCTTTGATTTCAGACGTAATTTGGCTTTCTGATTGGCCAACTCTTTGATTTCAGACTAAATTTGGCTTTCTGATTGGCCAACTCTTTGATTTCAGACTAAATTTGGCTTTCTGATTGGCCAACTCTTTGATTTCAGACTAAATTTGGCTTTCTGATTGGTCAACTCTTTGATTTCAGACTAAATCTGGCTTTCTGATTGGCCAACTCTTTGATTTCAGACTAAATTTGGCTTTCTGATTGGCTGACTCTTTTTTCATACCACTTTAAATGTTATCATCTCATAACAGTGACGTCGCTGTTTGTAATGCCATCTCTGATTGGTTGAAATTACGGTGCAATGACTTCACAGAAAAAAGAGTTCATCAAGAATTTGAAATCAGATTGGATTAAAGGGATCGACATGAATCGAGCGGATTGGGAGGTCAAGTGATCCTACATGTTGGTGAACTGGTCCTACTTCTCATTCCAATCATCAATACACTGAGTCAGACTAGGCATTTCATAATATTATCAAATTTGCGATCAGAATAATGAAGCGCCGCTAGACGGAGTCGTCCATGGCAATAAGAGAGTTCAATGTTTAGGAAATCGAAAAAATATTAGTTCTCAGACTCATAATCCAACATGGCTGTTATTTTCCTACCATAACAAGACGCTAACAAGTAAAATGGGACTAATTCATGTACTACGTGATACCCGATAACCTTTGTGCGGGACTAGCATCTCCAGTGGTGATGGAAAGTAATACTTTCTAATCTCCCCGCTGAAATGACGTTAGCGTGGGATATCATCTGTTTCCGTCATTCCATCACAAACAGAAACAATAATCTCCCACAACGATATCGGGTAACACGTGCTACGTGAATGAGTTCCAATGTGAGCTTAAGTACCTTGAACTGTCGATGCATGTGAGTGTGTGAGTCGGTTCCTCGTCGTAGGACGTTGTAGTACTGTGAGAACTCCTCCACAGATACCGTAGTGTCCTTACCCTGTAATGCTGCCTCCAAGGCCAGGTACAGAAACTGGTACTGGCCCTAGACAACATGTGAAAATATGAAAACTGTTGGTTTCCTTACTATTTTTTTTGCTAATTAATTACTTTGTAGAACAATTTTATGAAACAGTCCTGTGCACACTTATTGGGTGGAATGCGTTTTTTTCGTTTTGTTTTCAAAAGTGTTTTCCAAATATGTATATTATATTTATATATGACATACAAAACACAAAATTTCCATTCTCAGAACATTTCTGATTTAATTGTTATAGTGTAAAAAATTATAAAGTCAGTGTAATTTTTAACTTTATCAATTAACATTTCTTCGTATATTTCCTTTATTAATTTAGCATTTCTTTCTTTGTTTTACATAAGACCTGATTTCTTTAATGATAACATGACAGAAAATTACACTGTATTAGTAACAGTATGTCAGATTGTGTTATCATATCGTCAAAGGGAATGTAATCTACATACATAGATTACAATGATGATTGGGATGGAGAAAGAGATGGAGGAAGAGATGGGTAGAAATGAGAGGAAGACAACAAAATGATAGAAATAGGAGGGAAGAGAAAGAATGGGTGGAAATGAGAGGAAAGACAAGAAACTGATAAAAAAGGAGGGAAGAGAAAGAATGGGTAGAAATGAGAGGAAAGACAAGGAAATGATAGAAATAGGAGGGAAGAGAAAGAATGGGTGGAAATGAGAGGAAAGACAAGAAAATGATAGAAATAGGAGGGAAGAGAAAGAATGGGTGGAAATGAGAGGAAAGACAAGAAACTGATAAAAAAGGAGGGAAGAGAGAGAATGGGTGGAAATGAGAGGAAAGACAAGAAAATGATAGAAAAAAGGAGGGAAGAGAAAGAATGGGTGGAAATGAGAGGAAAGACAAGAAACTGAGAAAAAAGGAGGGAAGAGAAAGAATGGGTGGAAATGAGAGGAAAGACAAGAAACTGAGAAAAAAGGAGGGAAGAGAGAAAGAATGGGTGGAAATGAGAGGAAAGACAAGAAACTGAGAAAAAAGGAGGGAAGAGAAAGAATGGGTGGAAATGAGAGGAAAGACAAGAAACTGAGAAAAAAAGGAGGGAAGAGAAAGAATGGGTGGAAATGAGAGGAAAGACAAGAAACTGAGAAAAAAGGAGGGAAGAGAAAGAATGGGTGGAAATGAGAGGAAAGACAAGAAACTGAGAAAAAAGGAGGGAAGAGAAAGAATGGGTGAAAATGAGAGGAAATAAAAGGAAATGATAGAAACAGGAGGGAAGAGAAAGAATGGGTGGAAATGAGAGGAAAGACAAGAAACTGAGAAAAAAGGAGGGAAGAGAAAGAATGGGTGGAAATGAGAGGAAAGACAAGAAACTGAGAAAAAAAGGAGGGAAGAGAAAGAATGGGTGGAAATGAGAGGAAAGACAAGAAACTGAGAAAAAAGGAGGGAAGAGAAAGAATGGATGGAAATGAGAGGAAAGACAAGAAACTGAGAAAAAAGGAGGGAAGAGAAAGAATGGGTGGAAATGAGAGAAAAGACAAGGAAATGATAAAAAAGGAGGGAAGAGAAAGAATGGGTGGAAATGAGAGGAAAGACAAGGAACTGATAAAAAAGGAGGGAAGAGAAAGAATGGGTGGAAATGAGAGGAAAGACAAGAAACTGAGAAAAAAGGAGGGAAGAGAAAGAATGGGTGGAAATGAGAGGAAAGACAAGAAACTGAGAAAAAAGGAGGGAAGAGAAAGAATGGGTGGAAATGAGAGGAAAGACAAGAAACTGAGAAAAAAGGAGGGAAGAGAAAAGAATGGGTGGAAATGAGAGGAAAGACAAGAAACTGAGAAAAAAGGAGGGAAGAGAAAGAATGGATGGAAATGAGAGGAAAGACAAGAAACTGAGAAAAAAGGAGGGAAGAGAAAGAATGGATGGAAATGAGAGGAAAGACAAGAAACTGAGAAAAAAAGGAGGGAAGAGAAAGAATGGGTGGAAATGAGAGGAAAGACAAGAAACTGAGAAAAAAGGAGGGAAGAGAAAGAATGGGTGGAAATGAGAGGAAAGACAAGGAACTGATAAAAAAGGAGGGAAGAGAGAGAATGGGTGGAAATGAGAGGAAAGACAA
Organism: Argopecten irradians; assembly: GCF_041381155.1. NCBI lineage: Eukaryota > Metazoa > Mollusca > Bivalvia > Pectinida > Pectinidae > Argopecten > Argopecten irradians. The sequence goes on along the minus strand of NC_091146.1, from coordinate 37,202,819 downwards.
GAAAATGATAGAAATAGAAGGGAAGAGAAAGAATGGGTGGAAATGAGAGGAAAGACAAGAAACTGAGAAAAAAGGAGGGAAGAGAAAGAATGGGTGGAAATGAGAGGAAAGACAAGAAACTGAGAAAAAAGGAGGGAAGAGAAAGAATGGATGGAAATGAGAGGAAAGACAAGAAACTGAGAAAAAAGGAGGGAAGAGAAAGAATGGATGGAAATGAGAGGAAAGACAAGAAACTGAGAAAAAAAGGAGGGAAGAGAAAGAATGGGTGGAAATGAGAGGAAAGACAAGAAACTGAGAAAAAAAGGAGGGAAGAGAAAGAATGGGTGGAAATGAGAGGAAAGACAAGAAACTGAGAAAAAAGGAGGGAAGAGAAAGAATGGGTGGAAATGAGAGGAAAGACAAGGAACTGATAAAAAAGGAGGGAAGAGAGAGAATGGGTGGAAATGAGAGGAAAGACAAGAAAATGATAGAAATAGAAGGGAAGAGAAAGAATGGGTGGAAATGAGAGGAAAGACAAGAAACTGAGAAAAAAGGAGGGAAGAGAAAGAATGGGTGGAAATGAGAGGAAAGACAAGAAACTGAGAAAAAAGGAGGGAAGAGAAAGAATGGGTGGAAATGAGAGGAAAGACAAGAAAATGATAGAAATAGGAGGGAAGAGAAAGAATGGGTGGAAATGAGAGGAAAGACAAGGAAATGATAGAAATGGATGGGAAGAGAAAGAATGGGTGGAAATGAGAGGAAAGACAAGGAAATGATAGAAATAGGAGGGAAGAGAAAGAATGGATGGAAATGAGAGGAAAGACAAGGAACTGATAAAAAGGGAGGGAAGAGAAAGAATGGATGGAAATGAGAGGAAAGACAAGAAAATGATAGAAATAGGAGGGAAGAGAAAGAATGGGTGGAAATGAGAGGAAGACAACAAAATGATAGAAATAGGAGGGAAGAGAAAGAATGGGTGGAAATGAGAGAAAAGACAAGGAACTGATAAAAAAGGAGGGAAGAGAAAGAATGGATGGAAATGAGAGGAAAGACAAGAAAATGATAGAAATAGGAGGGAAGAGAAAGAATGGGTGGAAATGAGAGAAAAGACAAGGAACTGATAAAAAAGGAGGGAAGAGAAAGAATGGGTGGAAATGAGAGGAAAGACAAGAAACTGAGAAAAAAGGAGGGAAGAGAAAGAATGGGTGGAAATGAGAGGAAAGACAAGAAACTGATAAAAAAGGAGGGAAGAGAAAGAATGGGTGGAAATGAGAGGAAAGACAAGAAACTGAGAAAAAAGGAGGGAAGAGAAAGAATGGGTGGAAATGAGAGGAAAGACAAGAAACTGAGAAAAAAGGAGGGAAGAGAAAGAATGGGTGGAAATGAGAGGAAAGACAAGAAAATGATAGAAATAGAAGGGAAGCGAAAGAATGGATGGAAATGAGAGAAAAGACAAGAAACTGAGAAAAAAGGAGGGAAGAGAAAGAATGGGTGGAAATGAGAGGAAAGACAACAAAATGATAGAAATAGGAGGGAAGGGAAAGAATGGGTGGAAATGAGAGGAAAGACAAGGAAATGATAGAAATAGGAGGGAAGAGAAAGAATGGGTGGAAATGAGAGGAAAGACAACAAAATGATAGAAATAGGAGGGAAGAGAAAGAATGGGTGGAAATGAGAGGAAAGACAAGGAACTGATAAAAAAGGAGGGAAGAGAAAGAATGGGTGGAAATGAGAGGAAAGACAAGAAAATGATAGAAATAGGAGGGAAGAGAAAGAATGGGTGGAAATGAGAGGAAAGACAACAAAATGATAGAAATAGGAGGGAAGAGAAAGAATGGGTGGAAATGAGAGGAAAGACAAGGAACTGATAAAAAAGGAGGGAAGAGAAAGAATGGATGGAAATGAGAGGAAAGACAAGAAAATGATAGAAATAGGAGGGAAGAGAAAGAATGGGTGGAAATGAGAGGAAAGACAAGGAACTGATAAAAAAGGAGGGAAGAGAAAGAATGGGTGGAAATGAGAGGAAAGACAAGGAACTGATAAAAAAGGAGGGAAGAGAAAGAATGGGTGGAAATGAGAGGAAAGACAAGGAACTGATAAAAAAGGAGGGAAGAGAAAGAATGGGTGGAAATGAGAGGAAAGACAAGAAACTGAGAAAAAAGGAGGGAAGAGAAAGAATGGGTGGAAATGAGAGGAAAGACAAGAAACTGAGAAAAAAGGAGGGAAGAGAAAGAATGGGTGGAAATGAGAGGAAAGACAAGAAAATGATAGAAATAGAAGGGAAGCGAAAGAATGGATGGAAATGAGAGAAAAGACAAGAAACTGAGAAAAAAGGAGGGAAGAGAAAGAATGGGTGGAAATGAGAGGAAAGACAAGAAACTGATAAAAAAGGAGGGAAGAGAGAGAATGGGTGGAAATGAGAGGAAAGACAAGAAAATGATAGAAATAGAAGGGAAGAGAAAGAATGGGTGGAAATGAGAGGAAAGACAAGAAACTGATAAAAAAGGAGGGAAGAGAGAGAATGGGTGGAAATGAGAGGAAAGACAAGAAAATGATAGAAATAGAAGGGAAGAGAAAGAATGGGTGGAAATGAGAGGAAAGACAAGAAACTGAGAAAAAAGGAGGGAAGAGAAAGAATGGGTGGAAATGAGAGGAAAGACAAGAAACTGAGAAAAAAGGAGGGAAGAGAAAGAATGGGTGGAAATTAGAGGAAAGACAAGAAACTGATAAAAAAGGAGGGAAGAGAGAGAATGGGTGGAAATGAGAGGAAAGACAAGAAAATGATAGAAATAGAAGGGAAGAGAAAGAATGGGTGGAAATGAGAGGAAAGACAAGAAACTGATAAAAAAGGAGGGAAGAGAGAGAATGGGTGGAAATGAGAGGAAAGACAAGAAAATGATAGAAATAGAAGGGAAGAGAAAGAATGGGTGGAAATGAGAGGAAAGACAAGAAACTGAGAAAAAAGGAGGGAAGAGAAAGAATGGGTGGAAATGAGAGGAAAGACAAGAAACTGAGAAAAAAGGAGGGAAGAGAAAGAATGGGTGGAAATGAGAGGAAAGACAAGAAACTGAGAAAAAAGGAGGGAAGAGAAAGAATGGGTGGAAATGAGAGGAAAGACAAGAAACTGAGAAAAAAGGAGGGAAGAGAAAGAATGGGTGGAAATGAGAGGAAAGACAAGGAACTGATAAAAAAGGAGGGAAGAGAAAGAATGGGTGGAAATGAGAGGAAAGACAAGGAACTGATAAAAAAGGAGGGAAGAGAAAGAATGGGTGGAAATGAGAGGAAAGACAAGGAACTGATAAAAAAGGAGGGAAGAGAAAGAATGGGTGGAAATGAGAGGAAAGACAAGAAACTGAGAAAAAAGGAGGGAAGAGAAAGAATGGGTGGAAATGAGAGGAAAGACAAGAAACTGAGAAAAAAGGAGGGAAGAGAAAGAATGGGTGGAAATGAGAGGAAAGACAAGAAACTGATAAAAAAGGAGGGAAGAGAAAGAATGGGTGGAAATGAGAGGAAAGACAAGGAACTGATAAAAAAGGAGGGAAGAGAAAGAATGGGTGGAAATGAGAGGAAAGACAAGGAACTGATAAAAAAGGAGGGAAGAGAAAGAATGGGTGGAAATGAGAGGAAAGACAAGGAACTGAGAAAAAAGGAGGGAAGAGAAAGAATGGGTGGAAATGAGAGGAAAGACAAGGAACTGATAAAAAAGGAGGGAAGAGAGAGAATGGGTGGAAATGAGAGGAAAGACAAGAAAATGATAGAAATAGAAGGGAAGAGAAAGAATGGGTGGAAATGAGAGGAAAGACAAGAAACTGAGAAAAAAGGAGGGAAGAGAAAGAATGGGTGGAAATGAGAGGAAAGACAAGGAACTGATAAAAAAGGAGGGAAGAGAAAGAATGGATGGAAATGAGAGGAAAGACAAGGAACTGAGAAAAAAGGAGGGAAGAGAAAGAATGTATAGAAATGAGAGAAAAGAAAAGGAAATGATAGAAATAGGAGGGAAGCGAAAGAATGGGTGGAAATGAGAGGAAAGACAAGGAACTGAGAAAAAAGGAGGGAAGAGAAAGAATGTATAGAAATGAGAGGAAAGACAAGGAAATGATAGAAATAGGAGAGAAGGGAAAGAATGGGTGGAAATGAGAGGAAAGACAAGGAACTGATAGAAATAGGAGAGAAGAGAGAGAATGGGTGGAAATGAGAGAAAAGACAAGGAAATGATAGAAATAGGAGGGAAGAGAAAAAATGGGTGGAAATGAGAGAAAAGACAAGGAACTGATAGAAATAGGAGGGAAGAGAGAGAATGGGTGGAAATGAGAGGAAAGACAAGAAAATGATAGAAATAGAAGGGAAGAGAAAGAATGGGTGGAAATGAGAGGAAAGACAAGAAAATGATAGAAATAGAAGGGAAGAGAAAGAATGAGTGGAAATGAGAGGAAAGACAAGAAAATGATAGAAATAGGAGGGAAGAGAAAGAATGAGTGGAAATGAGAGGAAAGACAAGAAAATGATAGAAATAGGAGGGAAGAGAAAGAATGGGTGGAAATGAGAGAAAAGAGGAGGGATTTGTGTAGATATGAGCGTGAAGAGAATGAATGATCTGTATGGAAGGAAAGATCGGTTGGTGGTAGAGAGAACAGAGATCCTTACCGCAGTGTGGACCATATCAGCTCTGTTTGTCCTCATTTTGACGACACATTCGTGTACATTGATGCTGCCTTGGGATTCCGCCTGGTTCAGTAGGTAGTCCAAGGCAATATAGGTCCCCGTTCGTCCCACTCCGGCACTAAAAGCATAACATTCGTCACATCACCAACTTATCACAAAATGATTATTGTTATAAAATATACGACAATCTTAGGAAATAGAACAATTATCTGGTAAAGAGATTAATTCTCTTATAAAAAGATTTGATATTATATTAAAACAATATTCAGTGTGTATCTTCAAAAACTACGTACCTGTGATTGTATACAATCCTTTGTTTGCTGAAAGTGTGTGACCATGACAATTATCATGTGACCATGCCATTTATCATGTGACCATATGAGAATGAGCATGTGACGTCACCTACCTACAGTGAACGACGACTGGTGCATCACTAGTGGTGACCTTGACTTTGTCGTGGAACTCCACGAGAGGTGTGACATATTTTGGAATTTCTTTATCGGGCCACGAGAGGAACTGAGCGTGCTTCACTGACCTCATATCACCATTCTACAAATACAGACATACAAATAGACACAACTTCACCTGAATGAGATATCTGCACTTGTAGTGAGGTACATGTACCCACGGGATCTGAGAATTAGTTACAGTCAGATTATATAATCATCCCACTAGAGTGTCCTAAAGAAGACGTTTTAGAGGTCTAGATAAAACCCGGTAAAAATCATATTCTACATGGTATTATATATGAGAAGGGTGGAAAGCTCACAGACTCAGAATTTCTAACCTGTCTACCTTTAGCGGCTATAAAAACACATTTCTAGCACATCTTTTAAAAACGGTTACTACCGTTGGAAAGAGCGATAATTTTCCTTTCAAAATCATCCTACACATCTATACAAAGTGCCGTCACAAAGACGATTTAAGCCCCATTATGACCTAGTTGGCACACAACATCCGGAGGACGTTTTTATTAGGTCCGATCGCAACGTTGCATTTAGGTTGCATTTAGGTTGCAAATGAAAGTTTGGGGAACGTTTTTTGACAACGTCCGCCGAATGTTTTCATATGTTTTCACAACGTTTGTATGTTACGTTGTTTATTTTCATTATTCTAGTATTTAGAAGTACAATAACAACAAAATATAGTGTTCATATAATATTTTAATGTCTTCTGCTCATCCTGCATGAATTAGGCGCATCAACTTCCACCCAGACTGTTTGTGTAGGAGCCATTTCACGTACTTCCGTGTGTACTTATGTAAGCATTTTCATCTGTAAAGGAAAAACAGAATAAAATATTAAACGTCTATATAATGATTTAGACGATATATTTTTCATATACCGGTACGTTATTACATAAATAAAAACACAAATAGGATTCTGGCACATCAGGGAATTTGTATAAGTTACATGTATATGTGTATACATACTCATAATACTGACTACACACATAGATAAAATAACTTACCGCGATATGATATAATAAACACATTCTTTTAAAAACAAGTTTGTATAGGAATCCATAAAGACTTACCTTGAAATATCTGTCGATATCTGGAAGTTAGCTTGTTTGGATGCTGTCGAGCCTAAGAAATGTTATCCGTGTGAAGCACATGTGTACACAAAGTTTGAATGAACAAAGAACCGGAAGTGATAATAACCGCGCAAACACCAAACAAATCTTTACGAGTTTCCACTCCTAGTTTCTGTAGTGTGCGGGTAAATTTGTAAAATATCATATAAATAAAATCACAATTTATTGGTATAAAAAGACGCTGTATTCTAAAGATTTTAATTTTTTGTTTTAAATAGTTAATACCGACCCCTAGCGGATAAACTTTAAAATGAAAGGGAGGTAACACAACTCTTTTATCATAACTCGGTAGTTTACATATTTGACGTAATAATCGGTATGTAAACTTGGTATTCATAATTATACTTTTTGTTTTGTTTTCATCTATTCAATTAATACCTATAGTATCTGTAATTCGAAAAATAAAACTATTTACAAGTACAAAAAATGATTAATTATTTTTTAATTAGTTAATAATTATTGAAAAAATATAAGGCCTTCTTGTATGTATCACTATTTGAATAGATTCATTCGCTTTCCTTTAAAAGTTGTTTCCAACAATAATACTTTTTGAAATATATTAAATTATTGTCAAAGTTTTTTTCCTAACCATATAAAAACATTCTCGGGACGTCACATGCTAATGTCGTGAGGACGTTTGGAGAAAAACGTTCTCACAACATTGTCAGAATGTCCCCGACGTCGCAACCTAAATAAAACGTTGCCAAAACGTTGTCCGGACGTTATGTGCCCACTGGGGTCAAACATTACTCTAGATTATGAAAAGTCGTCCAATCAAATATAATTTGATATAATATGCATGACGAGGCCTCCGCAGCAATCTCATTGGCTGGCTATAAAATAAGAAGATGAAATATTGTACAATTCTACAACAAGAGGCACAAGGGCCTTAACAGTGATCTGATTACCTTGTTAATAGTCGTATTGGAAATTGATTAGAAATGGTGTCATGGTGGCCATCTTCGATTTGGAATCAACCCAAAAAATAACAACACTTCGTCGGCACCATGTCAGGATCATATGTCAGGCAAGTTTCAGAAAAATGGCACCGGTAGAACTTGAGAAGAAGTTCAAAACGTGAAAAGTTAACGCACGGCGGACGGCGTACAACCATGCACGAAACATGATGCCTGACCCGCCAAACATAACTAAGGTCAAACTACCATGGTGGTTTTTAAGCTCAAACTGACAAATTGTCCACATGGAAACGTATTGTCTAATGTGGGAGTTAATAGAGGAACGTTACAGACGCCAGCTATACACACACACAACTCTGTCATTAAAAAGATAATAATCTCACTGCACATATCTAATCTTTACTGGAGGCTTTACCGAGTTCAGATTGAGATTAGAAATCCGGAAGTCAGCGTATCGTTCTACGTCATCACAGGTTATAGTGATGTCACCATATACCACCTCTTCACCCTCCTCTGGCCAGTATTGCATACACTTGGTTACCTGGGAAAAATCAACAACATTTGGTTACCTGGGAAATATAAACAACATTTGGTTACCTGGGAAACATAAACAGCATTTGGTTTCCAAGGAAACATAAACAACTTTTAGTTACCTTGGAAACATAAACAACATTTGGTTACCTGGGAAATATCAACAACATTTGGTTACCTGAGAAATATCAACAACGTTTGATTACTCGGGAAACATAAACAACATTTGGTTACTCGGGAAACATAAACAACATTTGGTTACCTGGGAAACATAAACAACATTTGGTTACCTGGGAAATATCAAGAACATTTGGTTACCTAGGAAACATAAACAACTTTTAGTTACCTGGGAAACATAAACAACATTTGGTTACCCGGGAAACATAAAAAAAACATTTGGTTACCTTGGAAATATCAACATAAGTATGACTAGGAAAAACTCGTTAAAGTTGGTAACCATGACAACACTAAGTGAAATTCCCAGCAACTTGAGTACATTATAACATCTTGATGTGCATGGTTACCATGGCCACGCTCCCATAACCCTATTAGTAACCATGGCAACATATACTTAATATTGATAGTATTTACACCAGCCTCCTAATAAAATATGTCATATAAATGGCCCACGCACCAATTCCAACAACTACATATGTATACAATTATGAAACAGTATGTATATCTGTAGATCATCAGCTACCCTTCCACAACGTGGTAACCATGACTACAGTCGTATGAAGAACAACAATGTCGCAATAATAGGAACCTTAAAATATACCTACCCCTCCCTCCACTAGTGTGGTAACCATGACAACAATATATCTACCCCTCCCTCCACATTGTTGGTAACCATGACAATAATATACCTACCCCTCCTTCCACAAGGTCGGTAACCATGACAACAATATACCAACCTAGCCCTCCCCAGGTTGGTAACATCCACAAGGTTGGTAACCATGACAAAAATAAACCTCCAATAAACCTCCATTAGGTTGGTAACCATGACAACACTACACCTACCTCTCCCTCCACAAGGTTGGTAATCATGACAACAATATACCTACCTCTCCCTCCACAAGGTTGGTAACCATGACAACAATATACCTACCTCTCCCTCCACAAGATTGGTAATCATGACAACAATATACCTACCTCTCTCTCCACAAGGTTGGTAACCATGACAACAATATACCTACCTCTCCATCCACAAGGTTGGTAACCATGACAACAATATACCTACCTCTCCCTCCACAAGGTTGGTAACCATGACAACAATATACCTACCTCTCCATCCACAAGGTTGGTAACCATGACAACAATATACCTACCTCTCCCTCCACAAGGTTGGTAATCATGACAACACTACACATACCTCTCCCTCCACAAGGTTGGTAACCATGACAACAATATACCTACCCCTCCCTCCACAAGGTTGGTAACCATGACAATAATATACCTACCCCTCCCTCCATAAGGTTGGTAACCATGACAACAATATACCTACCTCTCCCTCCACAAGGTTGGTAACCATGACAACAATATACCTACCTCTCCCTCCACAAGGTTGGTAACCATGACAACAATATACCTACCTCTCCCTCCACAAGGTTGGTAACCATGACAACAATATACCTACCTCTCCCTCCACAAGGTTGGTAACCATGACAACAATATACCTACCTCTCCCTCCACCAGGTTGGTAGCCATGACAACAGTATACATACCTCTCCCTCCACAAGGTTGGTAACCATGACAACAATATACCTACCTCTCCCTCCACCAGGTTGGTAACCATGACAACAATATACCTACCTCTCCCTCCACCAGGTTGGTAACCATGACAACAATATACCTACCTCTCCCTCCACCAGGTTGGTAACCATAACAACAATATACCTACCTCTCCCTCCACCAGGTTGGTAACCATAACAACAATATACCTACCTCTCCCTCCACCAGGTTGGTAACCATGACAATAATATACCTACCTCTCCCTCCACAAGGTTGGTAACCATGACAATAATATACCTACCTCTCCCTCCACCAGGTTGGTAACCATGACAATAATATACCTACCTCTCCCTCCACCAGGTTGGTAACCATGACAACAATATACCTACCTCTCCCTCCACCAGGTTGGTAACCATGACAACAATATACCTACCTCTCCCTCCACCAGGTTGGTAACCATGACAATAATATACCTACCTCTCCCTCCACCAGGTTGGTAACCATGACAAGAGTATACAAAGCGCTTCCTCCATTATGTTGGTAACCATGACAACAATATACATACCCCTCCCTTCACAAGGTTGGTAACCATGGCAATAATATACCTACCCCTCCCTCCACCAGGTTGGCAACCATGACGATACTCTGGCAGTTGAGTTGCCACACCATTCTCCAGAAATCATTGACCATGTTTTCAGTCGGACCTTAAATGAAATGAACATTTTACCAACAAAAATAAAGAACAGAATATTTCTGAGAATGGTTCACATTTCATCAGAAATACGACATCTGATGAAGAAATAATAAAACTTACCTTGACATGCTACATAAGCATTGGAAGACTGGAACCCCTGTAACATATATAAATATAGAGATCACATATAGAGATTAGATATAGAGATTAGATATATAGAGATCATATATAGAGATGGGTTGTATAGATATGGGTTATATAGATATGGGTTATATAGATATTAGATATAGATATTAGATATAGAGATGAGATATAGAGATGAGTTATATAGAGATAAGATATAGAGATGAGTTATATAGAGATAAGATATAGAGAAATGAGTTATATAGAGATAAGATATAGAGATAAGATAGAGATATGAGTTATATAGAGATAAGATAGAGATATGAGTTATATAAAGATTAGATATAGAGATAATATATAGAGATGAGTTATTTAGAGATAAGATATAGAGATGAGTTATATAGAGATAAGATATAGAGATGAGATATAGAGATGAGTTATATAGAGATAAGATATAGAGATGAGATATAGAGATGAGTTATATAGAGATAAGATATAGAGATGAGTTATATAGAGATAAGATATAGAGATGAGTTATATAGAGATAAGATACAGAGATAAGATAGAGATATGAGTTATATAGAGATAAGATAGAGATATGAGTTATATAAAGATTAGATATAGAGATAAGATATAGAGATGAGTTATTTAGAGATAAGATAGAGAGATGAGTTATATAGAGATAAGATATAGAGATGAGTTATATAGAGATAAGATATAGAGATTACTTATATAGAGATAAGATAGAGAGATGAGTTATATAGAGATAAGATAGAGAGATGAGTTATATAGAGATAAGTTATATAGAGATAAGATACAGAGATAAGATAGAGAGATGAGTTATATAGAGATAAGATATAGAGATTAGTTATATAGAGATAAGATATAGAGATAAGATATAGAGATGAGTTATATAGAGATAAGATATAGAGATGAAATATATAGAGATAAGAAATAGAGATGAGTTATATAGAGATAAGGTATAGAGATAAGATATAGAGATGAGTTATATAGAGATAAGATAGAGAGATGGTTATATAGAGATGGTTATATAGAGATAAGATATAGAGATGAGTTATATAAAGATAAGATATAGAGATAAGTTATATAGAGATAAGATATAGAGATGAGTTATATAGAGATAAGAAATAGAGATGAGTTATATAGAGATAAGGTATAGAGATAAGTTATATAGAGATAGGCTATAGAGATGGGTTATATAGAGATAAGATATAGAGATGAGTTATATAGAGATTAGAGAGATTAGATATATAGAGATTAGATAGAGAGATGATTGATATAGAGATAAGATATAGAGATGAGTTATATAGAGATAAGATAGAGAGATGAGTTATATAGAGATACGATAGAGAGATGAGTTATTTAGAGTTAAGATATAGAGATGAGTTATATAGAGATAAGAAATAGAGAAATGAGTTATATAGAGATAAGATATAGAGATTAGATATAGAGATGAGTTTTATAGAGATAAGATAGAGAGATGGTTATATAGAGATAAGATATTGAGATGAGTTATATAGAGATTAGATATAGAGATAAGTTATACAGAGATTAGATATAGAGATAAGTTATATAGAGATAAGATATAGAGATGAGTTATATAAAGATAAGATATAGAGATAAGTTATATAGAGATAAGATATAGAGATAGGTTATATATAGATAAGATATAGAGATGAAATATATAGAGATCAGATGTAGAGATGAGTTATATAGAGATTAGATATATAGAGATCAATATTTAAATATCGCCTCTATGCATAATCTATAAATAGATTTGTAACGAATCCTCAGATCAGTGTGGCCATACTCACATCAATGTAGGAGGCGTTGATGTAGTCTGTGAAGTTATTATCGTCCAGTTCCAGCACTACCCTGGAGTGGTCATCTGTAACACAGTATAACACATGTTTTGTCTATATAATCTTACCAACAAGGAAAGCATTTACACATGCGTAAATGCAGTGGTTGCCACATAAAAATACAGTGACAAACCTAAACACGGAAGTAGTGTGAATCCGACAAACCTATTGTATCTATATAGAAAATGATCAACATCAACCTGAGTTTGTGTATGAAGGTATATCAGAACATAAAGTGTTAATGATATTTTGTGTGATAATAGAAACTATATTCTGTTTACTCTCTGTACTTGATGACAACATTCCCCGCCAAATTGAAGCAAGCTTTTCAAATATTTAATCACTCGACCAGCTGTGAATTTTATTTTTTGTTGTTGTTTACTAATGTGTAATTTTTTTACAAATATCCCAGCATGACAACTGGCGAACCAGTCGTCCCACACCCTGTATGCTGAGCGCTAAGCAGGAGTAGAAACTGTCACTTCTAAAGACTATGGTTTGTCTCGACATGGGAACAGAACCCAGAGCCTTCCTCACATAGGGCGAGCGCTCAACCAAAGCCCAAAACTAAGGTGGTGTCAAGGGAGACGCTTAACGATCACTTACGCCCTACCTACAGGGTTCGCCCGTTGTCAGTATAATGTGACTGGGTGGGGTGTGTTGTTTTGTGTCATCGGCGGCATGCTTCAGTGATATAGCACTATAAAAAGGACAACAGTTCCACTATACAAGAAGACACAACATGAAAATATCGCAGTCTCCCAAAATACACCCCCGAACTTCATACACACAACACACCGCATACGTTGGAGGTCATCCTTACATGACACTGGCTGTTAATAGGACGTTGATTTAATCAAACAAGCAAACTAACATGACAAAAATGAAAATTGCTTCTTTAATAATGAAAATTGCTTCTTTAATAAAGTACATATAACAAGTACAATCATCGCAATATGTCTACTTACATGGATACACATTCTTGTATCTGTTTTTTGTTGTGTTTTCTGGACGCAAGGCGGCATCGTGTGGATGTTGAAGGCCCTGGGGCAGAGTCTGTACGGGACAGAGAATATAAACATTAACAAAGGCCCTGGGGCAGGGTCTGTACCGGATAGAGGCTATAAACACATTAACAAAGGTCCTGGGGCAGGGTCTGTACCGGATAGAGGATATAAACACATTAACAAAGACCCTGGGGCAGGGTCTGTACCGGATAGAGGATATAAACACATTAACAAAGACCCTGGGGCAGGGTCTGTACCGGATAGAGGATATAAACACATTAACAAAGACCCTGGGGCAGGGTCTGTACCGGATAGAGGATATAAACACATTAACAAAGGCCCTGGGGCAGGGTCTGTACCGGATAGAGGATATAAACACATTAACAAGGCCTGGGGCAGGGTCTGTACATAGAGGATATAAACATTAACAAAGGCCCTGGGGCAGGGTCTGTACGGGATAGAGGATATAAACATTAACAAAGGCCCTGGGGCAGGGTCTGTACCGGATAGAGGATATAAACACATTAACAAAAGGCCCTGGGGCAGGGTCTGTACCGGATAGAGGATATAAACACATTAACAAAGGCCCTGGGGCAGGGTCTGTACCGGATAGAGGATATAAACACATTAACAAAGACCCTGGGGCAGGGTCTGTACCGGATAGAGGATATAAACACATTAACAAAGGCCCTGGGGCAGGGTCTGTACCGGATAGAGGATATATAAACACATTAACAAAGGCCCTGGGGCAGGGTCTGTACCGGATAGAGGATATAAACACATTAACAAAGGTCCTGGGGCAGGGTCTGTACCGGATAGAGGATATAAACACATTAACAAAGGCCCTGGGGCAGGGTCTGTACCGGATAGAGGATATAAACACATTAACAAAGGTCCTGGGGCAGGGTCTGTACCGGATAGAGGATATAAACACATTAACAAAGACCCTGGGGCAGGGTCTGTACCGGATAGAGGATATAAACACATTAACAAAGACCCTGGGGCAGGGTCTGTACCGGATAGAGGATATAAACACATTAACAAAGACCCTGGGGCAGGGTCTGTACCGGATAGAGGATATAAACACATTAACAAAGGCCCTGGGGCAGGGTCTGTACCGGATAGAGGATATAAACACATTAACAAAGGCCCTGGGGCAGGGTCTGTACCGGATAGAGGATATAAACACATTAACAAAGGCCCTGGGGCAGGGTCTGTACCGGATAGAGGATATAAACACATTAACAAAGGTCCTGGGGCAGGGTCTGTACCGGATAGAGGATATAAACACATTAACAAAGGCCCTGGGGCAGGGTCTGTACCGGATAGAGGATATAAACATTAACAAAGGCCCTGGGGCAGGGTCTGTACCGGATAGAGGATATAAACACATTAACAAAGGCCCTGGGGCAGGGTCTGTACCGGATAGAGGATATAAACACATTAACAAAGACCCTGGGGCAGGGTCTGTACCGGATAGAGGATATAAACACATTATTATTGGTCCTTCATGGCCTTCTAAAGCAGAAAGTAAGATTAAAAAACACCACATTTTATCAATACAAAAACCGGGACCCACTAGAATTTCCAACCAAATCATTGACTGTTATATCAAATGTTTCTCCATGTGAACCTTATATGTGTACTGTATATAAATTAATTTCAATCTGTTGTTTTATCTACATAGTATTTTTTAGAATACTAAGTTAAATATAAATGTAAGTAAGATTGCCATATCCGTGTGTAATATTGGATTTATCATTCAGAAACACCCATTGTTAATGCCTTCGGTCAGGGGACGGCACCCTGAAGAACTCAACGTTTGGAAAATACTGAGCCTTAAAGAGTACTATCTGCCTGGTTGTGATGTTACTAAAGGAATCTTGACGAATATGAATATTGTTGTTTATAAAGAGTCCATGCGCTATATATGGAACGTCACGTGACCATATATAAGTATTAGCCAATAAGAATAGTTTAAGAGCTTATCTATTATACATATATACAATGTTGTACATGTTTACCAATACTGGGACACCATAAGTACTAATGAGATTAATACCGGTTACCCGATAACGTTTGTGCGGGACTATTGTTTCTATTGGTGATGGAATGACGTCAAAATATAATATCCCGTGCTAGTTAACGTCATTCTAGCGGGAAGATTATGAACAGTTACGTTTCATCACAACTGGAGATACTAGACCCGCACAAACGTTATCAGATATCATGTGGTACGAGAATTAGTTCCATTAATTAAAAATATGTTTCTACCGCATGTTCCATTTCGAAGCCTCGATCTGCCGTCATTATCTGGGTCATGTAGGTCGAGTAATCCTGAACTTTGACCCCTTTGGTGCCATCGAGAAGAACAAATGAGGATTTGACGACTTTTTCTGTTGACAGATGTGATCCGCCCATATGTGGTGTGGGGGCGGCGCCAGTGGCGAAATAGGCAGACACGTGACTTCCGCTGTGGGCGTCGGCTGCCTGAAAACGGTACCATGAGTTAATTTAATATTCAGCAAATATTAACCTTCGATCTAGTTCACAAACGAAGAAGTCTGAAAATTCAGTGTGGTCGGATAATGTAATAGCTAGTTCAGTCAATCCTCATAAAACTAGCTGACGGGGGTTCAAATGTCAGCACAGACATAAAAGGTCAGAGGTGACACGCACTAATCTTCCACAATAGCTCTTCTCTCGCGCTTACATCCGGGTCATAGTAGGAGATTAGTGTAAATTGTATATGTTTCGCAATCGATGTGCAATATTTTTTTTCTCTACAATACCTATAATCTGTACATGTTATCCGAGGATTGGTCCTAACATACATGGACCGATTTCTCGAAAAGAAAGTGTAGACTTAAAAATTTAAGTCATTTTTTCTCTTTATAAGGGAAATTGTTTTTGTATTAATTAAGGCATGTTTGTGCTATTTAGTGTGCCCATACGGACGACCAAAACGAAAAAAACACCAAACAAATAAACTAAGTCTAAGGCAACACATTAATTAAAAAAATGAAATTGTGAAAAACTCTGATGAAATCACAACAAATTAAAACAATCAAATCATGTTCTGAAACATGTATTAAATGAATGGCAAACTGTTTTGAAAGTTTCATTTAAAGAAAATATGAAAACATAAATCGCGTGCAGCAAAAATGTAATTTCAAGATGTACACTAAAAAGTGGAAATTTCGTTATGTGTTCTCGACTAAGAATATGGTGTTGTGGACAAAAAACATAGAAATGTTACAGCATAGAGAACATAACAGAGACGGTACTTTTTGTGTTTCCTTTAAAGTGTGAACAAAGATCTCAGTACATATGCAGGGTATACGACATTCTCAAAGTTGTGTCATATTATACTCATTACAGCATCATTAAGTATTTTTTGGTGTGTCTAGACAGACACTGAAAATAGTGAGCCTCCCAGTAAAAATGTAATTTCAAGATGTACACTAAAAAGTGGAAATTTCGTTATGTGTTCTCGACTAAGAATATGGTGTTGTGGACAAAAAACATAGAAATGTTACAGCATAGAGAACATAACAGAGACGGTACTTTTTGTGTTTCCTTTAAAGTGTGAACAAAGATCTCAGTACATATGCAGGGTATACGACATTCTCAAAGTTGTGTCATATTATACTCATTACAGCATCATTAAGTATTTTTTGGTGTGTCTAGACAGACACTGAAAATAGTGAGCCTCCCACTAAAATCGTGAACCTTCCACTAAAATCGGGGACCTCCCACTAACATAGTGAACATCACACTCAAATCTTGAACCTCAAATACAATCTTGAACCTCCCACTAAAATCTTGAACCTCCCACTAAAAACGTGAACCTCCCACTAAAATCTTGAACCTCCCACTAAAATCGTGAACCTCCCACTAAAATCTTCCACTAAAATCTTGAACCTCCCACTAAAATCTTGAACCTCAAATACAATCTTGAACCTCCCACTAACATCGTGAACCTCCCACTAAAATCTTGAACATCTCACTAAAATCGTGAACCTCCCACTAACATCGTGAACTTCCCACTAAAATCGTGAACCTCCCACTAAAATCTTGAACCTCCCACTAAAATCGTAAACCTCCCACTTAATACATGAACCGCCCACGAAAATCGTAAGCCACGGATCCCACTACAATCACGAATATCCCGAAACAGTAAAAAGTTGGCATCACTGAATTTTTATGAGCGAAACTTTCCCTCTTTGTTTATTTCAGAGTTATCTGCCCTTGTGGGTAAGTATTGATCTTTATATCATGTTTTATTTGTAAAATTTTGATGTCACAATCTATACAATGTACCAACTGGTAAGGGAGATAACTTTAGTATTTCATATTTCATCATCTGTTTTATGTTGTTACAAAACAAACAAACAAAAAGTAAACAAACAAACAAAATGCAATAAAATAATGCCCAGATCATCAAGCGCAATGGTTCACGTCGATTGGTAAGTTCCAAACAATACGTATCAATATCTGTTGAAAACAGAAATCGCCTGTATACTATAACATGTCTACAAAAAACAATAAGAAGTTTGTGATACCGTGTATGTGTTCCAGTCTTAGTCAATCAGAAGTTTGTGATACCGTTAGAAACCAGTGACAGCGCTTAAATATCCTTTCTGGCCATCGACATTTGAGTAAATCACGCACAATATTATAGATTATACAAGATAGGTTTGGTATATACACCGTGTTAAATGTCAATCACTACTGGAATTACTTAATTATAAAGAAGTATATTCCTATGATACGTGAGTAAGAAATAAAATGTTTACTTGACAGAGTACAGAAATGATACACATGTAACGTCATGTTACCCAAATTGGCACGCTACCCAAAATGGCACACTTTTTGATAATATTGCTTCCGTTTTAATTCACTTTGGAAATTTTCTTTCAGCTGTTGCTATAATTATTCCCTGATCATCATGAAATACTTTAATGGTGATATTTCCACATGACCATAGCTAGGAGGGATTTTGTTCAGCTATAAACTTGAGAAAATACCTAAAATCAAGTGTTACGGTAAATATTGCCCCGTGCGATGACTCTAGTTTTCCACTTTTCGCTCAATAGTCTGCTCTAAAAAGTGTGGAAATGGTATAAACTATGTCTAGAACATTAATCAATTAAGTTGTCAGTTACTTGGTAGTTTCATAGTTCAGAGCTGTTTTATCCTCAAAATGTTGATTTTCTAGTACGGAGATTTTTCATCTGCGATAATGTGCGCATGCGAAATGAAACAAAGGTGCGCTCGAATAGCACTTACACATCCAAGAGTTACTTCCCTTATGCCATTTATATGTTTATTTAACAGTAAAACACACACAAAGCTTAAAAGGGCAAAATATGCTTAAATATTGTCGTAAAAATTATGTAAGAAAGGTAAGTGATAACCATAAAGATGAAATTTTACCTGCGTAATGACTACATTGATTTTCACGTAAATCATCCAAATAATATATATGGAGAAAAGTGTTCAATGGCATTAATTGTTGATTTTTTTTATTGTAGTTTCAATATAAGTCAAATCATATTTGAAATATCCTGATATTTTTCTATGCTCACTGTTTTTACCTGGGTGTGCCAATCTGGGTACCCGCACCTGGTTGATATTTATGGAAACACGTGCAGAAAGAATTCCAAACATAGACCAACGGACAGATGATAGGCTCTATTTGTAAGATTGATACAAAAATTGGAATTATATTGCAATCAGAAAAATAGATGCTTAAAAATAAGAAAAATGTGTGCCAATCTGGGTTACATGACGTTATCATCTGACTCGTGGACAGAACATCGTATATAAGACCACTAACAGAACATTTACATGGTAACTAAGGTCAACTACACAACACTTAAATGATAACTAAGGTCAACTACACAACACTTACATGGTAACTAAGGTCAACTACACAACACTTACATGGTAACTAAGGTCAACTACACAACACTTACATGGTAACTAAGGTCAACTACACAACACTTACATGGTAACTAAGGTCAACTACACAACACTTACATGGTAACTAAGGTCAACTACACAACACTTACATGGTAACTAAGGTCAACTACACAACACTTACATGGTAACTAAGGTCAACTACACAACACTTACATGGTAACTAAGATGACTATCTGGTGCGTGGATACTCAGCTGTTCACCGACCTGTCCGTACTTAGATCCAGCGCCATAAAATCCACTTCCGGAGCTGATGTTGTCCAGTCCGCTATTATACCCTATAAAAACAGCATACACCATTGTGACGTCACGATATAATGACGTCATTTCAATATTTGTTATATTTAAGCATTGAATGTCTCTTAGTTGGCATTCATAGCCATGTGCATGCCAACTGGACAGAGGCAAATTCCATCAAGCGCACTTGCTTGGCTATGAATTCAAACTAAAAAAACGATCAATGCTTATATTTACATTTGTTTACTTAAAGATTAACTTGAATAGATTTTTTATGTTATGGAGATATAACACAAAAATCTGAGTGTACTCTAAATGAACCGCGAAGCGGTTTATGATGAGAGTACACTCAGATTTTTGTGTTATATCTCTATAACATAAAAAATCTATTCAAATTAATCCTTATAATTCAATTAACAAAAGATAATCTCTTCAATATTCAAAATTCATTTTGGGACTCGTTTGTCTATGGAATCATTACGCCGTCATCTCAGCCAATCAGAAGCAACGTAACAAACGGCGACGCCATTTTTTTCTTTATGGGCTGATAAAATAAATTTTAAAGCCAATGAAAATGCTCGTAACAAGCAAAATTGAATTTTATGATGATATCCCAAGGGATTTAGCATACATAATTAATCATTCGTTATCGTCAAGGATGGAACAGCCATTTGAACAGCCGTTATTCTCTCTCTATATGTCTTAGCTTGGGAATGTGTGCAAACATCGTGAGATTTGTCTCATGTGGCATGTCACAAGCCGTCTTCGTGTGTCTCCCGCAAAAATCGTGAGAGCTGACAACCCTGATTCAGACCTTTGAAATATGACGTCACTAGGCCTAGACTATACCTTTGTTGACAGTACCACCATTAGCCGTTACCAAGGCGATGTTTCCATTCATCAGGGTCGTTCGGTCGTTTGCATTACGTCTGAATAGAAATGATAATAAAGTATACGATTATAGGACGAGTTACCTCCCCTGTCACCGATTTACACGTGTGAAATCAAGTACAAGTTTGTGCATGCCAAACAAATCCATATACTATGCCAAGGTAACACTTACCGGCGACATATACAACAGCAGATGATAGCGATGATAATGGGGATTATTATTCCCCCGGCGACAGACAGTCCTATTATCAGGGCAAGGTCCTTCGTGTTGTCAGGTTCCGCAATCACTGTCGGTAAAAATCACAAAAATATCAACCAATGTCGATAGAATTGACAAGAATATCAACCAATGTCGATAGAAATAACAAGAATATCAACCAATGTCGATAAAAATCACAAAAATATCAACCAATGTCGATAAAAATCACAAAAAAATCAATCACTGTCGATACAAATCACAAAAATATCAATCACTGTCGATAAAAATCACAAAAAAATCAATCACTGTCGGTAAAAATCACAAAAATATCAACCAATGTCGATAGAAATGACAAGAATATCAACCAATGTCGATAGAAATGACAAGAATATCAACCAATGTCGACAGAATATCATGATCAACTGTTACATAATCGCGTATCACATGTAGACATCATAATACAAGTTGACGTTTTCTTACTCATCAATTTCGATCGTATCGAGTACGTAACATCTATACGGCATTAAAATGTAAATATTGAAAGATTCAAATTAAACTGCATTTCTTAATTTGATTTCCTTGCACAAAAACATCGATTGGTATTTAAACTATTTCTAAGGCGGGGTATCTAACTAATATACTAGGGGAAGCGTTATATAAACTTATGCGGTGTAACGACAGAATGGATAACGAGTTAGTACACAAAGGGAGATAATGCCCGTTTTCAATTGTAAAGAGAATATAATGTGGCGATTGTCTCCCTTTAACTTAACATGGCGGTAAAACGTGTTCAATTAATTTTCATAATTCAATATATTCCCGTGAATCTTCTAGTCTTGGTCTTATTTTCTATCTATGATGTCATTCGCCGCTGTATTTAAGCCAATCAGATGCGACGTTACAAATTGTAATATTTATGCTATGAGACGATAAACATCGATTTTTAAGCCAATGAAAATGCTTGTTATATGTACAAGCAAGAACGAATCATAGGTGTACTGTAAATTGTTTTCTATTCGTTTTCTATATTTCTTTCACAAAAAAAAAACAAAAAAAAACGGACACCATTGAAGTTGGATTATTGAGTTAGTGGTTATTCATGATCATTGGCATCCTCGATACTCCAGGGGTTCCGATCACTTACAATCTCTACACCCCTGGACTATCTCACAGTAAAACTGGAGGCAACAGAACAGAACAGGTAACTGAGTCCTTTGATGTACATCAAAACAGCCGTATAACGGTACACTGTGGCTGACTGTGTGGCTTTGATGTTAGGCATTCGCTCTCTCTGTAGTCTTCAAAGGAAATCTTTGCTGGCCTGTGATTGGTCAAATGTTTTCCGCTGAGCTGCCTTCAATTTTACAATGAGATAGTCCAGGAGTGTAGAGATCGTAAGTGATTGGAATCTCTGGAGTATCGAGGATGGATCATTGGTGATACATATATATATATAGACTCCGTATTCGCCGTAATTAGCGCTCGGACTACTGCTTAAATGTCTCTCTCTGTACTCATGGCACATTAATGTGTCACAGTAAACATCCATATGTCTTCTCTCCTGTACATATCAAAGACTCACAAGTTCATGCAATAGGGGATACAATGCCGACTTTATAAACCTAACTAGCTATAGTAAAGCATACAGGGGCGCTAATTACAGCGAATACGGTATATAGATCTATAGCATTTTGATCACATATCGTGCATATGCAAATGGTGCCCTAGAATGAAATTCTCTTTTCTGCAAAATACATTGTTTTTAAATAAACAAACAAGGCTTAAGAATATATAAATAATAATGTGACAGCTCAAACCATAAGTCCTTATTTCTATTTATAAATAAACATTTAATGGGTTTGGAAGTCGATTGATGAATAATTGTAAATATAGGGGACATTTAATGAGTTTTGATAGCTAATAAATATTTATAAATACATAACTCAAAGTGTGCAGTATATTAGCTATATCCTAGACTAAACTTCGTATACGTACCTTTCTTCTGAAATAACAAACTGACATGATATCGATGTCTAGCTCTATCTATCACAATGTACGAGGGGAATACGCTCCAAGTTTTGTGATATAGCTTCATAACATAAAATCAAGAAATACAGTCACACTTATAAATCTTTGCATAAAATATTATTCAAATAAATCCTTATACTTTCAATTTTCTAGAGGGACTATTTTTTACGAAATCACTACGCCGCTGTGTCAGCCAATCAGGGGCGACGTTACTAATTATGTCAGCCAATCAGTGGCGACGTTAATTACTAACTATGTCAGCCAATCAGTGGGGACGTTACTAGTTGTGCGATCATTTTTATAAGTTATGAGATGGTAAAATAAATTTTAAGCCAAAGAAAATAAAACAAAATGTTACAGACAAGTAAGAAATAAAAAAGTTATCTTTTATAATTTGTTTATAATTTTTCTTTAGATTAACGATTTCTTATCCAGGTTCTTTATGAACTCCAATCAAGAACTATACACATGGTTATGCCGAATAGATACACTGAATGTGAAAATAGTACGAAAAAGTATAAATACAACGTAAAGTACAGTCTAACTTCGAACTCCCATAATTCTGTCCGTTTCGTAATATTCTATAGGTTGAAGCGAACAGAAAATTCAATTAGAAAGAATGATCATGATAGAGAAAATGGGTTCTCAAACCCGTGTGTCTTTATGTCGAATAGTCTTGTTACGAAATCTATATTCCAAAACACTGAACCAGAATGTTGGGATAATTAGGATAGCCTGCTGACTTCGCGTTACGGAGGGTTGCATGTACATGTATGTGTTGTTATATATTACTGCATGGTCTATGAATTTGGTTATTTTCACACAGTCAACACATTCCAACACCAGGTAATAAGTCAGCAACAACAACCACCACCCAAAAATAACATGTGCATAAAACGTGCGTCTGCATGCACGCTGACGCATTGTGTCACGTGATTATCGAAAAAAGACAACATCAACATGCACATTCGCTAGTTAAGGCACTATATTGACTAATCTGAGTTTGGCTATGACGTCATATGAAAAAGTGATGACGTCATAACAAGTGGTCAGCATACTAGGTTAATACAGTACAATGGAAAACTGATCTGTGACGTCACTAAACAACAGATCATAGAAAATAGAAAAGACAGGAAAAAGATTGAAATAAAGGCGCGAAATGAAACACGATGTCGTTATTACGTAGTTTAGCGTGTTCCTCTCAGGTTTCCATCGTAACCACAGTAACAAAAAGCGTAAAAAGCAGACTACAGCAAGACTAAACAAGCCAAACAAAGCGTGCGGCTGAGAAAGAGCGTGCCAACCTCGTCCTCCACAGGCTCCACTAGTACAGTCGGACGGGCAGTAGCCATCGGTCTGTCTACACGTGCTGTCACTACAGGTGGACAGACATGTCCGCTCACACAGGTGGCCCCAGAATCCTCTACTGCAGCCAGCTACACAGTAACCGTTGTCCTGGTTACACTCATTTGTCGCGCATGTGTTGGGACACCCAAAGCTACAGAAGGCACCGTAATATCCAGCCACACAGCCGAACAGGCACGCACCACTACTCCCGTCACAATTCAGGAGGCTGGAATTTCTCTTGCAGCCTGCACAAGCAGAGGTACATTCCGGTCCGAAGAATCCGCCTCTACAACTTCCGGTGCAGCGACTAGTTCCAGGAGTACAACCACCAACGCAGTTGACGCTACAGATGTATTCACATTTGTCACCATAGTAACCAGGGACGCAGCCGCCGATACACGCACCAGAGTCCAGCTGACAGCCATTCTGACATCCAGTGCTGCATGCATACTGACATCTGCTGCCATACAAACCAGTCCGACAGCCGCCAATACATATGCCATCGACAGCATCACATCCGTTGGAACACCCGACACTGCAGTTCCCATCGCATCTGCTGCCATAGTAACCAGGTAAACAACTAGAAATGCACACCCCGGTGACAGGATCACAGCCATTGTTACAACCGGCACTGCAGCTCATATCACACTTGTTACCATAGTAACCTGCCAGGCAACCGTTGATACATACGCCAGTATCCATACTACAGCCAGCTGTACAGCCATTACTGCATCGACCATCACAGCGTTCACCATAGAAACCAGTTAGACAGCCACCCAAACACACACTCGTTCCGGCAGTACAACCATTGAGACAACCATTACTACAGATTCCGTCACATTCGGTGCCATAGAAACCAGACTTACACCCGCCTATACACGTACTAGTGCCCGTGATACAGCCACTATTACACCCTGCACTACACGTGATATCGCACCTCTCACCAAAGTACCCGGATAGACAGCCACCATTACAGATATTGGAACTCACCAGACAACCATCTCGACATCCACTGCTACACGTGGCATTGCACGTTTCACCATAGAAACCACTCCGACAACCGCCGGTACAAAAGCCAGTCACAAAATCACAGGGGCCATTACAGCCAGTACTACAGAGTTTGTTACATCTGTCACCATAGAAACCTACATTACAGCCGCCAATACAGGAACCGGAAATAGTACATCCGTTCAAACACTCGCTGTTACAGGCTGTATTACAACTGTTGCCATAGTAACCGTTATTACATCCGTATAGACAGACGCCTGTAGCCTTGTTACATGTTTCTGCAGAGGATGCATTCGCTCGACAATTGGGACAACTAGACCCGCATTGCGCGCCAAACCTTCCCGCAAAACACCGAAGACAACTTCCGGATTCATCACATGTATAGCATTCTTGACACGAACCTTCACAGCGGTCGCCATAGAAACCTGGGATACAGCCGTCATTACATATGCCGGTGACTGTGCTACAGCTGTTTTTACAGTGGTCGCTACATGCACTGCTGCAATTGCTACCATAGAAACCGGGTTTACACCCAAACATACAGGCCCCAGTGACCACATTACATGTGCTTGTGGAAGTGGAAGATACCCGACAATTCGGACAGTTGGACTGACAATAAGGTCCAAACTTCCCGGCTGTACACGAAAGGCAAACACCCATATTGTCACAAGTGAGGCAGCTCGAGCAGGGACTCTGACATCTGTCACCATAGAAACCACTGTCACAGCCATACAGACATATACCAGAGGTGATGTTACATGCACTACCCGATGACTGCGATACTAAACAGTTAGGACAACTAGACAAACATTGTGAACCGTATTTGCTGGCTGGACAGCTGGTGCATACTCCGTTTTTGTCACATGTCACACAATTCTGGCACTGGCTGCCACAGAGATCTCCATAGTAACCAGGCATACATCCCAGGGTGCAGTGTGCTGAAGTTTGGTTACATGTCTGGTCAACACACTGTGCACTACAGGGCTGGTTACACCATGGACCTGTCCATCCCGTCACGCATGCGCCATGACATGCTCCGTTAGTCTGAGTACATCCCGTGTCTAAACATCGACTGGACGTACTGCAATTCTGGTCACACCTATCTCCAAAGAATCCATTTTCACAACCTAAAGAACAGCGTCCTGTTTGACGATCACAAAGCGGAAACAGATTTACAGACTTCCGACATGTGCCTTGGCAGTTCAATGTACAATCAGTACCGTATTTACCCTCAGGACACATGCAGTTACCGGATATCCGGTCACAAGTGTCACAATTAATGCAGAAGTCTGTACAGTTTGTCCCGTACCGTCCAGCAACACACCCGTCTGTACAAGTAGCGGTGAACTGATTACACACACTATCCCGACAAAGGCCACTGCATAACTGGTTACATCCGCTGCCATAGTAACCGTTGTTACATCCGCCTACACAGCTTCCGGTCAGCCAATCGCACTGGTTCGATGAGCATCCTTGATGGCATGTTTGATTACAATATAAAGAGTAATATCCACTGGAACATCCAGACAAACATTCGCCTGTGCTACGATGACAAATATTTCCGCTGCAGTGGGGGTTACAAAGACTACTACACGTGTCTCCATAGCGACCCGGTGAACAGGTCACACATCTTCCGGTGTCTTGATGACATACGCTTGAATTACACAAAGTACTGCAGGACTGGGTGCATGTATCACCATAATACCCGTTCACACAACCATTCATACATTTCCCTGTCAGTTTGTTGCACGTGCCTCCCGCGCAGTTACTGTTGCATACGCTCTGACAACGTGTTCCATAGTAACCAGGGTTACACTCGTCTACGCATGCGCCGCTCACACGATCACACAACCCTCTCGCACATTGACTGCAGTCTTGGTTACACATAGGACCGTAAAAGTTGGTGTTACAGTTGCCACTACACCGGCCCGTCCCCTGGTCACACTGTCGATTCTGACAGTTAACACTACAAACAAGGGAGCAGTTTGTACCATAATAGCCTAATTGACACACACCACGACAGCTGCCGTCGACAGGATCACAGTTCGAGTCCGCGCACCGTGTAGTATCGCACGTCTCGTTGCAATAGCTATTCCAATATCCAGGCATGCAACCATCCAAACACCTTGATGTGGTTTGGTCACAGTTGTTATTAAGACAGTACGGGCTACAGCCGCCGGCACAGAAGGGGCCGAATCGTCCTGGTTTACACCCGTCCGCCGCGTGACATTCCCCACTCGTCTGGTAACATCGAGACAGACATCCGTCATTACACGCACTCTCACAGAAAGTGCCGTAGTAGCCAGGGTTGCATCCATCCGTACAGGATCCTTGGATCTTATCACACGCTACTAAGCTACAATTGGAAGGACACGTAAGGTTGCAGAAGTTGCCATGGAAACCTAGTGCACACTCACCCGTACAATGGCCGTTCGACTTCTGACAAACTCCTGTCTTACAGTTTAGTCCACAGCGGATTGCACAATCGTCGCCCCAGTATCCGCCAATACAATCCCCGATACATCGCCCGTCATCCTTCTGACACCGTTTCTCCGCACATAAGTCGCTGCATGTCTCATTACAGTACGTACCGTAGTATGATGTGTCCGCACACAAACCCGTGCACGCCCCCGTGTCCTGGTAACAGAGTCCCGCAACACAGTTTGGACACGTATTTTGACAGGAGAAGCCCCAGTTTCCAGTGTTACAACTTCCACATTGACCACTAGATTTAACACACACCGCGTCTTTACACGAACTGGAGCAGATGTCTTTACACTCGTTGCCGTGGTAACCGGTAATGCACGGACTGTCACAGTTACCGGAAGTGAAGTCACACATGCCAGAGGTACATCCCCCACAGTCCTGGTCACAGAACGTGCCGTATTTACCCGCGACGCAGCCGACCGTGCAGACGCCCGTCACGCTACACTTGTTGTCCTGGCAGTACGGACTACAGTCCTGGTCACACATCAACCCGCGCTTCCCCGTGATACACCCGGATACACACGTGCCGTTATTGCTGAAGCACTGACCATTCAAACAACCAGAGCTACATAGCTTACACGTACCGTCAGCGTAGTAACCCGACGTGCATTCGATACAGTAATAATTATTTGACACACCCTGACATAGTGTGCACCTGGCGTCTCCCGTGACATCTGCGCATGTCTTGTTGCAGTATGAACCATAAAACCCGGTTGCGCATGTGCCAGACCCGCAGACTCCGGTAGACTTAATACATACTCCATTAAGACAATTACTGCTGCATGTGATATTACAATAGTCTCCATAGAAACCATTTATACATTCACCAAGGCACTTCCCGCTCGACTTTTCACATATGGGCCCTACGCAGTTGTTGCTACATGGTGTCAGGCACTTATCCCCAAAGAAACCTGACTTACATAGACCCAGGCATGCGCCGTCCGCCTTTTCACATCTTCCGTCCAAACAATTGTTACATGAGTTGTTACAATAGGAACTGAAGTATCCCAGGATACACGTGCCCTCACACGCGCCCGTGTGTTGGTTACAGGTGTTGTCCCCACATTGGGAGCTACACCTCACGTTACAGTAGTCCCCTCGGTAACCAGTCACACAACCTAACACACAAACCCCGGACAGTCTACTACAGGAAGATTGTAAACATTGTGAACGACAGGCAGTAGTACAGAAATCCCCATAGAACCCTAAGGCACACTCACCCACACAATGCCCGGTCGTCTTGTCACAGCGTCCATCTTTACAGTTTGTTTCGCATCTCGATGTGCAGTAGTCCCCAAAATATCCATCGACACATGTTGTACCGGAGCAGCGACCGTCAGCTTTCTCACAGAGTCTGTTGACACATGTTGAGCCACACGTGATGTTACAGTAATCCCCGTAGTGTTGGTTACCGACACATGCCGCGGTACAGACGCCGGTGTCCTGGTTACACGCCCCGTCACACTGGTTACACGGTCGGTCACAGTAGAAACCCCAGGTACCGTTCGGACAGGCGAAACACTTCCCGGTGTTGCGATTACAGATGCTAGAGCTACAAGATGACGCGCACACGTCTTTACACTGCGTACCGTAGAATCCATTCAGACAGGAGACACTGCACGTGCCATCGTCGCGTGCGCACGCGCCGGTCGTACAGCTTCCGCAGGTTTGATTACAATACTGTCCGTAGTAGCCATTGACGCACGCGAACTTACACATTCCGTTGGTTTCACAGACAGGCCCCGTACACGTGATGGCACAGTTCTCATCACATTTCTCCCCAGTTCGTCCCGTATTGCAGCCGGACGTGCATGTGCCGTTATTACCATAGCACGTGCCTCCAAAACATCCGGAGCTACATAACTTACACGTACCGTCAGCGTAGAATCCGGATGAACATTGAGTACACGTGTACCCAGTATTGGAGGTCACACATGTGACACATTGTGACTGGCCAGTTATATCTGCGCATGTCATATTACAATAGTTTCCATAGTAACCCTGTGTGCAGCCTCCGTCGCACTCGCCCGTCAGTTTTACACAATTTCCCGTCGCGCACGTGCTACTGCATGCCGTTTCACAGTACTCTCCATGGTAACCAGAAATGCATGACAACTGACACTTAGCAGTGTTCTTGTCACATAGCGACGCCAGACAGCGATCACTGCAGGTATTCAAACATTTATCACCATAGTAACCATTCAGACATTGTCCGTCACACACGCCCGTGTCTCGGTTACAGAGACCCCCGGAGCATGTATTACATTGACTGTTACAAAACAGACCATAATATCCTGTCACACACCTACCTTCACAATCCCCATTGGTCTGTACACACTTGTTGTCAGCACACTTGTTACTGCACGTGCGGTTACAGTAACTTCCGTAGAAACCATCCAAACAGCCATCATCTGATAGACATGCCCCAGAGAGCTGCTCACATCGCGCCGAACATCCCGCCGGACAACTATTCACGCACGTGTTTCCCCAGAACCTAGGTGCACAGCCTTGTGAACAGAACCCTGACGACTTGTCACATGTGCTCCCTATACAGTTAGAGCTGCACGTCTGATTACAGTACGAGCCGTAGAAACTCGTGATACAGGAACTATCACACTGGCCGGTACTCCGGCCGCACGTCCTGGGCGAGCACGTGATAGGACACTGGGTTAAACACTGGTCACCATAGTAACCATCCGTACAGTCAATCGAGCATCTGCCTCCGTTTTTGTCGCAGACGTTGCTGATACAGTTCGCAGAGCACCTAACACTGCACTGGGATCCGTAATAGCCGCTCTGGCAGGTAGCGAAACAGTCCCCGGTCGTCTGGTCACAGGAAATTGCATTACATGTATTAGTACACTGGTAATCACACCTCTCACCGTACTTCCCGTTCGGACAGCCAATGCACGTGCCTGTTGTCTGGTCACATGACAATAGACAGTTATTATTACATCTGGTGGTGCACGTACTTCCTGTGTATCCAGCTACGCATCCAATGCACGCGCCGGTAATTCGTTCACACACGATTTGCGAACAATTTCCACATCTTATGTCGCATTTATCTCCAAACCAACCGCTGTTACAGCCGCTTAAACATCTTCCGGAAGTGACATCACATGAACCTCCAAAGCAATTAACGGGGCACTGTGTACATTCGGGACTCGCCAGATAATAGCCTGTGTTGCACGTGGCACATATGGTGTGTTGGTCTGACAGACAGGTGGCACAGTTATTGACCTCGCACTTGAACTGATCACACATTCTGCCTTGTCTTCCGGGAACGCAGCCCTGTTGACACGTGCCGTCGGTTCCCGCGCAATCATTGCTGTTACATCCGGTGCTGCATTGGAGACAGGAAGTGACGTTACTGTAATAACCGTCATTACACTCTGCGCATGTCATTGGGTTTGTCGACTCTATACAGGTGATACAGTTTGCTATATTGCTGAACTGTGCGCATGTCTGTTGACAGTTGTCTCCGTAGGTTCCGGATACACAATTACCGTGACACACAAGGTTGACGGTGTCACATTCAGCCACGCCGCCGGCACAGTCGGCACAGAACGGAGGGTAACACAGACCGTTATCCTGTACGCAGCCTCGGTCACAAAACGAACATTCGTTCTGGCATTGGTCACCGAATTTCTTGAATTTACATTCAACACATTTACCAGATACACAGCTCGATACATTATTTAAACAGTTCACACAGTCGGTGGGGTTTGCGCATTCGCCATTCGAACGACTACATCCAATTGTACACGAATCGGAGCAACTGAAGTTACAGTCCTCTCCAAAATAACCCTGTACGCATGTCTTGCATCGCCCGGTCGTTTCGTCACATCCGCACACCGATGATGTATCGATACACGGACTTCCGGTGTAACAGGTCGAACTACAGGTATCCTGACATGAAGGCCCCCATTTGCCTGCCGGGCATACTCCTACAATATAGATAACAAGATGTCAATTCATGTGTAAAACAGACACTCAAAACAATGGCCAGTTAATTGATAATAGCCTTCAGGGATAGCTAGTCCGATGTAATCATCCTTATTTTGTCACGCACGATAGTATCAGCACATTACATAACGTGAAAATTACGAATTTTCCGGACTGTTGAATTTAGTGTTCGTAGTCAATATCTAATGTTACGGTATTCAGTTCCTTACATTTCCATCAGGTCTGAGAGTGTTCCAGACTAACGGCGTCCGGATTATCGGGGGTACCAACATATAACCATATAAAGTCTAAAGTCAACAGAGTCCTAAGTATGATATTAAGAAAAAAAAACAATATTTTGACTGAAAATGCTGTGTTCTTATATCAAAATCACCATAAAACCTTATATTTCACCCTGAAAAATGTAAGAAATATATTATATCTCAGCATTTTTACCAATATAGACCTTCCTCTTTCTAAAACGGACATAGCTGGTCACCGTAATCATTTTGACAGTTATAAGACATCAGTCAATGTCCATCTGTACATGTTTAATTATACACTATTCGTATTTGTTTTCATTCATGGAAATTCATCTCGTATTGAAATATTACAAATCTATGGCAAGTCGTTTGGATTTTTACCTATTGTAAGAATTATCAAATTATATCGCACCTCGGACAGAAATGTCCCCAAATGATTGGCGGAGAGCCGTCACGTGGTGACCCCCTATCACTTTATAGGGGGTCAGTAAATTTTATTATGGTGCAATATGGCGGCTCTCGCCCTCGCTTCAAAATTTAAACACATTATCTTCAACTAAATATACCACTTTATTACCGTAAAACTATATATTACTTGTTATTTTTTGTGTAAAAATAATAGGCCGGGATCTAGGGGGGGGTCTACGTGCACCCCCCCCCCCACAACTTAACGAACCAATGTTTTTCTGAAGCCTTATGACCCACTGATAACGAAATCGAGAGGTAACATTGTATAAACTGGGATGAACTTCCGGTTATGACGTCATCAAGATGGCCGCCATCTCGAATTTCACTAAAGATTGAAAAATAGTCATAACATTGACATTTTTCAACCGAAGAAGACAAATGAGGCATCAAAATGACCACAATAGAACAACAAATACATATCAGGACCATATAATCCAATATATGTAGTTATTTCTACGCAGGAAATGAAAAAAATCGGATTTTAAGCTCAAAAATGGTAATTTTTTAGCAAATTTTTCATATTTGGCTTGACGCAGCAAAAATGTTTGCCAACAGCAAACTATTATTTCTAATCAGTTATTTGACCTCTTATCAATCAGTAAAAACAACACCAACAAAAAAACAATGTTAACATTGTATAAGCTCCGGTTA
The DNA here is from genome assembly GCF_041381155.1 of Argopecten irradians. Lineage (NCBI taxonomy): Eukaryota > Metazoa > Mollusca > Bivalvia > Pectinida > Pectinidae > Argopecten > Argopecten irradians. The sequence continues at coordinate 37,170,187 of NC_091146.1, read as the reverse complement.
TGACGTCATCAAGATGGCCGCCATCTCGAATTTCACTAACAATTGAAAAATAGTCATAGCATTAACATTTTTCAACCGAAGTAGACAAATGAGGTATCAAAATGATCATAATATAACAAAAAATTCATATCGGGACCATATAATCCAATATATGTAGTGATTTCTACGCAGGAAATGAAAAAATCGGATTTTAAGCTCAAAAATGATAATTTTTTAGCAAATTTTTCATATTTGGCTTTACGCAGCTATAATTGTTTCCCAACAAGAAACTATTATTCGTAATCAGTTATTTGACCTCTTATCAATAGTAAAAACAACAACAACAAAAATATATAGAAATGCAAAAGAGAATTATTGTTATACCATCATTTGGTTTACAAAACATCACCGGGTGCGTATACAGGGTATATGATTGCTGTTTTTTCCAAACCGCTGACACTACAGTTTCCGGATGTCTTAGAACTTCCTGAAGATAACATTGGCAATTGACGATCCATATCTTAACACATTTGAATTTTAAGTGGGCTTAATATCTAAGTGGGACTTGACAATTTCCTAACAAAATCCATTCTCATGTTCGAAAGTTTGTAGACTAGTAGCGTCTCAAAATGAATTTTTACTGTACAACGCCAACTAATAGGGTGTCAAATTAAAACTGAAGAAAGCATTTGTTTCCGTTAATACCACGACACTTTTCGAAATTTGTTTCTTTTAGAAATAGCGCATCCAGTGTTAACTTTATTTTTCTGTGTGTAACGTAAGGAAATGTCAGATGGTTACTGCAGTATCACATATTTCTTTCAATAGTTCTTAATGATAAGCATTATCTTTGTGCGTGCTTTCTCGCCAGAGTGTCGATGAGCTGATGAGCTGATGTGACATTACATTACCGGTTTACCATCGTGGTTCTAATTTGTCAACCGTCCATGGCCAGAGGTAACATCAAGAACATCGGGTTCGCGGATGTGGGAGCTCATCCTGTTTTCAACCTAGTGATTCACATATCGTATATGATGTTCCATACCTCTCCGGTAGGATGGAAAAGACACCAGAGCCACATTCTGCGAAGGGTTGACTTGCATCTCCTTAATTCGTATGAAGCACAATTCCTCATTCTTGTGAACCCTCAGTGACCATAGATGACACAGGTGAATTATTTGAGGTCATAAATGAGGTCTACAGTGAAGTTCCTCTCTTTGCCAAGTCTGGAGAGCACTATAGAAAACTTTTTCTGGAGAGTCTCATTACCTCATTAAAGACCTCGAGGATATCACCTTCTATATACCTGCCATCTATAGTCGCACGAGTGTCCACAAGGTTGATGAATGGTGCTTGAATCATTCCACCATTCGAAGAATCTGGATCTGGTGTAATTTCCTGAGAAGTCTGAAACAGCATATACGATATGTTAGAATCTGAAGGAGATCCCACATCCCTGAACCTGTTGTTCCTGATATAAACTCTGGCCATGGATGGGCCATGAAAGATGACAGGCTAGAACACCACTGGTAATGTAGAGTCACATCATCTCATCGACATCGAAGACGACGCTCTGGCTTTCGACGAATTGGATACTGATATCTCGATTACTCTGATTTGCCGAGTGACGTCAGAGGATAGTGCAGTGAGGTGGGAAAGCACGCACAATGATAATGGTTATAATTGAGAACCAGTGAAAGAAATATGTGACATTGTGGTAACTATCTGACATTCTGCTAATAATATGCATAGGAAATAAACGAAACTGTGACTGTGACCCGAGGCTAGATATTCTGTCAACTTTACATTCATGTTTCCTACTTATAAATCGCCAATAGTCAAACTTATTTAAGGAACTTGTAATACACCAGGAAACTGTAGTGTCAGCGGTTTGGAGTTAGAAAAATAGCATATACCCAGTATACGCACCCGGTGATGTTTTGTAAACTTAATGATGGTATAACAATAATTCTTTTTTGTATCTCTATATATTTTATTGTTTTACTGAGTGATTAGAGGTCAAATAACTGTTTACGAATAATAGTTTGCTGTTGGTAAACATTTTTGCTGCGTCAAGCCAAATATGAAAAATTTGCTAAAAATTATCATTTTTGAGCTTAAAATCCGATTTTTTCATTTCCTACCTAGAAATCACTACATATATTGAATTATGTGGTCCCGATATGAATTTGATGTTCTATTATGATCATTTTGATACCTCATTTGTCTACTTCGGTTGAAAAATGTTAATGTTATGACTATTTTTCAATTGTTAGTGAAATTCGAGATGGCGGCCATCTTGATGACGTCATAACCGGAGCTTATACAATGTTAACATTGTTTTTTTGTTGGTGTTGTTTTTACTGATTGATAAGAGGTCAAATAACTGATTAGAAATAATAGTTTGCTGTTGGCAAACATTTTTGCTGCGTCAAGCCAAATATGAAAAATTTGCTAAAAAATACCATTTTTGAGCTTAAAATCCGATTTTTTCATTTCCTGCGTAGAAATAACTACATATATTGGATTATATGGTCCTGATATGTATTTGTTGTTCTATTGTGGTCATTTTGATGCCTCATTTGTCTTCTTCGGTTGAAAAATGTCAATGTTATGACTATTTTTCAATCTTCAGTGAAATTCGAGATGGCGGCCATCTTGATGACGTCATAACCGGAAGTTCATCCCAGTTTATACAATGTTACCTCTCGATTTCGTTATCAGTGGATCATAAGGCTTCAGAAAAACATTGGTTCGTTAAGTTGTGGGGGGGGGGGGGGGGGGGGGGGTAGACCCCCCCTAGATCCCGGCCTATAACTTTAATCGTTTTAATACTTCAAATTACATGAAATGCATTTTTTAAATACGAGTTGCTTCCCCTACGCCAGTTTGAAAGTTGATGACGCGGCGAAAGTCAAACGTAACAATTCAAGCGTTTTCTAGACTGTGATTATAAACAAATGGAGGTGTTTGTACCTACAGATCAATCTTCACTCTATAATCAATTTATCGGCATAACTTTTAAGTGATTATCTCAGCGAGAATGCACAGATGATCAAGGAGATTGTGCTTAAAATGTTAGATGGATGTTTGTGTCACTCTTGTTTGTGATGCTTTCAATATACAGACGGTTTGGTGTAGTATTGAGGTAGGCCTACTGTGTACATAGGAATGTCGAAATTATTGTTGATTTATGAATTATTCATTATTATTCTGCAGGTTCCTTATACAGTATATTTGAAAATTCTTGAAAGAAATACATAGATAAATATTTAGCCCAGGCCAGTTATTTTAAAAGTGGCGATTGTTTGTTAATGTTATCATTCGTGCCAGTATGATTTAAGTTTGATTTCAGATTCTTGATCAAACAAATAGGAAACAAAGAATTAATAAAACAAATAAATGGTCCTCGATGCGATAAATTCGTTATATAGTCAGTTACTGACCCCCTATAAAGGCATAAAGGGTCAGTAAGAAATATAGGAGGCTCGGGCATAGAGGCTTTATAGGGGGTCAGTAACTGACTATATAACTAATAATATAACGATAAATGAGAATAATATAATGATAACACCAAATAAAACAATGATAGATGTAAATCACCAAATCAAATAATGAGGAAATCGATTGATGTAATGATAAAAGGAAACAATACCATGAACAAAGCAAATTAAACAATAGGAAAAGTAAATGATATATCGGTCAAATCAAATCAAATATAGATAAAAGGATATCATATATTGATAAGATCAAATCATATAATGATAAAACCATACATTATAATGAAAACACAAATTCATTTAAGCATTGATGCCATTATTTTTTTAATTTTATCGGGGTATGAAAAAATAATTGTTTGCAAACTGTGTGAATCCGCGTAGCAAACAATTTTTTTCATACCCCGATAAAATTAAAAAATAGTGACATCAATGCTTATAATTGATTTTATACTCTATTTGATGAAATGAAGTATGTTTAAATGTAACATTACAATGGTTTTCCAAGGGATTCTTTTTTTCGAATCAATACGCAACGTCATGATAACGTCGGGGTTTCGCGCCATTCTCGGATTTTTTTTTTTTCATAGTGGTATGCAAAAAAAATATTGGCCAATCAGAAAGCAAGATTTGGTATGAAAACAAAGAAAAATTTATTATATACTAAATGTAGCATATTTGAACCATACGAGACAGCTATGGCGTTCCATACAAAGTTCAATGTCACCACACAGTTGAGGTAAACAAACCCGGCTAGTATTTATAAATATACAGATTTATTATAAAACATATATGATAGAAAAGAAAGCTGTAAAGTTCTGCGTTCAGGTAATTCCCCTAAATTCCAAGTCTATGTACATTATAATGTATAACGACGTTAACCTTAACACGTGTACAAGGGATAGATATATATATAACATATTGTATGTATTGTATATTTATATTCACATTAATGTGTGTTACGAGCTGTTAAAGTTGTATTTCTTGTCTTTTTTCACCATCACAAACTCTCATAAAACATACAGTGTGTGAATATGGATGCTTATATATGATGGTTCAGGTCCATTAAAGCACCAATATACTATTGACATAGTGGTAAATGTCGCATGAAATATCACACGTTTTGAAAGAACCGCCACATGTTTCAAACTTTCGGGTAATATCGGAAAACTGAGTTGCATCATGTGACCGACATCGGCAATACCCGTATAGATCAGAACCTCCCGAGCCGTATCACGTGGTCAATATCGGCAATACCCGTACAGATCGGAATAGATTGGAACAGTTCGGATACTTCCGAGCTATTTTAAGCGTGTACACGTTAAAAATCAATATTTTAAATTAATAATTTAATAACTTTGCGAATACGAACTTTACAAAAGTCGGTAAATATCGCAAGTTTAAAACTTAGAGAGGCGGAGAAAAATATGTAGAACACTTTAAATACTTTTTCAATGCCAAAAATACAAAAAAGTCAGAGAAAAAAGTAATCAATTTTAAATAAAGTCAACATTATCATTATTAAAACAAAGAAAACAAAATCTCTCTCCGTCAAACAGCATAAAAAAAACCATTCGTTCCGGCAAATAATTTGCTTGCCATTGTTTTTGACAAATTGATTATATTGAAAGCTATTTAGACTCCAAAATGTTAATAAAAATCCAAGCGTATCATTTTGACTTGCATATCTGTACAGTTTTAATATAAATTATGGACTAAAATGAGTCCTAAAATGGTCATTTTTACTTTTCATCTAAAAATGATATAATGCGAATTGACCAATTCAATCGGTCTAACCGCATAACTCGTAGCATTCCTGAAATAGCAATAGAGTTTTTATGCGGCTATGGTTGAAATTAAAAATGTTCATTGTGTTGCTTATTTTAATTGAAGGCATGTTGTAATCTTCTCTTATATGAAAGAATTAACTGTTGATGAAACACAAGGTGAAATAAGGTTTGTATCTGTGCTGTTGAGGTCGACAGGCTGGGGAATCCAGCTAAAACACAATCAACAACCACAAATTCTCAAAATTCAGCAGTTTTTTTACGTAAACATTAATGTATCTAATAATCACGTGTCATATTTTACTGTACTCGTCGGATGTAACAAAACTCTTAATGGAATGTCTACTTTTCCTGGAAATCAATTTGAAATAAATTCAACACAATTTTATCTAAAGTTGATGATCATGGTTAGAGAAATAAAGCTGATTTCTCTTATCATCATTTATGTGTGATAATATAAACATATAATACACGTTCTATAAAATGTAAATTGTGTAACTGTTGTTTTACAATTATGTAAAAAAAATTCTTGTATTGTAACGGAATTATACGAATCAAGGTAAAATCCATGTAAGGGATATATGAAGCAGACTATAACTGCTGTCACAACATAACTGCCCCTATGTTATTATAAAAAAGTGGGAGAAACAAGAACACACCGTTTATATGTATCACGTCTTATTTATTTGTTTGTTTCATTGATTAATTAGTGTCCTATTAACAGCTAGGGTCATGTAAGGACGGCTTCCCACATATGTGGTATGATGTATGTATGAAGTGCGTTATGCGTGTTTTGGGAGACTGCGGTATGTTCGTGTTGTGTCTTCTTGTATATTGGAACTCCTGTCCTTTTTATAGTGCTATATCACTGAAGCAGTTGTAACCGTTAATAAGATCAAGAACTAATATTTTAGATAAAATCTGCATCATTATGATGGCATGTTTCTGCCGTCGTGTTATTTTAAGCTGCATGATTTGCCGATATATATGTATGGAAGCGTATATTGGTCACCTGTTGTAAAGTAAATAACTAGAAGTAGCATTGTAGACAAGTCTACTTTTCAAGTTAGATATGACCTTGGCGCATTAACATTTTACGACGGCAAGTCGACATTTCAAGATACAAAAATATATTCGATTTTACGAAAAAAATAAATCTTTAAAAAATGTTTTATAACTCGACTTGCCGAGATAATTATCGCAAGAAGTCACATTGGTCGAGACAATTATCTCGGCAAAGTCGAGTTACTACAGTAACGCATCCTAAAATAAGACGATGGCAGAAATATGCTACTACATATATCGAATATATTATCAAGGGAGGCTACTCCGAATGGCTACGAAATGGATTTGTTCATTTCATCAAAACGTATTATCGGTAAAATACTAGTTCGTGTCCTCATTAACACTCCCAGTGACAATTTACACTGCAATCAATGGTACTTATAATTAATTAAACATGTATATTCGTATCACGTGACAAATTACAAAGCGTGCGCGGCGAGCCGTGCAAATGTTAGTACACAAGTCACGGTATCGATGTTATTGTTTATGAAGTAAATCGATCGACCGACAAACGGCAGGGGAGGCCATGAACGGAATTAAAACGGCGTTCATTGAAAACTAACATAGCTATTTACTCTATAAGCTATTTACCCTATTCACAATAACCATGCTTTAAAAGGTCAATTATGATCCAGGTAAGGTCATCACATGCATGTAATAGATACAGAAGGCTTGTTCGATCCGGAGAAATATGTCGATAGGCTTTAACAAAGGCGGAGTATCGTATTACGGTACAATCGGGCGGCTACACTGACGCATTGTCATGTGTGTTTATTGTTATTTAACAGCAATATAACCGCTATGTGTCCGTGTGCACGAATTTTAAACCCAGTGGGTTGTATTAAAATACTTGTTGTGTAAATTTGGTGTATAAACCCATTCTTTACCAAGTGTTCAGATGGCTGGGCGGTACCCACATGTAAATATATACCAAGCCACACCAGCAACTATTATAAAATCTTATCATATACAGCACTCTCGTGAAAATATTTCAAATATTTGTAATTCGATCAACATTTCTTAAAAAAATATTTGATTTACCACTCCAGTGTTAATCCAATATACCTCATAATGATCAAGTACGTGAAGCATGTTTGAATTTTATATGAAGTATACATGAAGTCTACATAAAGTATGTTTGAATTTTATATGAAGTATACATGAAGTCTACATAAAGTATGTTTGAATTTTATATGAAGTATACATGAAGTCTACATAAAGTATGTTTGAATTTTATATGAAGTATACATGAAGTCTACATAAAGTATGTTTGAATTTTATATGAAGTATACATGAAGTCTACATAAAGTATGTTTGAATTTTATATGAAGTATACATGAAGTCTACATAAAGTATGTTTGAATTTTATATGAAGTATACATGAAGTCTACATAAAGTATGTTTGAATTTTATATGAAGTATACATGAAGTCTACATAAAGTATGTTTGAATTTTATATGAAGTATACATGAAGTCTACATAAAGTATGTTTGAGTTTTACATGAAGTATACGTGAAGTCTATATAAAGTATGTTTGAATTTTACATGAAGTATACGTGAAGTCTGCATAAAGTATGTTTGAATTTTATATGAAGTATACATGAAGTCTACATAAAGTATGTTTGAATTTTATATGAAGTATACATGAAGTCTACATAAAGTATGTTTTAATTTTTTATGAAGTATACATGAAGTCTACATAAAGTATGTTTGAATTTTATATGAAGTATACATGAAGTCTACATAAAGTATGTTTGAATTTTACATGAAGTATACATGAAGTCTACATAAAGTATGTTTGAATTTTATATGAAGTATACAAGAAGTCTACATAAAGTATGTTTGTGAATACAAATGGTTGGTAGAAACGTCGACAAAAAAGCTTACATCAAAGCTCACTCAAAACTTTGTAGTTGGATGAAGCTAATGGCTACTTTTTTATCCTTCTTGTGTGTCTTATGACACAGCCCGGCGATGGAAAAAGAAATTTTAGCCTGTTGTTGAGTCCATCATAAATACACTGAAATCAGGTAGGCCAAAATCTTCTTCTGATTTCAGTGTATTTATGATGGACTCAACAACAGGCTAAAATTTCTTTTTCCATCGCCGGGCTGTGTCATAAGACACACAAGAAGGATAAAAAAGTAGCCATCAGCTTTGAGCCTATCAAATTACAACTACTGATTGAAGAAGTTGCACACTTATAAATTGACAAAATAGACATGACCAAGGGGCAAGGGCAAGGTATCGGTGTGAGGTATTGGTGTGAGGTATTGGGTATCGGTGTGAGGTATTGGTGTGAGGTATTGGGTATCGTTGTGAGGTATTGGTGTGAGGTATTGGGTATCGGTGTGAGGTATTGGAACAGCCTTGTCCTTTGGTTCAGCTTTGATTGATATTGCAGTGATAATGTGATAAACAATGAAACGCAGGTTACCAACAGCTCGACATTCCCTGTAAAAGAGTTATATAGTATGTGGTTGTGGTCTTCAAATTTTAGTTCTAAATATACAAATTAAACTGAAAGAATGACTTCAGAAGGTAATTGTATACGTAATACAGAAAACATCGCGGGGACATGGTCTGCGTTTTATTGTTTGTCACCTTATCGCTGTAATATCAATCAAAGCTGAACCAAAGGTCAAGACTGGAATGTAATATAACCTGGAGCGCTTTTCATTAGCTTAAACCCATGGTGACGTCATAAGTAAACAGTGACTTGACGTCAGGATTGGAGGATATCGTGACAACATGGCGACCTTCACCGGTTTCACTAAATCCATACTCACGTTGAAATTTTAGTAAATTACTAAAGTTACACGTATGTGATACAAAGTACCTTTAATTTGTGTTTATTTCATATGAGAGTTTATGAAACTAGCCTCGAAGTTTTAATTTTTCCTCGCCAAGAATCGCAAAAATAAAAACTTTTAGCCCAATTATAAGACTCGTTTCATAAAATCTCAAATGAAATGAACACTCATTTAGGATCCTATTTGTCCGGTTATCTATCTGTATATGATATATAATAAACGGTACGAAGTGAAGACATTGTAGTAGGTAACAAAAGACAAAGATTTGTTTTAATTGACACAATAGATCTAATGCTACTGGGCCATGGTTTTTATAGCTGACTTCCTGGTCTCGCTTTAATTCTACCTATGTATGCAAATACACATGGCGTACAAGATTATTTGCATATTCTAGTATTGTCTTATGTACATATATAGGCACTGCACTGAATATCGAGGATTGATGTGACAAACTTTGACACAAAATAGTCCAGTCATCGTATCAACCAAATGCCTTCGATTTGCAAAATAATTGTATCTATATTATAGTCTTTTTATATCATTTGACATTACTGAAATATGAAAATAAAAGGAATTGTAGTTACAGGTACCTGTAGTTTAAGGTAAAAATGATTGAAGTTGTCTCCTAAAGTGACCAAAACCATTGGTTCTAACCATCGGCGTCACTCTCACAAGAATATGACAAATGGATATGATAGGTATATTTAATGAGTGAACTGTTGATAGTAATTAAAACCCCTTGTGTATTGCTCCTTTTCATTACATATACGGATATTTTGGTGTCATGAAATCTAAAGTATGGCTATCCTAGCTAGCATGTCGATCATCGGAGTTTAAGTTTGTTTTGTTTTATTAGTTTAACGTCCTATTATAATTAACAGCCAGGGTCATTTAAGGACGTGCCATGTTTATTGGTGGAGGAAAGCCGGAGTGCCCGGAGAAAACCCACCGACCAGCGGTCAGTACCTGGCAATTGCCCCACATGGGATTCGAACTCGCGACCCAGAGGTGGAAGGCTTGTGGTAATATGTCGAGACATCTAAACCACTCGGCCACCGCGGCCCCAGGGGGTTTAAGTGTGGCTGATGTTGTCTTATAATGACGAGGGATAAACCATTGAAGAGGGAAAGAACACTACACTCGGGAAAATGTTTAAACAATAAGAACTATTTTGTACCAGTACAGAGTAAATATTTGACTGACAAATATCATTACTTTTTAGCTCCGATAGCTGATCAGAGTGTCATTAAATATTTACAATCCTTAAAACGCATGCTTACCAGGATCATTTGGTACATAAACCAGAACTTTCGTTTACACCTGAGCTTTCTTGATCTGTTAATAGACAGAATATGATAGGTATGCAATTCTCATTAACAACGGGCATTGTTAAACCGTCATCTACATTGATCGGTCTACCGTCAGAAGTCAGACTTAGTGAGGAAAATATATTTTCTTAAACGTTCAGAAGTGAAATATTTACAAAATATTTGCAAGCTTGCTACATTTATAACTCAATTCATTGAGAGTTCTTAAAGTATAAAAGTCCTCGAAATCACAATTCAGTCCGAAGTGTCACTAAAGAAAAGAAAACGTGAGCCGATATGTTTTCGCATGGATGGATTTGCAAGTACCCGTTTTTCTCTGGGGAAATATACAGAGGTAGTTTGGCGGACACTCAGCGACATTGGTGTGTAAAAGATTCTCATTGTCATCAACACAAACAAAACTTACTGTACAGTAAACAAGCTACTGGTTACAAGTAAAAGTAAAAAGAATGTTTTTAGGCATCGTATTTCAATTGTCAATTACAATAAAAAAAATCACAAGATATTGATTACCGATAACAATAGGAAACTAGCCCTATAGTAATCAGTATTACTTCTTGGTACACCAAAACAAAGTTCAAAGAAAGAAAACACTGAATGTGGTTGACAGGAAATATTAATTGTACATTATGGTAATACACAGTGCGTGAGAGCACAGAAGGCCATAAAAGGGGTAGGGACATTATTTAAAACATGGTCGGTATAGAAATGTGTTCTACCACGGTACATGTGTGTTTATCGTTTACAATTTTGAATGATCACTTGTCAAATACACGTGTACTAAACTCGAAGTCGGCAGAATTTTATTAAAAGATTCTTGTCATTTCACAGCGCGATGATTTTAATACACTTCTGAACCTGAAGGCCAGTGTCAACTTAAACATTAAAAGGAAACACATGAAGTGTGCATCGTACATCTTAAATATAGTGTAACATTGGACTGAATATCGTATAAATATAGTGTAACATTGGGCTGAATATTGTATAAATATAGTGTAACATTGGGCTGAATATTGTATAAATATAGTGTAACATTGGACTGAATATTGTATAAATATAGTGTAACATTGGACTGAATATTGTATAAATATAGTGTAACATTGGACTGAATATTGTATAAATATAGTGTAACATTGGACTGAATATCGTATAAATATAGTGTAACATTGGACTGAATATCGTATAAATATAGTGTAACATTGGACTGAATATTGTATAAATATAGTGTAACATTGGACTGAATATTGTATAAATATAGTGTAACATTGGACTGAATATTGTATAAATATAGTGTAACATTGTTGGGCTGAATATTGTATAAATATAGTGTAAAATATGTGTAACATTGGCTGAATATGTATAAATATAGTGTAACATTGGACTGAATATTCCCTAAAGGCTGCTGTATAAATATAGTGTAACATTGGACTGAATATCGTATAAATATAGTGTAACATTGGGCTGAATATTGTATAAATATAGTATAACATTGGACTGAATATTGTATAAATATAGTGTAACATTGGGCTGAATATTCCCTAAAGGCTGCTGTGTATAAATATAGTGTAACATTGGACTGAATATCGTATAAATATAGTGTAACATTGGGCTGAATATTGTATAAATATAGTATAACATTGGACTGAATATTGTATAAATATAGTGTAACATTGGGCTGAATATTCCCTAAAGGCTGTTGTATAAATATAGTGTAACATTGGCTGAATATTGTATAAATATAGTGTAACATTGGACTGAATATTCCCTAAAGGCTGTTGTATAAATATAGTGTAACATTGGACTGAATATTCCCTAAAGGCTGTTGTATAAATATAGTGTAACATTGGACTGAATATCGTATAAATATAGTGTAACATTGGACTGAATATTCCCTAAAGGCTGTTGTATAAACTTGTTAATAAACACAATCGCGGACCACATTACACATCAATCAGTATAATGGTATGCATATCACCAAATAAATGTTACAACTCGTGTATACAACTGAAGATAACCGCGGACCACATTATTGATGATAATGGTATACATATCACCATGTAATGTTACAACTCGTGTATACAACTGAAGATAACCGCGGACCACATTATTGATGATAATGGTATACATATCACCATGTAATGTTACAACTCGTGTATACAACTGAAGATAACCGCGGACCACATTATTGATGATAATGTTATACATACACCATGTAATGTTACAACTCGTGTATACAACTGAAGATAACCGCGGACCACATTATTGATGATAATGGTTATACATATCACCATGTAATGTTACAACTCGTGTATACAACTGAAGATAACCGCGGACCACATTATTGATGATAATGGTATACATATCACCATGTAATGTTACAACTCGTGTATACAACTGAAGATAACCGCGGACCACATTATTGATGATAATGTTATACAACCACCATGTAATGTTACAACTCTCGTGTATACAACTGAAGATAACCGCGGACCACATTATTGATGATAATGTTATACATATCACCATGTAATGTTACAACTCGTGTATACAACTGAAGATAACCGCGGACCACATTATTGATGATAATGGTATACATATCACCATGTAATGTTACAACTCGTGTATACAACTGAAGATAACCGCGGACCACATTATTGATGATAATGGTATACATATCACCATGTAATGTTACAACTCGTGTATACAACTGAAGATAACCGCGGACCACATTATTGATGATAATGTTATACATATCACCATGTAATGTTACAACTCGTGTATACAACTGAAGATAACCGCGGACCACATTATTGATGATAATGTTATACATATCACCATGTAATGTTACAACTCGTGTATACAACTGAAGATAACCGCGGACCACATTATTGATGATAATGGTATACATATCACCATGTAATGTTACAACTCGTGTATACAACTGAAGATAACCGCGGACCACATTATTGATGATAATGGTATACATATCACCATGTAATGTTACAACTCGTGTATACAACTGAAGATAACCGCGGACCACATTATTGATGATAATGGTATACATATCACCATGTAATGTTACAACTCGTGTATACAACTGAAGATAACCGCGGACCACATTATTGATGATAATGGTATACATATCACCATGTAATGTTACAACTCGTGTATACAACTGAAGATAACCGCGGACCACATTATTGATGATAATGGTTATACATATCACCATGTAATGTTACAACTCGTGTATACAACTGAAGATAACCGCGGACCACATTATTGATGATAATGGTATACATATCACCATGTAATGTTACAACTCGTGTATACAACTGAAGATAACCGCGGACCACATTATTGATGATAATGGTATACATATCACCATGTAATGTTACAACTCGTGTATACAACTGAAGATAACCGCGGACCACATTATTGATGATAATGGTATACATATCACCATGTAATGTTACAACTCGTGTATACAACTGAAGATAACCGCGGACCACATTATTGATGATAATGTTATACATATCACCATGTAATGTTACAACTCGTGTATACAACTGAAGATAACCGCGGACCACATTATTGATGATAATGTGTATACAACTATCACCATGTAAATGTTACAACTCGTGTATACAACTGAAGATAACCGCGGACCACATTATTGATGATAATGGTATACATATCACCATGTAATGTTACAACTCGTGTATACAACTGAAGATAACCGCGGACCACATTACACATCAGTATAATGGTATGCATATAACACCATGTAATGTTACAACTCGTGTATACAACTGAAGATAACCGCGGACCACATTATTGATGATAATGGTATACATATCACCATGTAATGTTACAACTCGTGTATACAACTGAAGATAACCGCGGACCACATTATTGATGATAATGTTATACATATCACCATGTAATGTTACAACTCGTGTATACAACTGAAGATAACCGCGGGACCACATTATTGATGATAATGTTATACATATCACCATGTAATGTTACAACTCGTGTATACAACTGAAGATAACCGCGGACCACATTATTGATGATAATGGTATACATATCACCATGTAATGTTACAACTCGTGTATACAACTGAAGATAACCGCGGACCACATTATTGATGATAATGTATACATATCACCATGTAATGTTACAACTCGTGTATACAACTGAAGATAACCGCGGACCACATTATTGATGATAATGGTATACATATCACCATGTAATGTTACAACTCGTGTATACAACTGAAGATAACCGCGGACCACATTATTGATGATAATGGTATACATATCACCATGTAATGTTACAACTCGTGTATACAACTGAAGATAACCGCGGACCACATTATTGATGATAATGGTATACATATCACCATGTAATGTTACAACTCGTGTATACAACTGAAGATAACCGCGGACCACATTATTGATGATAATGTTATACATATCACCATGTAATGTTACAACTCGTGTATACAACTGAAGATAACCGCGGACCACATTATTGATGATAATGGTATACATATCACCATGTAATGTTACAACTCGTGTATACAACTGAAGATAACCGCGGACCACATTATTGATGATAATGGTATACATATCACCATGTAATGTTACAACTCGTGTATACAACTGAAGATAACCGCGGACCACATTATTGATGATAATGGTATACATATCACCATGTAATGTTACAACTCGTGTATACAACTGAAGATAACCGCGGACCACACATTATTGATGATAATGGTTATACATATCACCATGTAATGTTACAACTCGTGTATACAACTGAAGATAACCGCGGACCACATTATTGATGATAATGGTATACATATCACCATGTAATGTTACAACTCGTGTATACAACTGAAGATAACCGCGGACCACATTATTGATGATAATGGTATACATATCACCATGTAATGTTACAACTCGTGTATACAACTGAAGATAACACCACATTATTGATGATAATGGTATACATATCACCATGTAATGTTACAACTCGTGTATACAACTGAAGATAACCGCGGACCACATTATTGATGATAATGTTTATACATATCACCATGTAATGTTACAACTCGTGTATACAACTGAAGATAACCGCGGACCACATTATTGATGATAATGGTATACATATCACCATGTAATGTTACAACTCGTGTATACAACTGAAGATAACCGCGGACCACATTATTGATGATAATGGTTATACATATCACCATGTAATGTTACAACTCGTGTATACAACTGAAGATAACCGCGGACCACATTATTGATGAGTATAAAGGTATGCATATAACACCATGTAATGTTACAACTCGTGTATACAACTGAAGATAACCGCGGACCACATTATTGATGATAATGGTATACATATCACCATGTAATGTTACAACTCGTGTATACAACTGAAGATAACCGCGGACCACATTATTGATGATAATGGTATACATATCACCATGTAATGTTACAACTCGTGTATACAACTGAAGATAACCGCGGACCACATTATTGATGATAATGGTATACATATCACCATGTAATGTTACAACTCGTGTATACAACTGAAGATAACCGCGGACCACATTATTGATGATAATGGTATACATATCACCATGTAATGTTACAACTCGTGTATACAACTGAAGATAACCGCGGACCACATTATTGATGATAATGGTTATACATATCACC
Organism: Argopecten irradians; assembly: GCF_041381155.1. Classification (NCBI taxonomy): domain Eukaryota; kingdom Metazoa; phylum Mollusca; class Bivalvia; order Pectinida; family Pectinidae; genus Argopecten; species Argopecten irradians. The sequence goes on along the minus strand of NC_091146.1, from coordinate 37,153,980 downwards.
ATGTAATGTTACAACTCGTGTATACAACTGAAGATAACCGCGGACCACATTATTGATGATAATGGTTATACATATCACCATGTAATGTTACAACTCGTGTATACAACTGAAGATAACCGCGGACCACATTATTGATGATAATGTTATACATATCACCATGTAATGTTACAACTCGTGTATACAACTGAAGATAACCGCGGACCACATTATTGATGATAATGTTATACATATCACCATGTAATGTTACAACTCGTGTATACAACTGAAGATAACCGCGGACCACATTATTGATGATAATGGTATACATATCACCATGTAATGTTACAACTCGTGTATACAACTGAAGATAACCGCGGACCACATTATTGATGATAATGGTATACATATCACCATGTAATGTTACAACTCGTGTATACAACTGAAGATAACCGCGGACCACATTATTGATGATAATGTTATACATATCACCATGTAATGTTACAACTCGTGTATACAACTGAAGATAACCGCGGACCACATTATTGATGATAATGTTATACATATCACCATGTAATGTTACAACTCGTGTATACAACTGAAGATAACCGCGGACCACATTATTGATGATAATGTTATACATATCACCATGTAATGTTACAACTCGTGTATACAACTGAAGATAACCGCGGACCACATTATTGATGATAATGTTATACATATCACCATGTAATGTTACAACTCGTGTATACAACTGAAGATAACCGCGGACCACATTATTGATGATAATGTTATACATATCACCATGTAATGTTACAACTCGTGTATACAACTGAAGATAACCGCGGACCACATTATTGATGATAATGGTATACATATCACCATGTAATGTTACAACTCGTGTATACAACTGAAGATAACCGCGGACCACATTATTGATGATAATGTTATACATATCACCATGTAATGTTACAACTCGTGTATACAACTGAAGATAACCGCGGACCACATTATTGATGATAATGTATACATATCACCATGTAATGTTACAACTCGTGTATACAACTGAAGATAACCGCGGACCACATTATTGATGATAATGTTACAACTCACCATGTAATGTTACAACTCGTGTATACAACTGAAGATAACCGCGGACCACATTATTGATGATAATGTTATACATATCACCATGTAATGTTACAACTCGTGTATACAACTGAAGATAACCGCGGACCACATTATTGATGATAATGTTATACATATCACCATGTAATGTTACAACTCGTGTATACAACTGAAGATAACCGCGGACCACATTATTGATGATAATGGTATACATATCACCATGTAATGTTACAACTCGTGTATACAACTGAAGATAACCGCGGACCACATTATTGATGATAATGGTATACATATCACCATGTAATGTTACAACTCGTGTATACAACTGAAGATAACCGCGGACCACATTATTGATGATAATGGTTATACATATCACCATGTAATGTTACAACTCGTGTATACAACTGAAGATAACCGCGGACCACATTATTGATGATAATGTTATACATATCACCATGTAATGTTACAACTCGTGTATACAACTGAAGATAACCGCGGACCACATTATTGATGATAATGGTTATACATATCACCATGTAATGTTACAACTCGTGTATACAACTGAAGATAACCGCGGACCACATTATTGATGATAATGGTTATACATATCACCATGTAATGTTACAACTCGTGTATACAACTGAAGATAACCGCGGACCACATTATTGATGATAATGTTATACATATCACCATGTAATGTTACAACTCGTGTATACAACTGAAGATAACCGCGGACCACATTATTGATGATAATGTATATACATATCACCATGTAATGTTACAACTCGTGTATACAACTGAAGATAACCGCGGACCACATTATTGATGATAATGTTATACATATCACCATGTAATGTTACAACTCGTGTATACAACTGAAGATAACCGCGGACCACATTATTGATGATAATGTTATACATATCACCATGTAATGTTACAACTCGTGTATACAACTGAAGATAACCGCGGACCACATTATTGATGATAATGTTATACATATCACCATGTAATGTTACAACTCGTGTATACAACTGAAGATAACCGCGGACCACATTATTGGTGATAATGTTATACATATCACCATGTAATGTTACAACTCGTGTATACAACTGAAGATAACCGCGGACCACATTATTGATGATAATGTTATACATATCACCATGTAATGTTACAACTCGTGTATACAACTGAAGATAACCGCGGACCACATTATTGATGATAATGGTATACATATCACCATGTAATGTTACAACTCGTGTATACAACTGAAGATAACCGCGGACCACTATTATTGATGATAATGGTATACATATCACCATGTAATGTTACAACTCGTGTATACAACTGAAGATAACCGCGACCACATTATTGATGATAATGTTATATCATATCACCATGTAAATGTTACAACATGAATACAACTGAGATAACCGCGACCACATTATTGGTGATAATGTTATACATATCACCACATGTAAATGTTACAACTCGTGTATACAACTGAAGATAACCGCGGACCACATTATTGATGATAATGTTATACATATCACCATGTAATGTTACAACTCGTGTATACAACTGAAGATAACCGCGGACCACATTATTGATGATAATGGTATACATATCACCATGTAATGTTACAACTCGTGTATACAACTGAAGATAACCGCGGACCACATTATTGATGATAATGGTTATACATATCACCATGTAATGTTACAACTCGTGTATACAACTGAAGATAACCGCGGACCACATTATTGATGATAATGGTATACATATCACCATGTAATGTTACAACTCGTGTATACAACTGAAGATAACCGCGGACCACATTATTGATGATAATGGTATACATATCACCATGTAATGTTACAACTCGTGTAACAACTTAAAGATGAACCGCGGACCACATTATTGATGATAATGGGTATACAACTGAATGTTTTTTTACAACTCGTGTATACACCGCGGACCACATTATTATTGATGATAAAATTTGTTATACATATCACCATGTAATGTTTGATTTGACAACTCGTGTATACAACTGAAGATCCCATTTAACCGCGGACCACATGACACTATTGATGATAATGGTATACATATCACCATCATAGAAGTAATGATATTTCATCATTACTCGTGTATACAACGCATAAGAAATTTTTAGAAATTGTAACGTTATCGAATAAATACTTTCACGAATCCAAGAAGAGGCTTTTGTTAGTTATTGGTCTCCATTAAATATAGTTACATTTCAGAGTAAAAATTGTTAATCCTTGGATATGCAATGGTTTTAGCTTATACTATGTCAACCTACTGATGATTAAATCATTTATTTGATATGCAGTAAATGCTTATGTTTGAGGACGATTGAAGCCAAGAGTGGTGTCTACGATTTCTATATCTCATATTTTTCATTAGTACATTTTGATAGGACATTCTGCAGATATGATTTCATTTTAACTTTACAATGCAAACATTGTATTGGTTACCGTAAAACTGGATTTTAACACATAGCTGAATTGTTAGTGCTCTTTTAATGATTTTTTTTAATATTAAAAATAGCTTTTTTCAGGACATTGTTAGGTTTGGACATATCAAAATAAATATCGCTTTGTGAGGTACATTTTAAGGTTTGGATATTATTACTATCAGCTTTTGTGAGGGCGTACGTGTTAGGTTTGGATATATTTCATTCAGAGTATCTTTGGTCTTTGGACATTTCCTTGTTAGGTTTGGATATTTTAATATAGAAACTTTGTGAGGACAGGCATTACTTAGGTTTGGATATTAAATATAGCTTTGTGTGTGAGGGACAGTGTCCATTGGTAAACACAAGATTTCTGTCGCCTCGATTGGATCACCCAGATAGAGATTAGGATTCTCTGTTTAGGGACACGTTTTGTTGATTTTGTAAGTTGAGATATTAAATAAATAGAGGAAAAAAACGTGTGAGGATATGGCTGTTTGTAGGTTTGGATAAAAAGTCAAATCTTTAAATATAATTATCACACCTGCTTTGTGAGGATATTAATTATATTAAATATTAGCTTTGTGAGGGTTAATCATTGTTAGGTTTGGATATTAAATATATAGCTTTGTGAGGACATTGTTAGGTTTGGATATTAAATATAGCTTTGTGAGGACATTGTTAGGTTTGGATATTTAAATATTCATAGCTTTGTGAGGACATTGTTAGGTTTGGATATTAAATATAGGCTTTGTGAGGACATTGTTAGGTTTGGGATATTAAATATAGCTTTGTGAGAGGGGACATTGTTAGGTTTGGATATTAAATATAGCTTTGTGAGGACATTGTTAGGTTTGGATATTAAATATAGCTTTGTGAGGACATTGTTAGGTTTGGATATTAAATATAGCTTTGTGAGGACATTGTTAGGTTTGGATATTAAATATAGCTTTGTGAGGACATTGTTAGGTTTGGATATTAAATATAGCTTTGTGAGGATATTGTTAGGTTTGGATATTAAATATAGCTTTGTGAGGACATTGTTAGGTTTGGATATTAAATATAGCTTTGTGAGGACATTGTTAGGTTTGGATATTAAATATAGCTTTGTGAGGACATTGTTAGGTTTGGATATTAAATATAGCTTTGTGAGGACATTGTTAGGTTTGGATATTAAATATAGCTTTGTGAGGACATTGTTAGGTTTGGATATTAAATATAGCTTTGTGAGGACATTGTTAGGTTTGGATATTAAATATAGCTTTGTGAGGACATTGTTAGGTTTGGATATTAAATATAGCTTTGTGAGGACATTGTTAGGTTTGGATATTAAATATAGCTTTGTGAGGACATTGTTAGGTTTGGATATTAAATATAGCTTTGTGAGGACATTGTTAGGTTTGGATATTAAATATAGCTTTGTGAGGACATTGTTAGGTTTGGATATTAAATATAGCTTTGTGAGGACATTGTTAGGTTTGGATATTAAATATAGCTTTGTGAGGACATTGTTAGGTTTGGATATTAAATATAGCTTTGTGAGGACATTGTTAGGTTTGGATATTAAATATAGCTTTGTGAGGACATTGTTTAGGTTTGGATATTAAATATAGCTTTGTGAGGACATTGTTAGGTTTGGATATTAAATATAGCTTTGTGAGGACATTGTTAGGTTTGGATATTAAATATAGCTTTGTGAGGACATTGTTAGGTTTGGATATTAAATATAGCTTTGTGAGGACATTGTTAGGTTTGGATATTAAATATAGCTTTGTGAGGACATTGTTAGGTTTGGATATTAAATATAGCTTTGTGAGGACATTGTTAGGTTTGGATATTAAATATAGCTTTGTGAGGACATTGTTAGGTTTGGATATTAAATATAGCTTTGTGAGGACATTGTTAGGTTTGGATATTAAATATAGCTTTGTGAGGACATTGTTAGGTTTGGATATTAAAATATAGCTTTGTGAGGACATTGTTAGGTTTGGATATTAAATATAGCTTTGTGAGGACATTGTTAGGTTTGGATGTGAGGACATTGTTAGGTTTGGATATTAAATATAGCTTTGTGAGGACATTGTTAGGTTTGGATATTAAATATAGCTTTGTGAGGACATTGTTAGGTTTGGATATTAAATATAGCTTTGTGAGGACATTGTTAGGTTTGGATATTAAATATAGCTTTGTGAGGACATTGTTAGGTTTGGATATTAAATATAGCTTTGTGAGGGACATTGTTAGGTTTGGATATTAAATATAGCTTTGTGAGGACATTGTTAGGTTTGGATATTAAATATAGCTTTGTGAGGACATTGTTAGGTTTGGATATTAAATATAGCTTTGTGAGGACATTGTTAGGTTTGGATATTAAATATAGCTTTGTGAGGACATTGTTAGGTTTGGATATTAAATATAGCTTTGTGAGGACATTGTTAGGTTTGGATATTAAATATAGCTTTGTGAGGACATTGTTAGGTTTGGATATTAAATATAGCTTTGTGAGGACATTGTTAGGTTTGGATATTAAATATAGCTTTGTGAGGACATTGTTAGGTTTGGATATTAAATATAGCTTTGTGAGGACATTGTTAGGTTTGGATATTAAATATAGCTTTGTGAGGACATTGTTAGGTTTGGATATTAAATATAGCTTTGTGAGGACATTGTTAGGTTTGGATATTAAATATAGCTTTGTGAGGACATTGTTAGGTTTGGATATTAAATATAGCTTTGTGAGGACATTGTTAGGTTTGGATATTAAATATAGCTTTGTGAGGACATTGTTAGGTTTGGATATTAAATATAGCTTTGTGAGGACATTGTTAGGTTTGGATATTAAATATGGCTTTGTGAGGACATTGTTAGGTTTGGATATTAAATATAGCTTTGTGAGGACATTGTTAGGTTTGGATATTAAATATAGCTTTGTGAGGACATTGTTAGGTTTGGATATTAAATATAGCTTTGTGAGGACATTGTTAGGTTTGGATATTAAATATAGCTTTGTGAGGACATTGTTAGGTTTGGATATTAAATATAGCTTTGTGAGGACATTGTTAGGTTTGGATATTAAATATAGCTTTGTGAGGACATTGTTAGGTTTGGATATTAAATATAGCTTTGTGAGGACATTGTTAGGTTTGGATATTAAATATAGCTTTGTGAGGACATTGTTAGGTTTGGATATTAAATATAGCTTTGTGAGGACATTGTTAGGTTTGGATATTAAATATATAGCTTTGTGAGGACATTGTTAGGTTTGGATATTAAATATAGCTTTGTGAGGACATTGTTAGGTTTGGATATTAAATATAGCTTTGTGAGGACATTGTTAGGTTTGGATATTAAATATAGCTTTGTGAGGACATTGTTAGGTTTGGATATTAAATATAGCTTTGTGAGGACATTGTTAGGTTTGGATATTAAATATAGCTTTGTGAGGACATTGTTAGGTTTGGATATTAAATATAGCTTTGTGAGGACATTGTTAGGTTTGGATATTAAATATAGCTTTGTGAGGACATTGTTAGGTTGTTTTTAGGTTTGGATATTAAATATAGCTTTGTGAGGACATTGTTTAGGTTTGGATATTAAATATAGCTTTGTGAGGACATTGTTAGGTTTGGATATTAAATATAGCTTTGTGAGGACATTGTTAGGTTTGGATATTAAATATAGCTTTGTGAGGACATTGTTAGGTTTGGATATTAAATATAGCTTTGTGAGGACATTGTTAGGTTTGGATATTAAATATAGCTTTGTGAGGACATTGTTAGGTTTGGATATTAAATATAGCTTTGTGAGGACATTGTTAGGTTTGGATATTAAATATAGCTTTGTGAGGACATTGTTAGGTTTGGATATTAAATATAGCTTTGTGAGGACATTGTTAGGTTTGGATATTAAATATAGCTTTGTGAGGACATTGTTAGGTTTGGATATTAAATATAGCTTTGTGAGGACATTGTTAGGTTTGGATATTAAATATAGCTTTGTGAGGACATTGTTAGGTTTGGATATTAAATATAGCTTTGTGAGGACATTGTTAGGTTTGGATATTAAATATAGCTTTGTGAGGACATTGTTAGGTTTGGATATTAAATTATAGCTTTGTGAGGACATTGTTAGGTTTGGATATTAAATATAGCTTTGTGAGGACATTGTTAGGTTTGGATATTAAATATAGCTTTGTGAGGACATTGTTAGGTTTGGATATTAAATATAGCTTTGTGAGGACATTGTTAGGTTTGGATATTAAATATAGCTTTGTGAGGACATTGTTAGGTTTGGATATTAAATATAGCTTTGTGAGGACATTGTTAGGTTTGGATATTAAATATAGCTTTGTGAGGACATTGTTAGGTTTGGATATTAAATATAGCTTTGTGAGGACATTGTTAGGTTTGGATATTAAATATAGCTTTGTGAGGACATTGTTAGGTTTGGATATTAAATATAGCTTTGTGAGGACATTGTTAGGTTTGGATATTAAATATAGCTTTGTGAGGACATTGTTAGGTTTGGATATTAAATATAGCTTTGTGAGGACATTGTTAGGTTTGGATATTATTAAATATAGCTTTGTGAGGACATTGTTAGGTTTGGATATTAAATATAGCTTTGTGAGGACATTGTTAGGTTTGGATATTAAATATAGCTTTGTGAGGACATTGTTAGGTTTGGATATTAAATATAGCTTTGTGAGGACATTGTTAGGTTTGGATATTAAATATAGCTTTGTGAGGACATTGTTAGGTTTGGATATTAAATATAGCTTTGTGAGGACATTGTTAGGTTTGGATATTAAATATAGCTTTGTGAGGACATTGTTAGGTTTGGATATTAAATATAGCTTTGTGAGGACATTGTTAGGTTTGGATATTAAATATAGCTTTGTGAGGACATTGTTAGGTTTGGATATTAATACTTTGTTTGTTAGGTTTGGATATTAATATAGCTTTGTGAGGACATTGTTAGGTTTGGATATTAAATATAGCTTTGTGAGGACATTGTTAGGTTTGGATATTAAATATAGCTTTGTGAGGACATTGTTAGGTTTGGATATTAAATATAGCTTTGTGAGGACATTGTTAGGTTTGGATATTAAATATAGCTTTGTGAGGGACATTGTTAGGTTTGGATATTAAATATAGCTTTGTGAGGACATTGTTAGGTTTGGATATTAAATATAGCTTTGTGAGGACATTGTTAGGTTTGGATATTAAATATAGCTTTGTGAGGACATTGTTAGGTTTGGATATTAAATATAGCTTTGTGAGGACATTGTTAGGTTTGGATATTAAATATAGCTTTGGTGAGGACATTGTTAGGTTTGGATATTAAATATAGCTTTGTGAGGACATTGTTAGGTTTGGATATTAAATATAGCTTTGTGAGGACATTGTTAGGTTTGGATATTAAATATAGCTTTGTGAGGACATTGTTAGGTTTGGATATTAAATATAGCTTTGTGAGGACATTGTTAGGTTTGGATATTAAATATAGCTTTGTGAGGACATTGTTAGGTTTGGATATTAAATATAGCTTTGTGAGGACATTGTTAGGTTTGGATATTAAATATAGCTTTGTGAGGACATTGTTAGGTTTGATATTAAATATAGCTTTGTGAGGACATTGTTAGGTTTGGATATTAAATATAGCTTTGTGAGGACATTGTTAGGTTTGGATATTTAAATATAGCTTTGTGAGGACATTGTTAGGTTTGGATATTAAATATAGCTTTGTGAGGACATTGTTAGGTTTGGATATTAAATATAGCTTTGTGAGGACATTGTTAGGTTTGGATATTAAATATAGCTTTGTGAGGACATTGTTAGGTTTGGATATTAAATATAGCTTTGTGAGGACATTGTTAGGTTTGGATATTAAATATAGCTTTGTGAGGACATTGTTAGGTTTGGATATTAAATATAGCTTTGTGAGGACATTGTTAGGTTTGGATATTAAATATAGCTTTGTGAGGACATTGTTAGGTTTGGATATTAAATATAGCTTTGTGAGGACATTGTTAGGTTTGGATATTAAATATAGCTTTGTGAGGACATTGTTAGGTTTGGATATTAAATATAGCTTTGTGAGGACATTGTTAGGTTTGAATATTAAATATAGCTTTGTGAGGACATTGTTAGGTTTGGATATTAAATATAGCTTTGTGAGGACATTGTTAGGTTTGGATATTAAATATAGCTTTGTGAGGACATTGTTAGGTTTGGATATTAAATATAGCTTTGTGAGGACATTGTTAGGTTTGGATATTAAATATAGCTTTGTGAGGACATTGTTAGGTTTGGATATTAAATATAGCTTTGTGAGGACATTGTTAGGTTTGGATATTAAATATAGCTTTGTGAGGACATTGTTAGGTTTGGATATTAAATATAGCTTTGTGAGGACATTGTTAGGTTTGGATATTAAATATAGCTTTGTGAGGACATTGTTAGGTTTGGATATTAAATATAGCTTTGTGAGGACATTGTTAGGTTTGGATATTAAATATAGCTTTGTGAGGACATTGTTAGGTTTGGATATTAAATATAGCTTTGTGAGGACATTGTTAGGTTTGGATATTAAATATAGCTTTGTGAGGACATTGTTAGGTTTGGATATTAAATATAGCTTTGTGAGGACATTGTTAGGTTTGGTATATATTAAATATAGCTTTGTGAGGACATTGTTAGGTTTGGATATTAAATATAGCTTTGTGAGGACATTGTTAGGTTTGGATATTAAATATAGCTTTGTGAGGACATTGTTAGGTTTGGATATTAAATATAGCTTTGTGAGGACATTGTTAGGTTTGGATATTAAATATAGCTTTGTGAGGACATTGTTAGGTTTGGATATTAAATATAGCTTTGTGAGGACATTGTTAGGTTTGGATATTAAATATAGCTTTGTGAGGACATTGTTAGGTTTGGATATTAAATATAGCTTTGTGAGGACATTGTTAGGTTTGGATATTAAATATAGCTTTGTGAGGACATTGTTAGGTTTGGATATTAAATATAGCTTTGTGAGGACATTGTTAGATTTGGATATTAAATATAGCTTTGTGAGGACATTGTTAGGTTTGGATATTAAATATAGCTTTGTGAGGACATTGTTAGGTTTGGATATTAAATATAGCTTTGTGAGGACATTGTTAGGTTTGGATATTAAATATAGCTTTGTGAGGACATTGTTAGGTTTGGATATTAAATATAGCTTTGTGAGGACATTGTTAGGTTTGGATATTAAATATAGCTTTGTGAGGACATTGTTAGGTTTGGATATTAAATATAGCTTTGTGAGGACATTGTTAGGTTTGGATATTAAATATAGCTTTGTGAGGACATTGTTAGGTTTGGATATTAAATATAGCTTTGTGAGGACATTGTTAGGTTTGGATATTAAATATAGCTTTGTGAGGACATTGTTAGGTTTGGATATTAAATATAGCTTTGTGAGGACATTGTTAGGTTTGGATATTAAATATAGCTTTGTGAGGACATTGTTAGGTTTGGATATTAAATATAGCTTTGTGAGGACATTGTTAGGTTTGGATATTAAATATAGCTTTGTGAGGACATTGTTAGGTTTGGATATTAAATATAGCTTTGTGAGGACATTGTTAGGTTTGGATATTAAATATAGCTTTGTGAGGGCATTGTTAGGTTTGGATATTAAATATAGCTTTGTGAGGACATTGTTAGGTTTGGATATTAAATATAGCTTTGTGAGGACATTGTTAGGTTTGGATATTAAATATAGCTTTGTGAGGACATTGTTAGGTTTGGATATTAAATATAGCTTTGTGAGGACATTGTTAGGTTTGGATATTAAATATAGCTTTGTGAGGACATTGTTAGGTTTGGATATTAAATATAGCTTTGTGAGGACATTGTTAGGTTTGGATATTAAATATAGCTTTGTGAGGACATTGTTAGGTTTGGATATTAAATATAGCTTTGTGAGGACATTGTTAGGTTTGGATATTAAATATAGCTTTGTGAGGACATTGTTAGGTTTGGATATTAAATATAGCTTTGTGAGGACATTGTTAGGTTTGGATATTAAATATAGCTTTGTGAGGACATTGTTAGGTTTGGATATTAAATATAGCTTTGTGAGGACATTGTTAGGTTTGGATATTAAATATAGCTTTGTGAGGACATTGTTAGGTTTGGATATTAAATATAGCTTTGTGAGGACATTGTTAGGTTTGGATATTAAATATAGCTTTGTGAGGACATTGTTAGGTTTGGATATTAAATATAGGACTTTTAGGTTTGGATGGTGTGAGGGGACATTGTTAGGTTTGGATATTAAATAGAGCTTTGTGAGGACATTGTTAGGTTTGGATATTAAATATAGCTTTGTGAGGACATTTTTAGGATATACAAAATGTCCAATGGTAGAACTATGGGGTTAAGTTAGTACTATTGAACAATAAACACCTTACGCAACTTTGTTGTATCAAGTTCCACACTTACAATTCAGCGAACAACACAGAGACATACACCATAGTTATAGATTAACGTCACTGACGGCGACATATTCTCACATTACGCAGCGTCCCTGCTAGAGAAAATACGCAAATAAAGTAACATTTACAACGATTGTTCGTGCTGTAGGTTTTCTGAAATCCAATACTCTTCACTGAAGCCATAGAAAGCTGATGAAAAGGCGACAGGAGATCAGATGAAGACAAAAGATTCACAGAGATTGCGAACTGAAAACAGCACTTACATCCAGTTGACATGGTGAATGGGAGTTTCAATGAGAAGGTTGTTCAAACTTATTCTAAATGTCTCTAAATGGCTATTTCAAATAACATTTTTGTACTATTTTGTATCTTTGTGCAGAACTTCCCAGATATATTGGAAGGAACTAAAAGTAACTTATTATTGATGCGAGAGAGAGGGAGAGAAAGAGAGAGAGAGAGAGAGTACATATATATTGAATACATATTTTAAGAGAAATCCCTACAACGTTTATGTATTATGACAAAAGAACCGAGTGTAGCGCAAATGATCTTTGTTATTGACATCATCGGCCATACAGAGATTGTGTGATGGCAGCCATAGAATGTTCCGATAGCCTTCCTCAACTGGCATCTCTCGAACATCGGCCATACATTGTGTGATGGCAGCCATAGAATGTTCCGATAGCCTTCCTCAACTAGCATCTCTCGAACATCGGCCATACAGTGATTATGTGATGGCAGCCATAGAATGTTCTAATAGCCTTCATCAACTAGTAGCATCTCTCGAACATCGGCCATACAGTGATTGTGTGATGGCAGCCATAGAATGTTCCGATAGCCTTCATCAACTATAGCATCTCTCGAACACCTTAAGTGTTTTTTTGATTTTATGTAGGTTATGGAATGGGGTGCCCACAATTTCAAAGCAACAGAATACTGTATTTGTTTATTCATTATAGAAATACTCTTATCTTCAATAAAAAAACCACCATTTCAACAACGATCACAAACCATAACAGTGCTACCCCTAAATGTTATATTTTTGTAGGTTTTATACAATATCATATCCTAACAATCTAGATCACTGTGGTGATTTATTCAGCCTACTGTAAACGGAGCACAGAGGGTTTAGACACTGGGGTTCCGAGGGTGCGTTTGCATAAGAAGATACGTTTTGAACATCAATTGTTTTGTATCAGACTGTCCAAAGGTCAATCCATATAATTGGCATATGGGGTTCAAGTCAAATTGCTTTACGGTTAATTCATGAAGTTACTTCTGGACTAGAAACTGTTTAACAGGGACGAATATAACAGAGTTGATCTAATACTGTTTACAGAAAGCTCATACCTTATTGCTTATTCCATCTTTGCATATTACAGAGTTAGCTCCCTTTCGGGTAGGTATCAATTATTACGTCAATATTTTGTGAGCGCAATTCACGCCGTTTCCTCCGAAACGTATGACGTTACACTCCCAAACACATGACGTCACAATCAATACCTTCCCGCAAGTGCAGATAACTCTGTAATATGCAAATTCGGAATAAAGGAGTAGTCCTTTACCAAAGTCTATGTAATGCTCTACAGAAATTTGACAATAAATAAATATAAAAATCAAAGATCTGAAGCAGTTTGAAGAAGTAAGGCTCTTTGTAGATATCAGACATTACAGTAATATGATGTAAGTTAACAATATATATTTATAATGAAATCATTCACAAATTATTTCAAGTTTATACTTGATCAAGTGAATATCTGGCCAGTGTGTTTTGTCTTTAGGGAACATGATACTAAATACAACAAAGGTTATGGGGCTTAAACACTGAACACACGTGAGTTATATAATCATAGATAAAAACACGTATGAATCACACAGTCCTAAACTTCTAATCATAAAATTGTCTCAGGCTCCAATGGGGTAGATAAGTATTTATTTTCAACAAGTAATGTTCTGTTTTCATTTTAGCTGCTTTCGGGTAGGGGGTTAAAATTTTCGATTAACGAATGTATTTATAGTGTTAAATTGTTCATTATTTAATGTTAATGACAAGTCAGTACGTATATATAAAATGTACTTGTGTATTACATGTGTGTCGCGTGGTCCGTGGCTCGTATCACTGGAATGTTAAAGGCCTATAATGACTCTACTGTGTTCTGAGACAATGAAGCCATTGTTATGAACCTACGGTCTTTGTCTGTACCGGACTCCACCCAGCCCAGTTCTCCTTCATACTGACTAGCTCTGTACATCTCTGCTATACCGCATTTATATGCATATAATTTATAATGGCATTGAATTTCAAATATGCTGATTAACATCTACACTGTATATGGCGCGGATGATATTTACTATGGCGGGATATTACTATACTTGGGTTTTGCTACTGATACCCTGTCTATATTTTCAATCGCATTTTCCGAACAACAATCAAAACAAATTCCCACTTGACACAGATATGCCCGTGCATACCAATCCGCACCGTGTGTGTCTACCCTGTGTGACACAGAGATTTTCCATCAAGATACTGGACGGATCATTGGTCAAAATTCGTGTTTTGCACAACAAAACACTTCCTGATGTACCATCAAATTCCTCACCCGGGGACACACAGACACGTCAACAGACTTCCTGATGTACCCCCGGGTCACAACAACCGTATACAACACGACTGATGTACTGCCCGGGTCACCAACCACCCACCCTGACACACAGACATCAAACTTCCTGATGTACCCCACAACAACTATATGACCCCACCCTGACACACAGACATCAAACTTCCTGATGTACCCCCGGGTCACAACAACCGTATACCCCACCCTGACACACAGACATCAAACTTCCTGATGTACCCCCGGGTCACAACAACTGTATACCCCACCCTGACACACAGACATCAAACTTCCTGATGTACCCCCGGGTCACAACAACTGTATACCCCACCCTGACACACAGACATCAAACTTCCTGATGTACCCCAGGGTCACAACAACCGTATACCCCACCCTGACACACAGACATCAAACTTCCTGATGTACCCCCGGGTCACAACAAATGTATGTCCCACCCTGACACACAGACATCAAACGTCCTGATGTACCCCCGGGTCACAACAACCGTATACCCCACCCTGACACACTGACATCAAACTTCCTGATGTACCCCCGGGTCACAACAACTGTATACCCCACCCTGACACACTGACATCAAACTTCCTGATGTACCCCCGGGTCACAACAACTGTATACCCCACCCTGACACACAGACATCAAACGTCCTGATGTACCCCCGGGTCACAACAACTGTATACCCCACCCTGACACACTGACATCAAACTTCCTGATGTACCCCGGGTCACAACAACTGTATACCCCACCCTGACACACAGACATCAAACGTCCTGATGTACCCCCGGATCACAACAACTGTATACCCCACCCTGACACACTGACATCAAACTTCCTGATGTACCCCCGGGTCACAACAACTGTATACCCCACCCTGACACACAGACATCAAACTTCCTGATGTACCCCCGGGTCACAACAACTGTATACCCCACCCTGACACACAGACATCAAACTTCCTGATGTACCCCCGGGTCACAACAACCGTATACCCCACCCTGACACACAGACATCAAACTTCCTGATGTACCCCCGGGTCACAACAACCGTATACCCCACCCTGACACCACAGACATCAAACTTCCCTGATGTACCCCCGGGTCAACAAACAACTGTATACCCACAACCCTGACACACAGACATCACAAACGTCTGATGTACTCCCGGGTCACAACAACTGTATACCCCACCCTGACACACAGACAACAAACTTCCTGATGTACCCCCGGGTCACAACAACTGTATACCCCACCCTGACACACAGACATCAAACGTCCTGATGTACTCCCCGGGTCACAACAACTGTATACCCCACCCTGACACACAGACAACAAACGTCCTGATGTACCCCCGGGTCACAACAACCGTATACCCCACCCTGACACATAGACAACAAACGTCCTGATGTACTCCCGGGTCACAACAACTGTATACCCCACCCTGACACACACAGACATCAAACTTCCTGATGTACCCCGGGGTCACAACAAATGTATGCCCCACCCTGACACACAGACATCAAACGTCCTGATGTACCCCCGGGTCACAACAACCGTATACCCCACCCTGACACATAGACAACAAACGTCCTGATGTACCCCCGGGTCACATGACACAACTGTATACCCCACCCTGACACACAGACAACAAACTTCCTGATGTACCCCGGGTCACAACAACTGTATATGTACCCCACCCTGTACACACAGACATCAAACGTCCTGATGTACTCCCGGGTCACAAACAACTGTATACCCCACCCTGACACACAGACAACAAACTTCCTGATGTACCCCCGGGTCACAACAACTGTATACCCCACCCTGACACACTGACATCAAATTTCTTGATGTACCCCCGGGTCACAATAACTGTATACCCCACCCTGACACACATACATCAAATTTCTTGATGTACCCCCGGGTCACAACAACTGTATACCCCACTCTGACACACAGACAACAAACTTCCTGATGTAGCCCCGGGTCACAACAACCGTATACCCCACCCTGACACACATACATCAAATTTCTTGATGTACCCCCGGGTCACAACAACTATATACCCCACCCTGACACACAGACATCAAACGTCTTGATGTATCCCCGGGTCACAACAACCGTATACCCCACCCTGACACACAGACATCAAACGTCCTGATGCACCAACGGGTCACAACAATTTTATACCCCACCCTGACACACATACATCAAATTTCTTGATGTACCCCCGGGTCACAACAACTGTATACCCCACCCTGACACACAGACATCAAACTTACTGATGTACTCCCGGGTCACAACAACCGTATACCCCACCCTGACACACAGACATCAAACTTCCTGATGTACCCTCGGGTCACAACAACAGTATACCCCACCCTGACACACTGACATCAAACTTCCTGATGTACACTTGGGTCACAACAACTGTATGTCCCACCCTGACACACAGACATTAATTAAGACTTCTAGCTTCTGTATCCCCGGCCCCCACATACTGATGGAATTGTCCACAATGAATCACAATGTACTAGCTGAGCGCCGCCCGCCCAGAACCTTTTGAGAGCTCGAGTACCGATCGTTATAGTCTTCATGCTAACGCTCGATAAATTGACAATACAAAATGGATTGGCAAGTCTATAGACCGTTTAAATCGGGAAAACATTTTATATTTTATCATTTCAGCTTCGAACTGTCATGGCTTGGCTGAATGTTCTATATCAGGAACGCATTTTATATTTTATCATTTCACTTCTAACTGCCATAGTTTATATTGCGTTCATTACATCAAAGCCAGGGCTACATGTCCCTCCTAAACCACGCAATCAATACTGGCTAATGATGGGGATCTAAACATCCGTGTAAAACCCCAAATTCATGTCAAACAAATCACAATTCTTACACGTCATTACCTATAACATCTAATTACAGGGAATCGCCGTCAGGTTATAAATTACTAGTTATTGATTTCATGTATGATTTGTCTGGTACATAACCCGGGGGTCCGGCCCGGGGGACGGGACAGGGGGAGGCTTACCTTGCACGTGTCCTAGGTTACCGACCAGGCCGATCAGCAGCCACATCCACGTTATATCCATAGTAACACGAATTACAGAATCACCCTCGACATTCCGTACAGGTACACACAGGTAGGACAGGTAAGAATTCCACTGTGTATAGCTGTCATTCCTACAGCGAATATCGCCACGGCTGATTGAACGTCAATACACATTAACGGCAGTGTGGCTAGTGTTATCACACACATATAGACATTTAAAACACACTATCGGGCCAGTTACGGCAGGCTGATCGTCCCGGACATCTTACAGATACAAACCAATGTCATTTACATTAACCATCTCCGTGTTCGATATTTACATATACCGTAGATACAGTAAATGAAGTAGAAAATACTCTACAAAACACAGAAAACAGAACAGAAAACATACTACAAAATACACCGAGGAATTACACGTAGATCAGAAAACATACTACAAAATACACTAGGGAATTACACGTAGGTCAGAAAACATACTACAAAATACACCGAGGAATTACACGTAGGTCAGAAAACATACTACAAAATACACCGAGGAATTACACGTAGGTCAGAAAACATACTACAAAATACACCGAGGAATTACACGTAGGTCAGAAAACATACTACAAAATACACCAGGGAATTACACGTAGGTCAGAAAACATACTACAAAATACACCAAGGAATTACACGTAGGTCAGAAAACATACAACAAAATTCACTAAAGAATTACACGAAGGTCAGAAAACATACTACAAAATACACTAAAGAATTACACGAAGGTCAGAAAACATACTACAAAATACACCAAGGAATTACACGTAGGTCAGAAAACATACTACAAAATACACCGAGGAATTACACGTAGGTCAGAAAACACACTACATAATACACTAAAGAATTACACGTAGGTCAGAAAACATACTACAAAATCCACTAAAGAATTACACGAAGGTCAGAAAACATACTACAAAATACACCAAGGAATTACACTTATATATTGTATGAAAGAAAACATTCTACAAAATACACCGAGGAATTACACGTACATATTGTATGAAAGAAAACATACTACAAAATACACCGAGGTATTACACGTAGGTCAGAAAACATACTACAAAATACACCAAGGAATTACACGTAGGTCAGAAAACATACTACGAAATACACCAGGGAATTACACGTAGGTCAGTAAGCATACTACAAAATACACCGAGGAATTACACGTAGGTCAGAAAACATACTACAAAATACACCTGGAAATTACACGTAGGTCAGAAAACATACTACAAAATACACCGAGGAATTACACGTAGGTCAGTAAACATACTACAAAATACACCGAGGAATTACACGTAGGACGGAACAGAAAACACTACAAAATAAACCAAGGAATTACACGTAGGTCAGAAAACATACTACAAAATACACCGAGGTATTACACGTAGGTCAGAAAACATACTACAAAATACACCAAGGAATTACACTTACATATTTTGACGGTCAAGTGGTCAGGACTCTGTATCCTGAACCGACTTGAAAATAACCAGTGGTAGCGCGGCTACCGCCACATAAGTATTTGAGGGGTAGAAGACTCTTGCCTAATTACCCTAACCATTGACGACTTAGTTACACCATAGTTTCACCTGAATAGTTATAAAATCCTATAAGAAACAACCAGGATTCCAAAATACAGGTACAAACTTATTAATATATCTATTTAATTAATTTATTAATAAGACACATAAAATAAAGGTTCACACTATCAGCAATATTTAACCATCTCCAAACATACTCAAGATTCCATTCCAACTATCTATTGACATCTTCATTATAATCTAGGCTTCACATCAATAAATAAATATAATCCAATAACAGCTGAACCTAACGTAACAGTAACAGATGCATCCTTACAAAGTATTTCCAGCTTCTCAGTACCAAATAAATTCCTAACATGAATGATCCCATAAATCCATCCCCACACATACATGTATAAACTACATGTAACATGATACACAAACATTACAAGCTCAGGAACTGAGGAAATCACCTCTCTGTCCATCGCTACACACTAACAACAACAAACACAACCGACCTCGGACACAGACAGACGCAGACGGACTGGTTTCAAAGAAACATGTGCTTCAATACATCGATTACTTGACATCTTTACACAATAAACAGACCTCGTAAGTAATCAGTTATCAGTAGTAGCATCTCTCTATCTATCAACCGTAAGTGATACATCCTTATCATAAATAGATTTAACTGCATACACTGACAAAACATTGTGTTGTCACATTACCCCCCTCTTAACGTATTCAATGTCCCAATGAACACGAAAACATAACAAAAAATGAGATGTAGCTAGGAGTAAAGCACTGGCATATAGACGTAAACCTATATTGCATTTATAGAACTACACAAAATTACAAATGAGTCCTAGTTTTAACTTCAAACTGGATGAAGAAAAACCAAATCTCAATTGAGATAATTATTTTAACAATGCAGTTATCTCCGCTGACAAAACTATGTGACGGTCAAGTGGTGGTCTGTATCCTGAACCGACTTGAAAATGCCGGCTACACATAAGTTGGTAATTACCCTAACCATTGACGACTTAGGGTACCCCATGGATACACCTGAGGTATAAATGTGCCTCAGTGCTTGGGATTTGAAAAAACATAAGTTTTTCTTGCAAAATTCAGACTTTTCTTGGTTAAATTGAAGACTGATTTACTCTGCCGGATATCTCTGACAATAACAACGTGATATGTGGTGCCTGTGGTGCCCCATCATTGGTATATAAGACGTCATTAAGGGTACCCCCCGCCTGAGGTGAACTGTGCCTCAGTGCTTGGGATTTGAAAAACATAAGTTTTTCTTGCAAAATTCAGACTTTTCTTGGTTAAATTGAAGACTGATTTACTCTGCCGGATATCTCTGACAATAACAACGTGATATGTGGTGCCTGTGGTGCCCCATCATTGGCATATGTGACGTCATTAAGGGTACCCCCCGCCTGAGGTGAACTGTGCCTCAGTGCTTGGGATTTGAAAAAACATAAGTTTTTCTTGCAAAATTTAGACTTTTCTTGGTTAAATTGAAGACTGATTTACTCTGCCGGATATCTCTGACAATAACAACGTGATATGTGGTGCCTGTGGTGCCCCATCATTGGTATATGTGACGTCATTAAGGGTACCCCCCGCCTGAGGTGAACTGTGCCTCAGTGCTTGGGATTTGAAAAACATAAGTTTTTCTTGCAAAATTCAGACTTTTCTTGGTTAAATTGAAGACTGATTTACTCTGCCGGATATCTCTGACAATAACAACGTGATATGTGGTGCCTGTGGTGCCCCATCATTGGTATATGTGACGTCATTAAGGGTACCCCCCGCCTGAGGTGAACTGTGCCTCAGTGCTTGGGATTTGAAAAAACATAAGTTTTTCTTGCAAAATTCAGACTTTTCTTGGTTAAATTGAAGACTGATTTACTCTGCCGGATATCTCTGACAATAACAACGTGATATGTGGTGCCTGTGGTGCCCCATCATTGGTATATAAGACGTCATTAAGGGTACCCCCCGCATGAGGTGAACTGTGCCTCAGTGCTTGGGATTTGAAAAACATAAGTTTTTCTTGCAAAATTCAGACTTTTCTTGGTTAAATTGAAGACTGATTTACTCTGCCGGATATCTCTGACAATAACAACGTAATATGTGGTGCCTGTGGTGCCCCATCATTGGTATATGTGACGTCATTAAGGGTACCCCCCTGCATGAGGTGAACTGTGCCTCAGTGCTTGGGATTTGAAAAACATAAGTTTTTCTTGCAAAATTCAGACTTTTCTTGGTTAAATTGAAGACTGATTTACTCTGCCGGATATCTCTGACAATAACAACGTGATATGTGGTGCCTGTGGTGCCCCATCATTGGTATATGTGACGTCATTAAGGGTACCCCCCCCTGAGGTGAACTGTGCCTCAGTGCTTGGGATTTGAAAAACATAAGTTTTTCTTGCAAAATTCAGACTTTTCTTGGTTAAATTGAAGACTGATTTACTCTGCCGGATATCTCTGACAATAACAACGTGATATGTGGTGCCTGTGGTGCCCCATCATTGGTATATAAGACATCATTAAGGGTACCCCCCGCCTGAGGTGAACTGTGCCTCAGTGCTTGGGATTTGAAAAACATAAGTTTTTCTTGCAAAATTCAGACTTTTCATGGTTAAATTGAAAACTGATTTACTCTGCCGGATATCTCTGACAATAACAACGTAATATGTGGTGCCTGTGGTGCCCCATCATTGGTATATGTGACGTCATTAAGGGTACCCCCCGCCTGAGGTGAACTGTGCCTCAGTGCTTGGGATTTGAAAAACATAAGTTTTTCTTGCAAAATTCAGACTTTTCTTGGTTAAATTGAAGACTGATTTACTCTGCCGGATATCTCTGACAATAACAACGTGATATGTGGTGCCTGTGGTGCCCCATCATTGGTATATGTGACGTCATTAAGGGTACCCCCGCCTGAGGTGAACTGTGCCTCAGTGCTTGGGATTTGAAAAACATAAGTTTTTCTTGCAAAATTCAGACTTTTCTTGGTTAAATTGAAGACTGATTTACTCTGCCGGATATCTCTGACAATAACAACGTGATATGTGGTGCCTGTGGTGCCCCATCATTGGTATATGTGACGTCATTAAGGGTACCCCCCGCCTGAGGTGAACTGTGCCTCAGTGCTTGGGATTTGAAAAAACATAAGTTTTCTTGCAAAATTCAGACTTTTCTTGGTTAAATTGGAGACTGATTTACTCTGCCGGATATCTCTGACAATAACAACGTGATATGTGGTGCCTGTGGTGCCCCATCATTGGAATATATGACGTCATTAAGGGTACCCCCCGCCTGAGGTGTACTGTGCCTCAGTGCTTGGGATTTGAAAAACATAAGTTTTTCTTGCAAAATTCAGACTTTTCTTGGTTAAATTGAAGAATGATTTACTCTGCCGGATATCTCTGACAATAACAACGTAATATGTGGTGCCTGTGGTGCCCCATCATTGGTATATAAGACGTCATTAAGGGTACCCCCCGCCTGAGGTGAACTGTGCCTCAGTGCTTGGGATTTGAAAAACATAAGTTTTTCTTGCAAAATTCAGACTTTTCTTGGTTAAATTGAAGACTGATTTACTCTGCCGGATATCTCTGACAATAACAACGTGATATGTGGTGCCTGTGGTGCCCCATCATTGGTATATGTGACGTCATTAAGGGTACCCCCCGCATGAGGTGAACTGTGCCTCAGTGCTTGGGATTTGAAAAACATAAGTTTTTCTTGCAAAATTCAGACTTTTCTTGGTTAAATTGAAGACTGATTTACTCTGCCGGATATCTCTGACAATAACAACGTGATATGTGGTGCCTGTGGTGCCCCATCATTGGTATATGTGACGTCATTAAGGGTACCCCCCCCGCCTGATGTGAACTGTGCCTCAGTGCTTGGGATTTGAAAAAAACATAAGTTTTTCTTGCAAAATTCAGACTTTTCTTGGTTAAATTGAAGACTGATTTACTCTGCCGGATATCTCTGACAATAACAACGTGATATGTGGTGCCTGTGGTGCCCCATCATTGGTATATGTGACGTCATTAAGGGTACCCCCCGCCTGAGGTGAACTGTGCCTCAGTGCTTGGGATTTGAAAAACATAAGTTTTTCTTGCAAAATTCAGACTTTTCTTGGTTAAATTGAAGACTGATTTACTCTGCCGGATATCTCTGACAATAACAACGTGATATGTGGTGCCTGTGGTGCCCCATCATTGGTATATAAGACGTCATTAAGGGTAACCCCCGCCTGAGGTGAACTGTGCCTCAGTGCTTGGGATTTGAAAAACATAAGTTTTTCTTGCAAAATTCAGACTTTTCTTGGTTAAATTGAAGACTGATTTACTCTGCCGGATATCTCTGACAATAACAACGTGATATGTGGTGCCTGTGGTGCCC
Organism: Argopecten irradians; assembly: GCF_041381155.1. NCBI lineage: Eukaryota > Metazoa > Mollusca > Bivalvia > Pectinida > Pectinidae > Argopecten > Argopecten irradians. Next base: position 37,130,229 of record NC_091146.1, on the reverse strand, counting down.
CATCATTGGTATATGTGACGTCATTATAGGGTACCCCCCGCCTGAGGTGAACTGTGCCTCAGTGCTTGGGATTTGAAAAACATAAGTTTTTCTTGCAAAATTCAGACTTTTCTTGGTTAAATTGAAGACTGATTTACTCTGCCGGATATCTCTGACAATAACAACGTAATATGTGGTGCCTGTGGTGCCCCATCATTGGTATATGTGACGTCATTAAGGGTACCCCCCTGCATGAGGTGAACTGTGCCTCAGTGCTTGGGATTTGAAAAACATAAGTTTTTCTTGCAAAATTCAGACTTTTCATGGTTAAATTGAAAACTGATTTACTCTGCCGGATATCTCTGACAATAAAAACGTGATATGTGGTGCCTGTGGTGCCCCATCATTGGTATATGACGTCATTAAGGGTACCCCCCCGCCTGAGGTGAACTGTGCCTCAGTGCTTGGGATTTGAAAAACATAAGTTTTTCTTGCAAAATTCAGACTTTTCTTGGTTAAATTGAAGACTGATTTACTCTGCCGGATATCTCTGACAATAACAACGTGATATGTGGTGCCTGTGGTGCCCCATCATTGGTATATGTGACGTCATTAAGGGTACCCCCCGCCTGAGGTGAACTGTGCCTCAGTGCTTGGGATTTGAAAAACATAAGTTTTTCTTGCAAAATTCAGACTTTTCATGGTTAAATTGAAAACTGATTTACTCTGCCGGATATCTCTGACAATAACAACGTGATATGTGGTGCCTGTGGTGCCCCATCATTGGTATATGTGACGTCATTAAGGGTACCCCCCGCCTGAGGTGAACTGTGCCTCAGTGCTTGGGATTTGAAAAACATAAGTTTTTCTTGCAAAATTCAGACTTTTCTTGGTTAAATTGAAGACTGATTTACTCTGCCGGATATCTCTGACAATAACAACGTGATATGTGGTGCCTGTGGTGCCCCCATCATTGGTATATGTGACGTCATTAAGGGTAACCCCCCGCTGAGGTGAACTGTGCCTCAGTGCTTGGGATTTGAAAAACATAAGTTTTTCTTGCAAAATTCAGACTTTTCTTGGTTAAATTGAAGACTGATTTACTCTGCCGGATATCTCTGACAATAACAACGTGATATGTGGTGCCTGTGGTGCCCCATCATTGGTATATAAGACGTCATTAAGGGTACCCCCCGCCTGAGGTGAACTGTGCCTCAGTGCTTGGGATTTGAAAAACATAAGTTTTTCTTGCAAAATTCAGACTTTTCATGGTTAAATTGAAAACTGATTTACTCTGCCGGATATCTCTGACAATAACAACGTAATATGTGGTGCCTGTGGTGCCCCATCATTGGTATATGTGACGTCATTAAGGGTACCCCCCGCCTGAGGTGAACTGTGCCTCAGTGCTTGGGATTTGAAAAACATAAGTTTTTCTTGCAAAATTCAGACTTTTCTTGGTTAAATTGAAGACTGATTTACTCTGCCGGATATCTCTGACAATAACAACGTAATATGTGGTGCCTGTGGTGCCCCATCATTGGTATATGTGACGTCATTAAGGGTACCCCCCTGCATGAGGTGAACTGTGCCTCAGTGCTTGGGATTTGAAAAACATAAGTTTTTCTTGCAAAATTCAGACTTTTCTTGGTTAAATTGAAGACTGATTTACTCTGCCGGATATCTCTGACAATAACAACGTGATATGTGGTGCCTGTGGTGCCCCATCATTGGTATATGTGACGTCATTAAGGGTACCCCCCGCCTGAGGTGAACTGTGCCTCAGTGCTTGGGATTTGAAAAACATAAGTTTTTCTTGCAAAATTCAGACTTTTCTTGGTTAAATTGAAGACTGATTTACTCTGCCGGATATCTCTGACAATAACAACGTGATATGTGGTGCCTGTGGTGCCCCATCATTGTCATATGTGACGTCATTAAGGGTACCCCCCCGCCTGAGGTGAACTGTGCCTCAGTGCTTGGGATTTGAAAAACATAAGTTTTTCTTGCAAAATTCAGACTTTTCTTGGTTAAATTGAAGACTGATTTACTCTGCCGGATATCTCTGACAATAACAACGTAATATGTGGTGCCTGTGGTGCCCCATCATTGGTATATGTGACGTCATTAAGGGTAACCCCCGCCTGAGGTGAACTGTGCCTCAGTGCTTGGGATTTGAAAAACATAAGTTTTTCTTGCAAAATTCAGACTTTTCTTGGTTAAATTGAAGACTGATTTACTCTGCCGGATATCTCTGACAATAACAACGTGATATGTGGTGCCTGTGGTGCCCCATCATTGGTATATAAGACGTCATTAAGGGTACCCCCCGCCTGAGGTGAACTGTGCCTCAGTGCTTGGGATTTGAAAAACATAAGTTTTTCTTGCAAAATTCAGACTTTTCTTGGTTAAATTGAAGACTGATTTACTCTGCCGGATATCTCTGACAATAACAACGTAATATGTGGTGCCTGTGGTGCCCCATCATTGGTATATGTGACGTCATTAAGGGTACCCCCCGCCTGAGGTGAACTGTGCCTCAGTGCTTGGGATTTGAAAAACATAAGTTTTTCTTGCAAAATTCAGACTTTTCTTGGTTAAATTGAAGACTGATTTACTCTGCCGGATATCTCTGACAATAACAACGTGATATGTGGTGCCTGTGGTGCCCCATCATTGGTATATGTGACGTCATTAAGGGTACCCCCCGCCTGAGGTGAACTGTGCCTCAGTGCTTGGGATTTGAAAAACATAAGTTTTTCTTGCAAAATTCAGACTTTTCTTGGTTAAATTGAAGACTGATTTACTCTGCCGGATATCTCTGACAATAACAACGTGATATGTGGTGCCTGTGGTGCCCCATCATTGGTATATGTGACGTCATTAAGGGTACCCCCCGCCTGAGGTGAACTGTGCCTCAGTGCTTGGGATTTGAAAAACATAAGTTTTCTTGCAAAATTCAGACTTTTCTTGGTTAAATTGAAGACTGATTTACTCTGCCGGATATCTCTGACAATAACAACGTGATATGTGGTGCCTGTGGTGCCCCATCATTGGTATATGTGACGTCATTAAGGGTACCCCCCGCCTGAGGTGAACTGTGCCTCAGTGCTTGGGATTTGAAAAACATAAGTTTTTCTTGCAAAATTCAGACTTTTCTTGGTTAAATTGAAGACTGATTTACTCTGCCGGATATCTCTGACAATAACAACGTGATATGTGGTGCCTGTGGTGCCCCATCATTGGTATATGTGACGTCATTAAGGGTAACCCCCGCCTGAGGTGAACTGTGCCTCAGTGCTTGGGATTTGAAAAACATAAGTTTTTCTTGCAAAATTCAGACTTTTCTTGGTTAAATTGAAGATTGATTTACTCTGCCGGATATCTCTGACAATAACAACGTGATATGTGGTGCCTGTGGTGCCCCATCATTGGTATATGTGACGTCATTAAGGGTACCCCCCGCCTGAGGTGAACTGTGCCTCAGTGCTTGGGATTTGAAAAACATAAGTTTTTCTTGCAAAATTCAGACTTTTCTTGGTTAAATTGAAGACTGATTTACTCTGCCGGATATCTCTGACAATAACAACGTGATATGTGGTGCCTGTGGTGCCCCATCATTGGTATATAAGACGTCATTAAGGGTACCCCCCGCCTGAGGTGAACTGTGCCTCAGTGCTTGGGATTTGAAAAACATAAGTTTTCTTGCAAAATTCAGACTTTTCTTGGTTAAATTGAAGACTGATTTACTCTGCCGGATATCTCTGACAATAACAACGTAATATGTGGTGCCTGTGGTGCCCCATCATTGGTATATGTGACGTCATTAAGGGTACCCCCCCGCCTGAGGTGAACTGTGCCTCAGTGCTTGGGATTTGAAAAACATAAGTTTTCTTGCAAAATTCAGACTTTTCTTGGTTAAATTGAAGACTGATTTACTCTGCCGGATATCTCTGACAAGAACAACGTGATATGTGGTGCCTGTGGTGCCCCATCATTGGTATATGTGACGTCATTAAGGGTACCCCCCTGCATGAGGTGAAATGTGCCTCAGTGCTTGGGATTTGAAAAACATAAGTTTTTCTTGCAAAATTCAGACTTTTCTTGGTTAAATTGAAGACTGATTTACTCTGCCGGATATCTCTGACAATAACAACGTGATATGTGGTGCCTGTGGTGCCCCATCATTGGTATATGTGACGTCATTAAGGGTACCCCCCGCCTGAGGTGAACTGTGCCTCAGTGCTTGGGATTTGAAAAACATAAGTTTTTCTTGCAAAATTCAGACTTTTCTTGGTTAAATTGAAGACTGATTTACTCTGCCGGATATCTCTGACAATAACAACGTGATATGTGGTGCCTGTGGTGCCCCATCATTGGTATATGTGACGTCATTAAGGGTAACCCCCGCTGAGGTGAACTGTGCCTCAGTGCTTGGGATTTGAAAAACATAAGTTTTTCTTGCAAAATTCAGACTTTTCCTGATTAAATTGAAGATTGATTTACTCTGCCGGATATCTCTGACAATAACAACGTGATATGTGGTGCCTGTGGTGCCCCATCATTGGTATATGTGACGTCATTAAGGGTACCCCCCGCCTGAGGTGAACTGTGCCTCAGTGCTTGGGATTTGAAAAAACACACCACCCGTTTTTCTTGTAAAATTCTGACTTTTCCTGATTAAATTGAAGATTGATTTACTCTGCCGGATATCTCTGACAATAACAACGTGATATGTGGTGCCTGTGGTGCCCCATCATTGGTATATGTGACGTCATTAAGTGTAACTCCCGCCTGAGGTGTACATTGCCTCAGTGCGTGGGATTTGAAAACCACCCGTTTTTCTTGTAAAATTCTGACTTTTTCTGGTTAAATTGAAGATTGATTTACTCTGCCGGATATCTCTGACAATAACAACGTGATATGTGGTGCCTGTGGTGCCCCATCATTGGTATATGTGACGTCATTAAGGGTACCTCCCGCCTGAGGTGTACATTGCCTCAGTGCGTGGGATTTGAAAACCACCCGTTTTTCTTGTAAAATTCTGACTTTTCCTGGTTAAATTGAAGATTGATTTACTCTGCCGGATATCTCTGACAATAACAACGTGATATGTGGTGCCTGTGGTGCCCCATCATTGGTATATGTGACGTCATTAAGGGTACCCCCCGCCTGAGGTGAACTGTGCCTCAGTGCTTGGGATTTGAAAAACATAAGTTTTTCTTGCAAAATTCAGACTTTTCTTGGTTAAATTGAAGACTGATTTACTCTGCCGGATATCTCTGACAATAACAACGTGATATGTGGTGCCTGTGGTGCCCCATCATTGGTATATGTGACGTCATTAAGGGTACCCCCGCCTGAGGTGAACTGTGCCTCAGTGCTTGGGATTTGAAAAAACATAAGTTTTTCTTGCAAAATTCAGACTTTTCTTGGTTAAAATTGAAGATGATTTACTCTGCCGGATATCTCTGACAATAAACAACGTGATATGTGGTGCCTGTGGTGCCCCATCATTGGTATATGTGACGTCATTAAGGGTACCCCCCGCCTGAGGTGAACTGTGCCTCAGTGCTTGGGATTTGAAAACCACCCGTTTTTCTTGTAAAATTCTGACTTTTCCTGGTTAAATTGAAGATTGATTTACTCTGCCGGATATCTCTGACAATAACAACGTGATATGTGGTGCCTGTGGTGCCCCATCATTGGTATATGTGACGTCATTAAGGGTAACCCCCGCCTGAGGTGAACTGTGCCTCAGTGCTTGGGATTTGAAAAACATAAGTTTTTTCTTGCAAAATTCAGACTTTTCTTGGTTAAATTGAAGACTGATTTACTCTGCCGGATATCTCTGACAATAACAACGTGATATGTGGTGCCTGTGGTGCCCCATCATTGGTATATGTGACGTCATTAAGGGTACCACCCGCCTGAGGTGTACATTGCCTCAGTGCGTGGGATTTGAAAACCACCCGTTTTTCTTGTAAAATTCTGACTTTTCTTGGTTAAATTGAAGATTGATTTACTCTGCCGGATATCTCTGACAATAACAACGTGATATGTGGTGCCTGTGGTGCCCCATCATTGGGTATATGTGACGTCATAAAGGGTACCCTCGCCTGAGGTGTAATGTGCTCCAGAGCGTGGTATTTGAAAACCACCCGTTTTTCTTGTAAAATTCTGACTTTTCTTGGTTAAATTGAAGATTGATTTACTCTGCCGGATATCTCTGACAATAACAACGTGATATGTGGTGCCTGTGGTGCCCCATCATTGGTATATGTGACGTCATTAAGGGTACCCCCCGCCTGAGGTGAACTGTGCCTCAGTGCTTGGGATTTGAAAAACATAAGTTTTCTTGCAAAATTCAGACTTTTCTTGGTTAAATTGAAGACTGATTTACTCTGCCGGATATCTCTGACAATAACAACGTGATATGTGGTGCCTGTGGTGCCCCATCATTGGTATATGTGACGTCATTAAGGGTACCCCCGCCTGAGGTGTACATTGCCTCAGTGCGTGGGATTTGAAAACCACCCGTTTTTCTTGTAAAATTCTGACTTTTCCTGGTTAAATTGAAGATTGATTTACTCTGCCGGATATCTCTGACAATAACAACGTGATATGTGGTGCCTGTGGTGCCCCATCATTGGTATATGTGACGTCATTAAGGGTACCTCCCGCCTGAGGTGTACATTGCCTCAGTGCGTGGGATTTGAAAACCACCCGTTTTTCTTGTAAAATTCTGACTTTTTCTGGATAAATTGAAGATTGATTTACTCTGCCGGATATCTCTGACAATAACAACGTGATATGTGGTGCCTGTGGTGCCCCATCATTGGTATATGTGACGTCATTAAGGGTACCCCCCCGCCTGAGGTGAACTGTGCCTCAGTGCTTGGGATTTGAAAAACATAAGTTTTTCTTGCAAAATTCAGACTTTTCTTGGTTAAATTGAAGACTGATTTACTCTGCCGGATATCTCTGACAATAACAACGTGATATGTGGTGCCTGTGGTGCCCCATCATTGGTATATGTGACGTCATTAAGGGTACCCCCCGCCTGAGGTGAACTGTGCCTCAGTGCTTGGGATTTGAAAAACATAAGTTTTTCTTGCAAAATTCAGACTTTTCTTGGTTAAATTGAAGACTGATTTACTCTGCCGGATATCTCTGACAATAACAACGTGATATGTGGTGCCTGTGGTGCCCCATCATTGGTATATAAGACGTCATTAAGGGTACCCCCCGCCTGAGGTGAACTGTGCCTCAGTGCTTGGGATTTGAAAAACATAAGTTTTTCTTGCAAAATTCAGACTTTTCTTGGTTAAATTGAAGACTGATTTACTCTGCCGGATATCTCTGACAATAACAACGTGATATGTGGTGCCTGTGGTGCCCCATCATTGGTATATGTGACGTCATTAAGGGTACCCCCCGCCTGAGGTGAACTGTGCCTCAGTGCTTGGGATTTGAAAAACATAAGTTTTTCTTGCAAAATTCAGACTTTTCTTGGTTAAATTGAAGACTGATTTACTCTGCCGGATATCTCTGACAATAACAACGTAATATGTGGTGCCTGTGGTGCCCCATCATTGGTATATGTGACGTCATTAAGGGTACCCCCCCGCCTGAGGTGAACTGTGCCTCAGTGCTTGGGATTTGAAAAAACATAAGTTTTTCTTGCAAAATTCAGACTTTTCTTGGTTAAATTGAAGACTGATTTACTCTGCCGGATATCTCTGACAATAACAACGTGATATGTGGTGCCTGTGGTGCCCCATCATTGGTATATGTGACGTCATTAAGGGTACCCCCCGCCTGAGGTGTACTGTGCCTCAGTGCGTGGGATTTGAAAACCACCCGTTTTTCTTGTAAAATTCTGACTTTTCTTGGTTAAATTGAAGATTGATTTACTCTGCCGGATATCTCTGACAATAACAACGTGATATGTGGTGCCTGTGGTGCCCCATCATTGGTATATGTGACGTCATTAAGGGTACCACCCGCCTGAGGTGTACATTGCCTCAGTGCGTGGGATTTGAAAACCACCTGTTTTTCTTGTAAAATTCTGACTTTTCTTGGTTAAATTGAAGATTGATTTACTCTGCCGGATATCTCTGACAATAACAACGTGATATGTGGTGCCTGTGGTGCCCCATCATTGGTATATGTGACGTCATTAAGGGTACCCCCCGCCTGAGGTGTACATTGCCTCAGTGCGTGGGATTTGAAAACCACCCGTTTTTCTTGTAAAATTCTGACTTTTCCTGGTTAAATTGAAGATTGATTTACTCTGCCGGATATCTCTGACAATAACAACGTGATATGTGGTGCCTGTGGTGCCCCATCATTGGCATATATGTGACGTCATTTAAGGGTACCACCCGCCTGAGGTGTACATTGCCTCAGTGCGTGGGATTTGAAAACCACCTGTTTTTCTTGTAAAAATCTGACTTTTCTTGGTTAAATTGAAGATTGATTTACTCTGCCGGATATCTCTGACAATAACAAAGTGATATGTGGTGCCTGTGGTGCCCCATCATTGGGTATATGTGACGTCATTAAGGGTACCCCCCGCCTGAGGTGTAAATTGCCTCAGTGCGTGGGATTTGAAAACCACCCGTTTTTCTTGTAAAATTATGTCTTTTGCTGGTTAAATTGAAGATTGATTTACTCTGCCGGATATCTCTGACAATAACAACGTGATATGTGGTGCCTGTGGTGCCCCATCATTGGTATATGTGACGTCATTAAGGGTACCTCCCGCCTGAGGTGTACATTGCCTCAGTGCGTGGGATTTGAAAACCACCCGTTTTTCTTGTAAAATTCTGACTTTTCTTGGTTAAATTGAAGATTGATTTACTCTGCCGGATATCTCTGACAATAACAACGTGATATGTGGTGCCTGTGGTGCCCCATCATTGGGTATATGTGACGTCATTAAGGGTACCCCCGCCTGAGGTGAACATGTGCCTCAGTGCGTGGGATTTGAAAAACATAAGTTTTTTCTTGCAAAATTCTGACTTTTCTTGGTTAAATTGAAGATTGATTTACTCTGCCGGATATCTCTGACAATAACAACGTGATATGTGGTGCCTGTGGTGCCCCATCATTGGTATATAAGACGTCATTAAGGGTACCCCCCCGCATGAGGTGAACTGTGCCTCAGTGCTCGGGATTTGAAAACATAAGTTTTTCTTGCAAAATTCAGACTTTTCTTGGTTAAATTGAAAACTGATTTACTCTGCCGGATATCTCTGACAATAACAACGTGATATGTGGTGCCTGTGGTGCCCCATCATTGGTATATGTGACGTCATTAAGGGTACCCCCCTGCCTGAGGTGTACATTGCCTCAGTGCGTGGGATTTGAAAACCACCCGTTTTTCTTGTAAAATTCTGACTTTTCCTGGTTAAATTGAAGATTGATTTACTCTGCCGGATATCTCTGACAATAACAACGTGATATGTGGTGCCTGTGGTGCCCCATCATTGGTATATGTGACGTCATTAAGGGTACCCCCCGCCTGAGATGTACATTGCCTCAGTGCGTGGGATTTGAAAACCACCAGTTTTTCTTGTAAAATTCTGACTTTTCCTGGTTAAATTGAAGATTGATTTACTCTGCCGGATATCTCTGACAATAACAACGTGATATGTGGTGCCTGTGGTGCCCCATCATTGGTATATGTGACGTCATTAAGGGTAACTCCCGCCTGAGGTGTACATTGCCTCAGTGCGTGGGATTTGAAAACCACCCGTTTTTCTTGTAAAATTCTGACTTTTTCTGGTTAAATTGAAGATTGATTTACTCTGCCGGATATCTCTGACAATAACAACGTGATATGTGGTGCCTGTGGTGCCCCATCATTGGTATATGTGACGTCATTAAGGGTACCCCCGCCTGAGGTGTACATTGCCTCAGTGCGTGGGATTTGAAAACCACACGTTTTTCTTGTAAAATTCTGACTTTTCTTGGTTAAATTGAAGATTGATTTACTCTGCCGGATATCTCTGACAATAACAACGTGATATGTGGTGCCTGTGGTGCCCCATCATTGGTATATGTGACGTCATTAAGGGTACCCCCCGCCTGAGGTGTACATTGCCTCTCAGTGCGTGGGATTTGAAAAACCATAAGTTTTTCTTGTAAAATTCTGACTTTTCTTGGTTAAATTGAAGATTGATTTACTCTGCCGGATATCTCTGACAATAACAACGTGATATGTGGTGCCTGTGGTGCCCCATCATTGGTATATGTGACGTCATTAAGGGTACCCCCGCCTGAGGTGAACATGTGCCTCAGTGCTTGGGATTTGAAAAACATAAGTTTTTCTTGCAAAATTCAGACTTTTCTTGGTTAAATTGAAGATTGATTTACTCTGCCGGATATCTCTGACAATAACAACGTGATATGTGGTGCCTGTGGTGCCCCATCATTGGTATATGTGACGTCATTAAGGGTACCCCCCGCCTGAGGTGAACATTGTGCCTCAGTGCTTGGGATTTGAAAAACATAGTTTTTCTTGCAAAATTCAGACTTTTCTGGTTAAATTGAAGATTGATTTACTCTGCCGGATATCTCTGACAATAACAACGTGATATGTGGTGCCTGTGGTGCCCCATCATTGGTATATGTGACGTCATTAAGGGTACCCCCCGCCTGAGGTGTACATTGCCTCAGTGCGTGGGATTTGAAAACCACCCGTTTTTCTTGTAAAATTCTGACTTTTCCTGGTTAAATTGAAGATTGATTTACTCTGCCGGATATCTCTGACAATAACAACGTGATATGTGGTGCCTGTGGTGCCCCATCATTGGTATATGTGACGTCATTAAGGGTACCCCCGCCTGAGGTGTACATTGCCTCAGTGCGTGGGATTTGAAAACCACCCGTTTTTCTTGTAAAATTCTGACTTTTCCTGGTTAAATTGAAGATTGATTTACTCTGCCGGATATCTCTGACAATAACAACGTGATATGTGGTGCCTGTGGTGCCCCATCATTGGTATATGTGACGTCATTAAGGGTACCTCCCGCCTGAGGTGTACATTGCCTCAGTGCGTGGGATTTGAAAACCACCCGTTTTTCTTGTAAAATTCTGACTTTTCCTGGTTAAATTGAAGATTGATTTACTCTGCCGGATATCTCTGACAATAACAACGTGATATGTGGTGCCTGTGGTGCCCCATCATTGGTATATGTGACGTCATTAAGGGTACCACCCGCCTGAGGTGTACATTGCCTCAGTGCGTGGGATTTGAAAACCACCCGTTTTTCTTGTAAAATTCTGACTTTTCCTGGTTAAATTGAAGATTGATTTACTCTGCCGGATATCTCTGACAATAACAACGTGATATGTGGTGCCTGTGGTGCCCCATCATTGGTATATGTGACGTCATTAAGGGTACCCCCCGCCTGAGGTGTACATTGCCTCAGTGCGTGGGATTTGAAAACCACCTGTTTTTCTTGTAAAATTCTGACTTTTCTTGGTTAAATTGAAGACTGATTTACTCTGCCGGATATCTCTGACAATAACAACGTGATATGTGGTGCCTGTGGTGCCCCATCATTGGTATATATGACGTCATTAAGGGTACCCCCTGCATGAGGAGAACTGTGCCTCAGTGCTTGGGATTTGAAAAACACATAAGTTTTTCTTGCAAAATTCTGACTTTTCTTGGTTAAATTGAAGACTGATTTACTCTGCCGGATATCTCTGACAATAACAACGTGATATGTGGTGCCTGTGGTGCCCCATCATTGGTATATGTGACGTCATTAAGGGTACCCCCCGCCTGAGGTGAACTGTGCCTCAGTGCTTGGGATTTGAAAAACATAAGTTTTTCTTGCAAAATTCAGACTTTTCTTGGTTAAATTGAAGACTGATTTACTCTGCCGGATATCTCTGACAATAACAACGTGATATGTGGTGCCTGTGGTGCCCCATCATTGGTATATGTGACGTCATTAAGGGTACCCCCCGCCTGAGGTGAACTGTGCCTCAGTGCTTGGGATTTGAAAAACATAAGTTTTTCTTGCAAAATTCTGACTTTTCTTGGTTAAATTGAAGATTGATTTACTCTGCCGGATATCTCTGACAATAACAACGTGATATGTGGTGCCTGTGGTGCCCCATCATTGGTATATGTGACGTCATTAAGGGTAACCCCCGCCTGAGGTGTACATTGCCTCAGTGCGTGGGATTTGAAAAACACCTGTTTTTCTTGTAAAATTCTGACTTGTTCTGGTTAAATTGAATATTGATTTACTCTGCCGGATATCTTTGTCAATAACAACGTGATATGTGGTGCCTGTGGTGCCCCATCATTGGTATATGTGACGTCATTAAGGGTACCCCCCGCCTGAGGTGAACTGTGCCTCAGTGCTTGGGATTTGAAAAACATAAGTTTTTCTTGCAAAATTCAGACTTTTCTTGGTTAAATTGAAGATTGATTTACTCTGCCGGATATCTCTGACAATAACAACGTGATATGTGGTGCCTGTGGTGCCCCATCATTGGTATATGTGACGTCATTAAGGGTACCCCCCGCCTGAGGTGTACTGTGCCTCAGTGCTTGGGATTTGAAAAACATAAGTTTTTCTTGCAAAATTCTGACTTTTCTTGGTTAAATTGAAGACTGATTTACTCTGCCGGATATCTCTGACAATAACAACGTGATATGTGGTGCCTGTGGTGCCCCATCATTGGTATATGTGACGTCATTAAGGGTACCCCCCGCCTGAGGTGAACATGTGCCTCAGTGCTTGGGATTTGAAAACCACAAAGTTTTTCTTGTAAAATTCTGACTTTTCTTGGTTAAATTGAAGATTGATTTACTCTGCCGGATATCTCTGACAATAACAACGTGATATGTGGTGCCTGTGGTGCCCCATCATTGGTATATGTGACGTCATTAAGGGTACCCCCCGCCTGAGGTGAACTGTGCCTCAGTGCTTGGGATTTGAAAAAACATAAGTTTTTCTTGCAAAATTCAGACTTTTCTTGGTTAAATTGAAGATTGATTTACTCTGCCGGATATCTCTGACAATAACAACGTGATATGTGGTGCCTGTGGTGCCCCATCATTGGTATATGTGACGTCATTAAGGGTACCCCCCGCCTGAGGTGAACTGTGCCTCAGTGCTTGGGATTTGAAAAACATAAGTTTTTCTTGCAAAATTCAGACTTTTCTTGGTTAAATTGAAGATTGATTTACTCTGCCGGATATCTCTGACAATAACAACGTGATATGTGGTGCCTGTGGTGCCCCATCATTGGTATATATGTGACGTCATTAAGGGTACCCCCCGCCTGAGGTGAACTGTGCCTCAGTGCTTGGGATTTGAAAAACATAAGTTTTTCTTGCAAAATTCAGACTTTTCCTGGTTAAATTGAAAATTGATTTACTCTGCCGGATATCTCTGACAATAACAACGTGATATGTGGTGCCTGTGGTGCCCCATCATTGGTATATGTGACGTCATTAAGGGTACCCCCCGCCTGAGGTGTACTGTGCCTCAGTGCTTGGGATTTGAAAAACCATAAGTTTTTCTTGCAAAATTCTGACTTTTCTTGGTTAAATTGAAGATTGATTTACTCTGCCGGATATCTCTGACAATAACAACGTGATATGTGGTGCCTGTGGTGCCCCATCATTGGTATATGTGACGTCATTAAGGGTACCCCCCCGCCTGAGGTGAACTGTGCCTCAGTGCGTGGGATTTGAAAACCACCTGTTTTTCTTGTAAAATTCTGACTTTTCTTGGTTAAATTGAAGATTGATTTACTCTGCCGGATATCTCTGACAATAACAACGTGATATGTGGTGCCTGTGGTGCCCCATCATTGGCATATGTGACGTCATTAAGGGTACCCCCCCCCCATGAGGTGTACTGTGCCTCAGTGCTTGGGATTTGAAAAACATAAGTTTTTCTTGCAAAATTCAGACTTTTCTTGGTTAAATTAAAGACTGATTTACTCTGCCGGATATCTCTGACAATAACAACGTAATATGTGGTGCCTGTGGTGCCCCATCATTGGTATATGTGACGTCATTAAGGGTACCCCCCGCCTGAGGTGAACTGTGCCTCAGTGCTTGGGATTTGAAAAAAACATAAGTTTTTCTTGCAAAATTCAGACTTTTCTTGGTTAAATTGAAAATTGATTTACTCTGCCGGATATCTCTGACAATAACAACGTGATATGTGGTGCCTGTGGTGCCCCATCATTGGTATATGTGACGTCATTAAGGGTACCCCCCGCATGAGGTGAACTGTGCCTCAGTGCTTGGGATTTGAAAAACATAAGTTTTTCTTGCAAAATTCAGACTTTTCTTGGTTAAATTGAAGACTGATTTACTCTGCCGGATATCTCTGACAATAACAACGTGATATGTGGTGCCTGTGGTGCCCCATCATTGGTATATGTGACGTCATTAAGGGTACCCCCCGCCTGAGGTGAACTGTGCCTCAGTGCTTGGGATTTGAAAACCACCCGTTTTTCTTGCAAAATTCAGACTTTTCTTGGTTAAATTGAAGACTGATTTACTCTGCCGGATATCTCTGACAATAACAACGTGATATGTGGTGCCTGTGGTGCCCCATCATTGGTATATGTGACGTCATTAAGGGTACCCCCCGCCTGAGGTGAACTGTGCCTCAGTGCTTGGGATTTGAAAAACATAAGTTTTTCTTGCAAAATTCAGACTTTTCTTGGTTAAATTGAAGACTGATTTACTCTGCCGGATATCTCTGACAATAACAACGTGATATGTGGTGCCTGTGGTGCCCCATCATTGGTATATGTGACGTCATTAAGGGTACCCCCCGCCTGAGGTGTACATTGCCTCAGTGCGTGGGATTTGAAAACCACCCGTTTTTCTTGTAAAATTCTGACTTTTCCTGGTTAAATTGAAGATTGATTTACTCTGCCGGATATCTCTGACAATAACAACGTGATATGTGGTGCCTGTGGTGCCCCATCATTGGTATATGTGACGTCATTAAGGGTAACTCCCGCCTGAGGTGTACATTGCCTCAGTGCGTGGGATTTGAAAACCACCCGTTTTTCTTGTAAAATTCTGACTTTTCCTGGTTAAATTGAAGATTGATTTACTCTGCCGGATATCTCTGACAATAACAACGTGATATGTGGTGCCTGTGGTGCCCCATCATTGGTATATGTGACGTCATTAAGGGTACCACCCGCCTGAGGTGTACATTGCCTCAGTGCGTGGGATTTGAAAACCACCTGTTTTTCTTGTAAAATTCTGACTTTTCTTGGTTAAATTGAAGATTGATTTACTCTGCCGGATATCTCTGACAATAACAAAGTGATATGTGGTGCCTGTGGTGCCCCATCATTGGGTATATGTGACGTCATTAAGGGTACCCCCGCCTGAGGTGTACATTGCCTCAGTGCGTGGGATTTGAAAACCACCTGTTTTTCTTGTAAAAATCTGACTTTTCTTGGTTAAATTGAAGAATTGATTTACTCTGCCGGATATCTCTGACAATAACAACGTGATATGTGGTGCCTGTGGTGCCCCATCATTGGTATATGTGACGTCATTAAGGGTACCCCCCGCATGAGGTGTAACTGTGCCTCAGTGCTTGGGATTTGAAAAACATAAGTTTTTCTTGCAAAATTCAGAACTTTTCTTGGTTAAATTGAAGATTGATTTACTCTGCCGGATATCTCTGACAATAACAACGTGATTTGTGGTGCCTGTGGTGCCTACGGAAGAACTTGTTACTTATCATGAACAAGTGAATGTTTTGTTATGTGATGAAGTTAAAAGAGTCCCCCAGAAACAATATATATATATTATCGTCGTGTAAACAATACTTCCATTTGGTCATTTGAGTGTTAACAATACGGCGATCGGTTTGACTATGCTTTGCCTAATTTCCGGGGGCCACCGGAGGGGGATTTTTGTGGGAATGGTATTTAAACTTCGTACTAAAATACGTGTTGCGATACCATACATCGTACTAGACAAGATAATAAATTGTACAAAAAATGTACCAGATATATAAATAATGGTATTGATAAATAATGAAATAGACAAGACACATCGTACTAGATAGAGACAAAAAATGGTTATATCTACATGGAAATCTCTGGTGATTATTTTTTAAAAAATAAATATCTCAGACGATATTTGACTTGCCTTGGATAACCATATAACTGTGTTTTATAAAGGTCCAAATGAAATATAATAATAATAAATCAAGTAAAATATGCACGGAGAGCAAACTTGACATAAATATGCATTTATGTTCAATATCATATATGTGTATACATGTATACATATCTATTAGTTAAAAAATCACCATGTACCGCCATAAACGAAGTATAAAACTTAATACATGTTATTGTATGTATATTTCTGATATTTATGTTGGAAAAGCTCCATGTTCGTTAAAAACATGATGATAAATTTCTGGTGAAACTATAAACATTTGGTTCTATGATTTCAAGGATTTACAGAAATTTAAAAAAAATAAAAGAAAGAATGGGGTTGAGGTTGCAATAAGGGCGGTTTAATGTGTGTTTAAAAGTTCTGAATGTCTAACATGCAATTATGTATATATTTTCATGTGTAGATAATGAAGACAGCTCCCTTAGTTAAATTTGTGATGTACACTGTACATGTACATGATAGCTTGTTAATGAACCATATAATATGATGTCCAGCCGTGAAAATGCCTCTGAATCAAATGAATCAGAAACATGTATAATGAAAGACCTAGGTGTTTCTTATACAATCATATTCATGCACAAATAGCACATTCATATACATTGTATAGTGTACATGTACACATATTGTACATGATTGAATTTGAAGTCAATAACAAAAATGACTGGAGTTCAAAATAGCATCCAGTAGTAAATAAGCTGACTATAGCATGTGATTATAATGTCATCAGAGTAATTGCAGTAAAATTCATTTTTTTAGTATGTATATAGTCTAACCTAGTGGAAAATCTAACTTTATTAGTTGTATTTTGTTAGTTTATTGTTTTATATTCAAGCAATCCTAATTCCTTTAGTGTGATCTTGCTCCAAACACTAAGTGAAGTTGCTAATAGCTTGTACATGTAGACCTTGATTGACCTGGACTAATTAGAAGTTATTGTCAGTCTATTCCTTTCTAATTCAATCAAAACTTTGCAACTTAAAATAGTCCAATAATGAATAATGCAATTTAACAACATGCATCACAGGCTATTTTCTCTACAGATATATGGATATCCTTATATATATATGTGCAATCTGTGTATTACACAACAAGATTTTTTTTATTACACATAGGGATATATGTATATCTATAGAGCCAAAATCTTGTGATTTGACACTGACTTTTGACCCAAATAACCTTTGATCTAGCTCCAGTCTTGTTTGCTATTTATTTTCTGTATTTGAACATTTCTAAAATGAAAACAACATAATTAAACAAATCTCAGTTAAATGACATAAAGATTATTTTTAATGGTTTAATTTTTCATAGGAATGACATCCTTGTTCCATATATAATTATTCAAAAGCCTATACATACTAGGTATGTAAACATGCAATAATCATTATTATTCTTTTTTCATTTGTGTGAAGAAATAAATTAATTTGAAAATATCCTGGTGATAATAGTAAAGAATTATGCTAGGTTTGTTCTGTCATAATTTCTTTCTGGTTCATAATGGGTACATTACAAACAGGCTTTATTTTTTACTGTCAGTTTTGATCTCAGAGAAACATGTAGTTGTTTTTCCCTTTTATTTTTGGGCGAGCTGCCATCACATCTTGCACTTCTGTCATCTGGTTGAAGGTCCCATACATTCTATAAAGAAAATATGGAGTAAATGTCAGTTATGTACATAGATAAATAATGTATACATGCATGTACATAATCTTTCAGTGTAAGCCTACATGTAAAACACAAACTAGTTCCAATTGTTTTCTGTCAAACACAAATTTATAACAATTACACATTTTTTTGAACACGTTTATCAAAATCAAACCTCACTAGATACTAGGTTAGTCATTTCTTGAATTACAGGGGTCTAGGCATTTTCATGTGAAGAATAATGGTACTAATTAGTGCCAGAATTTATGTAGCCTAAATGTATTGGACATAATATATAATACATATTTTAAAAAAGTCAATTACTATTCTTTACTTAACCCACTTATGATGTATTGGTGTGAATTTTATATAATTAAGACCAGCAGAAAGGATAACGAGTACGTGACTAAGTGACTGTAAGTCTAAAAAAATACAATCTTACACACACGAGCACTAATGAAGTAAGTTTGAAAGTGGCTTCTTTAATACAGTAATATCCATAGCATTACAGTAAAAGGATATATATCACTGATATACATAAATTAGATATCGGGGCCCCTGTAACAGTCACGATCATCTTTAGAGAACGAAATACGAGAAGTTCAATCCAAGTTTATGTGGTTTTTATCAATACTTTTTTCTGATAGATCATTCACAAAACACTCATAGTTGTTGTCATTTAGTGGTCGAAAATTTGTTTCCATATAATATTCTCAGCAATTCACAACATTTCTTAGTTTAAATAACTTCCTTATTCACTTCGAATCAACAGTTGATGCTAAGCCAGCGAGCTTTCACTGCAAAGCTTGCTCCATTGCGGTAAACAACTTTTATTTCCGGACATGCGCAAAGTAGCATTTCTAAGCTTTGGAGGCGTTAACTTTTGACTTTCTGTCGGACCGCGCATAAGTCTAAAATGAAATTTTGTATATTTATATCTTTGGACCTCTTAACTTTCTAGACTTGTAATTTTGGGAAAGTTCATAACTTTTTAGGGCTATTACACCATATCTTGTCATTGTTTGTTTTACGGACCCTGAAAGATACGGATCATGCAACGTGATATGTGGTGCCTGTGGTGCCCTAGGCCAAGTGACCATAACGACAGACTTGTGTGCCTACATTTATGCAGATGCAGTGTATACCTGTATCCCCATGTACAATGTACAGTACATGTATATCAGTGTATGTGACAGACTTTTGTACCAACTACACATCAATTACACATGTACATACATCTAAATGGAAGTACATGTAATAATGATATGATAACAATTAAAATAAATTAATATGTACATGTAATAATGATATGATAACAATTAAAATAAATTAATATGTACATGTAATCATGATATGATAACAATTAAAATAAATTAATATGTACAATGTACATATGTAGTTAAGAATCCTTGATATGTATATATATGATACTTTGATACGCTAAAACGTATTTATGATTAAAATGTCTCTTGACAACATGAATTATATATGACACTCCACATTACTTTAAAGTACAGGTCATCACTTTTAGTTTATAAACTTTTGAAAAAAATATACACAACTTTTGCTTAATTTCAATATAGATTTCGTATGTTTATACATAGATATATAATAGAGATATATCAAAATTTAAAGATGCTCCACCGCTGACAAATTGTAGTTTGTAACAAACAGCAGCAGACAATTTAGTATTTTTCTTCAGTTACAAAAGTTACTTACTTTACACAGTAACCACCATTGAAAAGTTTGAGCTTCTAATTTACTTCAAGTTAAAAATATAAATAATAATTAATTGCATCCCTAAAAAATTCCGTGGCACTATATCCTATATAGAATGAAGTACTGATTGATCATGCACTAAAGGCAAAATAAATTATTTTGTATTATTTTTTATGTTAATTAGACATATATATATTCACGATTAAACACCAATAAGTGTTCAAATGATGAACATCATTTATGCTCTGTCGGCGGTGGAGCATCTTTGATATATCAATTAAAATATATTTCAATTATTATGATGTAATATTGCATGTGTAGAAACTTCGGAGGTAATTACAGGATTAGGAGAGGGGTAGTCATGCATGGCCAGACATGTGCCCTGGAGCCTGACCGGTACAGGTACAATTCACTGTGCCTGGCGACTTATGAGGGTTTAATAAAAGTGTAATAGCCAAAACTGCTAAATGTACAAAATCTGACGTTCTAAATGTGAAATACAATTACATATAGCTGTTAATGTCTAGAATGGCAAGAATAAAGATATATGATTCAAATAAATAAATAATAAAATCAAATAAAAAAATAAATTAAATACATGAAATAAATTAAAATAAATATATCTATTTATATCTAGAATACCTAATTGTTGATCTAAGTAATAAATATACCTATTTAATAGGTAAATGTATTATATAACAAGTATAAAATATTTGATCCTCATTTATTTTAAGTAAATGAATAAATAATTTCATTTAAATTCTAAAAAAAAATCTAAAGAAAAGTTGCATGTGGTCAAGCCATATTGCAGCTGACGGTATATTCTTGAATTTAATATTAAAACTCATATAAGGCTAAATTACACCCTTAGAAGTTACCATTTTATTTGATAAATTAATTATCTACATACTAACTATGTTAACTTTAAATACGGAGTACATTTGGTAATTTACCTGAAATAATTGAAAGATATTCAAAACCATTCATCGAAATATATACATGAACAGATGGTACATGTACAATGTATGCAATAAGTAGTAGTATCAGGTTCATTTATCTTGTGCACTAACTGGAAAACTCTAGTGCACTACGTTGTTAACACTAGTGCACTACGATGTTAACTCTAGTGCACTAGCTAGTGAACCGGAGTTAACTTTACTTGTGCACTCCAGTGCACTTCACTATCAAGTTTAGCTTGTTCCCAACTGTAAGTGACATTAATATCATTTAAAGTCCATTTAGTCTATATATTGCGTCCCTGTCATTTAATTAGGTTTGTTTCGCATTGAGAAAATAAGAGGGATCCGGGGATGTGGAGGCTTACGGTACCCCTGGTGCTGTAAGAAGGTGGGATCGGAGAAATAAAAGGGACCCACGGGCTGTGGAGGCTCTCGGTACCCCTGGGGCTGTAAGAAGGTTGGATAGGAGAAATAAAAGGGACCCCCGGGCTGTGGAGGCTCTCGGTACCCCTGGGGCCGTAAGAAGGTGGGGATAGGAGAAATAGTGGTAGGTCATTCTAAGTAAAACTGGTATAACAAGGTAATTTTTCACTTGTTATACAAAATATAGATTTCGTTAAAGAAACAAGGATCCGTAATGATTTCTTTTGACGGTCTTTTATTACACTAGCACTTTGGCCGTGAACGGTAGGCATATCCTGGATATTCCAAAATAGTGCCGTGTTGTCCGTTCGATGGTCGTGGCCTTCACTGATATTACAGAGTATAAACATAAGCTTAAATGAAATACAACAGATAAACACCTGACATTTACTGCTCTAAATTTACTGGTCAGGCGGGTAGGTTAATTATGCTTAATTGGCGTGTCCATTGCCCTGAGGCTAAGTGTCATACCACCTGGTTGCCCCGTGTACGTAATATAATTACTCAATTAACTTTATGTGACACTGAAGCAGATGTAATTACCGCGGTTAATCCAACAACAATAAAATCAAGGAAATTTGTGTAGCAATGTCAAATGTAGTGTCTGAAATAAATATATACATCCATCTGCCGTTAAAATTATATGTAGGTACGCGTTCACTGTCCTTTGTTTTACAATATTGTATTAGATACTGGAATCGAATCAAAACGACAGGCAGCCATCTTAGATTTTAACAATGTGATAATTTCTGTTCGAGTTACCTCCCTTGTATAACCTTTGGTAATCGAATTAATTTGTCAAAATGGTAAAATGTGCCTTACAATATTTTACGCTACAACAGTGTGTTATCACCACCCGTTAACAATGCTTGTTACCGATATTTCTAAGAAACTACTGAAAGGATTTTATTAACAAATATTGTGAAAACTTAAATTGCAAATGGACATGTTCATCGTCAGTTGTGCATCAAAATACCAAATTACATGCATTGTTCTGTTCCCTCCAGTTTACTATGAGATAGTTCAGGGGTGTAGAGATCGTAAGTGATTGGAACCCCTGGAGTATCGAGGATGGTAAACGTCTGAAGAATGGCACACTAACACTTACGTACGATGGCCGACAGCGGCCGGCAAAAAACAACTCCTACAAAACGTTTTTCGTACTTAAATAGTCATTGATATTTAAGTACAACTTTTATTTTCTAAAAATATTTTTTGTCATGAAAAATAATTATGTACAAAATAATCATGTACAGAAAATATTTTCTAAAATGTTTTTTTGTCATGACAAATTTTTATCAAATATTTATGTACAAAAAACAACAGGTCTGACGCTAAACCCTGTATTTAAATGGAATCTTCCCATTCTCAGATATTCAATTAATCTTTCAGATAAGGAATGCGAACGCGCCTAAGGTTGGGCTATTTTTACATGTCATCTTCATTGGCCGAATTCCTTATTCTGATGGTAGTCCTGATAATCGGGATTAAAAGTTAATATTGGTATATAACTTAACATTTTCAACAAAAATCATTGACGGTTTTACATTTCGTAGTTTTCAGTACTATCATTACAGTAAAGTAAAACAAAAGGCGACGTGGTATTTTTTGAATACCACCCCAATTTGGTCATAGCCGTACTGCTTATCACGATGATTAATTGCATATCAGATACTTGTGGGGTTCTATTACACTGAGGATTGCAGGAAAATCTGACGTGTTTTGCAACAAATAGTTAATTTAAATGGACATTTAAACCTTTGGTATACAAAGATATATAAAAGGGATAATAACTAGGCAAAAAATAGAGATTATGACCTGTTTATTACCACTTAAAGTTTGCGACTTTTATGCACTTTCTCGAATATAGATAAAATAAAGTCCACTAAGAAACCTGTATTAATTGATTGTGTATGACCCAGTCTATGTTTTAAGCAAGCCAAATGGAACATTCATTGTTGAATTCCTTATCTGAAAGATTAATTGTACACCTGAGAATAGGAAGCTTCCATTTAAATACAGGGTTTAGCATCAGACCTGTTGTTTTTTGTACATAAAAATGTGATAAAAATTTGTCACGACAAAATATATTTTTAGAAAATATTTTCTGTACTTAAATATTTTGTACATAATTATTTTTTTATGACAAAAAATATTTTTAGAAAATAAAAGTTGTACTTAAATATCAATGACTATTTAAGTACGAAAAACGTTTTGTATGAGTTGTTTTTTGCCGGCCGCTGTCGGCCATCGTACTTTACGATGGCCGAAAACGGACTGACAGAATTGTGTTACTAGTAACACGTTTTCGTCAGCAAAATATGTACGTACAAATTTTGTGTCAAAAAACCTATAGTTACAGGGATGCTATAGTAGTACGTTTTCGTCAACAAAATTTGTACGTACATATTTTGTTGACGAAAACCTGTTGTTATGATAGTAGTAGATTTGGCTGTACACGAAATGTGTACATGACAAAAACGTGTAGTTTAGAAATCTACTGAATCCGTATACCAATTAACATTCCTTTTTTCTGTGATTGATTGTTACACGGCCATATACTGACTTTACCAGATAAAGGCTTTGAAAGGCCAAAGCAGTTTGAAGTTTCGTTTCATCATATTGTTGTTTTCAAATGCATGAGGTTAAATACATATTCAAACTTAATTCTGAAGGTAACCCGGATTGCTATAGTTACCATATTATCAAATACTTATCCATTCATAGTTTATTACATCCCTGCAACTGCGAATCCGCCATATTCGTATGGTAAAAACTAGACATACCACCCGTAGTTGTAAACTTGCATATATTATGATGTTTTTGTGTATAAATCAGGTAGGAAAAAAAGGGGGGGGGGCTCAATTTAATCTTGACCGCTATAGTTCTAAGAATAGCACTACAATAAGTCTAAATGGGTTATTACTGAGAACGTCTTATACGTTGTGTATCATGACTCATTGCAGTGAAGTAAACATCACGTTTTGGTTTTGATGCCCTTATCAGGTAAAGTCACCATATGACCGTGTAAGAATCAATCACAGAAAAAAGGAATGTTAATTGGTATATGGATTCAGTAGATTTATAAACTACACGTTTTTGTCATGTACACATTTCGTGTACAGCCAAATCTACTACTATCATAACAACAGGTTTTCGTCAACAAATATGTACGTACAAATTTTGTTGACGAAAACGTACTACTATAGCATGCTTGTAACAATAGGTTTTTGACACAAAATCTGTACGTACATATTTTGCTGACGAAAACGTGTTACTAGTAACACAATTCTGTCAGTCCGTTTTCGGCCATCGTATATACGTATGCCGCTTATTGTTAATAGCCCTATTAGCAGTATAGTATACGCAACGGATATGTACGTATTGGAAGGGAGCGACCATTATTCTTAAAATATTTCATATTTTCTATTTTTGTGTTTTGAATATTGAATTTAAAATAAACTCTTACTATCGTAATTTGCATGCTAGAAATAACAATTCTCCTAGCGTGTCAATAGACATATCCTTATCTCTGGAAGGCTACCCGCTCAATCGAATACGCACGATCATTGCCTGACTGCCGTGTGTATTGTACCTGTGTCACAGTGTGTTCTGTGTAATACCTGGGTAACGGGTAGGATTATACAGTTCACGTTATAGTTTGTTTCATTGTACAACGATTGATTGATTTTATGAGATCAGAAGAGAAGAGAATTACAATGTGTTATATAACTTATGAATAAAACAGACGCAAAATAGAAAATATGTAATATTTTAAGAATATAATGGTCGCTCCCCTTCCGATACGTACATATCCGTATGCGTATACTATATACTGCTTATTGTAAGTATCCCTAATACTGCTACATATTTATACAACGTTATTTCATAAACTACAGGTTTTATGAGGGAGAACAGTGTGTGCCTCGTTTCATTATTCTAAACTTTCGTTAAATCATTCAATGTATTTATTATAAATAAATATTCTTTTGAGCTATTGTTGTCGGCTAAACTTTGTAGTAATTCTATATACTCACAGTCTAGTGTCCTAGTGTTATGAATCAAGCACTTATAATCTTTGTGTTAATTGATTAATATTATAACAACGTCTAACCAGGCATGGACACGCTAGTTAGACCACTGACCCGTGAGGCGAGTTCTATCTATTAGCGGTTTCCTAGTACATATATGTTTTTATTTTATTAACGTCTCAAAAATTATTATAATTATTATAAAATTATTATTGCAATGCATCAGGTTAAAAACAGATACAAATTTTAGACCGTGTAATATAGATCTCACTAATATTAAAAACCATTATATATGCTTTATCAAGAGACTAAATTTTTATCCGATAAGGATATATTAAGCATAAAATATATTCGTATGTGTTATGGTTTGTAATTAGGTATGAGTTCAGTACGACACTGGTCGATTTTCGGAGTCTCGGGGAAATCACCTTACGGAATTCTATAGATAGTGCTATCTAATAAATTTGTATCTGTACATTATTCATCATCTTCAGATATCATATGTTAGAACCAAAACTGTTACAGCTATGAGATTTTCCGTTTTAAAAGTTATCTTTATATTATTCATTATTCTATTATATGAAAAGAACTCGCCACATTAAAAACGATGCATTTGATTATGTATTAACAAATCAATAGGATGCATAAACGGTAGCCCAACTTTTATTCTGCATATTGTTTGAATCTAGAAAGAATATATCTGGTCTCCACTCACTCTCGAGAGTGACGCCCAACTTCAAAACCACAGTCAACCATAGTTTACCATTATACGGCTCTTTTGACGTACATCCAACGACTAACCTTCTATTTCCTGTTCTGTTTTGTTGCCTCCAATTTTACAATGAGATAGTCCAGGGGTGTAGAGATCTTAAGTGGTCGGAATTTCTGGAGTATCGAAGATGGTGTCTACTGTGTCTTGTACCACACGTACACAAAGAATAACACTCAGACGTATTTATAATATTTATTATTCCATTTATTTCCTCCAAAATTACGAAGCTTTCATCAACATTAACAAATAAATCATAACATGCATGCCAAAATCACACAGTGTATAGAAACAAGTGTCACGTGTGAAGAGTCATCATTATTACTATCGGTAATGAAATAGGCAAAACATTTCGCTCCTATATTATACACTGCCCCTCCAAAAGTTCTGTTACAAATGTTAAAATTAAAAATGCCATTAATGAATTAGAGAAGATGGATAAGTTGATAAATGATGTATACTGATGCCTGCAATAACAAGGTTTACATATCTCCGTACTTTATGTTTACTTGAAAAACTGCACGTATATAAAAACTTTCGGAGGGGAAATACATGTGTATCATTCAACCGAATCCTTTTCACAATTCCATGCACATTTGGTCTTTAATTGTTAATGAAAGGGCATGGTCACTTTCCGCCTGCGAGTTAATATAAGCCTCACACGGCTCTTGTTCGAACTAAAAGTACACTATAGGTAAAATGTAGCGTGAAGTATGATAAGAGATTTTGATATTATAGATCTCAAATGTCAAAAGTATTTTTCAAAAAACCCAGATCGACACAGTCTGTTCAATTATTTGCATAATAACTGGCAAACAACACCATTTATTTCTTTAATAGTATATGTATTTGCTGCTATAATTAAAGTGTATTAATAACTCATCCATATATACTCTCTATTGGATTGGTATGTTGGCACTATTATGGATCTTAATGGATTTGTGCAGTCAAAAATGATAATTTAAGTTTATGCTGGAAATGGCTTTGTTAGACCGTGTAGAAACCTCTCCGTGCCGCGCGCGCGACCGGAATAACCTGTAAACTGCCGATATTGAGGTCAAACTTTCTGACCACCCGATTATCCATATTTTCTAGCTCTAAACCGTGTGACGTCATAATAGTCCGTGGCTTATAGCTGTACTATAACTGATGTGCTATCACTTACATCGACGGTCACAGGAAAAGCCGATCAAAGATTTTTTATGATTACTTTTGAGTGAAGTTAATCGTACAATAACTTTGGCTCGAATATAAATAACTAAAAGAGTGAAATTCGATGTTTCAAATACTCTAATTTATGCTTTAATAGCAGGTATCTTCGTGTAATTATGAAAGAAAATCCACACAGAAATAAAAGTTTCAGATTTTTTGTCGAGGAGTTCAGCAACGAATAAGCTTTAATTAGATAATATTTTCCTGTATTCTGTATCTTTGATACATTGTGAATAACAATTGCAAAATTTGTGACTGTAAAATGAAATTTTACGTAACAATTTAAGAAATCCTTGATTAAAGAATCAAGGATATGATGCTTAACATACGTACACACCGATGATTGATCATTACAAACATTGTGTTGTGTGTTGCTAACCGAATAAATCGAGATACATTTATTACAATACCGTAAAACCTTTCAAACATGTGGTAGAAAGAATTTACTTTTGATATTATAAAAGATCAAATAATTGAGATATTAAGCAAAACAAACTATTTTTCAGACCGTGTGGTCGCTTTCAATTTAATTTTAATTATACGAGTTGACACACCGATATTATAGATATATAATTAGCCATGCCTTTTGTTTGATGGTTATGTAATACCTGGACCAGGATGTTGTTTACCTGTACACAGCGCCATTCATCGAACTCACCTGTAATTACCTGGCCGCGGGCAATTTGCTATTCGGTGGACTTTATCGGGTATTTGCTATTGTCTTACTGTCAATCAGGTTAGGACATCCGTTAATTGGATTGTGATTTGAATCATGGAAACCCCGTACATCTATGATCTAGGTTTTTTATTGTCACCTCCATTTTTAGAATGAAGATGTAAAAAGCAAATGGAAATAAAATATCCCTGATCATACCTAGGAATATATATTACATACACACATATATATATGTCGTACACAGGTAAAACAAAAATGGAAGATGACTTATTCAGAAACAAAAATGGTTCTAAGAACTATTTCAACTAAAGATTTAACCTTAATTATTCCAGTCTAGTACTGTAATTACGGAATCGTGGCATATAGAAATCTTCCGTAATTTCTAAGGTATTAGTAAAAATTCTAAGCATGTATTTTCACCATTTCGAATCTAAATGTACATGTATAGTCATACAAGAAGGGTTACAACATTATTACACTAAATATACTTATTTAAATATCACTTAGTATATTTTTAAAGATACAAGATATTATATCTATTTATAATGCCTGTATACAAGTAATTTCAATTTTCATTTGAACACTTTATGTGGTTACTTTTTGGATTATACGATAAATGTTCATATATCATACTATTAAATATCGGTATGATATACAAAACGGTCGACAATGAATATACTATTTTAAGGATTTAGTATAATTTTGAAATAATGAATTTAAATCTACACTTAATCTGTAATTTTGGAAAATATATCAGAAATACCATTGATGTATTTCTGCTTTTTAGTAAACGTTATGGATAAAGTTTCAAAGGCAACAGTATAGATATACATATTATTTTCGGTATAAGTTCGGTACTGTTACTCCAATATCACATAACTTATAACCGTCCATATTTTATTTTTACTCAAAAACTGTGCCGTGTTTGCATCGTTATAACAGAAGTTTGAAATAAAAACACGGATTCTAGATATATTCATGCTAAATTCTGGGATTTTACTCGTAAAATGATAGTGTTACATTATGCTGTTTTTTTTTATTACACTGAAATTTACATCATATGCTATCTAAATCTCAGTCCAGACTGATATATATACACCATGTTTTCAAGGCTAAATAGTGTTCAGCACTTACTCCAGGTAAAAACGTCGTCAGCTAAGTCTTGTAAAATCCAAGTTTTACAGATTATTGAAAATTGCTATCTGCTATTATGTCCAGATTAAAAGTTTTTAAAACTATTAATCATATCTGGACATAATTAACATACAATTTACCTTTTAATGATAACGTGAATTATTGTTGCAAAATAGTGACACAAAATAAA
Organism: Argopecten irradians; assembly: GCF_041381155.1. Classification (NCBI taxonomy): domain Eukaryota; kingdom Metazoa; phylum Mollusca; class Bivalvia; order Pectinida; family Pectinidae; genus Argopecten; species Argopecten irradians. The sequence goes on along the minus strand of NC_091146.1, from coordinate 37,101,286 downwards.
ATTAATGCTTATCATTAAAAAGGTCCAATACACTATACGTTTTTAATCCGTTTTATTCAGCAATTTACAAGCAATTGAGTAAAGTACACATTTTCGTTTTAACCAATTTTATATATGTATACAAATATATATTATTACAGTGCATATCTCAAAAAGCAAGATGTAAGTTCGCCTTTGTATCAAACACACGTATATAAAGTGTACAGCGACACCAAAATATTAGGAAAATATGTTATATGTCCATAAAATGATAAATTGGCGGTAAATAAGGAAAGAAAACAGTTCAAAAAGTTTTATAAACATGTCTTCCTTGCTTTTGCGTTTTATATTGCAGGGACCCGGCATCTAGTGAAAAGGGAATGTTCTAATCCGGGTTCTCAAAGGTACAAACACAGTATGGCGACTAATAAAAACAATAACAGATACGTACATTGTACATCCCTGCTACACAATCGATACGTTGACAATTGTATACACTTTCATACTTGCAAATTCTGATTTTAAAATAGTTTCTTATTGTTTCAGAGGTTACAGACATTTATATTTATAATTGTTTATTGCTAAATATATTTGTGTAGATTTAGTGTTGACGCCAGCTTGCGAAGCGGTGCCGGGCCGTCACACGTACCCGCTTTTTGTTCATACGTAGAAATCCATGTTGTGAAATGTTATGAATAGATAATTGATTTCAATGTATCATATTTCTGTTATACAAGAAAAATCTGTTCATAACACTATTTAATATAAATATATACGAAATGTGAACCACCTGGCCAGACCACGACCGCTTGTGCATGGCTTCGCTGGTAGATCACCTCGGGCAACAGCCAATAGTTGGGAAATTAATAATATTTATACGTAATTACTAACACATACCTCAATAAGTATTTGTAAAAGATATATATATTTCGTTATTTCCCATGTATATATTATTTTAAATGAATGGTATAAACCACTGTTACACATAAATGAAGATGTATGTGTACGTACAGTATGGCTGCCGATATCTCGAAAAATAAAATCGTGAAATCGTTCAATTTCATGAGTTTATTTTTTCATTTTTTTAGTCACTTTTATTCCATGCGCCGTTATGTGAAGTCCGAAATTGAGGTGATATTACTTTAAAATAGTTTGAATGCATGTTAGATAGACTACATTTAGATTTATGAATATGCATATACACTAGCTGTATATATGCATGTAGCTAGAACGTAATTACTATAAATGCCGACCAGGACACATTGCGCAAGGCTTCGAGAATCCTAAAATACTCGTAGTTTTGTTTTAGAATATGATAAAAAGTAACTATAAACTGACTCATTTGAATGTCATAAACTAAATTCCAAAATTTCTGACGAAAAAGTTACCCAGAATACATAATTTTGTGACTCTGAAAAATGACGAAATTCGGGATCTCGGCAGTACTGTACGTAATGGCTGCCGTGCGCTTGGGGTAAATTTGGTCATAATCACACATCGTAAGGTGTTTTACCAAGTAAGACTTAGAAAACAGTAATCGCTTATTAAAATTTCAGTATAATATTTGGGGAAACTTGGAATTTGAATTTGTAGTTGCTGTCAATTTTGTAATTTCTGTCAATGTCGTAGGTCTAATGGCGACTGTGTTTTTTTTCTCGTGGCAGTCGAAAATGGAGTATAAACAGAGTAAAATATATGATTACCAGATGATCTAAATATTATTGTTAAATATATTTATTAACCCTTTTTATCATTAAAATAACACAATAGTTCTCGGATTGTCGTACTATTTATTACAATAAAATGTAAACAAACATCGCAAGCGGCTGTGTTCCCTCTATGTTTATGTGTAGATATACGGAGTTGTACCTTTGAGCGCCCGGATGTATCTTTGTGTGACGTCATCGCCATCTCTTCTGAAATCTCCTATTGATTAGTGACAACACTAATCCGCTTAGCTCCGCCCACTAATGGTTTCACTTCGGTGGCTTGGCTAGGTAAGCTACACAATAGTAAATTTTGACTGGCGATTTCGTCTTCACTTTTTGACACAGATTTTATTACCATACACCAAAATGGAGAATTAAATACTTCCCTTTACAATGGTATAATTCACTTTTCACTGCCACGTCTATGTCAATAGTTATCAACTTACCTGTATTTTTCTCTATTAGACAATACGTAAGCCAAGCCAAGTTAGGCCTTCCCAGTGGGTGTGGCCTAATCTACCCATCTGACCAATCACTGACGAAGACGGCAAGCGTTCGTATGAATCGCACGTGGTAATGATCAGTCGGTCACAGAGAGTCCAGCGGTCCAGGAGCCCCCCTGTGGCGCGATACAATGGGCCGCCGAGAAACTGAACGGTTCCCCTCTACCTGAACGATAAACCCACTAGACGAGCTCACCACCCCTACACGTCGACATTAATTTATTAATCGTATATACGTATGCCGCTTATTGTTAATAGCCCTATTAGCAGTATAGTATACGCATACGGATATGTACGTATTGGAAGGGGAGCGACCATTATTCTTAAAATATTTCATATTTTCTATTTTTGTGTGTTTTGAATATTGAATTTAAAATAAACTCTTACTATCGTAATTTGCATGCTAGAAATAACAATTCTCCTTAGCCTGTCAATAGACATATCCTTATCTCTGGAAGGCTACCCGCTCAATCGAATACGCACGATCATTGCCTGACTGCCGTGTGTATTGTACCTGTGTCACAGTGTGTTCTGTGTAATACCTGGGTAACGGGTAGGATTATACAGTTCACGTTATAGTTTGTTTCATTGTACAACGATTGATTGATTTTATGAGATCAGAAGAGAATTACAATGTGTTATATAACTTATGAATAAAACAGACGCAAAATAGAAAATATGTAATATTTTAAGAATATAATGGTCGCTCCCCTTCCGATACGTACATATCCGTATGCGTATACTATATACTGCTTATTGTAAGTATCCCTAATACTGCTACATATTTATACAACGTTATTTCATAAACTACAGGTTTTATGAGGGAGAACAGTGTGTGCCTCGTTTCATTATTCTAAACTTTCGTTAAATCATTCAATGTATTTATTATAAATAAATATTCTTTTGAGCTATTGTTGTCGGCTAAACTTTGTAGTAATTCTATATACTCACAGTCTAGTGTCCTAGTGTTATGAATCAAGCACTTATAATCTTTGTGTTAATTGATTAATATTATAACAACGTCTAACCAGGCATGGACACGCTAGTTAGACCACTGACCCGTGAGGCGAGTTCTATCTATTAGCGGTTTCCTAGTACATATATGTTTTATTTTATTAACGACGTCTCAAAAATTAATTATAATTATTATATAAAATTATTATTGCAATGCATCAGGTTAAAACTGATTACAAATTTTAGACCGTGTATTATAGATCTCACTAATATTAAAAATCCTATTATATTATGCTTTATCAAGAGACTAAATTTTTATCCGATAAGGATATTAGATTAAGCATTAAATTATATTCGTATGTGTTATGGTTTGTAATTAGGTATGAGTTCAGACGACACTGGCTCGGCCGATTTTCGGAAGTGTCTCGGGGGCAAATCATCACCTACGGAATTCATATAGATAGTGCTAATCTAAATAAATTTGTATTTGTACATTATTCATCATTCTTCAGATATTCATATTTTAAACCAAAAAACTGTTACAGCTAGCTATTGAGATTTTCCGTTTTAAAAGTTATCTTTATATTATTCTATTATATGAAAAGAACTCGCCACATTAAAAACGATGCATTTGATTATGTATTAACAAATCAATAGGATGCATAAACGGTAGCCCAACTTTTATTCTGCATATTGTTTGAATCTAGAAAGAATATATCTGGTCTCCACTCACTCTCGAGAGTGACGCCCAACTTCAAAACCACAGTCAACCATAGTTTACCATATTATACGGCTCTTTTGACGTACATCCAACGACTAACCTTCTATTTCCTGTTCTGTTTTGTTGCCTCCAATTTTACAATGAGATAGTCCAGGGGTGTAGAGATCTTAAGTGGTCGGAATTTCTGGAGTATCGAAGATGGTGTCTACTGTGTCTTGTACCACACGTACACAAAGAATAACACTCAGACGTATTTATAATATTTATTATTCCATTTATTTCCTCCAAAATTACGAAGCTTTCATCAACATTAACAAATAAATCATAACATGCATGCCAAAATCACACAGTGTATAGAAACAAGTGTCACGTGTGAAGAGTCATCATTATTACTATCGGTAATGAAATAGGCAAAACATTTCGCTCCTATATTATACACTGCCCCTCCAAAAGTTCTGTAACAAATGTTAAAATTAAAAATGCCATTAATGAATTAGAGAAGATGGATAAGTTGATAAATGATGTATACTGATGCCTGCAATAACAAGGTTTACATATCTCCGTACTTTATGTTTACTTGAAAAACTGCACGTATATAAAAACTTTCGGAGGGGAAATACATGTGTATCATTCAACCGAATCCTTTTCACAATTCCATGCACATTTGGTCTTTAATTGTTAATGAAAGGGCATGGTCACTTTCCGCCTGCGAGTTAATATAAGCCTCACACGGCTCTTGTTCGAACTAAAAGTACACTATAGGTAAAATGTAGCGTGAAGTATGATAAGAGATTTTGATATTATAGATCTCAAATGTCAAAAGTATTTTTCAAAAAACCCAGATCGACACAGTCTGTTCAATTATTTGCATAATAACTGGCAAACAACACCATTTATTTCTTTAATAGTATATGTATTCGCTGCTATAATTAAAGTGTATTAATAACTCATCCATATATACTCTCTATTGGATTGGTATGTTGGCACTATTATGGATCTCAAAGGATTTGTGCAGTCAAAAATGATAATTTAAGTTTATGCTGGAAATGGCTTTGTTAGACCGTGTAGAAACCTCTCCGTGCCGCGCGCGACCGGAATAACCTGTAAACTGCCGATATTGAGGTCAAACTTTCTGACCATCCGATTATCCATATTTTCTAGCTCTAAACCGTGTGACGTCATAATAGTCCGTGGCTTATAGCTGTACTATAACTGATGTGCTATCACTTACATCGACGGTCACAGGAAAAGCCGATCAAAGATTTTTTATGATTACTTTTGAGTGAAGTTAATCGTACAATAACTTTGGCTCGAATATAAATAACTAAAAGAGTGAAATTCGATGTTTCAAATACTCTAATTTATGCTTTAATAGCAGGTATCTTCGTGTAATTATGAAAGAAAATCCACACAGAAATAAAAGTTTCAGATTTTTTGTCGAGGAGTTCAGCAACGAATAAGCTTTAATTAGATAATATTTTCCTGTATTCTGTATCTTTGATACATTGTGAATAACAATTGCAAAATTTGTGACTGTAAAATGAAATTTTACGCAACAATTTAAGAAATCCTTGATTAAAGAATCAAGGATATGATGCTTGACATACGTACACACCGATGATTGATCATTACAAACATTGTGTTGTGTGTTGCTAACCGAATAAATCGAGATACATTTATTACAATACCGTAAAACCTTTCAACATGTGGTAGAAAGAATTTACTTTTGATATTATAAAAGATCAAATAATTGAGATATTAAGCAAAACAAACTATTTTTCAGACCGTGTGGTCGCTTTCAATTTAATTTTAATTATACGAGTTGACACACCGATATTATAGATATATAATTAGCCATGCCTTTTGTTTGATGGTTATGTAATACCTGGACCAGGATGTTGTTTACCTGTACACAGCGCCATTCATCGAACTCACCTGTAATTACCTGGCCGCGGGCAATTTGCTATTCGGTGGACTTTATCGGGTATTTGCTATTGTCTTACTGTCAATCAGGTTAGGACATCCGTTAATTGGATTGTGATTTGAATCATGGAAACCCCGTACATCTATGATCTAGGTTTTTTATTGTCACCTCCATTTTTAGAATGAAGATATAAAAGCAAATGGAAATAAAATATCCCTGATCATACCTAGGAACATACATTACATACACACATATATATATGTCGTACACAGGTAAAACAAAAATGGAAGATGACTTATTCAGAAACAAAAATGGTTCTAAGAACTATTTCAACTAAAGATTTAACCTTAATTATTCCAGTCTAGTACTGTAATTACGGAATCGTGGCATATAGAAATCTTCCGTAATTTCTAAGGTATTAGTAAAAATTCTAAGCATGTATTTTCACCATTTCGAATCTAAATGTACATGTATAGTCATACAAGAAGGGTTACAACATTATTACACTAAATATACTTATTTAAATATCACTTAGTATATTTTTAAAGATACAAGATATTATATCTATTTATAATGCCTGTATACAAGTAATTTCAATTTTCATTTGAACACTTTATGTGGTTACTTTTTGGATTATACGATAAATGTTCATATATCATACTATTAAATATCGGTATGATATACAAAACGGTCGACAATGAATATACTATTTTAAGGATTTAGTATAATTTTGAAATAATGAATTTAAATCTACACTTAATCTGTAATTTTGGAAAATATATCAGAAATACCATTGATGTATTTCTGCTTTTTAGTAAACGTTATGGATAAAGTTTCAAAGGCAACAGTATAGATATACATATTATTTTCGGTATAAGTTCGGTACTGTTACTCCAATATCACATAACTTATAACCGTCCATATTTTATTTTTACTCAAAAACTGTGCCGTGTTTGCATCGTTATAACAGAAGTTTGAAATAAAAACACGGATTCTAGATATATTCATGCTAAATTCTGGGATTTTACTCGTAAAATGATAGTGTTACATTATGCTGTTTTTTTTTATTACACTGAAATTTACATCATATGCTATCTAAATCTCAGTCCAGACTGATATATATACACATGTTTTCAAGGCTAAATAGTGTTCAGCACTTACTCCAGGTAAAAACGTCGTCAGCTAAGTCTTGTAAAATCCAAGTTTTACAGATTATTGAAAATTGCTATCTGCTATTATGTCCAGATTAAAAGTTTTTAAAACTATTAATCATATCTGGACATAATTAACATACAATTTACCTTTTAATGATAACGTGAATTATTGTTGCAAAATAGTGACACAAAATAAAATTAATGCTTATCATTAAAAAGGTCCAATACACTATACGTTTTTAATCCGTTTTATTCAGCAATTTACAAGCAATTGAGTAAAGTACACATTTTCGTTTTAACCAATTTTATATATGTATACAAATATATATTATTACAGTGCATATCTCAAAAAGCAAGATGTAAGTTCGCCTTTGTATCAAACACACGTATATAAAGTGTACAGCGACACCAAAATATTAGGAAAATATGTTATATGTCCATAAAATGATAAATTGGCGGTAAATAAGGAAAGAAAACAGTTCAAAAAGTTTTATAAACATGTCTTCCTTGCTTTTGCGTTTTATATTGCAGGGACCCGGCATCTAGTGAAAAGGGAATGTTCTAATCCGGGTTCTCAAAGGTACAAACACAGTATGGCGACTAATAAAAACAATAACAGATACGTACATTGTACATCCCTGCTACACAATCGATACGTTGACAAATGTATACACTTTCATACTTGCAAATTCTGATTTTAAAATAGTTTCTTATTGTTTCAGAGGTTACAGACATTTATATTTATAATTGTTTATTGCTAAATATATTTGTGTAGATTTAGTGTTGACGCCAGCTTGCGAAGCGGTGCCGGGCCGTCACACGTACCCGCTTTTTGTTCATACGTAGAAATCCATGTTGTGAAATGTTATGAATAGATAATTGATTTCAATGTATCATATTTCTGTTATACAAGAAAAATCTGTTCATAACACTATTTAATATAAATATAACGAAATGTGAACCACCTGGCCAGACCACGACCGCTTGTGCATGGCTTCGCTGGTAGATCACCTCGGGCAACAGCCAATAGTTGGGAAATTAATAATATTTATACGTAATTACTAACACATACCTCAATAAGTATTTGTAAAAGATATATATTTCGTTATTTCCCATGTATATATTATTTTAAATGAATGGTATAAACCACTGTTACACATAAATGAAGATGTATGTGTACGTACAGTATGGCTGCCGATATCTCGAAAAATAAAATCGTGAAATCGTTCAATTTCATGAGTTTATTTTTCATTTTTTAGTCACTTTTATTCCATGTGCCGTTATGTGAAGTCCGAAATTGAGGTGATATTACTTTAAAATAGTTTGAATGCATGTTAGATAGACTACATTTAGATTTATGAATATGCATATACACTAGCTGTATATATGCATGTAGCTAGAACGTAATTACTATAAATGCCGACCAGGACACATTGCGCAAGGCTTCGAGAATCCTAAAATACTCGTAGTTTTGTTTTAGAATATGATAAAAAGTAACTATAAACTGACTCATTTGAATGTCATAAACTAAATTCCAAAATTTCTGACGAAAAAGTTACCCAGAATACATAATTTTGTGACTCTGAAAAATTACCCAGAATACATAATTTTGTGACTCTGAAAAATGACGAAATTCGGGATCTCGGCAGTACTGTACGTAATGGCTGCCGTGCGCTTGGGGTAAATTTGGTCATAATCACACATCGTAAGGTGTTTTACCAAGTAAGACTTAGAAAACAGTAATCGCTTATTAAAATTTCAGTATAATATTTGGGGAAACTTGGAATTTGAATTTGTAGTTGCTGTCAATTTTGTAATTTCTGTCAATGTCGTAGGTCTAATGGCGACTGTGTTTTTTTTCTCGTGGCAGTCGAAAATGGAGTATAAACAGAGTAAAATATATGAATACCAGATGATCTAAATATTATTGTTAAATATATTTATTAACCCTTTTTATCATTAAAATAACGCAATAGTTCTCGGATTGTCGTACTATTTATTACAATAAAATGTAAACAAACATCGCAAGCGGCTGTGTTCCCTCTATGTTTATGTGTAGATATACGGAGTTGTACCTTTGAGCGCCCGGATGTATCTTTGTGTGACGTCATCGCCATCTCTTCTGAAATCTCCTATTGATTAGTGACAACACTAATCCGCTTAGCTCCGCCCACTAATGGTTTCACTTCGGTGGCTTGGCTAGGTAAGCTACACAATAGTAAATTTTGACTGGCGATTTCGTCTTCACTTTTTGACACAGATTTTATTACCATACACCAAAATGGAGATTAAATAATTCCCTTTACAATGGTATAATTCACTTTTCACTGCCACGTCTATGTCAATAGTTATCAACTTACCTGTATTTTTCTCTATTAGACAATACGTAAGCCAAGCCAAGTTAGGCCTTCCCAGTGGGTGTGGCCTAATCTACCCATCTGACCAATCACTGACGAAGACGGCAAGCGTTCGTATGAACGCACGTGGTAATGATCAGTCGGTCACAGAGAGTCCAGCGGTCCAGGAGCCCCCCTGTGGCGCGATACAATGGGCCGCCGAGAAACTGAACGGTTCCCCTCTACCTGAACGATAAACCCACTAGACGAGCTCACCACCCCTACACGTCGACATTAATTTTAAAACCAGCACGGCAAGTTTAATACCTACACACGTAGTTTAAAACCGGCACATTGAGGTCGTCAAACCTACACACCAGTTTGTGTCTAGAACAGTGCGCTGGTGACCTACACTATAATTTTGAAAGCTAAATAGTAATCCCAGAGGTTAAACACCAAGCGGAATACTTGAACATAAAATTTGGAGCCTAAACATAAATTTTGTCAGCTCTACACAAAACAGCCATAACTGAACGTGATATGAAAACAGCTCACTGGGAGAACTTTTTTGAACACTTTGGGTCTACCAGTGTAATTTGATTGATTGATTGATAGATAGATAGATACCAGTTAATTTGATTGATTGATTGATAGATAGATAGATTGATTGGTTGGTTGATTGATTGATTGATTGATTGATTGATTGATTGATTGATTGATTGATTGATTGATTGATTGATTGATTGATTGATTGATTGATTGATTGATTGATTGATTGATTGATTGATTGATTGATTGATTGATTGATTGTTTAACTACCGCCTAGCCAAACAAGCCTGCGCCTTCTACCACTGCGCCACATCCACTTTACATATATAGTGTATATATGCTCTGGAAATAAATTAGTCTCCGCCCCAAATTATATCAATTTTACATTCCACATATATTCATGTAATCAAATCTATCTACGATATTTTATGAGTGTGAGTCTCAGAGACTGTGATACACTACATATTCTAATTCAATCAGGGGCATACGAAGCGGGGGGCAGGGGGGGGGGGCAAACATGTCTTTTTGCCCCCCCCCATTTTCGCCGAGTGAAATGCTCTAAAAATGCACATTTGAAAGAAAAAAGGGTCCTACTGCACATTTTTGTACTTCATTTTAGAAAATTTTATGCTGCGCGGCGCGTTTCCTAAAACGTTCAAGCACGTAATGTTAAAACCTTTGATAATGAAAAATCAATACACACGAACTATACTAAAAATGTTCATCAAGGGATTATACTTATTCAAAAAATGCTTCTTAAAAGATTAATTTGTTTATATGTCTTAGTAAGACAATCAATTCATTATTATTTTGAGTTACACAAGAATGTGCCGATGGTGTGAATCCGGTATGTTCAGATCGCGCTGGGTTGCATATTAATGATAAAACGACACTCACAATTATCATTTCTAAATGCAGGTAACATTACCGTGTGAAAAACGCTTAAAAATCATCAAAATACAAAATCGTAATATTTTTTCTCGGGGGAGACCCCCGGACCACACAAAAACCAAATTATCGCGCCTACGGCGCTCGCAAATTCAACAAAATGCATCGTAAAACTCATCTCTGCTATTCAAAATCGTACATTTTTTCCCGGGGAAAACCCCCCGATCCCCCAAAAAACAAAAATCTCGCGCCTTCGGCGCTCGAAAAATCATCAAAATACATTGCAAAACTCAAAACTCGCACGCTAATTTGCGTATTCATTAATTTCCTGTTAGCGCGACGCCATTGTCTATAGATGTTTACAAGGATATATGTAATGATATATGAAAAAAAAGTATATCAAATATATCCTGTTGGTGCGGGGCGCGCAAGGGGGGGGGGTTATGAAATATCGAGGACCTTTGCCCCCCCCCCCCCCCCCCCCCCCCCATTACGTTTCATCTTCCTACGCCACTGCTAATTGATTTGATTGGTTGATTGATTGATTGATTAAATTGGTTGGTTGGTTGGTTGGTTGGTTGTTTAACTACCGCGATAGTTTATAAATGTAAATATTTAAAATTAATCGATGTTCACAATGTTGTTTTACAAGGCTGATAAGGCACAGTATACATATATAGCAGTATAGTACGGTGAATATTTGTAAACACTTGTAAGTCGTGTCATCATTCTTTATTCCTCAAAACTTGAGAGTACAGGGAAATGAAAAAAAGAGATATACATTGTAGATATATTGGAACAGACCTATTTACATTGAAAGTTCAGATCAAAGTTCGGTAAGCGATGAAATCGCACGACTACATGCATATTAATTTACATGCTAGTTAATACAGCTCATGTCACAACATCGTGAAAGTAGATTTCTGCTGACTTTTTGAGGAGATACGCACAATCTTTTGTAAATTCATCTGACAGTTCATCATCTTCAAATTCGAAATCCGGAATTTTTGCTTTGAATACTGTCTGAAGCAAAAGTTCTTCGGAAAGGTTAGACATAATTACATATGGCTGGATACCATAATAATCAATCACTTTCGTCATAAAAGTATCTCTCAGTAGGAATGTTCTTGTACAGCTTGTTACAAAATGTCTTATAATGTCGTATAGTGGCCTATCACATAAATTACATACGATGCGTTGTTCTCCAGGAACACAGGTAATCATTTTGCAGATATACAGCACTGTTTTATTGTCAATATCCGGTGTTTGCAGTATGTGATATGGTTTATCATATGTGGAGTGAACATATTTAAATCTCACGAAATCACTATCGTTGTCCATTCTCTCATGAAGCGACCGATCTTCATGTATAGCTATAGCTCCTTTTACAAAAAGCTCCCATTGGATCTTCGACGGAAAATTTGCGGACTGGATATACATTTTGTAGCACTGTATGAAGTCTAATAGATTGTACTTGACTAAAATTGACACAATATCGGGGATGAAACCCATTTGCTTTGCTTTTGGTGTGTCTTTATACTTGAATAGTCTGCGTATAAAGATGCTTTTCGGAACACTGGTGGGCGTGCATTCGATAATATTACGTAAGAAGTACAATTTCCTCTTTTCGATTTCGCTCTGGATTCTGCGTACTCCAACTATACTTTCGCACATGTCGGATCGCGTAGATCGTCTCAGATTTAAAATGAGCTTAATAGCATAGTGCTGGAATGTTTCAAGCTTGCGGATATCACATTTAGTTAAGTTTTTCTATAGTTCGCATCCAAATAGTATCGACGGAAGTATAACTTTCTTGTAAATACTAACATGTGTAAGAGGTTTAGTGTGTATACAATCAGTTCCCATGCGAGTGATAGAATGTAGCATGTTACGTCCTTTCTTGCAAGCGTTGTCAACGGCATCGGTGTTTTTCAGGTTAGAGGAGAGAATGATTCCTAAGGGGGAAACCCCGGACCCCAAAACTCGCACGCTAATTTGCGTATTCATTAATTTCCTGTTAGCGCGACGTCATTGTCTATAGATGTTTACAAGGATATATGTAATGATATATGAAAAAAAGTATATCAAGTATATTCAAGTATATATATCCTGTTGGTGCGGGGCGCGCAAGGGGGGGGGGGGTTATGAAATATTGAGGACCTTTGCCCCCCCCCCCCCCCCATTACGTTTCATCTTCCTACGCCACTGCTAATTGATTTGATTGGTTGATTGATTGATTGATTGAATTGGTTGGTTGGCTGGTTGGTTGGTTATTGATTGATTGATTGATTGATTGTTTAACTACCGCGATAGTTTATAAATGTAAATATTTAAAATTAATCGATGTTCACAATGTTGTTTTACAAGGCTGATAAGGCACAGTATACATATATAGCAGTATAGTACGATGAATATTTGTAAACACTTGTAAGTCGTGTGTGTACTATACTAGAGGATTCACATTTAAAAATTCAATGTAAACATGTATGTGTAATTTACTCAAAATTTGCTTGCTTGCACTGTTCCTATTAACAGTCAGTACGTCATTGGAAAACCCAACTGTTTCTATAAATATAGCACACGTCACATGTGTAAAGGAAACCCCATGTCTAACAAACAGGAAGCTGTATAGACCTCGAACCTCAGATCTCCACAACCGGGGAATGATGACTCTTGGCGTCCTATATAGCTAGTGTTTGATTTCAACGATTAACAGAATAGGTAAGTGACATTAATATCATTTTAAAGTCCATTTAGTCTATATATTGCGTCCCTGTCATTTAATTAGGTTTGTTTTGCATTGTGAAAATAAGAGGGATCCGGGGGATGTGGAGGCTTTCGGTACCCCTGGTGCTGTAAGAATGTGGGGATATGAGAAATAAGAGGGGCCCACGGGGATGTGGAGGCTTTCTGTACCTCTAGGGCCGTAAGAAGATGGGGATAGGATAAATAAGAGGGACCCACGGGCTGTGGAGGCTCTCGGTACCCCTGAGGCCGTAAGAAGGTGTGGATAGGAGAAATAAAAGGGACCCACGGGCTGTGGAGGCTCTCGGTACCCCTGAGGCCGTAAGAAGGTGGGGATAGGAGAAATAGTGGTAGGTCATACTAAGTAAACTGGAATCGAATCAAAACGACAGGCAGCCATCTTAGATTTTAACAATGTGATAATTTCTGTTCAAGTTACCTCCCTTGTATAACCTTTGGTAATCGAATTAATTTGTCAAAATGGTAAAATGTGCCTTACATATTTTTACGTTACAACAGTGTGTTATCACCACCCGTTGCTTGTTACCGATATTTCTAAGAAACTACTGAAAGGATTTTATTAAAAAATATTGTGAAAACTTAAGTTGCAAATGGACATTTTCATCGTCAGTTGTGTTCCCTCCAGTTTTACTATGAGATAGTTCAGGGGTGTAGAGATCGTAAGTGATTGGAACCCCTGGAGTATCGAGGATGGTAAACGTCTGAAGAATGGCACACTAACACTTATACCAGTCATCCTAAGACCAAGTCTAGTGCTCATACTGTTGCTAAGGTAATTAAATGTAAAGTCATATACACATGTACAGTGATTCCATCTGCTCAATATGGTTGTGAATTATTGCATTTGTCTAGAAAAGAGTTGATGAAATTAGAGAGACTCAGAGCTTAAAATTATATTCCAAAAAATGAAAAAGTTCTAATTATAATTGTAGTTTATATCTTTGTCAAATAATACAACACCTGTCGTTTGAAAGATCAACATTGGTTTTAGGTTGACTTCGTCGTATCGGTCATTATATATCATGCTAGTGTAGTCCCCAACTGTTTGTACAGTAGCACCACCTGGCGCGGATGATCTTTAAATCGTGTCATTTGATGCTCCATCTGTATAACTGTTTGATAAGATGGCTACCAATTTAAAAATCAAAAGAATGGAATACAAATGTTTACATTAACTATGTAGTTCTAGTAAATCTATGTAATCAATTTAATACGTTTACCAACACATTTACTAGATCAGCATCTAAACAACTAACCCACTGACAAAGTACTGAAACATCGTATTGTATTCTAAACACTCTCTGTTCAAGGAAGAAAAATTCGGAATAACTTAATTGTAGAAGTAAAATCGTCTCCTTCCTTCACAAATACCAAACACAATATGATTGATATCTTCAGGAAGGCTGTTTAGACCGTTTTCATAAAACTTTTTTTATTTCTATTACTATTAGTATTGTACCTCCTAGGAAATTGTTTGTTCGGTATTGTTTTATTTTCCCTATGTTAGCGTATAGACACTAAACAAACAAAAATTGTTTTTCTAAATTAGCATTTATGTAAATTAGACTATGAGTCTTCTGCTGAAAACCAAAAATGATAAACAATCCATTTATTGTAACACTTGTTTGTGTGATAATTTTATTTTATTTGTACTGAACGTTTTTAGATCAACAATTATGTCTTGTATTAATAGCTGTAACAGTGATAATTCTGGCATTACTACCAAATGATCCTTTGGGAGATTAGATATACTGAACAGGAAATAAATATTATTATTATTGTTATAAAACTGTCCTTTAAAATGATTGTGGTTTAAGTGTCGAGTAATGTACATGTACAGCAAAGGGTATACGTGCGTGTATATAATTCATTTTAAGGAAGTACGTCACTGGAAAACCCCACGGTCTCCATAGCTTAAGTCATACGGGTATAGGGAAAACCCATGTATTCAGTGATCTGTGTAAAGTTGACCACGCCTTCTTGTGTATAGACATTGACATACATTGTGGTTTAATTTTCATAAACTCTACTTTATCAGTATCATCTGTGTAGGTAAGCGTTATCGTGCGATATTTGTACTTTAAAATATTTCATCACGATTTTACTATCGTGTTACCTATAATGACAATACAACAAACCATATGTATACAAGCATGTACAACTTAATTGGATGATTTGAGAATACGTGTCACGTGAACATTTATTAGCTGTTCCTATTTTTAAAGCAATGCGTCAGTGGAATTTTCCACTGTCCCCGTATCTTAAGCTATATGTACATGCAAGTCAGTTAGACGTACTTTACCTGTGTCGAAGAAAGGTCTTGTGGTCTTATAACAGTTACCTGTGTAAAGTTACCTACATCTACCTGTGTATCATATATATATATGTAAATCGAACCTGAGATTTCTACAACCTGTGAATAATGACTTTTGGTATCCTACATGTATATAGTTAGCACTTGATTGGATCAGCGTTAGACATTAGGCTGTAAGATCAACCTATTACGTCGCCAAAACGTTTTCCGGATGTGTTGTGCCCACTGGGCTGTGTATATTAATCGAACTAATGACTTCTGCAACCATATATAGATATTGCTTGAATGAAACATCGACGTTAAGGTCTAACTGACCGGACATTTTAAAGACAACTGTAAGATCAACAAAATAGGTAAGTGGCAATTATGCAATCATAACAGAAACATATAGACTCTACATATACATGTATACCGTTTCTGACAATACACTGTAGATTGCAACACCTTAATTGTCCTTTAAACGAAGATTCGTTTCATAACGAGGAAATAGAGGGCACTTGTAAGACCTCTGAACCTCTGGGCCACGTCGAAATGAATAGAGGAAAACTTCTACATGATCGGTCAATTTTACTTGTAACTAGTATGTTCATTGGTTTCAACAAATACTTCATCAGTTCATAACGAAAAAAACCGTGACAGTGGAGTAACAATTTCATAGACAAAATAGTCCCAAAATGAATTTGGAATTTTGAACAGAAATCTTTAGTTAAATTCAGTTGAATTATATGGATTAATTTTAATAGATTTTTTTACGTCATTAAGATATACAAAAAAATCTGAGTGTACTCTCACCATAAGCCGTTTCGCGATTTATTTAAAGTACACTTATATTTGTGTTAAATCTCCATAACATAAAAGATCTATTTATGCAAATCCTTAAATTATTGTACAGAATCGGTATAAACGGGAGGACGAAACGAGCACGCCCTTTGTTACATCCGAGGAGTTCCGAGTGCTCATATACTGAGTTTCGGATCACATCTAGCACGCAAAAGCAGACGACTGATACATCGGATGAACAGAAATCAAATTTAAAAACAATCTTCGTTTTGTCAAACTGAGAAAATGAAGGTAAATGAAGTTGAATTAAGTATTTAATATCCATTTAATATGTGAACTGCTCTGGTAAATTTATAATGTCTAAGCTGTCACTGACAACTTGTGACAAGCAGTTAATCTGTGATAAGCAGTCACTGACTGGACACTTAAAATGGATACAGTTCAACAAGCTTGTATGGTGAAATATTAGCAGTTTTCAGTGACTGAGGTTAAAATTGGACTGCTGAGAACTTACCTACATAATATTGCTACAAAACTGTCTAATAACTTGCATATATTAGCAGACTTTAACTTTGACATAGGTGGTCATATTTAATCATTGAATCTTTGGATAATCTATTTCTGTCGGACACTGCTGCCCATAGGGACCTGACATGATTTTCTAAGCAACAGTATTTGTATATATATGAATATATAAATAGTTGGGAGCCTATTTCGACGAAACATTCTCTATTTCAGCTAGATCTACAATCTTCTGCATAACGGAAGATTAACATAGAAAAAAAAATCACAACAGTTTTGTCTGCTTTAGGCAGTTTCCGTGTAAGGTACATATACAAAAGAAAAAGATGAGATAATAGCCAAACAACAAGCATTTTCACCGCGACATGAACATGGTTCCGTCGAATGCACGTCAATATCGCTGACGTCATCAATGTACACCACGTTTACACCGCATGAAGTCATGACGCCATATGATTGTCTTTACCAACTTCCACACAGGTTATCTGTTTCTACATTCAATTCCTTAGTAGAAGTATGAATAGTGCTGATTCGATACGTAATTATGTAAGTGGGGTTAAAAAGCTACACATTCTTACAGATACGGATTATTCTAAAGTCAAACAGTTTGAGGTTAACCTAGCTTTAAGGGGCATTGCTCGGCTACATCCCCATTGTCCTGTCAGAGCTGCTCCCATTATAATTTTTCCTCAGATATCATCAGATTTTCTCAATTTATCAATTTTTCAGATCCAGTTCAAGCTACACTTTGGAGTAGTTTTTTGTTTGCCTTTTACCTGATGGCACGTAAATCAGACCTCATAAGTAATAATGCTAAGTTTGATCCTACACGTATACTGCTAAGACAGGATGCTCAGTTAAATTGGATAACTTACATGTGTGCTTGATGAATTTCGTATGCATGTCAGACAATTCTGCTAGCTGTATGCTTGTAATGATGTGTTGATTGTTGATTTTGCTTGCTTGTGAAGCTGTGTTTGCCTTAGATTCACAGGGACCTGGCACGAAAATGTTTAACCAACAGTATACATATATATATTATAGTATATTATACTATAATATAATATGTATACTTTGGTTAAAAATTTTCGTGCTAGGTCCCTGTGCTTAGATTAGTAAAGCTGTGCTTGCCTGAAATTGCTTATATGTGTAGCCCTTTCGCCCCTTATTATCAGTGAAAATCTGGAAATATGGACTTGCTTGAAATTCAGACCAGGGGTGAAAGGGCATTTATTTATTTATATATGTTTGTAATAAAATAGCCAAAACTAGATACTTTAGTTTGTGATATATAAAGGGAGGTAATTAAGTCTTTTCTTAACTTACTTTCGTGCAACTTCCCGTAGCACTTCCTTCTCATTCGCAGGCGAAACACATCTTCTTAAGACGCTTGAAATGTTATACATGTGATGTAGAACATCAATGTGTTGACAGTGACTTCGTGCCTGATATTATTTCTATTGTTAGTAAATACAACTTAATGGATTATATTCATAACTATATAAAATTTTGATATTTTCCTTCGAAGACAAAGTGGAAAACGCTAGTCAAAAGAAACGTCTGGTCTTAAGAGAACAATGATTTGAAAAACCTTTTAAATAACGACAAGGACATTGTAAGATTTAAATGTATACACAATATGTATGAGAAACCATTGAAATTGCTAAAATTACTACTACGTGATAATATGCAAACAAAAAATAATAATAAGACAAACATTGAACATTCCCGTGCTAATTCTAGGTACGAGTGTTCACTCTTGCGAATATTGCGGTGAGCTTTATAATGACGCTGTACTACATCTAGCTGTAGTGTGTCATTGCCAACCATTACGAAACTGTTAAGGAAAATTGTCCTTATACTGTATGTGTAATATTCACAGATCTATCTAATGAAGAATCCAAAACAACATAACTACCATTCTTAATATCTATCGCACCGCTCACAAGACGTCAAATTCATTGTGGCCTTGCGTATAATTCCCTTCAGAAAGACCACATATGTATTATGTAAAAAATGATGCTCGATGAGATTGATATTTTATGTGGTTCAGTTTATTGCCTAGAAGGAAAGATATCAAACAAGTAAATAAAATGCAACGAAGTTTTATAATGGTTTGCATAATCATTACTTGCTCCATTAGCAGTAATAGCACCAATTGTAGCTCTAAGACGACACCATTTTCTGTCAAAAGTCTTTTGAGCTACAATATTGCAGCTACAAAACTCAGTGTGACTTATCTTCTCATTACTCCTTGATCTAATGACATTTAGTGAAATCGTTCAGTTTTTGTTGCAGAGTTTATTTTTTTTAATTTTCAGTCGTTTTTATTCCATGGTCTGCTATGTGAAGTCTCAAATTGAAGTGATATTACTTTTAAATAATTTGAATACATGTTAGATACATGTACACATGTATACTAGCTAAGGCCTACATTACAGATCGTAGTACTGTAAATGCCGACCAGGACACATTGCGCGTGGCTTCAAGAATCCTAAAATACTCAAAGTTTTGTTTAAAAATATGAAAAAAGTAACTATATACTGACTCATTTGTATGTCATAAACTAAATTCTAAAATTTATGACGAAAAAGTTCTCCAGAATACGCGATTTTGTGACTCTGAAAAAGGACGAAATCCGGGATATCGGCAGTACTGTACGTAATGGCTGCCGTGCGCTTGGGGTAATCTACGAAAGCAAATTTTAATTTGGTCATAATCACACATCGTAAGGTATTTTACCAAATAGGACTTAGAAAAAAGTAATCGCTTATCAAAATGTCAAATTTAATACTCTCGTTATTCAATGTTCAAATTTTGAATATGTATGTTTCTGGTGAAAGTGCTTTATTATTGTACTACTACACATGTATGTGCATGAATAGCTATATAGTCCTAGAAGATACATTTTAAAACGAACCTTTTGGACCGTTTCGGTACAAGTGTATGTACCGATAAAGGAACGCTAGCTATGTGCTCTAGTTACTACGTAACTTCCGCTGTGTGTAGGCGTTGTCAAACCTACACCTTGTACCGCCTGCTGTCCTGGTATACGTAGTGGATCGCACTAACAAAATTATCGACTAAATATCCAGGAATCAACAGGTAGGCCTAACTATTTGTCGGATCAGTCAGCTAAGGACAGCAATCGTTAAACCTGTACATTTTACAGAAAAATGAAATAGGCCTAGACTAGTATTTTCTCAACTAACTCAATTAAACTTCCGGGGTCCTAGCATAGGCAGGTCCAAATGATCATAGCTGCCTGCACCCCTTCCCAGTGTAACGATTCGATTTGTCGTGTCCTTTAATATGTAACAAACCTTGAGTAACCCAGGTTCTATGGAATCACTCGCGGTTCCGTCCCTATACACGTACGTTCGTTGTGTAGCTATAGGTCAAAGGTCACCTAAGAAACCAGCTTCGTGTACCATGAAGTAAAAGTCGAGGCAGAGATAAACTTAACGATATATTTATTAACAACACATGGATTGCGAAGGTAAAACATATCACAATATACATATACTAATTCTCTCAACTTCCACACGTTTCCCCATAACTTAAGTATGGTACGAATATACATTATGTATAACCCAAGGGACCGTAGAATATACAGATACTAATTCCTACACCTACTGTATAAACCTACAGCTACCATCTAATTCTTAACAATACTGTAACATTTAGCTCCTAACAAACCTACCCACAGTCACCGCTCGACTCCTAACATTAGTTGGGTCTAGAAAGAAAGTAGGAAGTGAGCCTACCAGCCAAAGGCTTCTATAGGCTGACGAATTATCACGTTACACACCAATTTATACCCCGTGTAGAATATGGCAAAAGTCTCGTGCAAAAAGCTATGAAATACTTGATCCTGGCCTAATGCTATAGAAAATATCAACCAATGAAATTACGTAATCCAAAATATTGGCCATTAATGGCTATTAAGTACAAACGGAAGGAGAAACGCGTCTACATCCGGTAAAACACAAGAAAATATCAACATGACAAGCTACCGAAGAATAATATTGCAAAATATGCCGAAGTATCAATCCCACGACCAATATAGGCAATGAGATTTCAACTAAGGTATGCCAACAATAACAGCTGACCCATAAATAACCCAACCCAACGTTGTAAACTATGATTCCTAACACTAAAAAATCTATTCCCGCTACACCAGTATGACGACCATCTATAATTAAGAAATCTTCTATCCGGCCAGAGTACTGACAAAATAATCAAATTTTCAGTCCAGGGGTTACTTTTACTGTCGTTATATATCCACCATCCTCGATACTCCAGGGGTTACCATCACTGTTTATATATCCACCGTCCTTGATACTCCAGGGGTTACTGTCACTGTCCATATGTCCACTATCCCCGATTCTCCAGAGGTTACTATCACTGTCGTTATATCCATCATCCTTGATACTCCAGGGGTTATTTCCCCTGTTGTTATATCCTTATTCATCGGACAAGCGAGCTAAGAATGCCAGCTCTGAAAGATACAAGCCTAAAGTTTATATGTATATTAGCGTACATATGAGTTTTAATGTTTCTAAGTCGCAATATCATTTCATGATTAAGAAGAAAAAAAATCCTGTTATAAATCATTTAGAGACAGGACTAAATCGAAGTCAATATGAGCGATAATGATTCGGAAATTTGATAAAAAATCAAAAATAAATATTGAACATCGCTAGGTGGGTCCCATAAATAACTATTTTTAGGTCATCTGACCCGTCATGTTTCGTCCGTCGTCGTCCGCCGTGCGTTAACTTTTCACATTTTGAACTTCTTCTCAAGTTCTACCAGTGTGATTTGGCTGAAACTTGCCTGAAATGATCCTGACATGGTCCCGACAAAGTGTTCTTATTTTTCGGGTCGATCCGAAATCCAAGATGGTCGCCACAGCCGCCATCTTGATAACACATTTTGAACTTCTTCACAAGTTCTACCGGTGCGATTTGACTGAAACTTGCATGAAATGATCCTGACATGGTCCCGACAAAGTGTTCTTATTTTTCGGGTTGATCAGAAATCCAAGATAGCCGCCACAGCCGCCATCTTGAAAACACATTTTGAACTTCTTCTCAAGTTCTACCGGTGCGATTTGGCTGAAACTTGCATGAAATGATCCTGACATGGTCCCGACAAAGTGTTCTTATTTTTCGGGTTGATCAGAAATCCAAGATGGCCGCCACAGCCGCCATCTTGAAAACACATTTTTGAACTTCTCTAGCTCTACCGGTGCGATTTGACTGAAACTTGCATGAAATGATCCTGATATGGTCCCGACAAAGTGTTCTTATTTTTCGGGTCGATCCGAAATCCAAGATGGCCCCCACAGCCGCCATCTTGAAAACACATTTTGAACTTCATCTCAAGTTCTACAGGTGCGATTTTGCTGAAACTTGCATGAAATAATCCTGACATGGTCCCGACAAAGTGTTCTTATTTTACGGGTCGATCCAAAATCCATGATGGCTGCCACAGCCGCCATCTTGAAAACACATTTTGAACTTCTTCTCTAGTTCTACTGGTGCGATTTGACTGAAACTTGCATGAAATGATCCTGACATGGTCCCGACAAAGTGTTCTTATTTTTCAGGTTGATCCAAAATCCAAGATGGCCGCCACAGCCGCCATCTTGAAAACACATTTCGAACCTCTTCTTAATAAGTTCTACAGGTGCGATTAGGATGAAACTTGTATGAAATGATCCTGATATGGTCCCAACAAAGAATTGTCATTTTTCGGGTCGATCCAAAATCAAAGATGGCCGCCACAGCCACCATTTTGAAAACACATTTTGAACTTCTTCTCAAGTTCTACCGGTGCGATTTTATTGAAACTTGCATGAAATGATCCTGACATGGTCCCGACAAAGTGTTGTTATTTTCAGGTTGATCCGAAATCCAAAATGGCCGCCACAGCCACCATCTTGAAAATATATTTTGAACTTCTTCTCAAGTTCTACCGGTGCGATTTCGCTGAAACTTGCATGAGATGATCCTGACATGATCCCAACAAAATGTTGTTACATCTCTGGTTGATCCCAAATCAAAGATGGCTACCATGATACTATATCTAATTAATTTCCTATATGATTATTGCCAAGGTAGTCAGATGACCGTTAAGGTCTTGGGCCTCTTGTTTGTGATGCTGTGCAGGCGACACATCCACTTCTGTGGAATTCTTGTTATATTAGATATGTTGTTTCTTCAACAAATGTCAATGTGTATGTTAATTATAATAAAAATGTTAGTCAAAGAACTGCACCCTGAAGAATGCAGCGTGTGTGTAAGGAAGTCCACAAAGGAATATTGACTTTGTGAAAGTATCGTGATAATATTACATTCTAAATTATATTAAATTCCAGAGGATGAATTGGCCGCCATGTCGTACATCTTGTGCAATGCTGGTTTAGAGTTACTTCCCTTTACCTGCTAGCATCCGTAGCAACTCCAACACACTGACAATCATGATCGAGAACAATGTCGGTGTTTGCTTCATTGATTGTATATATAGCATGGGAAAAGTGACATTATATTGTGATTGTTACTGTATATATAGTTGCTAATATTCGCGGGGTTTTGATTTCGCCCTCTTCACGGTTTCATCTAAAGTCGCGAAATTTGTATAATGTTTATATTCTGTTGTATGAATGACACTTTCAAAGGGTACAAAGATAATTTATAAAAATGAATCTTTCGCGAATAAAGTCCAAACAGTAATTCAGGAAAATTTGCACCCGTGAGTTTTAACAACTATATACCGGAGTAGTATTCTGTTACTGTATCTATAACCTTTAGTTGTGTTTAAATCATTTGAGTCCAAGCTACTGAAAAAAATATCTGATTTAATTACTATTGAAACTATTGACAGTTTGGCGTTCTATCAGCGATTGTTATTGGCTTATTGAATTTGCCATCGATTGATCGATTTGAGAGGCATACAATCACAATATATCGATAGTGTGAAGTATTGTTACACCCCTCAACACGCTGATCATACTTGTAAAGTGATAGCGGATGGATAAAGTGTGTTTCGGGTGGATAAAATGCTAAAATAGATAAAAACAAACATGGACCTGTTAGATGGTTAAGGATATCTCAACCCTCGTGAAATGAAATTGGCGTTGAACACTCGGCAAGTCTAGTGCTGGCCAGCCAAAATCTTTCACTTAAAAAGGAACTAATAGAATCTTACATGGGTCTGTCAAGTGGACAGGTATATCTCAGGGTTGACAGATCCATGTTTGATTATTTTTTCTCCCTTACTTAGTAGAAAAAAATGTGATGAAATTTTAGCAAGCTTTTCATTGTGTCACTAATTCAATGAAATTTTGCAAAAACCCTTCTAAGGCATCAGCCCAAACAAAATTGTGATTTATAGGGCCCCCACCTCCCAGAAGGCTGAGGAAAGGGCCAAAATGGGTAAAATTGCATGGCTAAAATTTCAAAAATCTCTTCTCAACTCGCAAGGTTTTGTTACATATATAGTTCTCCATAGATCATAATGCATCAGTGTTGTTGATGAAACTTCGGAAAATTGGGCTGTTTTATCAAGTCAGTCAAGTTACTACCTTGATTATATTAACATACATTGACAGACAAGTATAATACAAATGATCTAACATCCTACACATAGATCTTATTTGCTAAATAGCAATATAAGATATTGGGGAAAAAAACGAGAAATTACGCAAGTTGTGCAAACAATGTATTTTTCATCATCAAACAGAATTGCAAGACTTTTAAAAATAATGTTCTAATCATCCAAATAACTGCATTACATGCGTGAAAATAATCAAATGATTAGACTGCCAATATCAGGTATACCTGTCACACAATACAATCTTAGTGGATCACTTCGGTTTTGATTTTAGGTGACCTCAGCTACATCTCACCTCTGACCTTTTCATTTTCCTGCCGGGGGATCAAATTCTGGCCTGTTATATTAGGTAAAAGAAAAAATGGCTTAACCACTACACGACCCGACTGGTTAGACAAAATCTTATATTTCAGATTTTAATCATGTGTATGAAGAAGTTATTTTTGCATAAATTAATGTGCGAAGATTTCTGGCGTACCTAATTTACTTACTGTATAACTTATCAAGCTATTGATATTTTTCTGTTTCAGATTTAAATTAACACTTCTAAAATGGCAGCCAGACGAGAGACCAAGACAGAAGATATCAATGAGGATATCATTTTCAAACATAATCTTCTTGTCGACCATCTGAGTGTACACATGGTGGAAGATGACTTTCAGTCATTAATAAAACTATTTAAGGATTGTCCCCATGCACCAAAAGACTTAATCAACATTACAACTGTTCAAGAGCTATTTGTAAAGCTCAAGAAAAACGAAAACATCAGCATTGGACGCTATGAATATTTTACCGAACGGTTAGAAAAAGTTGATAAAAGTTTGGCTTCTTATGTAAGAAGAGAAGAACAAGAGATTAGATATATCCTGAACTCAGGTAAGCTTTGCATCACGCAAAATTTATAATTATGATTTCTTCATCTAATTGGCTAACATTAATTTGTATACCGCTATAATTTCTTGTATTCTAAAGTAATAATGTTTTCCGTCTGTCCAACTGTCTGTCTATCTTGTCGGTCATTGTGCTCCCTCAACTGTCCGCCATAAAGTGAAAAATTCAAAATGGTAGCTTTGATTTCCTATTCCTGGTTGAAAGTTATGAACTATATATATAACAAATTGGCAGTTACAGCTATTTGGTAAAGGTGTCAGATATTCTATAACCATCCTACATTCTAATGTCTAATATTCCACATGTAACTGTACAAATCACTGTCCCTGCACATTATAATATATAACATATCAGGGACTTTTATGCATAATTTCTAACCCTTATACAAGGTTCATAGACAGGTTTTCTCATATTTCATTAATTTTACATTGATTGTTTCCATATCTCGGCATATATATATATACATATATTATATTAATATTAATGTATACACACATGGGCAAATAATTGGCTATACTAGTTTTAACTCTGCCTTTCTTGTAGGTCTATCACCAGCGAAACGATTGCGAATGGGACAGGAATGTATCCAGCAGTTAAATTCAGGTGTGTTATTAGGCTTTAGCACACTTACAGTAAGGGTGTTAACGCCTTATGCTATGGAAATTAACAACAATCCTAGAAATCTGATTGGTTCAATTGTTCCAACAATTTACTAACACCATCTGGTGACAAATCTTTCTATGAAATATTGCTGTCATTAATCAATATAATTTTCTGTATTAATTCAAATTACTACAACTTGAATAGTTCAATCACAGAAAACCAATAAAATTGAAAATATTAGCATGTCTTAATTATTGGACACATTTCATGTCAAAGATGATATAAAATACATTTGTACATGTACCTATAGTATACGTAATAATAATATATTCTCAAGACGTGAAGAAAATTTGACATAGTTGCTTCCCTTTGTTTCTCTCGGTCAGTGCACATTTGAAGGTCAAGATTGAGAAACACTAATAAGCTTCAAAATTTGGAAATTCATTTCAAGTACATTATTAGTTATATTGAAACTGTATGTCATTAGCTGAAAAATACTTAATACTAGCGGTGGCCATGTGGCCTGAGACAACCAATACATTGAATGGATCAACCACTGCTTTTAATCTCTTGATCAGCAGACTTCATCAGCAGAGACTTGATTATGACCCATATATCACCCAGCAGAGACTTCAGCTCAGTAGAGACTCGATCAGTAGAGACTGGATCAACAGAGATTTGGTTAATCACCAAGTAGAGACTTGATCAGCAGATACTTAGTCACCAAGTAGAGACTTGATCAGTAGAAGCAGAGACTTCACCAGTAGAGCATTGATTAGTAGATAGAGAGACTTGACCAGCAGAGACTTGATCAGTAGAGCTTTGACCATAGAGACTTGACAGTAGAGCATTGATTAGTAGAAGTAGAGACTTGACAGCAGAGACTTGATCAGTAGAGCTTTGACCAGTAGAGACTTCACAGTAGAGCATTGATTAGTAGAAGTAGAGACTTGATCAGCAGAGACTTGATCAGTAGAGCTTTGACCAGTGGTTGAGAGACTTGTCAGTAGAGCATTGATTAGTAGAGCAGAGACTTAACCAGTAGAAGCAGAGACTTGATCAGAATAGACTTGATCAGTAGAGATTTGACTAGCAGAGACTTGACTAGCATACTTGATCAGTAGAGATCATGAACTAGCAGAGACTTGACAGCATACTGATCAGTAGAGACTTGAACAGCAGAGACTTGACCAGTAGAGACTTGAACAGCAGAACAAGTGACATGACCAGCAGAAGCAGAGACTTGATGAGTAGAGACTTGACGATTAGAAGCAGAGAGACTTGAACAGCAAAAGCAGAGACTTGACCAGTAGAGACCTGATTAGTAGAGACTTGACCAGCATCAGCAGAGTCTTGAACAGCTTAACAGAGACTTGACCAGGAGAGACCTGATAAGTAGAGACTTTAATTTATCAGGAGAGACTTGACCAGTAGACCAGGGATGGGTTCAATTACATAGCAATGTAATTAATTAAATTACACGTTACATTTTAAAATGGCATTACTATTACCATTACCATTACATATACAGACTTTCAAAATTGGTGTGATCAAAAATATTACATAGTACGGATACAAATATAAGACATTCTACATTGGTAGAAGTAACAGAAATAAAAAAAATGTTAGGTTATAATTGTGTTTACATGATATGTTATAACTTTGCCACCATTGGAAATCTATAAATGTCATAGACTTTATCAGCAGAGACTTAATCACCCAGCAGAGACTTCAGCTCAGTAGAGACTCGATCAGTAGAGACTAGATCAACAGAGTCTTGACCAGCAGAGACTTGATCAGTACAGACTTAATCACATACATATATATGTAGCAGAAACAGAAACTTGATCAGCATACTTTATCAGCAGAGACTTAATCAGTAGAGACTTGACCAGCAGATACTTGATCACTCAGCAGAGACTTTATCAGCAGATTTAATCACTCAGCAGAGACTTGATCAACAGAGAATTTACCAGTAAAAACTTGATCAGCTGAGACTTGATCAGTGAAGACTTGACCAGTAGAAACTTGATCAGCTGAGACTTTATCAGCAGACACTTTATTACAAAGACTTGATCAGTAGACTTTTTCACACAGCAGAGACTTGATCAATATAGACTTTGCCAGTATAAACTTATCATTAGGGTCTGACAGCAGAAACTTGATCAACATACTTGACCAGAGAGACTTGACCAGCATAAACTTGATCAGTAGGGACTTTACCAGCAGAGACTTGATCAGCTGAGGCATGACCAACAGAAACTTGATCAGCATACTTGACCGGAGAGACTTGACCAGAAGAGACTTCATCAATCAGCAGAGACTTAATCAGCAGACTTGACCAGTAGACTTTATGTGCAGAGACTTTATCACTCAGCAGCAACTTAATCAGAAGAGACTTGACAAACTTTATTAGCATACTTGACCCATAGAGACTTTATCACTCAGCAGAGACCTAATCAGCAGAGACTTGATCTGTAGAGACTTCATCAGTAGGAACTTGACCTGCAGATACTTGATCACTCTGCAGAGACTTGATCACTCAGCAGAGACTTTATAAACAGACTTAATCACTCAGCAGAGACTTGTTCAGCAAAGACTCGATCAGTATAGACTTGGCCAGAAGAGACTTGTTCAGTACAGACTTAATGGCATAGCAGAAACAGAAACTTGATCAGCATACTTGACCAGCAGAGACTTTATCACTCAGCAGAGACTTTATCAGCAGATACATTGTACTTGATCTGTAGAGACTTGATCAGTAGAGGTTGACCAGCAGATACATGATCACTCAGCAGAGATTTCATCAGCAAAGACTTTATCAGCAGACTTAGTCACTCAGCAGAGCTTGTTCAGCAGAGACTCGATCATTAGAGACTTGGTCAACAGAAACTTGACCAGTTAAGACTTGACTAGTACAGACTTAATCACAGCAGAAACAGAAACGTGATCAGCATACTTG
The DNA here is from genome assembly GCF_041381155.1 of Argopecten irradians. Taxonomy (NCBI): domain Eukaryota; kingdom Metazoa; phylum Mollusca; class Bivalvia; order Pectinida; family Pectinidae; genus Argopecten; species Argopecten irradians. The sequence continues at coordinate 37,072,111 of NC_091146.1, read as the reverse complement.
ACCAGCAAGACTTTATCACTCAGTAGAGACTTGACCAGCAGATACTTGATCACTCAGCAGATACTTGCCCAACAGAGACTTTATCAGCAGACTTAATCAGTAGACACTTGACCAGCAGATACTTGATCACTCAGCAGAGACATTATCAGCAGATTAAATTACTCTGCAGATACTTGTTCAGCAGAGACTCATTCAGTAGCGACTTGACCAGTAAAAAATTGATCAGCTCAGGTTTTATCACTTCGCAGAGACTTGACCAGCAGAGACTTTATCACTCATCAGAGACTTGTTAAGCAGAGAGTCGATCAGTAGATACTTTATTACAGAGACTTGATCAATAGACTTTATCACCCAGCAGAGACTTGATCAACATAGACTTGACCAGTAAAGACTTAATCAGTAGACTTGACTTGCAGAGACTTACTCAGCAAAGACTTTTCACTCAGCAGAGACTTGATCAGTAAAGACTTGACAAGTAGAAACTTGATCAGCAGAAACTTGGTCAGCATACTTGACCAGAGAGACTTGACCAACAGAAACTTGGTCAGCTTATTTGACCAGATAGACTTGACTAGTAGAGACTTGATCAGCAGAGACTTGATCATTAATTACTTGACCAGTAGAAATTTGATCAACATACTTTATCAGAGAGACTTGACCAGCAGATACTTGACCAGTAGAGACTTGATCAGCAGAGACTTTATCAGTAGGGACTTGACCAACAAAAACTTCGTCAGCATACTTGACCAGTAGGGACTTGATCAGCTGAGACTTGACCAGAGAGGCTTGACCAACAGAAACTTGATCAGCATATTTGACCAGAAAGACTTGACCAGCAGAGACTTGACCGGTAGAGACTTGATCAGCAGAGACTTGATCAGTAGGGACTTGACCAACAGAAACTTGATCAGCATACTTGACCAGCAGAGTCTTTATCACTCAGCAGAGACTTAATCAGCAGAGACTTGATCAGTAGAGACTTGACCAGCAGATACTTGATTGCACATCAGAGACTTGACCAGCAGAGACTTTATCAGCAGACTAAATCACTTAGCAGAGACTCGATCTGTAGAGACTTGACCAGCAGAGACTGGATCAGTACAGACATAATTACATAGCAGAGACTTGGTCAGCAGAGACTTGACCAGTAGAAACTTGATCAGCTGAGGCTTTATCACTCAGCAGAGACTTGACCAGAAGAGACTTGACCAGTAGAAACTTGATCAGCTGAGACTTGATCAGCAGAGACTTGACCAGTAGATACCTGGTCAATATAGACTTTATCGGTAGAAATTTTATCAGCAGAGACTTGACCTGCAGAGACTTGATAAGTAGACACTTTAATAGTGGACACTTGATCAGCTGAGACTTTATCACTCAGCAGAGACTTGATCAGTAAAGACTTGACAAGTAGAATTTTGATCAGCTGAGAATTGATCAGCAGAGACTTGACCGACAGAAACTTGATCAGCATACTTGACCAGTAGACACTTGATCAGTAGGGACTTGACCAGTAGATACTTGATCGTTAGAGGCTCAGTTACTCAGTAGAGACTTGACCAGAGAGACTTGACCAGCAGATCGAGACTTGATCTCTCAGCAGAGACTTGAACAACAGAGAATTGATCAGTGAAGACTTAACTAGTAGAAACTTAATCAGGTGAGACTTGACCAGAAAGACTTGACTAACAGAGACTTGATCATAAGAGACTTGATCAGTAGGGACTTGACCAGCAGAGACTTGATCAGTAGGGACTTGACCAGCAGACTTGATCAGCAAAGGCTTGACTAACCAACTTGGCCAGCATACTTGACCAGTAGAAACTTTATAAGCAGAGACTTGACCTGCAGATACTTGATCAGTAGAGACTTTAATAGTGGAGACTTGATCACATAGACTTGATCAGCAGTGACTTGATCAGTAGGGAATTGACCAGCAGAGATTTGATCAGTAGGGAGTTGACAAGCAGACTTGATCAGCAAATGCCTTACTAACAAACTTCATCAGCATACTCGACCAGAGAGACTTGACCTTCAGAGACTTTATCACTCAGCAGAGACTTAATCAACAGAGACTTGATAATTAGGTACTTGACCAGCAAACTTGATCAGCATAGACTTGACCAGTAGATACCTGATCAATAAAGACTTTATCAGTAGAATCTTTATCAGCGGAGACTTGACCTGCAGAGACTTGATCAGTTGAGACTTGATCACAGAGACTTGATCAGCAGAGAGACTTGATCACAGAGACTTGATCAGTAGAGACTTGACCAGTTGAGACTTGATCAGCAGAGACTTGATCAGTAGAGACTTGAGATGTATGTAATCAGTGTGATCATTTTGTAAAAGTTTGAACGATAATTGTCCGTGTTTATGCTGTGAAAACGTAGGTTGTATGTACTTGTCAGAAAAATGAAGCAGTTTCTGCAGTTTTAGGGCAGGTAACTCCCACAACAAAATAAAATAAAAATGTACTTTTATAGCATACACATACTTTTCATATTAATATATAAACCGACTCAATGAAGATTATTCTTTTGAGACAAAGATTTGATTTTGATCATTCGATCTTGTTTCCATAACATTGCAGATAGTAACATCAACCCAGTTGGAGCTGAGAGAGTCAGTCAGCTGATGAATTCTTTCATCTCTGGTGCCGTCCCTGGTCAGACCGAAAGTAATGCATCAAGCGAAAATGCAGGAACAATAGCCAACCCGGAAATCTTTTGTGGAGCAGTGGCCAACCCAACAACTGGCAATTGCAATCAACGTATGACATTATTTTCAGCGTAGATTATATGTGCATGAACTCAAAATCTGCTTGATTTAATGTAAATTTGCTCACTCATATTTCGGTATAATTATATAGAAATTACAAAATATTTTGATGAATCATAAATGAAATAAAGTCTTATTTGTATCCTAATACGAAAATTTTATGAAATTAATGAAAATATGAACAATTTGCCATACATCTTGCATGCACTAAGACATGTTGTTACATGTTATTAAACCAATCTCAAAGTTACGTAGGTCAAACATTGAAAATCTTGAATTCACTACCTTGGCCAATTTTCTGTATCATGATGTCCATGCTTCAGACACGATTCATGGACACTGGTTCCCTAAGGCATCTTAGTTTGTCATCCATTAGTCACAGTACATACATTTCATTCATCAGTCAACAGTCAAAACTCTTTTCCCGAGGTGTTGGGACCAATCCGATTAACTGTTTTTGGGTTTGTCCCAACACAGAGAAGAAATAGTTTTGACTGTTGACGGACATGGCATGAAACAACAGTTTTATTTTACTTGAACCGCAATCTTAAACTTATTACAGCTTCTGGGGAGAAAGAATTTCTTCAAAAGAACATTTTGGTCTGCTGATGTTTATGATATCAACAATTAATTATGACGTCAACAATTTAGTGTATGCAAAACTTTCTCGCAAAATTATGGACCGGAATAGATTCTGAGGATTTGTATATTTGTAACGATTTTCAAGCCATTTTATGTGAAAACAGTCGTAAATTATTTTATTTACATTTACATAGAGGGTCGAGTAGCAACAACATCTTATCCCCCAATGTATGTCAATCTAATTCTTATTTCTTACTCTTTTCAGTCACCGTCATTTATAATGATCTCAGGAAATATAAAGATGAGTTTAACATTGAGACTATGAAAGTAAAACATGCTGAGAATCTATCCATCGGGGAACAAACAGTTTTACCACCAGGTTTGTATGTAAATTACGTAGCATTTAATGCTATCGGAATAAACACAATTTACACAACAATTGATGCTGCAATATAACATGTAAAATTTATCATTTGGGGCCGCGGTGGCTGAGTGGTTAAGATGTTCCGACATATTACCACAAGCTCTCCACCTCAGGATGCGGGTTCAAATCCCATTAGGGGCAGTTGCCAGATACTGACCGCTGGTCGGTGGTTTTTCTCCAGGTACTTCGGCTTTCCTCCACCAACAAACCTGGCACGTCCTTACATGACCTTGGCTATTAATAGGACGTTAAACTAATAAAACCAAACCAAACTAAATTATCATTATTTCTATGTCCGTAAAACTGGAGAGGACTATTATAGTGTTAGTGTCAGTCTGTCTGTCCATGTCTGTCTGTCTGTCTGTCCGTCCGCCCATCTGTCTGTCCGGATGATGATTTCCAGATGATAACTTCTGAATTTAGTAATAAATTTTGTTGAAACATCATGTAATGGTAGTTTATGAGGTAACACATCTCTGGGTTGATGTTGGGTTCAAAAGTTCAACTACAAATGTCACTTACTAAAAATAGATTAAGGTCAATGTAATAACAGGTGGGGACCAGTAGGGGTCATATAATTTGTTTGTACTGAATAAAGCTTTACGGGCTTATTGATATATACTAGCTAGATATGCTCAACTATTGTCATTAGCTAGTACATTGTCATGTTGAGTTTGATATAGAATATCGACCTGATGTTGTTTTTGTAAGAAACGCCAAGTCAATATTTCTTTTGTGACATCACAACCAGGCTGATAATGTATTTGTCCATTGTCTAAACATTTCACTCTGCATGGTGGTGTACTATGTACTATGGTCATCGGTTATTCTTCTGTAATTAACATGCACATAAGATAATCTTTTTGACACTTGTCAAAGAATCTACATATCAAATATAAGTTTAAAGATATGTAATTCGGACGCTGTGGTAGTATATCACCCTTAAAGAATCTAAAATAAGGATATAAGGATATAAGGCTTTGCACTTGGCCATTATATAGGTCCATACTGTAATTTATGAAATAATATAATGGGTTGGTCTACATACAAAACATGTTCATGTACTATAATTTTATGAATCTGAGAATCATAATATGTTTCTTGTTTTCTAGGTGGTCCTCCTGTTTCCGATCTTTCGGCAGGTAGTTCAAGTCACTCCCAAAGTAAGTTTCACAGGTGAAAATTTGGATATGATAAAGTGATATTGAGCATGCATTATTAACTAATAGTTAATGTAACGTAATTAATGTTACTAGTCATATGGCAAGATATTGTAATACAGAAATAATGTAATGTAATGTTACTAGTCATATAGCAAGTAATACAGAAATAATGTAATATAACTAGTCATATGGCTAGATATTGTAATACAGAAATAATGTAATGTTACTAGTCATATGGCAAGATATTGTAATACAGAAATAATGTAATGCAATGTAACTAGTCATATAGCAAGATATTGTAATACAGAAATAATGTAATGCAATGTAACTAGTCATATAGCAAGATATTGTAATACAGAAATAATGTAATGCAATGTAACTAGTCATATGACATGATATTGTTATACAGAAACATATGCATTAATCATAAAGCAAAGGATTTTTAGCTCGCATTTTGGCTGTTTGTTTGGTGGGCTCCCCTTCAAGCAAAGTGATGGAAGTGTTTTACAGCCCCCCAGCTAAGCCCGCTAGAGATTAATATCTAGTGTCTAATGATCACATACGATCTGCTAATCGATGTGTAAAGCGATTCATCATATGGACTCTCTATATCTTATCCACAATTTGTTTGCTCGGCCGCCCTCCCCGCCATGACTCATACACAATTGCCACTGCGCCATCCTCACAGTACCTCCCTCGCTCTATCCTGTATGTTGGACGAACGTCAGAAATAGCATAAATAGAGGTAAATTCTTTTTAAATCTGCTATAGGGCATAGGAAATCTCACCATCGCTGCTCTCTGCGCGGTGCCGCGCATCCCACCACAATAGGGATAATATCGCCTGGTTAAATTCTTTAAATCGCCTAATAGGCATAGAAATATAACATTTGTTTTTGGTGGGACCAAATTGGGATAATAGAGGTAAATTCTTTAAATCGCTACTAGGCATAGAAATCTACATTTGTTTTTGGTGGGACCCAATAGGGATAATAGAGGTAAATTCTTTAAATCGCTACTAGGCATAGAAAATCTACATTTGTTTTTGGTGGGGACCCAATAGGGATAATAGAGGTAAATTCTTTAAATCGCTACTAGTCATATAGTTCTATATAGATCGTATGCTAGTTTGGCCAGGAACATGCTTGTGGGAAGGGGAACAGTGTTTATATAAAATCTTGGCTCTGACAACCCTGGGGCAGGAAAAATGGAATGAAAATGAGATAAATTAGGTAAATTCTCTAATTTTGATAATAGTCATAGAGTTAAGCATGTATTGTAACTTTTCCGTCTACTGAGACAATCATGCGATGTCCTATAAAGATTATGACGTCAAAACTACCTGTGACGTCACAATAGTGTTTTTACACACATGTCTTACGATATTTATGACATGGCCGTATGACATGGCTGGACGGGTCAGTTATGTGATAAAATCTAATAGTTTATACTCTTACATGGTGGCGGAGTGGTTAAAATGTCTCTTCATAATTACCACAACCCTTCCAAACTCTTGGTCGCGAGTTTTAATCCCATGTGGAGCATTTGTCAGGTACTGACTGCTAGTCCGTGGTTTTTCAAAGCTGGCACTTCCTGACCCAGGCTGTTAATAAGACGTTACATTAATAAAACCAAAACTCTGTTTCTTATGGCATTGCTTAGTTCCAGGTGTGCGATACAAGCGCTCTGAGCCTCTCGTTCATTTTTAACTACCCTGGACGCTTATTTGGTCGAATACGGTGAATATTTTGTTTTGAAACAGAGTACTAACAATATCGAAGACAAGGCAAATTGTGTGAAAAAATAGTATAAATGAATTATTCTTATGTAAAATGTTTTTTTCTTTATTTTTACAGAGATCCATCACTGACCTTTTACCTATAATAGGTGAGTCTTCTCAGCTTATATGTTAGTACAGTTTATACATTAATGTATTCACTATATATTAGTACAGTTTATACATTGATGTATTTACTATGTTAGTACAGCTTATACATTGATGTATTTACTATATGTTAGTACAGCTTATACCTTGATGTATTTACTATATGTTAGTACAGTTTTATACATTGATGTATTTACTATATGTTAGTACAAGTTTATACATTGATGTATTTACTATATGTTAGTACAGTTTATACATTGATGTATTTACTATATGTTAGTACAGTTTATACATTGATGTATTTACTATATGTTAGTACAGCTTATACATTGATGTATTTACTATATGTTAGTGCAGTTTATACATTGATGTATTTTACTATATGTTAGTACAGTTTATACATTGATGTATTTACTATATGTTAGTACAGTTTATACATTGATGTATTTACTATATGTTAGTACAGTTTATACATTGATGTATTTACTATATGTTAGTACAGTTTATACATTGATGTATTACTATATTTTAGTACAGTTTATACATTGATGTATTTACTATATGTTAGTACAGTTTATACATTGATGTATTTACCTATATGTTAGTACAGTTTATACATTGATGTATTTACTATATGTTAGTACAGTTTATTACATTGATGTATTTACTATATGTTAGTACAGTTTATACATTGATGTATTTACTATATGTTAGTACAGTTTATACATTGATGTATTTACTATATGTTAGTACAGTTTATACATTGATGTATTCACTATATGTTAGTACAGTTTATACATTGATGTATTTACTATATGTTAGTACAGTTTATACATTGATGTATTTACTATATGTTAGTACAGTTTATACATTGATGTATTCACTATATGTTAGTACAGTTTATACATTGATGTATTTACTATATGTTAGTACAGTTTATACATTGATGTATTTACTATATGTTAGTACTGCAGTTTATACATTGATGTATTTACTATATGTTAGTACAGTTTATACATTGATGTATTTACTATATGTTAGTACAGTTTAATACATTGATGTATTCACTATATGTTAGTACAGTTTATACATTGATGTATTTACTATATGTTAGTACAGTTTATACATTGATGTATTCACTATATGTTAGTACAGTTTATACATTGATGTATTTACTATATGTTAGTACAGCTTTATACATTGATGTATTTACTATATGTTAGTACAGTTTTATACATTGATGTATTTACTATATGTTAGTACAGTTTATACATTGATGTATTTACTATATGTTAGTACAGTTTATACATTGATGTATTCACTATATGTTAGTACAGTTTATACATTGATGTTTTCACTATATGTTAGTACAGTTTATACATTGATGTATTTACTATATGTTAGTACAGTTTATACATTGATGTATTTACTATATGTTAGTACAGTTTATACATTGATGTATTTACTATATGTTAGTAACAGTTTATACATTGATGTATTTACTATATGTTAGTACAGTTTATACATTGATGTATTTACTATATGTTAGTACAGTTTATACATTGATGTATTTACTATATGTTAGTACAGTTTATACATTGATGTATTCACTATAATGTTAGTACAGTTTATACATTGATGTATTTACTATATGTTAGTACAGTTTATACATTGATGTATTTACTATATGTTAGTACAGTTTATACATTGATGTATTTACTATATGTTAGTACAGTTTATACATTGATGTATTTACTATATGTTAGTACAGTTTATACATTGATGTATTTACTATATGTTAGTACAGTTTATACATTGATGTATTTACTATATGTTAGTACAGCTTTATACATTGATGTATTTACTATATATGTTAGTACAGTTTTATACATTGATGTATTTTACTATATGTTTAGTACAGTTTATACATTGATGTATTTACTATATGTTAGTACAGTTTATACATTGATGTATTTACTATATGTTAGTACAGTTTTATACATTGATGTATTTACTATATGTTAGTACAGTTTATACATTGATGTATTTACTATATGTTAGTACAGTTTTATACATTGATGTATTCACTATATGTTAGTACAGTTTATACATTGATGTATTTTACTATATGTTTAGTACAGTTTATACATTGATGTATTTACTATATGTTAGTACAGTTTATACATTGATGTATTTACTATATGTTAGTACAGCAGTTATACATTGATGTATTTACTATATGTTAGTACAGTTTATACATTGATGTATTTACTATATGTTAGTACAGTTTATACATTGATGTATTCACTATATGTTTAGTACAGTTTATACATTGATGTATTTACTATATGTTAGTACAGTTTATACATTGATGTATTCACTATATGTTTAGTACAGTTTATACATTGATGTATTTACTATATGTTAGTACAGTTTATACATTGATGTATTTACTATATGTTAGTACAGTTTATACATTGATGTATTTACTATATGTTAGTACAGTTTATACATTGATGTATTTACTATATGTTAGTACAGTTTATACATTGATGTATTTACTATATGTTAGTACAGTTTATACATTGATGTATTTATATGACATATGTTATTTACTATATGTTAGTACAGTTTATACATTGATGTATTCACTATATGTTAGTACAGTTTATACATTGATGTATTTACTATATGTTAGTACAGTTTATACATTGATGTATTTACTATATGTTAGTACAGTTTATACATTGATGTATTCACTATATGTTAGTACAGCTTATACATTGATGTATTTACTATATGTTAGTACTGCAGTTTATACATTGATGTATTTACTATATGTTAGATACAGTTTATACATTGATGTATTTACTATATGTTAGTACAGTTTATACATTGATGTATTCACTATATGTTAGTGCAGTTTATACATTGATGTATTTACTATATGTTAGTACTGCAGTTTATACATTGATGTATTTACTATATGTTAGTACAGTTTATACATTGATGGTATTTACTATATGTTAGTACAGTTTATACATTGATGTATTTACTATATGTTAGTACAGTTTATACATTGATGTATTTACTATATGTTAGTACAGTTTATACATTGATGTATTTACTATATGTTAGTACAGTTTATACATTGATGTATTTACTATATGTTAGTACAGTTTATACATTGATGTATTTACTATATGTTAGTACAGTTTATACATTGATGTATTTATATATATGTTTAGTACAGTTTATACATTGATGTATTTACTATATGTTAGTACAGTTTATACATATATATGTTAGTACAATTTATACATTGATGTATTTACTATATATTCGTACAGTTTTATACATTGATGTATTTACTATATATTAGTACAGTTATATACATTGAATGTATTTACAATATGTTAGTACAGTTTATTCATTGATGTATTTACTATGTGTTAGTACAGTGTGAGGATGTAAAGATATTAACTGTATTAAGAGAGTAATAAAAGTTACCTTGACGCAACAACACAATTTTGTATTGTGATAATATCAGCTTTTTTTATTCGCTGTTTTGTACTTTTTGTTATATTTTTAGAAACAACTATTAGCTTGATCAAGACAGAAAAAGAAAAAGAAAAAAAGTTCATGCCGACCAAAGCTTACCTGATGCTCAAGAGAAGCTCCGAAAGAACAGAGTTTTTGTGATCAAGGGGAAACACGGGGGATGGGGGGAAAACGTCTACCACGTTCCAGCTGGTTCACTGGTTGATGGAGGAGGAGGAGCAGTGCAGAACACACCTGTTAAGATTGATGAAATCAAGGATTTGAAATTAATAGCTCCAAATTCTGGCCATGCTTGTATTATTGATGACATATTTGGTGAGAGAAACATTGGTAGATCGGGATGTGCAAGAGTGGAACAAAAGGCTTAAAAATGTAGAAAACACTTTTTTGTTAATAAACAAAACCAGACAAATTTATTTACTTATCACAATTCGAAATGAAATATTTAATGATTTGGCAAAAAATTCTCGAGGGACAGTTTTTACGAAAGACAACCTTATTGATCTAAGCTCAAATGAGTATAAAATCAAGGGTGAAAAACAAAAACTATTAGCAATGTACACGCCAACAAATCTGACATGGACAGAGGAAGAAGAGGAAAAAAATTCTAGGTTATGCACCTCATATTGGATTCCCTCAATGTTGTCAACTTTTCTATAATTCTGCTGAATTGCAGAAAAAACGAGCAGATTTTTTTGAGAAACCAGTTCAATTTTTCATAGAAGCTCTGTCAAATTTACCAGAATGTCCTGCCATTCTGTTTCTCTTCCTCAATGGTGGAGAAATAAAGGTAAATGATTTAGACCCAAACGGGGATAAAGTAGACAAAACATTGTTAGAACAAGCATTTAGCATTGAATTAGTTGATAGTGAAGATCAAATAAACCTGGAGAATGAGAAAAAACAAGTAGGTTTTGTAAGAAAGAGTTTAGACAAACTATTAGGATTTTTGGTAAGGAAGGAGGAACTTGGTTGTCTGGGGAGGAAGTGTACAGATTTGATCATGATTCTATATATGTCACTGTAGCTCTGTTGTATGGAAAGAAAACACCTGTTGGTCTTCATAAAACATTGTCCAAGAAAAGCTCTCAGTTATCTAACAACTGTAGAAACATCTACAGACATGGTTGTCATATCACTGGTCATTACAATGATTTGTGTGAAACGTTTGCTCCGAGAGTTTTGAGAGTGTGGAGATGTATGATATGGAGATGTATGATTATGATACTGTGATTGGTTCTCTAGATGTGTGGAAAGATCCTGTATTTGTTGAGATGTTTGACAAGTATTTGAATGAGAAAAAGGCTAATAAAGTTGACATATTGAATAAAGCATGTTTTGTCTGGATCAGTTCAATTAGCTTTGTATCTATTGAAAAAAGGTGTTGGTAAAACCTAAGACGAGTTGTTTACTTGAATATGAGATGAAACAGGAATTGTTAATATACAGCATGTATGGGCTGGTTTCATCATGAGTGGGGTAATGTATCTGCTCAGTGTCGGGGCCAATAAAAACCTGGACGAAGGACATCATTGTTATATGTGGTGGTGGGAAAGGAGTATTGGACCTGTACAATACAGTTACGACTAGTTATGGTGTCACTCCTTACAGGGAGGGGTTAATTGGGGGGGACCTGTACACAGTACGGACAGTATGGTGTCCACTCCTACAGGGACGGATGGGTTAGGATATGAATGTCTACATCTGGGCGTAGTATGTATACAGAGAGAATCTATAGTATAAACAGCTTGTTGTCAACGCTTTTTTTTTATTTTTTTTTTAAACCCTCACCTCGTTCATTGGTACTGATGATGGGGGACTAACACCGCTCCATAGAGGCGGCGGAGACAGGATAACTGTTCTATGTTCCAGTACAGTAGAAAAAAACTGTACTTAAAGGTTTGTGGTAGACAGGGCAATGCTTGAGAGGTAGGACGGTTCTTTTGGTACTTATAGATTGTGTGTGTAGTGAGTACATGTGTATAGTTAGTGAACCGTGACGGGGAGACTGTGTTACATCGGGCAGTTAGTGGTAGTGGGGGAAAAAACGGATTTGTGTTTTGTATATTTGTAGGTCTCTACCCCGCCATGACCGCGTGTAGAGGTAGGCTACGAAGTTCTTTGTCATTTTCTACAATTATTATAGCTAACTAATACAACATATGTTAGACATGTTTATTGAGTGTGGAGAGATGTGTAAGGAAACACATCGGAAACATTAAAACAGTATTACGACATTTAAAATATACTGGGACGGGGGAGGGGAGATCTGCTTTTAGACTTGGCGAAGGAATGGAAAGGGAACAGTAAACAACCCTTTGTTATGACCATCTTATGGGCAGTGTTTTCTATAATATATATGACTATCAATATTCACAACTAGTAAGTATACACAAATAATCATCACAAATCATATTAAACAATCATGTATACATTCAGGATAAAAGTAAGTATTTTCCAGGGGAACAATCGATCCATTGTCGAGATTTTGGTCCCGATTTTACCGAACGACTTCGAGCTGCGCCTCTAGGGGGTGTTGTCTCGACGACGTCCGATTACAACGGGTTGTGTCAGGAAACTATGGACGTCTAGCCAGATCAGGCAGATACAGTCCGATCAATGTATACATATTAAAAATAAGGAGTAACACCTTGGAATGATAATTTTTATTCTTGTTTTGTACAAATATTTGATTTAATGATTTACGTTTTATAACCTAGTCATTAAAAACAAAATAAAAATACAACGATGTTTGGATAATTCAGCACCTGTTGTTTTTAGGTTTTTATATTTTCGTTTTTTTGAAGAGCCTAAACACATACATTTCACCTTCACCTCATATCGACACATATTTCACTTTGGTTCAATAAAAACAATGTTTTTATAGTAAGACTACAATATGAAAGACGATCTGTAAGCTATTCAGAATCTTTTTTATTTATTTTTATTTATATTTTAATTGTTTTATTTTTTTTTGTTGATTGAATTAATTTATTTAATTTTTGCCTTAGTTTGTAACTAAAAAAAAAAAAAGAGTAAAAATATCAAGACTTTAAAATCATTTATTTTGCTCTCGAACAACAATTTCTCTTCCTTACTAAGACATAAATTTAAAAAGATAGTCGTTAGCGTTTTAACTTGTGTAATGAAAGGACATCGCGATTTTGTTTGCGGTACAAGGGAAATAACTGGTTTAGTACTAACACAATTTGCATTGACGAGGAGACGTCACATCGAATATGACCGACAGTTCCATTTGAGTAGGTTTCGGGTCTGAGTTGTACAGACACGTTCCATTTGGTTAGGTATTGGGTCTGAGTTGTACAGACCTCGTTTCCATTTGAGTTAGGTATGCGTCTCTGAGTTGTACAGACTACGTTCCATTTGAGTAGGTATGGGTATGAGTTGTAACTGACATCGTTCCATATGGAGTAGGTATGGCGCCTGAGGTTGTACATTTTAATATGATTTTATTAATTTTGATTGACATTAGTAAAACAGTTTTCATCCAATTAGAGTTGTCGTTACAGTAGAGTTATACATTTATGCGTTATCTTTGTCAAATTTTAGGCATTGTATTTGTATTCTATTGTAACTTGTATTTCGAGCTCGTCAGAAAACCGATTATTATTAAAATTGGCATTGGATATATGTATCACACATGCTAGATTTTATATGATATTACTAATCCATTGCCTCCCCTAGGAATCGATACTCTGGTCCTCTGTCTTGATAATCCCACGCTCGTAATCCAATGATTGAGCTTAAGAAAGTCTCTATCGAGAAAGGTGGTATATTGTATTAGTGTGTTTTCAACAGAGTTTCTACTTATATATGGGCTATAACTTTCAGTTTTATGATGTCATATTTTGGATGTTCTCTAAAATTTATTACGGAGATACAGATTTTCCTCTGCATTACTCGTATGAATAGTGGACGCTTTACACTTGTAAAGCACTTGAATATGTTGAAGTGTGGTATAATTAAATGGTATGTATTCAAAATTACTCGTATGAAAGAGAAGATCTTAAAATGTATGTATTCTGTACATGACTTTTATACTGGGAGTATATATGGTTAGATTTGATCTATAAAAAATGTATGTATTCTTGTATATAACTTTGATACTGAGAGTATATGTTTTTTTAGATTTGACTCTATATAAAATGTATGTAATCTGTATTTTGACTTTATATACTGAGAGGTATTATGTAGATTTGATCTATACAATATCTGTATTCTGATAAACCATTCTTTTAGGTTGATTTTGGTAGTATATGTTAGGTGGTGTCTATATTCATTGACAATTTACCCATTCAATATTTCAGTTTCATTTGTCTTCTGTATTTTGTCTAAAGACCGATTCTACACAAACAGTTTAAATTTAAAGCAAGAACACGGACAAGTCATGTCTTTAGCACGTGCTTTGATACTTTGTTATTTAACAAACGTTATTATTGTGTGTATGTAATAAAAATCAACATTCATAACTACCGTCTTCTGTTGTAGTGACATTTTAGGTCATGCTGATCAGATGAGGATGGCATATAGTGACGTCCGGTCGTCATGGGCTGAATCTTGCTTCTCAATGATCAACTGACATGACCGCTGACAACGTGGTTTGTTATTTTTCGGGTCAATCCCGTATAATCTAAGATGGCCGACACCATACCGCCATCACTGAATAACAATTTTTTGAACTTCTTGCTCAATTGCTGCCCAGTGCGATTTTGACTGAAAATTTATCGTTAAATGATTAAAACATGGTACTGACAAGTGTTATTATTTTTGGGTCGATCCGAAATCCAAGATTACCATATCTAATTTATTTCCTATGTGTGACTGTGAGCAAAGGTATTCAGTTGATTAAGTAAGGTCCTTGGGCCCTCTTGGATTATGATATGTTCGGTCTTAAATGAAATTTCATTTCATCTATTTTATCGCTCCAGGTTCATTATTTTCTACAATCTGATTACAATACAGATATTTTTCAGAATACGTTTGATAAGAGGATCTGACAACATCCCATTAGGGGTTTTACGTTCTGGTGACCTTTGGAAATGGCCGATCACATTGCTGTTGTAACCAGAAATCTTGTTCTGGGAACGAACAGAGTTTGAAAAAGCTGTTCAGGAATTAGTTTCATGTACGTAATCCTCTCCCCAAAGAGCACAAACAAAGCTTAATAATATATGTACACCACACTGGGAACCGAATAGCGTTTTCAAAATGATGTAGCAGGGATGAAGAAAATAATCTGATGTACGGGTGGGATTAAAGGTCATCCGAACATGACCCCTTTATGGGATGTCGTCTTCAAATCAGATAGATTCCCCTAATGGACACGTATACAAATATATTTACATGTGAGAATTCAATGGGTTATCGGGCGGAATAATACATATCACGCCACTGTCTAGTTTCAAAAAAATAGGATAATTGTCTTAATGAAAACACTTCATTGAATAGTTGTGTTGGATTGATTGATGAAAAATTATATATCGGCCTTTATAAGTTATAACGTCAGTAAACATTTTGTGTAGATTTGAAAGGAAATACTATTGTTTTACCGATAAATTAAAATTAAGGTGGGTAGAGTTTTTTTGTCCTGGTGAACTAATTTCTCAGATCCTGTGCACTGTAGGATGGGTCTGCAAATGGATATTTATAAACTTTACCTAATATCTCGACTGAAAAAGTGTGCACTGGGGAAAGGTTCAAAGATGTATATAAACTGTAAATATTTCTCTCAGATCCCTGTGGTACACTAGGATAGGTCCAAATATGTATAAACACTGTAACTAAGTCTCAGATCCTGTTTTCACTAAGATAAAAATATAAACTGTAAACTAATTTGCAGATCCCTGTGTACACTAAGATGAGATCCATACAAATATATATGAACTGCAACTAATTATCAGATTCCCTGTGTACACTAGGAGAGGTCCAAATATATATAAACTGTAACTAATTCTTCCCTGTGTATGTAGGATCCTATATAACGTAACTAATTCTCAGAACCCTGTGTACACTAGGATAGATCCAACTGGTATATATAAACTGCTCAACTAATTTCTCAGTTTCCTGTGTACGCTAGGAGAGGTCCAAATATAGATAGTACTGTAACTAAATTTCTCAGAACCATTTTAGGTACCAACTAGTCTGTGATGTCATCTTTTGTCGTTCACCCAGTGGCTGGTTTTGGTGGTTAAAGGAATAGAAATCGGATATATAGGTACTTGTCGAAGTGAGAGAATGGGCAGTTAAGATAGAACACGAAGTTCTTTTAGCGTATATATTTCTATATTTAACTTTGTTGAATACGACTAAAGTTCTAAAAAAATTTTTTACCTTCTAAACTCTACAATTTGAAGTTAGTCAAACAATGCTTCCATTCCGTGATCCGGAAGTGGTAAACTGTACATGTACTTTGATCGGCAAATGAACACATTGGGCTTAATACCGGGCGCATTCCTCATATCTTCAGGGGTTCCGATCACTGACGATGTCTACAACCCCTGGACTATCTCCATAGTAAAACTGAAGGCAACAGAACGCAACACGTAATTTAGTCCTTTGAATGTACACCAAAAAGAGACGTATAAACGGTACTCTGTGGTTGACTGTGTGGCTTTGAAGTCGGGTATGCGCTCTCTTTGTAGTCTCTCAAAGGAAACCCTTTGCAGGCCTGTTTTTTTTAGTTTAAACATATTTTATTTGATACAAAGTCAAAAGGAATTAGGCACAAGTTATACAACTTAGAAATGCCCTCTCCCATACAAAATGTATATGATGTTACATAATCAAACATACAAGAGCAAGCATTAATGATTGTATATCAAATTATATGTAAAAGAAAGAAAGAAAAAAAGAAACAAACAAACATTAATAATTTATTGGTAGTCACATTTGATTTGTTTAGCCATACCAGCACCCACGTTTTATAGCTACATGTAAAATTGTTTCAACATTTGACATTCATGACGTGACTAATTCCATACAATTGAACATTAATTTTGTAAACAATCTAAAATGATATATAAATGATTTTACAATTAATATCTTAGAAATACATTTTGGCATTAATGTTGTTTTAGAAAAAATATCATGAAACAAGTTTTGACAATGAAATGCCAGCAATCATCATTTAGCAATCAGTGAATGTTGTTCGATCAAACAAAGCGATTGGTATTTCTTATATATTCTTGAATTGTCAGGCGTATGCTTTCATTATCTTTCGGACTAAGTGTATCAGAACCATTAAGTATCAACTTCAAATTAATATTCGTATTATACAAAGACAATTTTCTCATAAGTATGACACGGTGGTCATTGAATTGGTCACATTGGAAAAAATAATGAAATGCATTTTCTATAGGAAATAAACAACGACAAGATGGTGATAAAACTAAATTAACTTTGGAATAAATCAGCATTTAACGCACTGCAACCATGGACGAAGTCTTGTATGCATAATATCAAGTTTTCTGTTTCCAACTGACCGTCTTGCTACAGTCTTTTTCCGTTTGATTAGAGTTTTAAATTTTGTAACAGTTTCATGAAGATCTTACTGTCAAATCTAATGAATTCCAAAGCTTCACTGTACTGGGTAAGAAACGATTTTTCAAATAGCACTAGGCGACACCTAGGGGATACATAATCATGATTATTTCTTAAGTTATAAACGGTACGTTCATTAACCCTATCAGGTAAAATATCATGTAAATAAGACGGAGCTATATTATGATGAATTTTATAAAATAATGATAATTTTTTCTGCTTCCGTCTTTCCGATAATGTGTAGATCCAACCAGTTTCCATATATAATGAATTTCTACTTGCGAAAGAGGTTAAACCTGTAACTATTCTGGCAGCTTCTAATGGTTTTTTTTTCCTAATTTTTCTGAATCTAAATTGGTGCATCCATCCCACACCTCACTCGCGTATTCCAATAAAGGTCTAATAAACAACAGTATATAATTTAGACAGCGTTTCCTCCTTTTAATGTAAATTTCAACTTGCGCAAAACTGACAAATGCCGTGAGGCGGAGTTAGCAATATTAGTAATATGCGTTTCCCATTTCATATTTTCATTCAGAGTTATACCCAAGTGTTTGTGTAAACCACCGTTAGTCAAGATCGTGTTATCAAATTGCACAATTAATATCTAATTTTTCAAGAGAACCGTTAAATAAAACTACTTCGGTTTTATTAGGATTAAAATTTACTTTCCATTCCATTGACCAGCGCTCTATAATTGATAAATCATGATTTATGTGTTGTTCAATATCTTGGATGTTATTTGAAGAATTACGCGAGAGAGGTGTCGTCAGCAAACATTCTTGATAAGGAAAACAAATGTTCAGATATTTGATCGTTTATGAATATCAAAAATAACAATGGTCCAAGAACCGACCCTTGAGGAACGCCAGCTTTTAAATAACCAGGATTTGAGTAACAATCACCAATAACGACAATTTGATTTCTATCACTATTATATAATCTTTTTATCCAATTATAGATATTTCCCCTGAATTACCATTTGAAAAGAGTTTTTTAAGTAATCCACGATGCCATACCCCTATCAAATGCTTTCTGAAAATATCGAAAAATACCATACAAGTTTGTTGTTTATTTTCTAATGATACACATATATTATGATAAATTTCTAAAAGTTGGGATACGGTAGAGTGTCCCGGAAGAAAACCAGACTGATGACTTATATAGAAGATTGTTATCGATGACAAAATTATGGCAGATGTTTATAAATAGCCCCCGCTCTAAAACCTTGTAACTTTACTTACAGTACTTAGAAGTGAAATCGGCCTGAGTAATTAGAGGTTAGAAAACGTTCACCCTTTTTGAATTATAGGCATTACCACATGACAGTTTTACCATTGACTAGGCAATTTACACCTGTCTCAGGGGATAGATTAAATAGTAATTGCAAAGGAAAACACACGGTTTCTCAGCTGTGTTTTTTAACATTTTCGTGACTAATAGTATCTTTGCAGCTGGCTGTGATTGGTTTCAGATTTTCCCCCTGTGCTGTGGTTCAGATTTTCCCCCTGAGCTGCCTTCAGTCGGCCTTATAAACTTCGAATATCCAAATGCAACATTTCACCGCTTGATAAATTACCTAACCATACTATCGATTATACAATTATGATGTCAAGATAATTGAACATACCTTTAAATCTTAAATATATTTTGTGTATGCATAGACATCAACACATTCATGTTGTCGTCTATATCACGGTACACCGGAAATTGCTACACGTGAAGCAAAAAGAGTAAAATATCAGTTTGACAGAAGGTAAGATATTCACTAATTGTAATTGTAGTGTACGGAGTATAGCTAGTAAAAATTGTAATTGTAGTGTACGGAGTATAGCTAAAAATCAGTATAGTTCGCGAGGTGTACGGAGTATAGCTAAAATTGTAATTGTAGTGTACGGAGTATAGCTAAAATTGTAATTGTAGTGTACGGAGTATAGCTAAAATTGTAATTGTAGTGTACGGAGTATAGCTAAAATTGTAATTGTAGTGTACGGAGTATAGCTAAAATTGTAATTGTAGTGTACGGAGTATAGCTAAAATTGTAATTGTAGTGTACGGAGTATAGCTAAAATTGTAATTGTAGTGTACGGAGTAAGTATAGCTAAAATTGTAATTGTAGTGTACGGAGTATAGCTAAAATTGTAATTGTAGTGTACGGAGTATAGAGCTAAAATTGTAATTGTAGTGTACGGAGTATAGCTAAAATTGTAATTGTAGTGTACGGAGTATAGCTAAAATTGTAATTGTAGTGTACGGAGTATAGCTAAAATTGTAATTGTAGTGTACGGAGTATAGCTAAAAATTGTAATTGTAGTGTACGGAGTATAGCTAAAATTGTAATTGTAGTGTACGGAGTATAGCTAAAATTGTAATTGTAGTGTACGGAGTACGGAGCCCAATCCTTTTTGTTTTGTAAAAATTGGAAATAAAATATATTTAAATCAAAAATCACTAAAGCGTAACTATATTTTCATATCCATCTGGTTTGTATCCTTTCGGAACACCTCTGCGTTAATTATTCTTCCTTCCGAACGGTTCTCTCTTAACATTATATTACGCCAGCCTGTTTACAATTATAAGACTCTGATTTTTACGTTGTTGATATCCAAGTTTAATGTTTAAATGTTCCGTTTGTGTATATAGGATAACACTGATCGTACATGATAATGTACATGTAAGTTATTGACAGTGTTTATCATCATGCTGAAACAAATTCTGATATACACAACCTGTGAATTGATTGATGTGAATGGTTAATGTTAACTGGTAAAGTTAATACGAATTTATCGACCTAAGAAATCGTTAGTACTTTTCCTAATCACAAATAATGTAGAAAT
This sequence comes from Argopecten irradians, assembly GCF_041381155.1. Taxonomy (NCBI): domain Eukaryota; kingdom Metazoa; phylum Mollusca; class Bivalvia; order Pectinida; family Pectinidae; genus Argopecten; species Argopecten irradians. The sequence goes on along the minus strand of NC_091146.1, from coordinate 37,051,319 downwards.
GGAATTACAATGGTATCACGTGACTTCGGGTTGAGATATAATTTGGTTGTTTTTTCATATTACTCAATTAAAGTTTGATTGCGGATGAGAATCGAGGCCCATATACAAGAAGTTTAATTAGCTAGTGTGACTGTTATATGTCCTCATTAGATGTCAGATGTAAAACGCTGTTTTCACTTGGCAGTTCCAGGGGAGAATGGCGTCCCGAAATCTAGGTCTATCACGCAGCCGAGCAACTCTTAACTTCATTATCACGACATACGACAGCCAGAGGGCGCCATTAAGTCATGGTTGATTAATTACCAACAAAAATGTGTAATCTCGTCATTAGCTCACGTGATCTGGTCTTATACATGTATGTGGTGGTGTTAGTCTAATCATAGTAACGATTAAAATCAACAATTCTATACCAAATATAGTGCATAAAACTTCAAGTAACTTCAACTGCATTGTAGCTACATATAGGGCCGACGTTTTGTACATGTAGTAGCTAGGGCCGACGTAATGTACATATAGTAGCTAGGGCCGACGTAATGTACATGTAGTAGCTAGGGCCGACGTATTGTACATGTAGTAGCTATGGCCGACGTAATGTACATATAGTAGCTAGGGCCGACGTAATGTACATGTAGTAGCTAGGGCCGACGTAATGTACATGTAGTAGCTAGGGCCGACGTATTGTACATGTAGTAGCTAGGGCCGACGTATTGTACATGTAGTAGCTAGGGCCGACGTATTGTACATGTAGTAGCTATGGCCGACGTAATGTACAAGTAGTAGCTAGGGCCAACGTAATGTACATGTAGCTAGGGCCGACGTAATGTACAAGTAGTAACTAGGGCCGACGTAATGTACATGTAGCTAGGGCCGACGTAATGTACATGTAGTAGCTAGGGCCGACGTATTGTACATGTAACTAGGGACGACGTAATGTACATGTAGTAGCTAGGGCCGACGTAATGTACATGTAGCTAGGGCCGACGTAATGTACATGTAGTAGCTAGGGGTGACGTAAAGTACATGTAGCTAGGGCCGACGTAATGTACATGTAGTAGCTAGGGGTGACGTAATGTACATGTAGCTAGGGCCGACGTAATGTACATGTAGTAGCTAGGGGTGACGTAATGTACATGTAGCTAGGGCCGACGTAATGTACATGTAGTAGCTAGGGCCGACGTATTGTACATGTAGTAGCTAGGGCCGACGTATTGTACATGTAGTAGCTAGGGGTGACGTAATGTACATGTAGCTAGGGCCGACGTAATGTACATGTAGTAGCTAGGGGTGACGTAATGTACATGTAGCTAGGGCCGACGTAATGTACATGTAGTAGCTAGGGGTGACGTAATGTACATGTAGCTAGGGCCGACGTAATGTACATGTAGTAGCTAGGGGTGACGTAATGTACATGTAGCTAGGGCCGACGTAATGTACATGTAGTAGCTAGGGGTGACGTAATGTACATGTAGCTAGGGCCGACGTATTGTACATGTAGTAGCTAGGGCCGACGTATTGTACATGTAGTAGCTAGGGCCGACGTATTGTACATGTAGTAGCTAGGGGTGACGTAATGTACATGTAGCTAGGGCCGACGTAATGTACATGTAGTAGCTAGGGATGACGTAATGTACATGCAGCTAGGGCCAACGTAATGTACATGTAGTAGCTAGGGGTGACGTAATGTACATGTAGTAGCTAGGGGTGACGTAATGTACATGCAGCTAGGGCCGACGTAATGTACATGTAGTAGCTAGGGGTGACGTAATGTACATACAGCTAGGGCCGACGTAATGTACATGTAGTAGCTAGGGGTGACGTAATGTACATGTAGCTAGGGCCGACGTATTGTACATGTAGCTGGCCGACGTAATGTACATGTAGTAGCTACGGCCGACGTATTGTACATGTAGCTAGGGCCGAACGTATTGTACATGTTAGTAGCTAGGGCCGACGTATTGTACATGTAGCTAGGGCCGACGTAATGTACATGGTAGCTAGGGCTGACGTAATGTACATGTAGCTAGGGCCGACGTAATGTACAGGTAGTAGCTAGGGCCGACGTAATGTACATGTAGCTAGGGCTAACGTATTGTACATGTAGCTAGGGCCGACGTATTGTACATGTAGTAGCTAGGGCCGACGTATTGTACATGTAGCTAGGGCCGACGTAATGTACATGTAGCTAGGGCCGACGTAATGTACATGTAGTAGCTAGGGCCGACGTATTGTACATGTAGCTAGGGCCGACGTAATGTACATGTAGTAGCTAGGGCCGACGTTATGTACATATAGCTAGGGCCGACATATTGTACATGTAGCTTAGGCCGACGAATGTACATGAAGCTAGGGCCGACGTATTGTACATGTAGCTAGGGCCGACGTATTGTATATGTAGTAGCTAGGTCCGACGCATTTTATATGTAGTAGGGCCGACGTAATCTACATGTAGTAGCTAGGGCCGACATATTGTACATGTAGCTTAGGCCGACGTAATGTACATGTAGTAGTTAGTGCCGACGCATTGTACATGTAGCTAGGGCCGACGTATTGTATATGTAGCTAGGGCCGACGTAATCTACATGTAGTAGCTAGGGCGGACGTATTGTACATGTAGCTAGGGCCGACGTAATGTACATGTAGTAGCTAGGGCCGACGTATTGTACATGTAGCTAAGGTCGACGTAATGTACATGTAGCTAGGGCCGACGTACTGTACAAGTGGCACGGGTCGACGTATTGTACATGTAGCTAGGGCCGACGTATTGAACATGTAGCTAGGGCCGACGTAATGTACATGTAGCTATGGACGACGTAATGTACATGTGGCTAGGGCCAACGTATTGTAAATGTAGCTAGGACCGACGTATTGAACATGTAGCTAGGGACGACGCATTGTAAATGTAACATGGGCCGACGTAATGTACATGTAGCTAAGGCCGACGTATTGAACATGTAGCTAGGGCCGACGTATCGTACATGTAGCTAGGGCCGATGTATTGAACATGTAGCTAGGGCCGACGTAATGTACATGTAGCTAGGGACTACGTAATATACATGTGGCTAGGGCCAACGTATTGTACATGTAGCTAGGGCCGACGTATTGAACATATAGCTAGGGCCGACGTTATGTACATGTAGCTAGGGCCGACGTATCGTACATGTAGCTAGGGCCGACGTATCGTATATGTAGCTAGGGCCGACGTATCGTACATGTAGCTAGGGCCGACGTATCGTACATGTAGCTAGGGACTACGAAAAATACATGTGGCTAGGTGCGCAACGAAATGAACATGTAGCAAGGGCCTACATAATGTAACAATAAGCTGGGGCACGACGTATTGTACATTTAGCCATAGGGCCGACGGATTGCTACATGATAGGTCTAGGGCCGGGACCGTAATGGTTGGGCAAGGTAGGCTAGGAGGGCTTAGACGTATTAGTAACATGTATGCAAGGGCCCGCACGGTAATGATAAATTTTGGTATGCCTTAAAGGGCACGTACTGAATTGCTACAGTATAGTGGCTAGGGCCAGACTATATAGTACAAGAAGGCTAGGGCCGAACGTTATGTCGAATGTAAGCTATGGCGCTAGACGTATTGATTACATGTAAGTCTAGGGCGCAGTAACTAAATATCATAGCGATATGCATAGATGTCGCAAGGGCCGACTAAATGTACATGTCGCCTCAGGCCCGACGTAAAGGACATAATATTTAATCTAAGAACAAACAACTACAGAATTGAGACGTCAAAATTACCACTTTAAATTCGATCCGTCCAGCTTTATATCAAGTGTTCGTAGTGAGTCAAGTTTCACAGGCCAAAAGCCGTAGTACTATAGAATTCATAATATTTTAAATGTCAAATGGTCAAGACAAGGAAACTCGAATCTATAAGTAATATGAATTGAAGGGTAATTAAAATCGCGTCCCGCAGCGGGTACGACATGCAAGACATGCAGACACGTGTCACAATATTGCTGGATTTCCCGATTGCGTTGCAAATCACTCGGCATGTCCTACTAGTAAAGAACCATGTCTAACTGGCGACCCTTGCAACCTGGGCACCTGGGGCTGGGTAAGGCACGAGACTCAGTATATTTACAGGCCCCACGTGAAGTCAGTCAGCAACATTTGTCTTCTGATGGAAAAGACAGTGGAAATCACACGCAATTCTGATATATGTACGCAGAACTCGGATCCAAGATGGCGGAGCTCATTGTTCTAAAGAAAGATTGGACTCGCTTAACGAACTGAATTTTCAGTTATTTTTATAACAAAATATTGTTGTTTGGATCATAAAACAAAGGTATTGAGAAGTATTGAAGACAACTCTCACAATAAATAAATAAATAAATAAATAAATAAATAAATAAATAAATATAGCTGTCACAATAAATAAATAAAATAAAGACAAATGTCTTAATAACAAAACTAACTAAACTAAATAAATAAATAAATTAATTAATTAATACGTCAATCAATCAATCGATCGAATCACAGCACTTGATGCATGTGTACCATTGTGTATGGGCTATATTTACATGTGTATATTCCGTACAGCTCCATCTATAGTGCGATTTCAAAATTCGATAAAATGGAAGAGTTTATTACAAATTGTGATATAGTAAATATGGGTTCGGATCTGTAAAATTGGTCAATATTCATGCATCCAAACAGTTTGGTATTTTTATGGTTATTTCTTTGTCACGTGATCCGGAGCGTAGATTATAAAGACGGATTATCTGGCTAATCAGGCAGCCCTCAAAGCGACACCTATCGGGGATGGTCCGACTATAAAATGTTTAATTTGTTATTTTATTCTGTTTAATGTTTATAAAATATCTATAGATATCAATCATAGCCATCGTCAAGTGGCCCGCAGATATAAACTATAGTGCGGTAATCTCTGACTACAATAAACATCTCTAAAGCTTGATCATGGTGCGGTAAGAACCATGATGTTTCTCTGACTACAATAAACATCTCTAAAGCTTGATCATGGTGCGGTAAGAACCATGATGTTTAACTTGCTACAGTTAACATCTGTAAAGCTTGTTCATGGTGCGGTAAGAACCAGTGATGTTTCTCTGGCTACAGTAAACATCTCTAAAGCTTGGCCATAGTGTGGTATGAACCGTGATGTTTCTTCTGGCTAAAGAAAACACCTCTAAAGCTTGGCCATGGTGCGGTGTGAACCGTGATGTTTCTCTGGCTACAGTAAACATCTCTAAAGCTTGGCCATGGTGCGGTGAGAACCTTGATGTTTATCTGGCTAAAGAAAACATCACTAAAGCTTGGTCATGGTGCGGTAAAAAACCTCTGGCTATAAGAAAACATCTCTAAAGCTTGGCCATGGTGCGGTAAAAACCGTGATGTTTTTCTCTGGCTACAGTAAACATTTTTAAAGCTTGTTCATGGTGCGGTAAAAACTATGATGTTTCTTTGGCTACAGTAAACATTTCTAAAGCTTGGTCATGGTGCGGTAAGAACCGTGATGTTTTCTCTGGCTACAGAAAACATCTCTAAAGCTTGGCCATGGTGCGGTATGAACCCTGATGTTTCTCTGGCTACAGTAAACATCTCTAAAGCTTGGCCATGGTGTGGTATGAACCGTGATGTTTCTCTGGCTACAGTAAACATTTCTAAAGCTTGGCCATGGTGCAGTAAAAACTATGATGTTTCTTTGGCTACAGAAAACATCTCTAAAGCTTGGTCATGGTGCGGTGAGAACCGTGATGTTTCTCTGGCTACAGTAAACATCTTCTAAAGCTTGGTCATGGTGCGGTAAGAACCATGATGTTTTCTCTGGCTACAGTAAACATCTCTAAAGCTTGGTCATGGTGCGGTAAGAACCGTGATGTTTCTCTGGCTACAGTAAACATCTCTAAAGCTTGGTCATGGTGCGGTAAGAACCATGATGTTTCTCTGGCTACAGTAAACATTTCTAAAGCTTGGCTCATGGTGCAGTATGAGACCGTGATGTTTCTCTGGCTACAGTAAACATTTCTAAAGCTTGGTCCATGGTGCGGTAAGAACATTGTCGTGTGATGTTTCTCTGGCTACAGTAAACATCTCTAAAGCTTGGTCATGGTGTGGTATGAACTGTGATGTTTCTCTGGCTAAAGTAAAACATTTCTAAAGCTTGGCCATGGTGCGGTGAGAACCGTGATGTTTCTCCTCTGGCTACAGAAAACATTTCTAAAGCTTGGCCATGGTGCGGTGAAACCGTGATGTTCCTCTGGCTACAGTAAACATCACTAAAGCTTGGCCATGGTGCGGTAAGAAAACCGTGATGTTTCTCTGGCTAAAGAAAACATCTCTAAAGCTTGGCCATGGTGCGGTAAAAACCATGATGTTTCTCTGGCTACAGTAAACATCTCTAAAGCTTGGCCATTGCTGCAGTAAGAACCGTGATGTTTCTCTGGCTACAGTAAACATTTCTAAAGCTTGGCCAAGGTGCAGTATGAACCGTGATGTTTCTCTGGCTACAGTGAACATTTCTAAAGTTTGGTCATGGTGCGGTAAGAACCGTGATGTTTCTCTGGCTACAGTAAACATCTCTAAAGCTTGGTCATGGTGCGGTATGAACTGTGATGTTTCTCTGGCTAAAGAAAACACCTCTAAAGCTTGGCCATGGTGCGGTGTGAACCGTGATGTTTCTCTGGCTACAGTAAACATCACTAAAGCTTGGCCATGGTGCGGTAAAAACCATGATGTTTCTCTGGCTACAGTAAACATTTCTAAAGCTTGGCCATGGTGCAGTAAGAACCGTGATGTTTCTCTGGATACATTAAACATTTCTACAGTTTGGTCATTGTGCGGTAAAGAATCGTGATGTTTCTCTGGCTACAGTAAACATTTCTAAAGCTTGGCGAAGGTGCAGTATGAACCGTGATGTTTCTCTGGCCACAGTGAACATTTCTAAAGTTTGGTCATGGTGCGGTAAGAACGTGATGTTTCTCTGGCTACAGTAAACATCTCTAAAGCTTGGTCATGGTGTGGTGATGAACTGTGATGTTTCTCTGGCTACAGTGAACATTTCTAAAGTTTGGTCATGGTGCAGTATGAGCCGTGATGTTTCTCTGGCTACAGTAAACATTTCTAAAGCTTGGCCAAGGTGCCGTATGAAACCGTGATGTTTCTTCCGGCTATAGTAAACATTTCTAAAGCTTGGCCATGGTGCGGTAAAAGACCATGATGTTTCCTCTGGCTACAGTAAACATTTCTAAAGCTTGGCCATGGTGCGGTATGAACCGTGATGTTTCTCTGGCTACAGTAAACATTTCTAAAGCTTGGTCAATGTGCGGTAAGAACTCGTGATGTTTCTCTGGCTACAGCAAACATCTCTAAAGCTTGGCCATGGTGCGGTATAAACCGTAATGTTTCACTGGCTACAGTAAACATCTCTAAAGCTTGGCCATGGTGCGGTAAGAACCATGATGTTTCTCTGGCTACAGTAAACATCGCTAAAGCTTGATCATGGTGCGGTAAGAACCGTGATGTTTCTCTGGCTACAATAAACATCTCTAAAGCTTGATTATGGTGCGGTAAGAGAACCGTGATGTTTCTCTGACTACAATAAACATCTCTAAAGCTTGATCATGGTGCGGTATGAACCGTGATGTTTCCCTGACTACAGTAAACATTTCTAAAGCTTGACCATGGTGCGGTATGAACCCGTGATGTTCCTCTGGCTACAGTAAACATTTCTAAAGCTTGATCATGGTGCGGTAAGAACCGTGATGTTCCTCTGGCTACAGTAAACATCTCTAAAGCTTGGTCATGGTGCGGTAAGAACCGTGATGTTCCTCTGGCTACAGTAAACATCTCTAAAGCTTGGTCATGGTGCGGTAAGAACCGTAATGTTTCTCTTGCTAAGTAAAAACATCTCTAAAGCTTGACCATGGTGCGGTTAGCAACCGTGATGTTTCTCTGGCTACAGTAAACATTTCTAAAGCTTGTTCATGGTGCGGTAAAAAACTATGATGTTTCTCTGGCTACAGTAAACATTTCTAAAGCTTGGCCATGGTGCGGTAAGAACCGTGATGTTTCTCTGGCTACAGTAAACATTTCTAAAGCTTGGCCATGGTGCGGTGAGAACCGTGATGTTCCTCTGGCTACAGTAAACATTTCTAAAGCTTGACCATGGTGCGGTAAGAACCGTGATGTTTCTCTGGCTACAGTAAACATTTCTAAAGCTTGGCCATGGTGCGGTAAGAACCGTGATGTTTCTCTGGCTACAGTAAACATTTCTAAAGCTTGGCCATGGTGCGGTAAGAACCGTGATGTTCCTCTGGCTACAGTAAACATTTCTAAAGCTTGGCCAAGGTGCAGTATGAACCGTGATGTTTCTCTGGCTACAGTGAACATTTTCTAAAGCTTGGCCATGGTGCGGTGAGAACCGTGATGTTTCTCTGGCTACAGTAAACATTTCTAAAGCTTGGCCATGGTGCGGTAAGAACCGTGATGTTCCTCTGGCTACAGTAAACATTTCTAAAGCTTGGCCATGGTGCGGTGAGAACCGTGATGTTCCTCTGGCTACAGTAAACATCTCTAAAGCTTGGCCATGGTGCGGTAAGAACCGTGATGTTCCTCTGGCTACAGTAAACATTTCTAAAGCTTGGCCATGGTGCGGTAAGAACCGTGATGTTCCTCTGGCTACAGTAAACATTTCTAAAGCTTGAATCATTGGTGCGGTAAGAACCGTGTTGTGTTCCTCTGGCTACAGTAAACATTTCTAAAGCTTGGTCATGGTGCGGTAAGAACCGTGATGTTCCTCTGGCTACAGTAAACATTTTTAAAGCTTTGCCATGGTGAGGTAAGAACCGTAATGCTCCTTTGGCTTCTCTAAAACTTTATCATGGTGGTTTAAGAACCTAAACTGTGAAGACCCAATACAGCTACAGTGGATATCGGAGGCTGTTCACTGGCGGTTGTTCACGATCTGTGAAATAACACAGCCGTGTCAGAGGTTGTTCACGAAACTTCACCCAGCGGGTATATACACTTAACAGCCAGAATGTATAAATAGTGACATGGCTAACTCAGTTTACTGTTGACGAGAAACGTTATTTGTTTAGCTACTGGCGCAATGTCACTTTCAATCAATCGGGATTGACTTTCGTCTCTAAAACTGAATCCCTAGCGACTCACGGCAACTAAACGCTTTCGCTATAAGTTCCTACAATTATATTATCGAGAAGTTGTGTCTGCTGGCCTCGTTTTCGCCTTGGCTGTGTGGTGCTATTTAAAACACAATTGCTGCCACACAGTGATATGTAAATCCGAGGTTAATTGCCTTTTATTTGTTTATTGTTTAATTATCACTTATTCGTGAAATGTTTTGCCGTAAGGTTATATAAAACTTTTCACTATTTTTGGCGTATTGAGAATGGCCTGCAGGGTACAAAGAATCGACTGAATTATTGAAGTCTATGAAGTTAAAAATACATCGTGTATTTGCATATATTGTTTAGCTATGTATTTGCCAGTCAGCGAAATGTCACACTTTTTAGAAGAAAAGTGATTTTTACATAGTTAGTTTGTTACATGTTACTATTTCAGTGATGGTGAGAGCTGAACAGTTACCTGGTGACATTACTTATATGTACAACAGATAGCTTCAAACTTGTCGATTCTAAAAAATACAAAACGAGCTTGACAATTCAGAGTTATATATGATCAGAGTACTGAATGAAGAAAACATGACGACACGACTTAAATATTACAACATCCACAAATTATTGTGATTCAGACATTTTATCTCAAGTGCAGTATAGTTAAATCATCATGTGACTAGGACATATTATAGTCATTGTGACTAGGACATATTATACGGTCATTGTGACTAGGACATATTATACGGTCATTGTGACTAGGACATATTATACGGTCATTGTGACTAGGACATATTATACAGTCATTGTGACTAGGACATATTATACGGTCATTGTGACTAGGACATATTATACGGTCATTGTGACTAGGACATATTATACGGTCATTGTGACTAGGACATATTATACGGTCATTGTGACTAGGACATATTATACGGTCATTGTGACTAGGACATATTATACGGTCATTGTGACTAGGACATATTATACGGTCATTGTGGACTAGGACATATTATACGGTCATTGTGACTAGGACATATTATACGGTCATTGTGACTAGGACATATTATACGGTCATTGTGACTAGGACATATTATACGGTCATTGTGACTAGGACATATTATACGGTCATTGTGACTAGGACATATTATACGGTCATTGTGATAGGACATATTATATACGGTCATTGTGACTAGGACATATTATACGGTCATTGTGACTAGGACATATTATACGGTCATTGTGACTAGGACATATTATACGGTCATTGTGACTAGGACATATTATACGGTCATTGTGACTAGGACATATTATACGGTCATTGTGACTAGGACATATTATACGGTCATTGTGACTAGGACATATTATACGGTCATTGTGACTAGGACATATTATACATTGTGACTAGGACATATTATACGGTCATTGTGACTAGGACATATTATACGGTCATTGTGACTAGGACATATTATACGGTCATTGTGACTAGGACATATTATACAGTCATTGTGACTAGGACATATTATACGGTCATTGTGACTAGGACATATTATACGGTCAGTGTGACTAGGACATATTATACAGTCATTGTGACTAGGACATATTATACGGTCATTGTGACTAGGACATATTATACGGTCATTGTGACTAGGACATATTATACGGTCATTGTGACTAGGACATATTATACGGTCATTGTGACTAGGACATATTATACGGTCATTGTGACTAGGACATATTATACGGTCATTGTGACTAGGACATATTATACGGTCATTGTGACTAGGACATATTATACGGTCATTGTGACTAGGACATATTATACGTCATTGTGACTAGGACATATTATACGGTCATTGTGACTAGGACATATTATACGGTCATTGTGACTAGGACATATTATACGGTCATTGTGACAAGGACATATTATACGGTCATTGTGACTAGGACATATTATACGGTCATTGTGACTAGGACATATTATACAGTCATTGTGACTAGGACATATTATACGGTCATTGTGACTAGGACATATTATACGGTCAGTGTGACTAGGACATATTATACAGTCATTGTGACTAGGACATATTATACGGTCATTGTGACTAGGACATATTATACGGTCATTGTGACTAGGACATAGTATACGGTCATTGTGACTAGGACATATTATACGGTCATTGTGACTAGGACATATTATACGGTCATTGTGACTAGGACATATTATACGGTCATTGTGACTAGGACATATTATACGGTCATTGTGACTAGGACATATTATACGGTCATTGTGACTAGGACATATTATACGGTCATTGTGACTAGGACATATTATACGGTCATTGTGACTAGGACATATTATACGGTCATTGTGACTAGGACATATTATACAGTCATTGTGACTAGGACATATTATACGGTCATTGTGACTAGGACATATTATACGGTCATTGTGACTAGGACATATTATACGGTCATTGTGACTAGGACATATTATACGGTCATTGTGACTAGGACATATTATACGGTCATTGTGACTAGGACATATTATACAGTCATTGTGACTAGGACATATTATACAGTCATTGTGACTAGGACATATTATACGGTCATTGTGACTAGGACATATTATACAGTCATTGTGACTAGGACATATTATACGGTCATTGTGACTAGGACATATTATACGGTCATTGTGACTAGGACATATTATACGGTCATTGTGACTAGGACATATTATACGGTCATTGTGACTAGGACATATTATACAGTCATTGTGACTACGTCATATTATACGGTCATTGTGACTAGGACATATTATACGGTCATTGTGACTAGGACATATTATACGGTCATTGTGACTAGGACATATTATACGGTCATTGTGACTAGGACATATTATACAGTCATTGTGACTAGGACATATTATACGGTCATTGTGACTAGGACATATTATACGTCATTGTGACTAGGACATATTATACAGTCATTGTGACTAGGACATATTATACGGTCATTGTGACTAGGACATATTATACGGTCATTGTGACTAGGACATATTATACAGTCATTGTGACTAGGACATATTATACGGTCATTGTGACTAGGACATATTATACGGTCATTGTGACTAGGACATATTATACGGTCATTGTGACTAGGACATATTATACGGTCATTGTGACTAGGACATATTATACGGTCATTGTGACTAGGACATATTATACGGTCATTGTGACTAGGACATATTATACGGTCATTGTGACTAGGACATATTATACGGTCATTGTGACTAGGACATATTATACGGTCATTGTGACTAGGACATATTATACAGTCATTGTGACTAGGACATATTATACGGTCATTGTGACTAGGACATATTATACAGTCATTGTGACTAGGACATATTATACGGTCATTGTGACTAGGACATATTATACGGTCATTGTGACTAGGACATATTATACAGTCATTGTGACTAGGACATATTATACAGTCATTGTGACTAGGACATATTATACGGTCATTGTGACTAGGACATATTATACAGGTCATTGTGACTAGGACATATTATACGGTCATTGTGACTAGGACATATTATACGGTCATTGTGACTAGGACATATTATACGGTCATTGTGACTAGGACATATTATACGGTCATTGTGACTAGGACATATTATACAGTCATTGTGACTAGGACATATTATACGGTCATTGTGACTAGGACATATTATACGTCATTGTGACTAGGACATATTATACGGTCATTGTGACTAGGACATATTATACGGTCATTGTGACTAGGACATATTTATACGTCATTGTGACTAGGACATATTATACGTCATTGTGACTAGGACATATTATACGGTCATTGTGACTAGGACATATTATACGGTCATTGTGACTAGGACATATTATACGGTCATTGTGACTAGGACATATTATACGGTCATTGTGACTAGGACATATTATACGGTCATTGTGACTAGGACATATTATACGGTCATTGTGACTAGGACATATTATACGGTCAGTGTGACTAGGACATATTATACAGTCATTGTGACTAGGACATATTATACGGTCATTGTGACTAGGACATATTATACAGTCATTGTGACTAGGACATATTATACGGTCATTGTGACTAGGACATATTATACGGTCATTGTGACTAGGACATATTATACGGTCATTGTGACTAGGACATATTATACGGTCATTGTGACTAGGACATATTATACGGTCATTGTGACTAGGACATATTATACGGTCATTGTGACTAGGACATATTATACGGTCATTGTGACTAGGACATATTATACGGTCATTGTGACTAGGACATATTATACGGTCATTGTGACTAGGACATATTATACGTCATTGTGACTAGGACATATTATATACGGTCATTGTGACTAGGACATATTATACGGTCATTGTGTGACTAGGACATATTATACGGTCATTGTGACTAGGACATATTATACGGTCATTGTGACTAGGACATATTATACGGTCATTGTGACTAGGACATATTATACGGTCATTGTGACTAGGACATATTATACGGTCATTGTGACTAGGACATATTATACAGTCATTGTGACTAGGACATTATTATAAGTCATTGTGACTAGGACATATTATACGGTCATTGTGACTAGGACATATTATACGGTCATTGTGACTAGGACATATTATACGGTCATTGTGACTAGGACATATTATACGGTCATTGTGACTAGGACATATTATACGGTCATTGTGACTAGGACATATTATACGGTCATTGTGACTAGGACATATTATACGGTCATTGTGACTAGGACATATTATACAGTCATTGTGACTAGGACATATTATACGGTCATTGTGACTAGGACATATTATACGGTCATTGTGACTAGGACATATTATACGGTCATTGTGACTAGGACATATTATACGGTCATTGTGACTAGGACATATTATACGTCATTGTGACTAGGACATATTATACGGTCATTGTGACTAGGACATATTATACGGTCAGTGTGACTAGGACATATTATACGGTCATTGTGACTAGGACATATTATACGGTCATTGTGACTAGGACATATTATACGGTCATTGTGACTAGGACATATTATACGGTCATTGTGACTAGGACATATTATACGGTCATTGTGACTAGGACATATTATACGGTCATGTGACTAGGACATATTATACGGTCATTGTGACTAGGACATATTATACGGTCATTGTGACTAGGACATATTATACGGTCATTGTGACTAGGACATATTATACGGTCATTGTGACTAGGACATATTATACGGTCATTGTGACTAGGACATATTATACGGTCATTGTGACTAGGACATATTATACGGTCATTGTGACTAGGACATATTATACGGTCATTGTGACTAGGACATATTATACGGTCATTGTGACTAGGACATATTATACGGTCATTGTGACTAGGACATATTATACGGTCATTGTGACTAGGACATATTATACGGTCATTGTGACTAGGACATATTATACGGTCATTGTGACTAGGACATATTATACGGTCATTGTGACTAGGACATATTATACGGTCATTGTGACTAGGACATATTATACGGTCATTGTGACTAGGACATATTATACGGTCATTGTGACTAGGACATATTATACGGTCATTGTGACTAGGACATATTATACGGTCATTGTGACTAGGACATATATTATACGGTCATTGTGACTAGGACATATTATACGGTCATTGTGACTAGGACATAGTATACGGTCATTGTGACTAGGACATATTATACGGTCATTGTGACTAGGACATATTATACGGTCATTGTGACTAGGACATATTATACGGTCATTGTGACTAGGACATATTATACGGTCATTGTGACTAGGACATATTATACGGTCATTGTGACTAGGACATATTATACGGTCATTGTGACTAGGACATATTATACGGTCATTGTGACTAGGACATATTATACGGTCATTGTGACTAGGACATATTATACGGTCATTGTGACTAGGACATATTATACGGTCATTGTGACTAGGACATATTATACGGTCATTGTGACTAGGACATATTATACGTCATTGTGACTAGGACATATTATACGGTCATTGTGACTAGGACATATTATACGGTCATTGTGACTAGGACATATTATACAGTCATTGTGACTAGGACATATTATACGGTCATTGTGACTAGGACATATTATACGGTCATTGTGACTAGGACATATTATATACGGTCATTGTGACTAGGACATATTATACGGTCATTGTGACTAGGACATATTATACGGTCATTGTGACTAGGACATATTATACGGTCATTGTGACTAGGACATATTATACGGTCATTGTGACTAGGACATATTATACGGTCATTGTGACTAGGACATATTATACGGTCATTGTGACTAGGACATATTATACGGTCATTGTGACTAGGACATATTATACAGTCATTGTGACTAGGACATATTATACGGTCATTGTGACTAGGACATATTATACGGTCATTGTGACTAGGACATATTATACGGTCATTGTGACTAGGACATATTATACGGTCATTGTGACTAGGACATATTATACGGTCAGTGTGACTAGGACATATTATACGGTCATTGTGACTAGGACATATTATACGGTCATTGTGACTAGGACATATTATACGGTCATTGTGACTAGGACATATTATACGGTCATTGTGACTAGGACATATTATACGGTCATTGTGACTAGGACATATTATACAGTCATTGTGACTAGGACATATTATACAGTCATTGTGACTAGGACATATTATACGGTCATTGTGACTAGGACATATTATACGGTCATTGTGACTAGGACATATTATACAGTCATTGTGACTAGGACATATTATACGGTCATTGTGACTAGGACATATTATACGGTCATTGTGACTAGGACATATTATACGGTCATTGTGACTAGGACATATTATACAGTCATTGTGACTAGGACATATTATACGGTCATTGTGACTAGGACATATTATACAGTCATTGTGACTAGGACATATTATACGGTCATTGTGACTAGGACATATTATACGGTCATTGTGACTAGGACATATTATACGGTCATTGTGACTAGGACATATTATACGGTCATTGTGACTAGGACATATTATACGGTCAGTGTGACTAGGACATATTATACAGGTCATTGTGACTAGGACATATTATACGGTCATTGTGACTAGGACATATTATACAGTCATTGTGACTAGGACATATTATACGGTCATTGTGACTAGGACATATTATACGGTCATTGTGACTAGGACATATTATACGGTCATTGTGACTAGGACATATTATACGGTCATTGTGACTAGGACATATTATACGGTCATTGTGACTAGGACATATTATACGGTCATTGTGACTAGGACATATTATACGGTCATTGTGACTAGGACATATTATACAGTCATTGTGACTAGGACATATTATACGGTCATTGTGACTAGGACATATTATACGGTCATTGTGACTAGGACATATTATACGGTCATTGTGACTAGGACATATTATACAGTCATTGTGACTAGGACATATTATACGGTCATTGTGACTAGGACATATTATACGGTCATTGTGACTAGGACATATTATACGGTCATTGTGACTAGGACATATTATACGGTCATTGTGACTAGGACATATTATACAGTCATTGTGACTAGGACATATTATACAGTCATTGTGACTAGGACATATTATACGGTCAGTGTGACTAGGACATATTATACGGTCATTGTGACTAGGACATATTATACGGTCATTGTGACTAGGACATATTATAAAGTCATTGTGACTAGGACATATTATACGGTCATTGTGACTAGGACATATTATACGGTCATTGTGACTAGGACATATTATACAGTCATTGTGACTAGGACATATTATACAGTCATTGTGACTAGGACATATTATACGGTCATTGTGACTAGGACATATTATACGGTCATTGTGACTACGTCATATTTATACGGTCATTGTGACTAGGACATATTATACGGTCATTGTGACTAGGACATATTATACGGTCATTGTGTGACTAGGACATATTATACGGTCATTGTGACTAGGACATATTATACAGTCATTGTGACTAGGACATATTATACAGTCATTGTGACTAGGACATATTATACGGTCATTGTGACTAGGACATATTATACGGTCATTGTGACTAGGACATATTATACGGTCATTGTGACTAGGACATATTATACGGTCATTGTGACTAGGACATATTATACGGTCATTGTGACTAGGACATATTATACGGTCATTGTGACTACGTCATATTATACAGTCATTGTGACTAGGACATATTATACGGTCATTGTGACTAGGACATATTATACGGTCATTGTGACTAGGACATATTATACGGTCATCATGTGACTAGGACATATTATACGGTCATTGTGACTAGGACATATTATACGGTCATTGTGACTAGGACATATTATACGGTCATTGTGACTAGGACATATTATACGGTCATTGTGACTAGGACATATTATACGGTCATTGTGACTAGGACATATTATACAGTCATTGTGACTAGGACATATTATACGGTCATTGTGACTAGGACATATTATACAGTCATTGTGACTAGGACATATTATACGGTCAGTGTGACTAGGACATATTATACGGTCATTGTGACTAGGACATATTATACGGTCATTGTGACTAGGACATATTATACGGTCATTGTGACTAGGACATATTATACGGTCATTGTGACTAGGACATATTATACGGTCATTGTGACTAGGACATATTATACAGTCATTGTGACTAGGACATATTATACGGTCATTGTGACTAGGACATATTATACAGGTCATTGTGACTAGGACATATTATACGGTCATTGTGACTAGGACATATTATACGGTCATTGTGACTAGGACATATTATACAGTCATTGTGACTAGGACATATTATACGGTCATTGTGACTAGGACATATTATACGGTCATTGTGACTAGGACATATTATACGGTCAGTGTGACTAGGACATATTATACGGTCATTGTGACTAGGACATATTATACAGTCATTGTGACTAGGACATATTATACGGTCATTGTGACTAGGACATATTATACGGTCATTGTGACTAGGACATATTATACGGTCATTGTGACTAGGACATATTATACGGTCATTGTGACTAGGACATATTATACGGTCAGTGTGACTAGGACATATATACGGTCATTGTGACTAGGACATATTATACGGTCATTGTGACTAGGACATATTATACGGTCATTGTGACTAGGACATATTATACGGTCATTGTGACTAGGACATATTATACGGTCATTGTGACTAGGACATATTATACGGTCATTGTGACTAGGACATATTATACGGTCATTGTGACTAGGACATATTATACGGTCATTGTGACTAGGACATATTATACGGTCATTGTGACTAGGACATATTATACGGTCAGTGTGACTAGGACATATTATACGGTCATTGTGACTAGGACATATTATACGGTCATTGTGACTAGGACATATTATACGGTCATTGTGACTAGGACATATTATACGGTCATTGTGACTAGGACATATTATACGGTCATTGTGACTAGGACATATTATACGGTCATTGTGACTAGGACATATTATACGGTCATTGTGACTAGGACATATTATACGGTCATTGTGACTAGGACATATTATACGGTCATTGTGACTAGGACATAGGTCACATATATATACGGTCATTGTGACTAGGACATATTATACGGTCATTGTGACTAGGACATATTATACGGTCATTGTGACTAGGACATATTTATACGGTCATTGTGACTAGGACATATTATACGGTCATTGTGACTAGGACATATTATACGGTCATTGTGACTAGGACATATTATACGGTCATTGTGACTAGGACATATTATACGGTCATTGTGACTAGGACATATTATACGGTCATTGTGACTAGGACATATTATACGGTCATTGTGACTAGGACATATTATACGGTCATTGTGACTAGGACATATTATACGGTCATTGTGACTAGGACATATTATACGGTCATTGTGACTAGGACATATTATACGGTCATTGTGACTAGGACATATTATACGGTCATTGTGACTAGGACATATTATACGGTCATTGTGACTAGGACATATTATACGGTCATTGTGACTAGGACATATTATACGGTCATTGTGACTAGGACATATTATACAGTCATGTGACTAGGACATATTATACGGTCATTGTGACTAGGACATATTATACAGTCATTGTGACTAGGACATATTATACGGTCATTGTGACTAGGACATATTATACGGTCATTGTGACTAGGACATATTATACGGTCATTGTGACTAGGACATATTATACAGTCATTGTGACTAGGACATATTATACGGTCATTGTGACTAGGACATATTATACGGTCATTGTGACTAGGACATATTATACGGTCATTGTGACTAGGACATATTATACAGTCATTGTGACTAGGACATATTATACGGTCATTGTGACTAGGACATATTATACAGTCATTGTGACTAGGACATATTATACGGTCATTGTGACTAGGACATATTATACAGTCATTGTGACTAGGACATATTATACAGTCATTGTGACTAGGACATATTATACAGTCATTGTGACTAGGACATATTATACGGTCATTGTGACTAGGACATATTATACAGTCATTGTGACTAGGACATATTATACGGTCATTGTGACTAGGACATATTATACGGTCATTGTGACTAGGACATATTATACAGTCATTGTGACTAGGACATATTATACGGTCATTGTGACTAGGACATATTATACGGTCATTGTGACTAGGACATATTATACGGTCATTGTGACTAGGACATATTATACGGTCATTGTGACTAGGACATATTATACGGTCATTGTGACTAGGACATATTATACGGTCATTGTGACTAGGACATATTATACGGTCATTGTGACTAGGACATATTATACGGTCATTGTGACTAGGACATATTATACGGTCATTGTGACTAGGACATATTATACGGTCATTGTGACTAGGACATATTATACGGTCATTGTGACTAGGACATATTATACGGTCATTGTGACTAGGACATATTATACGGTCATTGTGACTAGGACATATTATACGGTCATTGTGACTAGGACATATTATACGGTCATTGTGACTAGGACATATTATACGGTCATTGTGACTAGGACATATTATACAGTCATTGTGACTAGGACATATTATACGGTCATTGTGACTAGGACATATTATACGGTCATTGTGACTAGGACATATTATACGGTCATTGTGACTAGGACATATTATACGGTCATTGTGACTAGGACATATTATACGTCATTGTGACTAGGACATATTATACGTCATTGTGACTAGGACATATTATACGGTCATTGTGACTAGGACATATTATACGGTCATTGTGACTAGGACATATTATACGGTCATTGTGACTAGGACATATTATACGGTCATTGTGACTAGGACATATTATACGGTCAGTGTGACTAGGACATATTATACACGGGTTACGCATTGTGACTAGGACATATTATACGGTCATTGTGACTAGGACATATTATACGGTCATTGTGACTAGGACATATTATACGGTCATTGTGACTAGGACATATTATACGGTCATTGTGACTAGGACATATTATACGGTCATTGTGACTAGGACATATTATACGGTCATTGTGACTAGGACATATTATACGGTCATTGTGACTAGGACATATTATACGGTCATTGTGACTAGGACATATTATACGGTCATTGTGACTAGGACATATTATATATACGGTCATTGTGACTAGGACATATTATACGGTCATTGTGACTAGGACATATTATACGGTCATTGTGACTAGGACATATTATACGGTCATTGTGACTAGGACATATTATACGGTCATTGTGACTAGGACATATTATACGGTCATTGTGACTAGGACATATTATACGGTCAGTGTGACTAGGACATATTATACGGTCATTGTGACTAGGACATATTATACGGTCAGTGTGACTAGGACATATTATACGGTCATTGTGACTAGGACATATTATACGGTCATTGTGACTAGGACATATTATACGGTCATTGTGACTAGGACATATTATACGGTCAGTGTGACTAGGACATATTATACGGTCATTGTGACTAGGACATATTATACGGTCATTGTGACTAGGACATATTATACAGTCATTGTGACTAGGACATATTATACAGTCATTGTGACTAGGACATATTATACGGTCATTGTGACTAGGACATATTATACGGTCATTGTGACTAGGACATATTATACGGTCATTGTGACTAGGACATATTATACGGTCATTGTGACTAGGACATATTATACAGTCATTGTGACTAGGACATATTATACGGTCATTGTGACTAGGACATATTATACGGTCATTGTGACTAGGACATATTATACGGTCATTGTGACTAGGACATATTATACGTCATTGTGACTAGGACATATTATACGGTCATTGTGACTAGGACATATTATACGGTCATTGTGACTAGGACATATTATACGGTCATTGTGACTAGGACATATTATACGGTCAGTGTGACTAGGACATATTATACGGTCAGTGTGACTAGGACATATTATACGGTCATTGTGACTAGGACATATTATACGGTCAGTGTGACTAGGACATATTATACGGTCATTGTGACTAGGACATATTATACGGTCAGTGTGACTAGGACATATTATACGGTCAGTGTGACTAGGACATATTATACGGTCAGTGTGACTAGGACATATTATACGGTCATTGTGACTAGGACATATTATACGGTCAGTGTGACTAGGACATATTATACGGTCAGTGTGACTAGGACATATTATACGGTCATTGTGACTAGGACATATTATACGGTCAGTGTGACTAGGACATATTATAACGGTCATTGTGACTAGGACATATTATACGGTCATTGTGACTAGGACATATTATACGGTCAGTGTGACTAGGACATATTATACGGTCATTGTGACTAGGACATATTATACGGTCATTGTGACTAGGACATATTATACGGTCATTGTGACTAGGACATATTATACGGTCATGTGACTAGGACATATTATACGGTCATTGTGACTAGGACATATTATACGGTCATTGTGACTAGGACATATTATACGGTCATTGTGACTAGGACATATTATACGGTCATTGTGACTAGGACATATTATACGGTCATTGTGACTAGGACATATTATACGGTCATTGTGACTAGGACATATTATACGGTCAGTGTGACTAGGACATATTATACGGTCATTGTGACTAGGACATATTATACGGTCATTGTGACTAGGACATATTATACGGTCATTGTGACTAGGACATATTATACGGTCATTGTGACTAGGACATATTATACGGTCATTGTGACTAGGACATATTATACGGTCATTGTGACTAGGACATATTATACGGTCATTGTGACTAGGACATATTATACGGTCATTGTGACTAGGACATATTATACGGTCAGTGTGACTAGGACATATTATACGGTCAGTGTGACTAGGACATATTATACGGTCATTGTGACTAGGACATATTATACGGTCATTGTGACTAGGACATATTATACGGTCATTGTGACTAGGACATATTATACGGTCATTGTGACTAGGACATATTATACGGTCATTGTGACTAGGACATATTATACGGTCATTGTGACTAGGACATATTATACGGTCATTGTGACTAGGACATATTATACGGTCATTGTGACTAGGACATATTATACGGTCATTGTGACTAGGACATATTATACGGTCATTGTGACTAGGACATATTATACGGTCATTGTGACTAGGACATATTATACGGTCATTGTGACTAGGACATATTATACGGTCATTGTGACTAGGACATATTATACTCATTGTGACTAGGACATATTATACGGTCATTGTGACTAGGACATATTATACGGTCATTGTGACTAGGACATATTATACGGTCATTGTGACTAGGACATATTATACGGTCATTGTGACTAGGACATATTATACGGTCATTGTGACTAGACATATTATACGGTCATGTGACTAGACATATTATACGGTCATTGTGACTAGGACATATTATACGGTCAGTTGTGACTAGGACATATTATACGGTCATTGTGACTCAGGACAGGACTATTATACGGTCATTGTGACTAGGACATATTATACGGTCATTGTGACTAGGACATATTATACGGTCATTGTGACTAGGACATATTATACGGTCATTGTGACTAGGACATATTATACGGTCATTGTGACTAGGACATATTATACGGTCAGTGTGACTAGGACATATTATACGGTCATTGTGACTAGGACATATTACGTCAAGGTCATGGTGGTTAGGACAACTTGTGCAAAGGTCACTATGGTTAGAACATCATATTCCAAGGTCGTCGTCATTAGGACTTATTACGTCAAGGTCATCATTATTAGGACATACATTGTATTATCTCAAGGTCATCGGGATTAGGACATATGACCTCAAGGTCACTCTGAGCACTTTCGGATAGATAACTGTGATAAGATGTTACACGATTTATCTTTCTTTCTGACTCCTCGTGAGACAATAAACTACATTGAACGGCTAAGAAGTACGGCACGCGACCTATACGCAACACGTGACCTACTGTAGACTAAAATCAATAGTAAAGTTGACTGATGTTCTCACACTAATTCGATTGTCATAAACTTTATAGACCTGTTTTCTGTCAGGTGTAGCTTGCTCTGAAACAAATTGCTTTTTAATGATGATTTTTACAGAGCTTCTATTTTATACATCGTCAGACTGGGTCGGCCTCTGATTCACTGTCAGCCGCCAACCTCGGGGAGGAGTCGTAACGTCATGGCAGTGGTGGAGAATTATCTAGAACATTTGATGACGTCACGAACGGTGAAGATTTAAAGAAAGCGTATTGACGTCATGACATTGGTAAAATTGAGATAATCGCAATGACGTCACGACATTGGTGAAAACTGTGATAAAACTTAATGACATTACGACAGTATTTATTTCAGTAAGCAGTACTGTACATGTACATGTAGGTCCATACTAAACATGTTCAAACTTATTATTTTTCTATACACGCAGGCTTATATCACACATTTATATTGCATAAAATTCTAGCAGTCATTCATAATAAAGATGGATGAATAGATCTTCTGTTAATGTAAAGTAACATCCATATTTTGTAGGAAACCGTAACAGTCCGGTGTTTTCATATCAGCTGTATATATCCAAACTGCATCATAATTGTAAGAATGTCTTAGAAAGAAGATTCTCTCTAATTTTATGCCGCGACTTTCCACTATCGGTAAACTCAGCTGTAAATATACAAATAATTCCGTAAGAGCAACAAGCATGACATTAATGGACAGTGTGGAATAGATACCAGGCATATTATGAAAGTGTCGGGTCATGGATCGAAGTCATCTATCAAATCTTATTCCCACAGTTTTAATGAACACAAAAAGCGCGAGATATCAAATGATCTCTCGGACAGCTCGGTCAGGGTATCCGATAAACCACTAACTGTACATGCATGGTCAGAAAATTTAATACTGGATCTTGTGCTCAAGTCAATGATTCTGTTGACCAAGAACTCATGGGCATTCTCGTGCTGCCTTTTGACCAGTAGACTTGAGATTGACACAGCCTACAAATGTACAATCTACAATCATCCTCTCGACCAGTAGTTCATTGAGCAACACATCAGAAATGAGTGCAATGAATTTTACACCAAAATTTGAAAGTGGTTGCTCCGTGACATTGAACATCAACAACTATTACTGAAACTTTGTAGATTTTGGACACGTAGAAATCCTGCAGTTTGTTGAGACTGTTGAATTCTTTCCAAACATATTCTATTAACTATATTTTTACTTGTTAAAATTCACCATTTAAATGGGTTTTTTTTATTAAATCTATTCAACTGTTCTTCTTCATTTCGTTTCAAACTGTTCTCCTTATTTACATTTCCTGATCTGGTATAAAACTGAATGACGTCGCGACGGTGGTAGAAACTGAGGTGAAACTAAATGACGTCCCGACAGTGGTGGAAACAGATAAAACTAAATGACGTCACGACAGTGGTGGAAACAGATAAAACTGAATGACGTCACGACAGTGGTGGAAACAGATAAAACTGAATGACGTCACGACAGTGGTGGAAACAGATAAAACTGAATGACGTCACGACAGTGGTGGAAACTGTTGTGATTTGAGCCCTTATTAATCACACGAACAAGTGTTAACTCTTTGAATCCATTTATTGAACTAACCACATGTTACACAACTTCCGGTACTTGACACGCGCACGCGTATAATACTTAACCTGAGCTAAGCGAACCGAACCAATATTATAACATCTCCCCCTTTTCAAGGAAACAAAGTTACCAATAAACTCTTGAAAACACTAAAACTTTACACATAGTAAACATTTAACCATGTCCATATTAATCAATTAGCCATGTCCATATTGATCAATCGACACATGTAGACAGCTATGCCTTAGCTAGAACTAAACAAAATCATCGAAACGCTTGGGTTTCACAACACATCTACCCGAGCGCGTAGTAATAGACTTGGTTATTGAATTGTCACTGCGCGCAAGATCACGATCACGATCAGAGTCTAGCTCTGATGAACACTCATTGTCACAGTCTGAAATGTTCCTGTCCTTCAAAACATCCGCCGTGTTCCCAGGTGGGACATTAGGTTGGACTACTGGGTCTGGAATCACTTTGGACATTGGCTTGTCCAAAAGCACAGGGTTTCCAGCTCCCTGCATTACTTCGGAATCATCGACAAGCTTAGATCCGCGTCTGGTCAACAATAAGTGTCTTCGGTTCCTCCAGTAAACACCTTGTGATGTTCTGACCTAATAAGTTCGTCGTCTACGATTGGTCCTCTCGACGATCCCTTGTGAACTCCACAGTTTCTGGTTGTCAAGCTTGAGCTTAACTGTGTCTCCAGGCTCGAGTTCAGGTAATGTACGTACTGCATTGTGACGATCATATTGAGCCTTGTACCGCTCCTTGTAACTTTTGTCATGCTGATCAATACGTTTCTTACTTGGCCATTTTGGGTTCAGTGTTTTGGGAACAACTGGTACCGGGGTCCTTATCTGTCGTCCCATAATCAATTGACTTGGACATCGAGGCGATAGGTGTCGCCCTGTATGCCATGAGCGCCAAGAAGATATCGTCTTGTGCCAGAATCCGTTTGGCAATCTTCACTCCGCTCTCCGCTTCCCCGTTTGCCTGAGGGTAGTGAGGACTAGTAAAAGTCTGAACGAAGTTATACTTCTCAGCAAATGTGCTGAATTCTTTCGCAGTAAACTGTCGACCATTATCAGACACTAGTTCCTCGGGAACTCCGAATCGCGCAAATATGTTCTTTAATTTGCCGATAACTTGGCCACTGGTTATATTTGATAGGTGGGCAATCTCGAGGAATCGTGAATAGTAGTCCATGACCACTAGGTAGCTTTCATTTCTGAAATCACAGAGATCTGCGGAGATCTTCTGCCAAGGTCTCTCTGGTAGAGCGGTAACCTTCAACGGTTCTTTCCTTTGGGTAGGGCTATGCTCCTGACAGAATGTACACTTTTCCACTATTTCCTTGAGATCCTTACCGATGTTGGGCCACCACACGCACGTTGCTGCACGTTCGCGACACTTGGTAATACCAAGGTGGCCTTCATGAAGTGTTTCCAGAATTTCTTTCTGTAAACAGCGAGGTATAACGATCCTCTGTCTGTAAAGTAGCAATCCGTTTGAGACGGACAGTTCATTTCGCACCGCAAAATAGCCTTCCATATCATGTAAAGAGTTTTCGCGATCCGGCCATCCAGTTTTAGTAAGGCTCAACGCTTTCGCAAGCTGTGGATCCTCTGCTGTAGCTTGTCGTATCCGAGTCAGTTTGCGGTCTGAAATCGGCCATGTTGATTCAACCGAGTCTACAAACATTTCTACCTCATCATCTGATGGAACCTCAGATATCTCGAGAGGGCTCCTCGACAAAGTATCCGGAACAACCAGGAGCTTCCCTGGTACATGTTCTGCTATCGGAGTAAATCTCCTCATACGCATGAGGAGTCGTTGACATCTCAGAGGTGTCCTGTCTAGGTCCTGATTATTGATAAGTGGCACTAGAGGTTTGTGATCAGTGAACAATTTGAAAGACTCTAGTCCTATCAAATAACGCTCGAATTTCTCGCAGGCCCACACAGACGCTAAACACTCTTTTTCAATCTGCGCATACCGTGACTCAGCAGGAGTTAGGGTGCGAGAGCAGAATGCTACTGGCTTGAGCTCATCTCCATCCTTTTGGAATAGTGCACCACCCAGGCCATAACTGCTGGCGTCAGCACTGACAAACGTTGGTTTGTCTGGACCATAAAATGTCAATGTCGGAGTACTGGTCAGCTTTCTCTTTATCTCCTCGAACGCTCCTTGCTGATTAGGAGTCCACTGCCATACAACATCAGACTTCAAGAGGTCTGTCATGGGGCGTAGTATTGTTGACAGGTCTGGAATAAACCGTCCTAGGTAATTTATCATACCAATGACTCTCCTTAGCTCAGTAAGGTCTTTTGGTGGTTCGAGTCCCCTAATAGCTTCAACGCGACTGGGGTTAACGCTGATCCCATCTCCACTGACCACGTGGCCAAAATATTCCAGTTTTGACCTCCCAAACCCACATTTTTCCTTGTTAAGCTTAAGGCCCGATTCTCTTATCCTGTCCAAAACTTTGGCTAGACGTTCATCGTGTTCCTCTTGTGAGCTTCCATAGATTAACGTATCGTCGATGATTGCCTCGACTCCCTCCAGACCAGTCAACATTTCTGACATCTTGCGCTGGAAGATCTCAGGTGCCGATGTAATGCCGAAGGGGACACGACGAAACGCGAACCGTCCAAAAGGAGTTATAAAGGTAGTGAGCCGACTACTTCCAATATCCAAAGGGACTTGATAAAATCCACTGCTGGCATCTAACTTAGAGAATATTTTAGCTCCAGCTAGCTTAGGAGCTATATCTTCTAGAGTTGGTAGCATGAAGTGTTCTCGCATCACAGCTTCATTAAGTTTTTTGAGATCCACACATATTCGGATCTTCCCAGACTTTTTCACCACTGGAACCATGGGGGCACACCAGTCTGTTGGTTCTGTCACCCTTTCTATGATACCATCTTTTTCCATACGACTAAGTTCAGTTTTCACCTTTTCCAGTAATGGGAATGGTATTCGCCTTGAGGCACTGACGCAATAGGGAACAGCATGGTCCTTGAGTTTAATACTCACTGGTTCACATGCCAGTGATCCTGTTGTCCCAAACAAGTCGTCCGTTACTGCCTCCACTCTCACCACTAGCCCCATTTGATGCGCGACATTCCGTTTGAGTAAATTGCTAGAACTTGATCCCTCCAACACGCAGACTGGAAACTTGAATTGTCTCCCCTTCAATTTAACTACACAGTCAAATTTCCCTTCTGAGGGAAGTACCTTTCCTCCTGGACCCTGGAGAATTGAGCCAGTGGGGGACAACTTTGGTCTAGGGTAAAGTTTATTATATGTCGCTTGAGATATTACGCTGGTGTCTGCTCCAGTGTCTATCTTAAATGTTGTTGGGGTGTTTCCTACCTTGAGGGTAACTTCCCATGCCTTGTCATTGTGAGAATGCTTATTGTATTGGTGACCTTGGGCCTGTTGATGGGTACTTGGGTTGTTTTTCTTTTTAGATGGTCTCCCCTTTTTCACCTCTTCAACATGCTTATGACCCCCTTGATCTCGAATCTGTGACTTTACCAATTCTGCTTGCCTAGCAGTTTGAATGGCAGTCTCCAAAGTCAAATCTGCTTTCATCTGTAGTTTTTCAGAAATATTCCGGTCAGAAAGTCCGATTACTACCCTATCCCTCACAAACTCATCCTGATCTGAGAAGTTACAATGTTCGGCAATTTCATACAATGCCCTAACAAATTCCTCGACAGATTCCCCAGGTGCCTGTGACCGCTGATGAAAACGTGCTCGTTCGTGGATTATGTTTCGTTTTGGAATGAAATAATTGTGAAATTTCTCGATCACTTTGTCATATTTATCCTCGTCACCCGCGACATCGAATACCAATGTCTTAAATACATGCTCGGCCTGACTGCCCATAGCGTAAATTAATGCACTTATCTGTACTGCATCCTCATCCTTGTGTAGTTTGGTTGCGGTCCTGTAGCGCGCGAACCTTGTGCTCCAATCTTGCCACCCGCTTGGACGGCTAAAATCGAACTTTTCTGGGGCCTGGAACTTTGCCATCTGGACTGATCGATGTTGTAGTTCCTATTATATCACCAGAAAGTCACCACACTTGTTCATTCTGACACCATGTTGTGATTTGAGCCCTTAATCACACGAACAAGTGTTAACTCTTTGAATCCATTTATTGAACTAACCACATGTTACACAACTTCCGGTACTTGACACGCGCACGCGTATAATACTTAACCTGAGCTAAGCGAACCGAACCAATATTATAACAGAAACAGATAAAACTGAATAACGTCACGACAGTGGTGGAAACAGATAAAACTGAATAACGTCACGACAGTGGTTGAAACACATAAAACTGAATGACTTCACGACAGTGATGGAAACTGAGGTAAAACTGAATGACGTTACGACAGTGGTGGAAACTGAGGTAAAACTGAATGACGTCACGACAGTGGTTGAAACTGAGGTAAAACTGAATGACGTCACGACAGTGGTGACAACTGAGATAAAATGTGATCGTTAAAACTGAGGTAAAACTGAATGACGTTACGACAGTGATGGAAACTGAGGTAAAACTGAATGACGTCACGACAGTGGTTGAAACTGAGGTAAAACTGAATGACGTCACGACAGTGGTGACAACTGAGATAAAATGTGATAGAGGCCAGCAGTGTCAGGGCAACTAAAGGAAGTTGATGACGTCACCTCGATGTTAATACGGTGAGACGAACTACGCACGCGCATTGTTCTCTTCCAAACAGTTCACCTTCCATGAGTGTAGGCGTAGAGACGATTTATTTATATAAGCGATGTAAAGGTTATTGCTGCCCTCGGAGGAGGCATTTAAAATGTCTCTCCTTCGTCTGTATGTATGTCTGCTAGCTATAGGCTTCTGTGGAAGCTGAGACAGTTAGCTGTCCGTAAATTATAAAGCAACACTGCGCACTAAAGCTATTATACACTTACACAGAAGGGCAAAGGTCACGATGGGCGTGTTTTATCATGCAAATGAAGTCGGATATGAAGGAGAACTATTTGTTAATCCTACACTATAATGGTGTACACCGTTTTCGCAGACGTAGGCGAGGTACTTGGATTGTCCTGGATCTAGTCATTCACATCCGTGAGTGAGGTATCCCGAGGCAGTCCTACAGGTAGGGCGTTAGTATTGATCCTGCTGACCCTATCGAATGACGTAAAAGACGACTTTTAGGATATCATCTTATCTCTTCTTCCTAACTAAGTGTATTCTTCATAACATCTCTCTTGATTCCGCCTCGCATTTCGCTTTCTGTTGAGCGCTCGCCTCTGTGAGATAGGCTCTGAGTTCTGTCCTGAGAGGTAGTTTCTGCTCCTGCTTAGTTCTGATTATAAAATGGACTGCGACGATTGGTTCGCCCGTTGTCAATATAATGTGACCGGGTGGAGTGTGTTGCTTGGCGTCTTCGAACGGAAGCATGCATCAGTGATATAGCATTATAAAAAGGACAACAGTTCCACTTTACAAGAAGACATAACACCAGCATACCACAGTCTCCCAAAACACACTCTTCACACACGCTACACACCGCATACATGGGAGACCGTCTTGAAATGACTAAATGAAATGATTAATCAAACAAACAAACAAAAAAAGTGTTCCGAACCCCTGGAACAAACAAGCGATTTGTTCTGTATCAGAGTATGAGTCGGCCATGTAGCACTGTCGTATTGGCGAATACAAGAGAGATGGGTGTCATTCGGAGACCGACAATGCACCATGCTTCATATACTATTATATTGTCACTCTTCGTGTGGTGAGGAGTGCGATAGACTCGAATCACTCAACGAAATGGGACTAATTCACGTACCACGTGATACACGACAACGTTTTTGTGAAACTAGTGTTTCTATTGGTGATGGAATGATGATTATATATCACGCGCTGACGTCATTTCAGCGGATAGATTACATACTGTTACGTTCCACTATTAGATATAACGTTATCAGGTATCACGTGGTACATTGTTGTTCGCCACCATCAAGATTTTACTCAAACGATTTAGTTGTGCTACCATTGGGCGATATGCTTTGTCATCACGACGAAACGTGATACGGACCACGTGACACATTTGTTGATATCTGGCCCTGTAGCGCCGTGTGGCACCTATAGAGCATGCGCCGCAGCACATTTACAGCCAATCACCAGTCGTCAGTCATTAAGGGGGTTTAGTGTCACTCGACATTACACACAGACATTAAAGTCGTAATGAAGGGATTTAGACAGATAACAATGATTCATTATTTGAGTAAACAAACCATTCACACAGTGATGATAAGGCCAGTTTAACGTGGTGTCATTATAGTGGACCGTAATTATATAATCAAATATTTCCATTCTACTTTCAGTTTCCCGTTTGACCTATGTTAAACCAGATGGGCAATATCACGCTATGAACTCCAATCTGGTCAAGCGTATGAATATTTAACGTTTCCGCCGCGTCACGGACAGTGTATACAATATATACTTACGCCCATACATAACGGTCAAACAATTTAAAAAGTGGTTTTAAAGTTGTGTGGTCTATGAAATCTAATAGTATTATCATGTTTACATAATAGCATTTATCAAAAAATATCATCGCATAATTTTCATTTGTTCGCTTGTTTCAAACCGTTTTGTGTTGAACTATATTCAGAAGCTGATGATATGGCTGTTCCGTTTATTAAACTTGGTGACGTCAACACTAGCGCAAGCGGGAAAATTCAAAGGATATACGTGTATAGTGTTGAATTTTAATAATCGTAATGGAAATATAAGTAATAAACTGTTACCAGATTGGACATACACAGTTGATATGAAGCCCATCCGTCCGAAAGATAAATATTCATGGCGCCCGTTCGGGCGCCATTCTATTTATCTTCCTTCCGGATGGGATTCATATCAACTGTATGTCCAATCTGGTAACAGTTTATTGCTTAAATGATCTATTCTGTAATTGTATATTACATAGTTATCTGTCCTTGCGGGTATGGATTGAATGTGAAGTCATATGTTTGCGAGCGTGACGTCATACTTTTCAGTGAAAACGACATGGATTTCGCTCACAAAATAATGACGTCACAATGGTACCTACCCGCAAAGTTTCCTCCTAAAGCTCCTTTTTAAATAATCTGTTCTTCAGTACAAACTCGATAATTAAGAACTTGATTGGTCATGAGCGATACCTCCACTTCAATCTCATTGGCTGACTGAAATGAAAAGTTATTATGCTCCTTTCGGGACACCTCGTAATTTACCGTTGGCGTAACCCACACACCAGAGAACCTGGTAAAATTCATGCATATGCATGATAAAGTAAAACAACGAATTTCCACGGCCCGACTGAGGACATTTTTGTGTCATTTTTGTTGAAATGGGCCTGCTATCGTCTTATTGACGGCGCTTTGTATAGTTCTGTAGGGTGATTTTCAAAGTAAAATAATCGATTTCTCCAATTGTATAGTAACCGTTTTTAAGAAGAAATGCTAGAAATGTGATTTACATGTACATGTATAGCCGTTAAAGCTAAGACGGATAG
Source organism: Argopecten irradians (assembly GCF_041381155.1). NCBI lineage: Eukaryota > Metazoa > Mollusca > Bivalvia > Pectinida > Pectinidae > Argopecten > Argopecten irradians. The sequence goes on along the minus strand of NC_091146.1, from coordinate 37,018,162 downwards.
AAGTTTTGTTTCGGGGAGTTGTCCACACTTTACGTATATAGTACATGTACCATGTAAAACATGAATGTTAACTATGTGTGATCTAGACACCTGAAAACGGAATATGGACACTCTGATGCGTCCATATTGATATAAACTGTACGTAATTCTCAGAGCCCCTGTGGTTAAAGCCAAATGGAGTATACTTTTGGTTACGGTGAGCTTCGCCCCATTACGTACCTCTTACACACCATACATTGTATGTATATAACATGTGTAAGGTCAGTGGACAATCTAGCTAGTCCCAATACACGTATATACATGTATACACAGTAATTAATTCTAGGAATCTAGCGGATATCAGGAAATTTTAGTCGCGATATCATAGAAGTTTGTCAGTATTTAGTCCTGTGTGATAGATGCCTGAGGGTACCCCTCTACATGTCTGGGAGATACAGAGAGCTGACGATAAAATTGGCGTGGCGCTGTAATCGCTGGGCGGTTTAGTAACGCCATTAGATGTGTTTGTGTTTGAAGCCTTATCGCCACCAGCTTAAAAGCCAGATATAATTTTCTCCGTAATTATATTGTACAGAGAATCAATCACATCACTAACGAGACCGCCATGCATATTCCAGGACAAAGCTACGAAACACCTGGCTAGTATCATCGCTAGATGGCGCGACAATCGTCCATCAACCACCATAGCTACCACTGGCGCCCCATCGTAACACACTGTGATAAAAACAAACAAGTCTTTCTACCAGATTTTTAGTTCGATAGAAATATGTTGGGGGAACGTTTCGCTAGTAGTTATATATATCACAGGGATTTGAGAATTAGTTTCAGTTTATATCAATTCGGACCCACCAGAGTGTCCATAGACCATTTTAGAATATAGGGGACTATATAATTAATCTGATTCAGTAAAAATCATATTTTACGTACTAAAAATGTTCTTTAAACACTGGTGTTCAGTATTGTTGTAAACTAATTCTTAGATCCCTGTATACTGAAGTTACTTGACATCTCACATTAGTCTAGGTGACCTAGACGCTTTCAGTTGATGACCCCGAGTACCTCAAGGAGTGCGTGTTAATGACCTAGAATGGCAGCTCCATTTTGTCATGTACCAGAGTGGGGTTGTGATCCTTTATATTCTCTTTACATGTGTAGTGAAATACCTGACTGGGGTTCGAATCGTGCCCTCTCTTACATTGTCACATCCATCGACCCAGCTTCAGTACAGAATGTTTATTTGTAGTTTAAATGAGACAATCGCACTAATTTAGTCAATATGTGCTGCATTCTATTGATTATTGATATATAACATATTTAACTTCAGAACCATACGGCGTTACTGATGAGTTGTCTATAATGTGCCATGTATCAGCTTATTAGGATATTTCTTTTTACTGTAAAGAAATATATCGCTGTTAGATAAAAAGAGTATCTAGCCATAATTGACCTCCATTTTGACTCCACATTTTAAATGATTCTTTATTGACACATTTTACTTATTAAACAGGTTATAATACGTGTATAACACTAAGTTAGTATTCACAGCATCGTTCTTAATGTGAAAAATTCAAAGTATATACCGGTAAAATATAAATTAGAAGTATATAACTGTAGACAGTATCTGTACCTGTAGACTATATACAGTATGGTGTCTGTACCTGTAGACTATATACAGTATGGTGTCTGTACCTGTAGACTATATACAGTATGGTGTCTATACCTGTAGACTATATACAGTATGGTGTCTATACCTGTAGACTATATACAGTATGGTGTCTATACCTGTAGACTATATACAGTATGGTGTCTATACCTGTAGACTATATACAGTATGGTGTCTATACCTGTAGACTATATACAGTATGGTGTCTGTACCTGTAGACTATATACAGTATGGTGTCTGTACCTGTAGACTAATACAGTAGGTGTCTATATGTAGACTATATACAGTATGGTGTCTGACCTGTAGACTATATACAGTATGGTGTCTATACCTGTAGACTATATACAGTATGGTGTCTATACCTGTAACTATATACAGTATGGTGTCTGTACCTGTAGACTATATACAGTATGGTGTCTGTACCTGTAGACTATATACAGTATGGTGTCTGTACCTGTAGACTATATACAGTATGGTGTCTATACCTGTAGACTATATATACAGTATGGTGTCTATACCTGTAGACTATATACAGTATGGTGTCTTACCTGTAGACTATATACAGTATGGTGTCTATACCTGTAGACTATATACAGTATGGTGTCTATACCTGTAGACTATATACAGTATGGTGTCTGTACCTGTAGACTATATACAGTATGGTGTCTATACCTGTAGACTATATACAGTATGGTGTCTATACCTGTAGACTATATACAGTATGGTGTCTATACCTGTAGACTATATACAGTATGGTGTCTATACCTGTAGACTATATACAGTATGGTGTCTATACCTGTAGACTATATACAGTATGGTGTCTGTACCTGTAGACTATATACAGTATGGTGTCTATACCTGTAGACTATATACAGTATGGTGTCTGTACCTGTAGACTATATACAGTATGGTGTCTATACCTGTAGACTATATACAGTATGGTGTCTGTACCTGTAGACTATATACAGTATGGTGTCTATACCTGTAGACTATATACAGTATGGTGTCTGTACCTGTAGACTATATACAGTATGGTGTCTGTACCTGTAGACTATATACAGTATGGTGTCTATACCTGTAGACTATATACAGTATGGTGTCTATACCTGTAGACTATATACAGTATGGTGTCTGTACCTGTAGACTATATACAGTATGGTGTCTATACCTGTAGACTATATACAGTATGGTGTCTGTACCTGTAGACTATATACAGTATGGTGTCTATACCTGTAGACTATATACAGTATGGTGTCTATACCTGTAGACTATATACAGTATGGTGTCTGTACCTGTAGACTATATACAGTATGGTGTCTGTACCTGTAGACTATATACAGTATGGTGTCTATACCTGTAGACTATATACAGTATGGTGTCTATACCTGTAGACTATATACAGTATGGTGTCTATACCTGTAGACTATATACAGTATGGTGTCTATACCTGTAGACTATATACAGTATGGTGTCTATACCTGTAGACTATATACAGTATGGTGTCTATACCTGTAGACTATATACAGTATGGTGTCTGTACCTGTAGACTATATACAGTATGGTGTCTGTACCTGTAGACTATATACAGTATGGTGTCTGTACCTGTAGACTATATACAGTATGGTGTCTATACCTGTAGACTATATACAGTATGGTGTCTGTACCTGTAGACTATATACAGTATGGTGTCTATACCTGTAGACTAATACAGTATGGTGTCTATACCTGTAGACTATATACAGTATGGTGTCTATACCTGTAGACTATATACAGTATGGTGTCTATACCTGTAGACTATATACAGTATGGTGTCTATACCTGTAGACTATATACAGTATGGTGTCTATACCTGTAGACTATATACAGTATGGTGTCTATACCTGTAGACTATATACAGTACAGTGTCTATACCTGTAGACTATATACAGTACAGTGTCTATACCTGTAGACTATATACAGTATGGTGTCTATACCTGTAGACTATATACAGTATGGTGTCTGTACCTGTAGACTATATACAGTATGGTGTCTATACCTGTAGACTATATACAGTATGGTGTCTGTACCTGTAGACTATATACAGTATGGTGTCTATACCTGTAGACTATATACAGTATGGTGTCTGTACCTGTAGACTATATACAGTATGGTGTCTATACCTGTAGACTATATACAGTATGGTGTCTATACCTGTAGACTATATACAGTATGGTGTCTATACCTGTAGACTATATACAGTATGGTGTCTATACCTGTAGACTATATACAGTATGGTGTCTATACCTGTAGACTATATACAGTATGGTGTCTATACCTGTAGACTATATACAGTATGGTGTCTGTACCTGTAGACTATATACAGTAGTGTCTTACTGTAGACTATATACAGTATGGTGTCTATACCTGTAGACTATATACAGTATGGTGTCTGTACCTGTAGACTATATACAGTATGGTGTCTGTACCTGTAGACTATATACTAGTATGGTGTCTATACCTGTAGACTATATACAGTATGGTGTCTATACCTGTAGACTATATACAGTATGGTGTCTATACCTGTAGACTATATACAGTATGGTGTCTATACCTGTAGACTATATACAGTATGGTGTCTATACCTGTAGACTATATACAGTATGGTGTCTATACCTGTAGACTATATACAGTATGGTGTCTATACCTGTAGACTATATACAGTATGGTGTCTATACCTGTAGACTATATACAGTATGGTGTCTGTACCTGTAGACTATATACAGTATGGTGTCTATACCTGTAGACTATATACAGTATGGTGTCTATACCTGTAGACTATATACAGTATGGTGTCTTATACCTGTAGACTATATACAGTACAGTATGGTGTACTATACAGTTGGTGTCACCTGTAGACTATATACAGTATGGTGTCTATACCTGTAGACTATATACAGTATGGTGTCTGTACCTGTAGACTATATACAGTATGGTGTCTATACCTGTAGACTATATACAGTATGGTGTCTATACCTGTAGACTATATACAGTATGGTGTCTATACCTGTAGACTATATACAGTATGGTGTCTATACCTGTAGACTATATACAGTATGGTGTCTGTACCTGTAGACTATATACAGTATGGTGTCTATACCTGTAGACTATATACAGTATGGTGTCTGTACCTGTAGACTATATACAGTATGGTGTCTGTACCTGTAGACTATATACAGTATGGTGTCTATACCTGTAGACTATATACAGTATGGTGTCTATACCTGTAGACTATATACAGTATGGTGTCTATACCTGTAGACTATATACAGTATGGTGTCTATACCTGTAGACTATATACAGTATGGTGTCTATACCTGTAGACTATATACAGTATGGTGTCTATACCTGTAGACTATATACAGTACATGGTGTCTATACCTGTAGACTATATACAGTATGTGGTGTCTATACCTGTAGACTATATATACAGTATGGTGTCTATACCTGTAGACTATATACAGTATGGTGTCTATACCTGTAGACTATATACAGTATGGTGTCTATACCTGTAGACTATATACAGTATGGTGTCTGTACCTGTAGACTATATACAGTATGGTGTCTGTACCTGTAGACTATATACAGTATGGTGTCTATACCTGTAGACTATATACAGTACGGTGTCTATACCTGTAGACTATATACAGTATGGTGTCTGTACCTGTAGACTATATACAGTATGGTGTCTGTACCTGTAGACTATATACAGTATGGTGTCTGTACCTGTAGACTATATACAGTATGGTGTCTGTACCTGTAGACTATATACAGTATGGTGTCTATACCTGTAGACTATATACAGTATGGTGTCTATACCTGTAGACTATATACAGTATGGTGTCTATACCTGTAGACTATATACAGTAGGTGTCTATACCTGTAGACTATATACAGTATGGTGTCTATACCTGTAGACTATATACAGTATGGTGTCTATACCTGTAGACTATATACAGTATGGTGTCTGTACCTGTAGACTATATACAGTATGGTGTCTATACCTGTAGACTATATACAGTATGGTGTCTATACCTGTAGACTATATACAGTATGGTGTCTATACCTGTAGACTATATACAGTAACTAGTATGGTGTCTATACCTGTAGACTATATACAGTATGGTGTCTATACCTGTAGACTATATACAGTATGGTGTCTATACCTGTAGACTATATACAGTATGGTGTCTGTACCTGTAGACTATATACAGTATGGTGTCTATACCTGTAGACTATATACAGTATGGTGTCTATACCTGTAGACTATATACAGTATGGTGTCTGTATACCTGTAGACTATATACAGTATGGTGTCTATACCTGTAGACTATATACAGTATGGTGTCTGTACCTGTAGACTATATACAGTATGGTGTCTATACCTGTAGACTATATACAGTATGGTGTCTGTACCTGTAGACTATATACAGTATGGTGTCTATACCTGTAGACTATATACAGTATGGTGTCTGTACCTGTAGACTATATACAGTATGGTGTCTATACCTGTAGACTATATACAGTATGGTGTCTATACCTGTAGACTATATACAGTATGGTGTCTATACCTGTAGACTATATACAGTATGGTGTCTGTACCTGTAGACTATATACAGTATGGTGTCTATACCTGTAGACTATATACATATGGTGTTCTATACAGACTACAGTATGGTGTCTATACCTGTAGACTATATACAGTATGGTGTCTGTACCTGTAGACTATATACAGTATGGTGTCTGTACCTGTAGACTATATACAGTATGGTGTCTGTACCTGTAGACTATATACAGTATGGTGTCTATACCTGTAGACTATATACAGTATGGTGTCTATACCTGTAGACTATATACAGTATGGTGTCTGATACCTGTAGACTATATACAGTATGGTGTCTTACCTGTAGACTATATACAGTATGGTGTCTATACCTGTAGACTATATACAGTATGGTGTCTATACCTGTAGACTATATACAGTATGGTGTCTGTACCTGTAGACTATATACAGTATGGTGTCTATACCTGTAGACTATATACAGTATGGTGTCTGTACCTGTAGACTATATACAGTATGGTGTCTGTACCTGTAGACTATATACAGTACGGTGTCTGTACCTGTAGACTATATACAGTATGGTGTCTGTACGTAGACTATAAGTATGGTGTCTATACCTGTAGACTATATACAGTATGGTGTCTATACCTGTAGACTATATACAGTATGGTGTCTATACCTGTAGACTATATACAGTATGGTGTCTGTACCTGTAGACTATATACGTACGGTGTATGGTGTCTGTACCTGTAGACTATATACAGTATGGTGTCTATACCTGTAGACTATATACAGTATGGTGTCTATACCTGTAGACTATATACAGTATGGTGTCTGTACCTGTAGACTATATACAGTATGGTGTCTATACCTGTAGACTATATACAGTATGGTGTCTATACCTGTAGACTATATACAGTATGGTGTCTATACCTGTAGACTATATACAGTATGGTGTCTATACCTGTAGACTATATACAGTATGGTGTCTGTACCTGTAGACTATATACAGTATGGTGTCTGTATACCTGTAGACTATATACAGTATGGTGTCTATACCTGTAGACTATATACAGTATGGTGTCTGTACCTGTAGACTATATACAGTATGGTGTCTATACCTGTAGACTATATACAGTATGGTGTCTATACCTGTAGACTATATACAGTATGGTGTCTGTACCTGTAGACTATATACAGTATGGTGTCTGTACCTGTAGACTATATACAGTATGGTGTCTATACCTGTAGACTATATACAGTATGGTGTCTATACCTGTAGACTATATACAGTATGGTGTCTATACCTGTAGACTATATACAGTATGGTGTCTGTACCTGTAGACTATATACAGTATGGTGTCTGTACCTGTAGACTATATACAGTATGGTGTCTATACCTGTAGACTATATACAGTATGGTGTCTGTACCTGTAGACTATATACAGTATGGTGTCTGTACCTGTAGACTATATACAGTATGGTGTCTATACCTGTAGACTATATACAGTATGGTGTCTATACCTGTAGACTATATACAGTATGGTGTCTATACCTGTAGACTATATACAGTATGGTGTCTATACCTGTAGACTATATACAGTATGGTGTCTATACCTGTAGACTATATACAGTATGGTGTCTGTACCTGTAGACTATATACAGTATGGTGTCTGTACCTGTAGACTACATACAGTATGGTGTCTATACCTGTAGACTATATACAGTATGGTGTCTGTACCTGTAGACTATATACAGTATGGTGTCTATACCTGTAGACTATATACAGTATGGTGTCTATACCTGTAGACTATATACAGTATGGTGTCTATACCTGTAGACTATATACAGTATGGTGTCTGTACCTGTAGACTATATACAGTATGGTGTCTATACCTGTAGACTATATACAGTATGGTGTCTATACCTGTAGACTATATACAGTACAGTGTCTGTACCTGTAGACTATATACAGTATGGTGTCTATACCTGTAGACTATATACAGTATGGTGTCTGTACCTGTAGACTATATACAGTATGGTGTCTATACCTGTAGACTATATACAGTATGGTGTCTATACCTGTAGACTATATACAGTATGGTGTCTGTACCTGTAGACTATATACAGTATGGTGTCTGTACCTGTAGACTATATACAGTATGGTGTCTGTACCTGTAGACTATATACAGTATGGTGTCTTACCTGTAGACTATATACAGTATGGTGTCTATACCTGTAGACTATATACAGTATGGTGTCTATACCTGTAGACTATATACAGTATGGTGTCTGTACCTGTAGACTATATACAGTATGGTGTCTATACCTGTAGACTATATACAGTATGGTGTCTATACCTGTAGACTATATACAGTATGGTGTCTATACTGTAGACTATATACAGTATGGTGTCTATACCTGTAGACTATATACAGTATGGTGTCTATACCTGTAGACTATATACAGTATGTTGTCTGTACCTGTAGACTATATACAGTACGGTGTCTGTACCTGTAGACTATATACAGTATGGTGTCTATACCTGTAGACTATATACAGTATGGTGTCTATACCTGTAGACTATATACAGTATGGTGTCTTACTACCTGTAGACTATATACAGTATGGTGTCTATACCTGTAGACTATATACAGTATGGTGTCTATACCTGTAGACTATATACAGTATGGTGTCTATACCTGTAGACTATATACAGTATGGTGTCTATACCCTGTAGACTATATACAGTATGGTGTCTATACCTGTAGACTATATACAGTATGGTGTCTATACCTGTAGACTATATACAGTATGGTGTCTGTACCTGTAGACTATATACAGTATGGTGTCTATACCTGTAGACTATATACAGTATGGTGTCTATACCTGTAGACTATATACAGTATGGTGTCTATATACCTGTAGACTATATACAGTATGGTGTCTATACCTGTAGACTATATACAGTATGGTGTCTATACCTGTAGACTATATACAGTATGGTGTCTATACCTGTAGACTATATACAGACTATACCTGTAGACTATATACAGTATGGTGTCTATACCTGTAGACTATATACAGTATGGTGTCTATACCTGTAGACTATATACAGTATGGTGTCTATACCTGTAGACTATATACAGTATGGTGTCTGTACCTGTAGACTATATACAGTATGGTGTCTGTACCTGTAGACTATATACAGTATGGTGTCTGTACCTGTAGACTATATACAGTATGGTGTCTGTACCTGTAGACTATATACAGTATGGTGTCTATACCTGTAGACTATATACAGTATGGTGTCTATACCTGTAACTATATACAGTATGGTGTCTATACCTGTAGACTATATACAGTATGGTGTCTGTACCTGTAGAAACTATATACAGTATATGGTTTGTCCTTTATGGTTGTCAGACTACCATCATTAAGTGGTGGTGTCTATTTGGACTGTAAGCTATATTTACAGATATGGTGTCTGAATACCTGTAGACTATATACAGTATGGTGTACTCACCTGACTTAGGGTTAGGTAACAGACAACACGGTGTTAGGGATGTGGTAACTACATGTTAGGGTGGTGATGGATACTAACATCGAAGGTGTTAGGGGTGAGTGTAACTACGGTGTTAGGGTGTGGTACTGGGTGTTAGGGGTGTACTACATCACGGTGTTAGGGGTGTGGTACTGGTGTGGTAGGTACTACATCACGGTGTTTAGGGTGGTAGGGTGTGGTACTACATCACGTGGTACTACTGTGTATACATCACGGTGTTAGGGGTGTGGTACTACATCACGGTGTTAGGGGTGTGGTACTACATCACGGTGTTAGGGGTGTGGTACTACATCACGGTGTTAGGGGTGTGGTACTACATCACGGTGTTAGGGATGTGGTACTACATCACTGTGTTAGGGGTGTGGTACTACATCACGGTGTTAGGGGTGTGGTACTACATCACGGTGTTAGGGGTGTGGTACTACATCACGGTGTTAGGGGTGTGGTACTACATCACGGTGTTAGGGGTGTGGTACTACGTCACGGTGTTAGGGGTGTGGTACTACATCACGGTGTTAGGGGTGTGGTACTACATCACGGTGTTAGGGGTGTGGTACTACATCACGGTGTTAGGGGTGTGGTACTACATCACGGTGTTAGGGGTGTGGTACTACATCAGTTTGGTACTACATCACGGTGTTAGGGGTGTGGTACTACATCACGGTGTTAGGGGTGTGGTACTACATCACGGTGTTAGGGGTGTGGTACTACTTCACGGTGTTAGGGGTGTGGTACTACATCACGGTGTTAGGGGTGTGGTACTACATCACGGTGTTAGGGGTGTGGTACTACATCACGGTGTTAGGGTGTGGTACTACATCACGGTGTTAGGGGTGTGGTACTACTTCACGGTGTTAGGGGTGTGGTACTACATCACGGTGTTAGGGGTGTGGTACTACATCACGGTGTTAGGGGTGTGGTACTACATCACGGTGTTAGGGATGTGGTACTACATCACGGTGTTAGGGGTGTGGTACTACATCACGGTGTTAGGGGTGTGGTACTACATCACGGTGTTAGGGGTGTGGTACTACATCACGGTGTTAGGGGTGTGGTACTACTTCACATTCACGGTGTTAGGGGTGTGGGTACTACATCACGGTGTTAGGGGTGTGGTACTACATCACGGTGTTAGGGGTGTGGTACTACATCACGGTGTTAGGGGTGTGGTACTACTATCACGGTGTTAGGGGTGTGGTACTACATCACGGTGTTAGGGGTGTGGTACTACATCACGGTGTTAGGGGTGTGGTACTACGTCACGGTGTTAGGGGTGTGGTACTACATCACGGTGTTAGGGGTGTGGTACTACTTCATCACGGTGTTAGGGGTGTGGTACTACATCACGGTGTTAGGGGTGTGGTACTACGTCACGGTGTTAGGGGTGTGGTACTACATCACTGTGTTAGGGGTGTGGTACTACATCACGGTGTTAGGGGTGTGGTACTACGTCACGGTGTTAGGGGTGTGGTACTACATCACGGTGTTAGGGGTGTGGTACTACATCACGGTGTTAGGGGTGTGGTACTACATCACGGTGTTAGGGGTGTGGTACTACGTCACGGTGTTAGGGGTGTGGTACTGGTGTTAGGGTGTGGTCACGGTGTTAGGGGTGTGGTACTACAACGTCACGGTGTTAGGGGTGTGGTACTACATCACGGTGTTAGGGGTGTGGTACTACATCACGGTGTTAGGGGTGTGGGTACTACATCACGGTGTTAGGGGTGTGGGTACTACATCACGGTGTTAGGGGTGTGGTACTACTCAGGGTTAGTGGTACTACGTCACGGTGTTAGGGGTGTGGTACTACGTCACGGTGTTAGGGGTGTGGTACTACATCACGGTGTTAGGGGTGTGGTACTACATCACGGTGTTAGGGGTGTGGTACTACATCACGGTGTTAGGGGTGTGGTACTACATCACGGTGTTAGGGGTGTGGTGTTAGGGGTGTGGTACTACATCACGGTGTTAGGGGTGTGGTACTACATCACGGTGTTAGGGGTGTGGTACTACGTCACGGTGTTAGGGGTGTGGTACTACATCACGGTGTTAGGGGTGTGGTACTACATCACGGTGTTAGGGGTGTGGTACTACTCACGGTGTTAGGGGTGTGGTACTACATCACGGTGTTAGGGGTGTGGTACTACATCACGGTGTTAGGGGTGTGGTACTACATCACGGTGTTACGGTGTGTACACTCACGTGTTAGGGGTGTGGTACTACGTCACGGTGTTAGGGTGTGGTACTACATCACGGTGTTAGGGGTGTGGTACTACGTCACGGTGTTAGGGGTGTGGTACTACGTCACGGTGTTAGGGGTGTGGTACTACGTCACGGTTTAAGGGGTGTGGGTACTACGTCACGGTGTTAGGGGGTGTGGTACTACATCACGGTGTTAGGGGTGTGGGTACTACGTCACGGTGTTAGGGTTGTGGTACTACATCACGGTGTTAGGGGTGTGGTACTACTCACGGTAGGTGTGGTACTACTCCGGTGTGGGGTTGGTACTACATCACGGTGTTAGGGGTGTGGTACTACATCACGGTGTTAGGGGTGTGGTACTACGTCACGGTGTTAGGGGTGTGGTACTACATCACGGTGTTAGGGGTGTGGTACTACATCACGTGTTAGGGGTGTGGTACTACGTCACGGTGTTAGGGGTGTGGTACTACATCACGGTGTTAGGGGTGTGGTACTACGTCACGGTGTTAGGGGTGTGGTACTACATCACGGTGTTAGGGGTGTGGTACTACGTCACGGTGTTAGGGGTGTGGTACTACGTCATGGTGTAAGGGGTGTGGTACTACGTCACGGTGTTAGGGGTGTGGTACTACATCACGGTGTTAGGGGTGTGGTACTACGTCACGGTGTTAGGGGTGTGGTACTACATCACGGTGTTAGGGGTGTGGTACTACGTCACGGTGTTAGGGGTGTGGTACTACATCACGGTGTTAGGGGTGTGGTACTACGTCACGGTGTTAGGGGTGTGGTACTACGTCACGGTGTTAGGGGTGTGGTACTACATCACGGTGTTAGGGGTGTGGTACTACGTCACGGTGTTAGGGGTGTGGTACTACGTCACGGTGTTAGGGGTGTGGTACTACGTCACGGTGTTAGGGGTGTGGTACGTACTACTCACGGTTAGGTGTGGTATACGGGTGTGTTAGGGGTGTGGTACTACGTCACGGTGTTAGGGGTGTGGTACTACGTCACGGTGTTTGGTATGAGAAAAACTGTTGTCGTTATCGTGACCCGTCTGTAAAAAGTTTCAGAAACCTGGTTTACTACAATATACGTCTTCAATTGGAATACCCTTTCGGATGTTATACCTTTAAACATTACCATGCCAAATAATCCATTTTCAAAGTCCTTCTTCAATTCATTCCGGTTACCGATCTGATCGTCAGGGTACCACCTTTTTTATCTTTTTTTTTATAATTATCTTTTTATTCATGATTTTCATTCAGTACAATATACAAATACACTCAATGGACTCTCAAACACAAAAAAACATACATTCATATATTAAACACATGCATATACATTACATACATACAAATACGAAGCTTAAATTTCTAGTACACAAGGAGAAAAAATGATATAAATTATTTGGAGTTTGGAGGTGAGGGGAAAAACAATTATATTGCGCTGAATATTAAGGAAAGGAATCAAAGACAGGATTAGAAGAAAAAGAAAAAAGTGATAGAGTTATAAAGAAAGAAAAAGGAATATGAAAAAAAAGTTGAAAGAGTCTAGGTAGGATGGAGACGGAGGAACAATTATTACTGTATAAAAACTCTTTAAAAAGAAAAAAAATGCAATTTCGGCTTTGTGCAAGGAATGGGGAAGGGGGGGATAAAATAAATAAATTATAAATGTGGATTTAATAAGTTTAATAAAGTAAATGTGTGACAAAGTGCAATTATAACTTGATTAGTTTTTCCCATTTTCTCCATTCATTTTTCAAATTTGAGTTTTACTTTTTCATCATTATTATTTGAAATATTTTTGAACTGTATAATGGTCTTTAATTGTGTTGATAAGAGCGTTGATGCTTAATGAGCTGCGTAAACATCTCATTCTGTAAATGTATTGCTTTATAATTATGATGATTTCATTGTCCACTCTATTACTATGGAGATAATTTTCATGCAAGAATCCAAAAAGAAATGATTTTTTTTTAACAGAAAAGATAATTAAGAGAGCTTGTAATAATGTGTCAAACTTTCAAGTAATTCCTGCACTTCCTCACACTCCCATAATATGTACGTAATCGTTTCAGGCTCAGTATTGCAGAGTACATAAAGAGGGGAGATAACTACTCTGATTTTAAACAAAAATGAATTTGTTGCCAAAATATAATGGATTAATCATATTGGAACCACTGTAGTTTGGTATTAGTTGTAACATTAAATGGATTTTTATTTATTTTACACCAAGATTCATAATCTATATTGTTAAAGTGAATAGTCGGGCAAAGAAAACCTGTCCAAATGCGTTCATTGGCCTTCCAAAAGTTCTCACATATTAATACGACGGTCAAGTTCTGCTTAGTTTCCCAGTTCTGACCATTAAAGTAAAGAAAAGTTGAAAGCATTGAAAGCGAGGCTGCGTGGAAATGTAACCACGGACATAGTGAGCCGGGAGGACGTTTTAGAATATCCGTACTTTAAATTAATTTCTTCGTACGCAGACAGATTTGGACGAGAGATTTTATTTTTCCATTTCATAAGAAATTATACTGGATACATTCACACCATTTTTACCGACTTTAGCCATCCTTGCCCGACTGTTCACTTAAAAAATTGCATTCTATCCATTTTCTAGGACCAGACGGTATTATATCGGACTTGTTTAAAAAGTTATAAAACAGTTTTGATCCTTTTCTATCTTTGAGAAAGAGTTACAGATTGATAGGCATATATGGATAACGAATATGTTATTTGAGAATTTGTGAAACAAATATTAAACAATTTGAATTCGAAATGGACAAGGGCTGTTAACAGTTAGCACCAGTGAATGGTACTCTCTTTAGTTGTATTCAAGGTACCATTCGTTCTTGAGACACCGTATGACTACAGGGTTGCCATCTAGAGCACCAAATGGCCACGAGGATTTAATTCAACTGTGAAGATACCAATATAGCAAATGTCGAGTTCAGTATGACTATGACAAGAATCCCTAAATTTAGTGTACAAACTGGAAATCATTCATCGTTATGTGGTAGTCATTTCTTGTAGCCAAGTAATGCAGTTTCGGGTCGGAAAGTTGTCCGTACTTCAAAGCCCTTGGATTATAAAGCCATGTTAGAGTTCAAGTGCATGGGCCTATTATAAAAATGCATATCTAACTGGAATCTCAGCACAAATACAACGGAAGAATCTTCCAAAAAGCCATTCTGAGTCTCTCTTCCTGCCTCCAGTCACTCTTTCGACTGTTATCAAGAGTCTGGAACATTTTTGGCCTAAAGGCTCGTGGCATATCAAATTATTGAACTCGTTTGATAAAGTACATATTACATAGTCACTAATGTAAGATCCTCTGTAGATAACACCAGTATGAATGTGATAATGTGTAAAATATTGCGTCCTAATTTTATCCCCTTTCTTACCGTCTCATAAGCCGGATACGGCTGGACATCATAAATCGTTTAAAACTTATATGCTATGGATTTTTGAAAAATTTCATTGTGATTTTACGATGTGTGAATATTGCATTGTAATTACATTAAGCAGTGGTCATATTTCTCATCTTACAATTGTACGTTTTCACTTTGTACCCATCCTCGACACTCCAGGGGTTCCAATCACTTACGATCTCTACACTCCTTGACTATTTCATAGTGAAATTGAAGGCAGCTCAGCGGAAAACATTTGACCAATCACAGACCAGCAAAGATTTCCTTCAAGGACTACAGAGAGAACGACGCCCAACTTCAAAGCCAAACAGTCAACCACAATGCACCGTTATACGGTTTTTTTGATGTACATCAAACGACTAAACTACCTGTTCTGTTCTGTTGCCTCCAGTTTTACTATGAGATAGTCCAGGGGTGTAGAGATCGTAAGTGATCGGAACCCATGGAGTATCGAGGATGTTTGTACCCAGTCGAAAAAATTGTCATATATTCCAAATACAGTGACACCGCTTATTATTTAGCAAAACTTGTAACGGTAAATAGTTTGGATCCCTTTGATCTCCAACATAGCTCGGCGACGATCAGTTTGCAAAACGTTTCTGATTGGCCGACCAATCAGGGTACAGTATCGGCGTGAGTGTAATAATAAGTGGTCGCTGTATTTGTGGTTCATTTGCTAATATTATGGGATACAAAGTGTATAGTCAAAGGGAGATAATCTGTAGTCGAAATAGAACATCTATCTAAACTGTGTATGTACTTAACCGCCTTCCGCATTTTACCTAATTTCAGTTTATTAAGTAATATTCTTGGTGTTTTTTGGGGTTTATGAAGTCATAGACACCAAATGGAAGGACATTTTTCATAGACGCTTCAGATTTTCCGTCCGTTTTGTTGTCAATGACTTCATCAACCCACAGGATCATTCTTATAATTTAATTTATATCATTTAATCTGGTACTCATATGCCATATATTTCCGTAATTTTAGTTACTTTTATAATTATAAAACAAATTGAGTTGTGGCGTAATGATACAAATTATTATGTTTTTTACCAAATAATGCAAATGAAGCTAATATTTTTTTCCGGGGGTTTATAATATCAGTCATATTTGAAACCATGTATAAATATATAAAGTAATACAGAATACAAACAGGTTTTCGTAATCTTGATTCAAATTTTCGTTGAAATTGATAAAATTGTGTATTTTAAAACAATTTTTTTACACCACCACTCAACACAATTCATCCTAAATATAGATGTGCCATCGATTGCCAGATTCGAAATCTAAGACCAAAAGTGATATCCCTGGCCAGTCTAGGTTGTCACTGGAAACAAAGCTCCCACAACAATACCTTATTATCCCATTCCACACCCTAATTACTTTTTAGACATTTAAGTTGACATCCCTGTAAACGGTATCGCCACTCTGAGTTCTGATCAATTTCTAAAAGATTTGATTGACCAGAGTGACATAGTTTGCGATGTTGAGAGCAGACGATCAAACAGAAAGAATGTCTTGTCACGCTACATGTAGTTTCAAACGGTTAAACCTGAACTATTTTGTATTTCTATTTACAAATTTTAGAAACGTTCATTTTGTGGAATGTTCAAATTATGCGTAGTTCAAATTGTAGATCATATCTTGTTTTGTCACCTGTAATATTTTATGAATGTCCGAATACATTTTAGGTATCATATTTGCGATAAGTTTTATCATTTGTTTGTCAATTTTTGTCTTTAAAGTCACATCTTCCGATTGTCCTCCAAGGATAAATTTTGTTTGTTCAATGTGATTGATTTTAGTATATTTAACATAGTCAGCAACCTCTAGAACATTTACAATCGTTTCTAATATTAAATCTCTCTCCTCATACAACACGTGGCATTCTATTATAGAGTATAAAGGTATGTATCTTATCCAATAATTCAGTTTGGCCAATGACCGTGCCGCTTTTAATTTTTTCTGCGAAAACGTTCTGTGTGTATGACGTCATAATACTATATTTACAGAAAACAAACATTTGCATCGATCAGCTGATTTCAAACATCACGCCAGTTTCATATCAATACAAAAATAGTTCCCCGCAATATTTCAACGTTTAATCTTGAATGTGTTGTTTCTTGATATAGAATCAACTAAGGTTTACTGTAATAAGTCAATCAAATCTAATTTGAACTATATTTCTAGTTTATCGTTTGTCATTTGCAAAAAAAGGTCGACCGGAAAGCGGAAGCTTGAGAACGACTTTGTCATCCAGCTGTTCCATTGATCTCGTTTCTTGTCATATATGGGTGTCATAATTTTAAATATTTAAGGATTAAATTGAAAAGATTTTTTATGTTATGGAGATATAACACAAAAATCTGAGTGTACTCTAAATAAACCGCGAAGCGGTTTATGAGGAGAGTACACTCAGATTTTTGTGTTATATCTCCATAACATAAAAAATCTATTCAAATTAATCCTTCTAATTCAATTTACTAAAGATAATCTCTTCAACATTTAAAATTCATTTTGGGACTCTTTTGTCTATGAAATTATTACGCCGTCATCTCAGCCAATCAGAAGCGACGTTACAAACGGCGACGCCATTTTTTCCTTTATGGGCTGATAAAGTAAATTTTTAAGCCAATGGAAATGCTCGTAACAAGCAAAATTGAATTATAATATAATAACCATTCAATTTTTTTCATTTTATGAATTATTCTAATATTAATATATGGATTGAAATTATTTTTCTAATTTTCATAGCGGCTATGAAAAGCAGAAGCTATCTACATATCTTCCGAGGAGCGCTAACGCGCTCCACGGGATATGTAGATAGCTTCCTCGGAAGATATGTAGATAGCTTCTGCAATTCATAGCCGCTATGAAAATTAGAAAAATGCATTTAATCCCTATTTACATACAGTTATTCCGGTCTATGGAAAAACAAGAGGCCCATGGGCCTTAACGGTCACCTGAGTTGGAATATATAATGAAACAAATAATGAAACAAATTAAAGACATATAAACACTATATGCTGGGCCTTGAAGTTGGTCAGTGACTTATAAATTTGACCATTTAGACTATGAAGAGTATTTGCTTCCATCAACCTGTGAACTTAGAGGTATTTTTTGAAATTTTAATCATTTTGTCCCTGTTTGGTCATGCCCCTCTGGTCCCCCAGGGGGTCATCGAGGACGGATATGGATGTTAAAATGCTATATCTTAGGCTAATAATTCTAATCAAGTTTGACTAATTTCCTACGAAAGTTGGGCAAATAATGTTCACAAATATGTTTTTCCTATATAAACTAAAGTAAACTTAACCCCTCCCAAGGGGGTAACGTGAGACCCCAAGGTCATATAATTCACAATTTTTATAAAACACCTTAAGACCTTTCCATCTATAATTATTTGATTCTACTATATCCAGAATTTCAGAAGAAGATTTTTGAAGATTTAGCCTATTTGACCCTTTTTTAGCCCCGCCCCTCTGCCCCCAGGGGGTAGGCCAGAACCAATGTGTATATGATATAAAAATGCTATCTCAGGCTAATAATTCTAACCAAGTCTGACTCGTTTCCAATGAAAATTGAGCAAAAAATGTTCATTAATGTGTTTTTCCTATATAAACTATAGTAAACTTGACCCCCTCCCCAAGGGGAAACAGGAGACCCTGGGGTCATATAATTTACAATTTTTATAAACAAACTTTAAGACCTTTTCATCTATAAAGTGTATTTGATTATACCATTTCCAGAATTTTAAAAGAATTTTTTTTTTGAAGTTTTAGCCTATTTGACCTTTTTTGGCCCCGCCCCTCTGCCCCAGGGGGTCGGCCAGAACCAATGTGTATATGATATTAAAATTCTATCTCAGGCTAATAATTCTAAACAAGTTTCACTCGTTTCCAATGAAAATTGAGCAAAAAATGCTCATAAATGTGTTTTCCCTATATAAACTATAGTTTAACTTGACCCCCTCCCCAGGGGGAAACGTGAGACCCCAGGGTCTTATAATTCACAATTTTTGTAAAGGACCTTAAGACCTTTCTATTTATGAAAAGTATTTGATTCTACCATTTCCAGAATTTCAGAAGAAGATTTTTGAAGTTTTAGCCTATTTGACCCTTTTTTTAACCCCGCCCCTCTGTCCCCAGGGGGTAGGCCAGAACCAATGTGTATATGATATAAAAATGCTATCTGAGGCTAATAATTCTAACCAAGTTTGACTCGTTTCCAATGAAAATTGAGCAAAACATACTCATAAATGTGTTTTCCCTATATAAACTATAGTAAACTTGACCCCCTTTCCAGGGGGGATACGTGAGACCCCAGGGTCATATAATTCACAATTTTTGTAAAGGACCTTAAGACCTTTCTATTTATGAAAAGTATTTGATTCTACCATTCCCAGAATTTCAGAAGAAGATTTTTGAAGTTTTAGTCTATTTGACCCCTTTTGACCCCGCCCCTAAGGCCCCTGGGGGTCAGTCATAGAAAATTTGTTAATAGGATTAAATTGCCTTCTCATACCGATAATTCTGACAACATTTGACTCATTTCCTATTACAAATGACCAAATAATGCGCAAAAATGGGTTTTCCCAATATAAACTATAGTAAACTTAACCCCCTCCCCAGGGGGAAACTAGAGACCCCAGGGTCATATAATTCACAATTTTTGTAAAGGACCTTAAGACCTTTCTATCTATGAAGAGTATCCAAGCCTCAATGCCTTCGCCGTTGCGAAGGGAGTGAGAGAGGAGTTCCTTCGATCTGACCTGGAGGTAGTTGTGGATTCCGTTGAACTTGGTCTTTATCTTGCGATCATTTATCAGAATAAACGCTCGGACCTAGACGTGCTTGGCCTTGATGATAAGATACTCAAACGCAGGAGTCGTGGCAAAGACATCAAAATCACAACGGATGAAGTTACTTCAGCTAGGAGGAGGGGAGAAAGACCACCAGGCTCCGACAAGAGTCTATTTAGAGAACGTGAAAGTGTACCTAGGTCAGATGAGACACGTCTCATGTTCGCGTTGGCCTTGGAAGAGGGGATCAAAATAGTAATGAACCACCAAACTTACACGTTTCAGGGAGACTTATACCACCAACAGAAAGGAGGTCCCATTGGTCTTAAATTATCTGGAGCGTTAGCCAAGATCCATATGATTTTCTGGTGCCGACAGTTCAGGCAGAAAATGGCAGCAGCCACGGTGTCAACCTTCCTTAACCACCAGGTATACGTACACAAAGTTTATGTGGATGACCAGAACCTTGTTGTGGAGGCGTTACCACCAGGTAGTAGGTTTGTTGAGAGCAAGATCGTGATTGTGGATGAATTGGTGGAGAGGGATAGAATAAGACCAGCAGATGAGAGGACGGCGCAGATAATTAAAGAGGTTGCCAACTCAGTATGCCCCTATACAAGAATGGAGGTTGACTATCCATCGGCCCATGATTCTGGATGGATGCCGTTGCTGGACATTCAGGTCCAAATTCGCGACGCGGATGGGTCTGTGGACTGGAAGTTCTACAAGAAAGAGGTTTCCAGCTCACAATTCATCCTCAATCGCAGTGCACTCCCTGTGTCCGTGAAACGCCAATCCCTAATTCAGGACGGCATACGCCGATTGCGTAACACCAGACCATCTTTGGTACCAGAACTGCGCCAAGAGCTTATGGAGGATCTTGCAGAGATGATGCTGATCTCAGGATACCCAGAGTCTTTTAGGGCCAATGTAATCATTGCTGCCCTCAGAGGCTATGCCAATCAGGTATGCGCGAGTGAGCGTGGTGATACGCCACTATATCGGCATAGATCTTGGAAGGAGAATGAGCGCAGGTCTATGAAGAACGTGAAAAAGGCGTCGTGGTTTCGACCAGCTGACACCGTAATTTTCGTAACATCAACTCCTGGTGCAGAACTTGCCAGACGTATACGAGGGGTGACAGCGGTACAGGGGCCCAGACTTGACGTGAATATCAGGGTGGATGAAACTGGTGGGCAGACGATCAAGCAGCAACTTGTTCGTACCGACACTAAATTTGGTGATGAGTGTCAACGAGGAGAGTGTGTGCTGTGTCAGAGCAACCCTGGTTCTGGTGGTGGGTCATTACATTTCCGGTCCGGTGCGCTGTACAAAGCCACATGCAAAATCTGTGCCAAGCACAACACAGTGGCTGAGTACATTGGTGAAACCGGCCGAAATGCCTATACCCGGTTCCAGGAACACAGGCGCCAAGTAGAGAGTGGTAATCTCTCTAATGCTCTGGCTAAGCACTTGCTCGAAGAACACCCAGGAGACGAAGGTGACATTAGAAACTTCAAGTGTGAAGTCCTCAAGACCTTCTCCAAGCCACTCAAGCGACAAGTTTCAGAGGCGGTCGCTATGCACGGATCAGTTGATGACAAGCTCCTCAATTCTAAGTCAGAATGGGAGCAACCGGCCGTAGAGAGATTGGTAGTCACTAGGGAACCACGACTGTGAACAGCAATATGTGATAGGAAATCTGATTAAAATACAGATCCTTATGACCATTCCGGTGATAAGAGGATCTGACAGCGTCCCATGGGGGGTCATGTCATGTTCAGGTGACCTTTATACCACGTGTACTCACGACCACGTGTAGGTTCTGCACCTTGCTGCATCAAGTGTAAACAACATTTCGCCCCAGTATACATATACGGTAAGCTATGTTGTTCTCTTGGGGCGATATGACCTTAGGTGTGAAAGTTTTGGGGGTAGCAATTTGACTGGTCTTTATCAAGGATCACGTGGACATGGCCCCTAGTGGGATTTTTTCTCTGATCCTTTTTATCAAACATAATGATAATGGGAATCTGTGTTTTATTTTATTAGATTTGATGTAATAGGCACTATGTCTACAGAATAGTGTGAGGTACGAGTTGTCTCAAAACAATAACATACCCTTAGTCGATTGTCAAAATTTTCTTTCGATTGCCACCTCGAAAAGCTGGTATGTCTGACGTTTCGACCGTGCATGTGATTGCATATAATATCCCCTTTTGATACGTCAGTGTTATGTTTATGGCTACACGAGTCTATCTGATAAAGTATCTTGTGGTTATAACCATTGTTTAAACACTGGGGTTGATTTAGTGCATATAGCATGTTGGGTCGAAATAACCCGCCATATACATCAAACGGGCCGAGACATTTCGTACCTGCACACAATAGATGTAAACAAACATGTAGACGAACACGTTGTGTTAGTGTTATTTCGGACTGAAGAAGGCCCTATAGTGGCTGAATGTATATTCCATAGAAATAATTTTGATTTTACTTTGAATTTATTTTGGCCTTTTATTTCGGATTATTAATATACTAGCCTTATACCGTTTTTCCTCATTATGAAGAGTATTTGATTCTATCACATCTGTGAGTAGAGAAGAAGATTTTTGAAATTTTACTCAATTTTACCCCTTTTGGCCCCTCCCACAGCCCTCTGGGGGGTGGGGACCATATAATTCACAATTTTGATTGGCCTTATGCCTTAAAAGGTTTGTGCAAAATTTCATTGAAATTGCTTCAGCAGTTTTGGAGAAGAAGTCGAAAATGTAAATTGTTTACGGACATACGACGCACGACGCACGACGCACGACGGACGACGACGGACAAAAGGCGATTAGAATAGGTCACTTGAGACTTCGTCTCAGGTGACCTAATAACCTCAATAAGAATGAGTGTTACATATGAAATTAGATTATCTAGAAATTATCAAAATTCCAGAATTTACATGTTCGGTTTATTAAAAAGACAGTGAATAAAATGTTGCTGAAGAAAGTTGGAGTTACCTTTATCACACAAAAAATATCAAAATAGAAATATAAAGCGCAGCTTGAACGGGCCGAAGGCCCGTTAGCGAAGCTAACACTTGTGATGAAGATGTATCGGTAACGTTATTCTATGTAAATCATCCAATATATGTAGAGTTGGAAAACTTTCTCGTAAACCGGAAACGGAAATCACATCAAGATCCAGCGTTGCGCGAGACAGTATCCAAAGTCACACTCTGAATCTAACATTCACATTTTGTCCTGAATCTTAACTTAAAAGCCGCTTTACGAGACAATTTGCTTTGGAATTTTCCGTCTGGCAACGCAACGGAAAATGACGTTGAGACATATTTTGTAGCCGCAGTCACGAATTTTTGCACTAAGTGAGAGTAGAAGTATCATATGCTAATACTGTTTTCTTGCTATAACCTCAATGCCAGTAATTCAGCAAGGCTATGATTCTAATAATGTTTTCTAGCAGTACATTGGGTATGACAATGCATACACTAAGAACAAAACACATGACATCGATAAGAGTTCAATAGCCTGATAGGTCAGGGGAGATAACTCTTTTGTCGTTATAAATTCTTTATTTGTCTGCTGGCATCTAAACTGCATTCATAACAATTAAATATTTGTATTTGGTATCAGTTACAAAAACCATCATTTACTCGATATCGAAAATCTCGTATGGCGGTGTCCTCTTTGTCTGGGCTCATGGCAAATGTATGTATTGTAAAGTATTTTTAATATCTCTTACATGTACTGTTTCAATGATTTTACTTACTGAATAAAATTACTGGTACTGTTTGCGAAGGCGCTTAAAATATTCCCCACGGTAGTAAAAAGGAGTACACTCTCATTCGGATTAGTAGATTAATTTTTTCCTGCGCATCAAAAAAGTGTCTGGCTTCGAGCGAAACCAAGGTTTTACCGAGTCATCTCGGCTTTCCTAAGTCTCGTGCCAAAATAAGCATTGTATTTAAGGATTAACTTGAATAGATTTTTTATGTTATGGAGATATAACACAAAAATCTGAGTGTACTCTAAATAAACCGCGAAGCGGTTTATGATGAGAGTACACTCAGATTTTTGTGTTATATCTCCATAACATAAAAATCTATTCAAATTAATCCTTATAATTCAATTTACTAAAGATAATCTCTTCAATATTCAAAATTCATTATGGGACTCTTTTGTCTATGAAATCATTACGCCGTCATCTCAGCCAATCAGAAGAAACGTTATAAACGGCGACGCCATTTTTTCCTTTATGGGCTGATAAAGTAAATTTTTAAGCCAATGAAAATGCTCGTAACAAGCAAAATTGAATTATTGTAAGATAATAACCATGTATACTCTATATGTTTGCTTTTGTGAAACACGGACGTCGAGGTTTCATAATAAGATGTAATCCTAAAAATATGAATTGTCATCATTTTATTGAACGAAACAAACGACCGCATTCACGACGATGAACATTGAGAGAACGATTAAATACAACACAGAACACGTCCACAGTCCCAGACACAGGGGCCTGACAATAAGTAACAGGTAATATACAACACAGATAGAGTAGTGTCCCACACAACATACACACGTCAAAAGTCCCAGACACAGGGGCCTGACGACTAGTGACGGGTAATATACAACACAGATAGAGTAGTGTCCCACACAACATACACACGTCAACAGTCCCAGACACAGGGGCCTGACGACTAGTGACAGGTAATATACAACACAGATAGAGTAGTGTCCCACACAACATACACACGTCCACAGTCCCAGACACAGGGGTCTGACAATTAGTGACAGGTAATATACAACACAGATAGAGTAGCGTCCGTAGGAGCCCCACACACCATACACACGTCCACAGTCCCAGACACAGGGGCATGACAATAAGTAACAGGTAATATACAACACAGATAGAGTAGTGTCCCACACACCATACACACGTCCACAGTCCCAGACACAGGGGCCTGCCGACTAGTGACAGGTAATATACAACACAGATAGAGTAGTGTCCCACACACCATACACACGTCCACAGTCCCAGACACAGGGGCCTGACGACTAGTGACAGGTAATATACAACACAGATAGAGTAGTGTCCCACACACCATACACACGTCCACACAGGGCCTGACACTAGTCAACATAAATAGAGTAGCCAGTCCACAGTCCCAGACACAGGGGCCTGCCGACTAGTGACAGGTAATATACAACACAGATAGAGTAGTGTCCCACACACCATACACACGTCCACAGTCCCAGACACAGGGGTCTGACAATTAGTGACAGGTAATATACAACACAGATAGAGTAGTGTCCCACACAACATACACACGTCCACAGTCCCAGACACAGGGGTCTGACAATTAGTGACAGGTAATATACAACACAGATAGAGTAGCGTCCTAGGGCCCACACACCATACACACGTCCACAGTCCCAGACACAGGGGCCTGACACTAGTGACAGGTAATATACAACACAGATAGAGTAGTGTCCCACACACCATACACACGTCCACAGTCCAGACACAGGGGCCCTGCCGACTAGTGACAGGTAATATACAACACAGATAGAGTAGTGTCCACCACACACCATACACACGTCCACAGTCCCAGACACAGGGGTCTGACAATTAGTGACAGGTAATATACAACACAGATAGAGTAGCGTCCGTAGGAGGCCCCACACACCATACACACGTCCACAGTCCCAGACACAGGGGTCTGACAATAGTGACAGGTAATATACAACACAGATAGAGTAGTGTCCCACACCCCATACACACGTCCACAGTCCCAGACACAGGGGCCTGACAATTAGTGACAGGTAATATACAACACAGATAGAGTAGTGTCCCACACACCATACACACGTCCACAGTCCCAGACACAGGGGTCTGACAATTAGTGACAGGTAATATACAACACAGATAGAGTAGCGTCCGTAGGAGCCCCACACACCATACACACTAGTCCACAGTCCCAGACACAGGGCCTGCCGACTAGTGACAGGTAATATACAACACAGATAGAGTAGTGTCCCACACACCATACACACGTCCACAGTCCCAGACACAGGGGTCTGACAATTAGTGACAGGTAATATACAACACAGATAAGTAGTGTCCCACACACCATACACACGTCCACAGTCCCAGACAGGGGTCTGACAATTAGTGACAGGTTAAATACAACATAAATAGAGTAGCGTACGTAGGAGCCCACACACCATACACACGTCCACAGTCCCAGACACAGGGGCCTGACAATTAGTGACAGGTAATATACAACACAGATAGAGTAGTGTCCCACACACCATAC
Source organism: Argopecten irradians (assembly GCF_041381155.1). Taxonomy (NCBI): domain Eukaryota; kingdom Metazoa; phylum Mollusca; class Bivalvia; order Pectinida; family Pectinidae; genus Argopecten; species Argopecten irradians. Next base: position 36,991,568 of record NC_091146.1, on the reverse strand, counting down.
ACACGTCCACAGTCCAGACACAGGGGCCTGACAATTAGTGACAGGTAATATACAAACACAGATAGAGTAGTGTCCCACACACCATACACACGTCCACAGTCCCCAGACACAGGGGTCTGACAATTAGTGACAGGTTAAATACAACAAAATAGAGTAGCGTACGTAAGCCCCCACACGCTATACACACGTCCACAGTCTCAGACACAGGGGCCTGACAATTAGTGACAGATTATATATATAATTATATCAGTTTGACCATGTTTATACCTTTTAGGGGTAAATTCCGCATTCTGAAGTTAACTACATATAAGTAGATAATACTACCATTACTATGTAGAATTTGACTTACCCATTTTTTTATCTAGACCCCTAAAAAGTCTATTATGGTCTATGTGCACCCTGGTGTGTCTTAGTAAATATACACTGTAACTATTTCTCAGACCCCTGTGGTCCTGCAAGGAGTGAACAAAGGAGACAGTCTCAGACCATACATTAATCAGAATACATCCTAATTATCATATCGACCAGTGATGGCGACCGATCATGTTACCCGGATGTAGACGTTATTTCGTAATGAAACAAACAAATAATATATTACATAGATTGATAGAGTTACCCGATAGAGTAAATTACGTGATAAATAACCCGATAGAATAAATCACGTGATGAATTACCCGATAGAGTAAATCACGTGATAAATTACCCGATAGAGTAAATCACGTGATGAATTACCCGATAGAGTAAATCATGTGATATATTACATAATCACGTGATGAATTACATAGAGTAAATCACGTGATAGATTGCACTATCCAAGCCTCCAAGCAATACGTTCTAGAACTTCTGGACTCATTCTGACAAGTCCTACCACACTTTCAGACATTGGAGAGTCGACTCAGTTAATGCCCTGACATATGGCGGTTACATGTTTGACATCCTAATCCTGTAGGGTTTGGCCTGTAGTAAGGACAGTCCATGATGGCACCAGAATCAGGAGCTGAAGTCCAGTTTCCCGGTGATGAAGTTTCCCAACGCCCCTGGATCGTCCGATCGGTAGTAGTCTGTACATAGCTCCCGGAAGTACGGTAGGTCAACTTTCTTAGTGTTGTTCTGAAGAAGGTGAAGGTCACACACATGAATTATAACTTGTGATGTCAATAGAGTACATATTTTCCTGTTAATTCCTGGTTATTCAAGGAAAGTTAGAGGAGATGATATCAGAAATACATCTGTACTGATGACAGTGTGAAAAGTTGATATTGCAGTGTTGTCTCCTAAAATAATGGGAGTGGAGCAAAATATTTCTATTTGTTGCGGGTAAATTGGCTTCTCTGAATTGTCATTTTAAAATGAATAAATTGCCGATATCAAACAACTATTCGTCTAGTGTCTTTTATTTTATAGCTAGTACACTTACAACTGAAAATAGCTGAAAAAAGCTAATACTCATATCGCTGGAAATAGCTAGTACGCTTAAAACTGAAAATCGTTAGTACACTTACAACTGAAAAATAGCTCAAAATAGCTAGTACACTAACAATTGAATATAGCTCATACGATTACAACTGAAAAAGCTAGTACGTTTGCAACTGAAAATAGCCGGTAAGTTTACAACTGACAAAAGCTAGTCCAATACAACTAAAATTAGCTAGTACACTAACAACTAAAATTAGCTAGTACGTTTGCAACTGAAAATAGCTAGTACACTTACACCTGAGAAAAGCAGAAACGCCTTTCGTGCATCTTTGGCAGGGATTCCAAAGTCAGCTAATACATATTCAAATTCCTCCGCGTCTATTTTCCCGTCTCCTGTAAAGTCATACTGATATCAGAGGTTTTGCATGGTGTACACAAAGACAACATTGGGCTTGATGCGATAACGGATTCGCAATTCTATAGTAATACACCATCAAGTACCGGTATATTATCAAATAATTCAATTTTCTTGTAACGTGCGTTTTCATTGGCTGAAAGATTTATTTAATCAGCCTATAAAAGAAAAAATGGCGTCGCCGTTTTTATTATCACTTCTGATCAAAAACCGCTAAATATGGTTTATTTGGAGTACGCTCGGATTTTTGCGTTATGTACATGTATCTGCATAAATAAACATCTATCCAAGTTACTCCTTCAATGACATAGAATGTTTCCTCAGTTTTATGGTTTCTTAATTCAAAAGAAGAAAATATTTTGATAAAAAATAATCCGGAGCCTACCAGTCCTATCATAGAGGTTGAATTTGTATTCTACATAGGACTCGAGCCAGTCTGGGAGTTTCCTGTCGGCCGGGAGAGCATCCGCCTTCTTGGCCTCCTTGATACATTGCTCATTAAAAGTAGTCCACATCCGCAGCTGAGGACATAATTACAGCATTATTAAATAGAATGCAATTTAGGATTATATTTTAAAGTTGGCCTTTACTAATAGCTTGATATTTTAATCCACATTCAATAAGGTTCGCCTTCTTCAACAATTATTTATTTCGAATTACTTCAACTTCAGTGGGTTTTTTCTACAATGCAAGAGCATCTGTCTGCAGAGCGCACTACCGCTGTACCCTCCCTCCCAAACCCATCAAATCATGAGTTATTTTTCTCGATCACGTGAATCACAATATAAACATAATGATCGAATTACCACATAGAGCATTGTAACAGTTATTTATGTCCTAAAAAACGTTAAATCGGTCGTCAGAATTTTAATAACGATATTCCAGTAGTTTGTATTTATATAGTATACTGATTATTCGGAAATCTACGTCCTTACCCATTCCCCTATAGTGATTTTTCCATCGTTGTTTTCGTCTCCCTTGTCCTGAAGAAGCCGCCATATTGTACGGAATAACTCTAGAGTTTTCGTATGTTTATCTGAACCAGGCTTCCAACCACTCCAATCACATATTTTCTGTAAAACAGACGAAAATAAAACGAATATAGAACAAGTGTATCACTATAGAACCAATGTATCACTATAGAAACATTGTATCACTATAGAAACAGTGTATCACTATAGAAACAGTGTATCACTATAGAAACATTGTATCACTATAGAAACAGTGTATCACTATAGAAACAGTGTATCACTATAGAAACAGTGTATTACTATAGAAACAGTGTATCACTATAGAAACAATATATCACTATAGAACAAGTGTATCACTATAGAAACAATGTATCAGTATAGAAACAGAGTATCACTATAGAAACAGTGTATCACTATAGAAACAATATATCACTATAAAACAATGTATCACTATAAAAACAATGTATCACTATAGAAACAATGTATCACTATAGAAACAATGTATCACTATAGAACAAGTGTATCACTATAGAAACAGTGTATCACTATAGAAACAATGTATCACTATAGAAACAGTGTATCACTATAGAAACAATGTATCACTATAGAAACAATGTATCACTATAGAAACAATGTATCACTATAGAAACAATGTATCACTATAAAAACAATGTATCACTATAAAAACAATGTATCACTATAGAAACAATGTATCACTATAGAACAAGTGTATTACTATAGAAACAGTGTATCACTATAGAAACAATATATCACTATAGAAACAAGTGTATCACTATAGAAACAATGTATCAGTATATAGAAACCAGTGTATTACACTATAGAAACAGTGTATCACTATAGAAACAATATATCACTATAGAACAAGTGTATCACTATAGAAACAATGTATCAGTATAGAAACAATGTATCACTATAGAAACAGTGTATCACTATAGAAACAATGTATCACTATAGAAACAATGTATCACTATAGAAACAATGTATCACTATAAGAAACAATGTATCACATAAAACAAGTGTATCACTATAGAAACAATGTATCACTATAGAAAAAGTGTATCACTATAGAAACAATGTATCAGTATAGAAACAGTGTATCACTATAGAAACAGTGTATCACTATAGAAACAATATATCACTATAGAAACAAGTGTATCATCTATAGAAACAAGTGTATCAGAAAACAATGTATCACTATAGAAACAGTGTATCACTATAGAAACAATAAACATAGTGTATCACTATAGAAAACAATGTATACTAGAACAAAAACAATGTATCACTATAGAAACAATGTATCACTATAGAAACAATGTATCACTATAGAAACAATATCACTATAGAAACAATGTGTATCACTATAGAAACAGTCAATGTATCACTATTGAAGAAAAACAATGTATCACTATAGAAACAGTGTATCACTATAGAAAACACTATTAGAAAATATCACTATAGAAACAATGTATCACTATAGAAACAATGTATCACTATAGAAACAATGTATCACTATATAAAAACAGTGTTATCACTATAGAAAACAATGTATCACTATAGAAACAATGTATCACTATAGAACAAGTGTATCACTATAGAAAACAATGTATCACTATAGAAACAGATGTATCACTATAGAACAAGTGTATCACTATAAAACAATGTATCACATCAATATAAAACAAGTGTATCACTATAGAAACATTGTATCACTATAGAAACAATGTATCACTATAAAAACAATGTATCACTATAGAAACAATGTATCACTATAGAACAAGTGTATCACTATAAAAACAGAGTATCACTATCTATAGAAACAATGTATCACTATAGAAACAATGTATCACTATAGAAACAAGTGTATCAGTATAGAAACAGAGTATCACTATAGAAACAAGTGTATCACTATAGAAAAAGTGAATCACTATAGAAACAACATATCACTATAGAAACAATGTATCACTATAGAAACAGTGTATCACTATAGAAACAATGTATCACTATAGAAAAGTGTATCACTATAGAAAACAATGTATCACTATAGAAACATGTATCACTAACAAGAAACAAGTGTATCACTATAGAAACAAATGTATCACTATAGAAAACAATGTATCACTATAGAAACAAGTGTATCACTATAGAACACAGTATCCACTATAGAAACAATGTATCACTATAGAAACAATGTATCACTATAGAAACAGTGTATCACTATAGAAACAAATGTATCACTATAGAAACAGTGTATCACTATAGAAAACAGTGTATCACTATAGAAACAATGTATCACTATAGAAACAATGTATCACTATAGAAACAATGTATCACTATAGAAACAATGTATCACTATAGAAACAGTGTATCACTATAGAAACAGTGTATCACTATAGAAACAATGTATCACTATAGAAACAGTGTATCACTATAGAAACAATGTATCACTATAGAACAAGTGTATTACTATAGAAACAGTGTATCACTATAGAAACAATATATCACTATAAGAAACAGTGTATCACTATAGAAAACAGTGTATCACTATAGAACAAGTGTATCACTATAGAAACAATGTATCACTATAGAACAAGTACACAATAGTATATCACTATAGAAAACAGAGTATCACTATAGAAACAATGTATCACTATAGAACAATGTATCACTATAGAAACAGTGTATCACTATAGAAACAAAAACAGTATCACTATAGAAAACAATGTATCACTATAGAAACAGTGTATCACTATAGAACAAGTGTATCACTATAGAAACAATGTATCACTATAGAAACAAGTATCACTATAGAAAACAATGTATCACTATAGAAACAGTGTATCACTATAGAAACAATGTATCACTATAGAAACAGTGTATCACTATAGAAACAGTGTAACACTATAGAAACAGTGTATCACTATAGAAACAACAGTGTATTATCACTATAGAAACAGTGTATCACTATAGAAACAATGTATCACTATAGACTACAGAAACAGTGTATAAAACAATCAGCTATAGAAACAAGTGTATCACTATAGAACAGTGTATCACTATAGAAACAGTGTATCACTATAGAAACAAGTGTATCACTATAGAAACAAGTGTATCACTATAGAAACAATGTATCACTATAGAAACAATGTATCACTATAGAACAAGTGTATCACTATAGAACAATGACTATCACTATAGAAACAATGTATCACTATAGAAACAATGTATCACTATAGAAACAAGTGTATCACTATAGAAACAGTGATCAATACAATGTATCACTATAGAAACAATGTATCACTATAGAAACAAGTGTATCACTATAGAAACAAGTGTATCACTATAGAAACAGTGTATCACTATAGAAACAATGTATCACTATAGAAACAATGTATCACGAATAGAAACAAGTGTATCACTATAGAAACAATGTATCACTATAGAAACAAGTGTATCACTATAGAAACAGTGTATCACTATAGAAACAGTGTATCACTATAGAACAAGTGTATCACTATAGACACAATGTATCACTATATAGCAAGTGTATTACTATTGAAACAGTGTATCACTATAGAAACAATGTATCACTATAGAAACAGTGTATCACTATAGAAACATGTGTATCACTATAGAACAAGTGTATCACTATAGAAACAATGTATCACTATAGAAACAAGTGTATTACTATAGAAACAATGTATCACTATAGAAACAATGTATCACTATAGAAACAATGTATCACTATAGAAACAATGTATCACTATAGAAACAGTGTATCACTATAGAACAAGTGTATCACTATAGAAACAATGTATCACTATAGAAACAATGTATCACTATAGAAACAGTGTATCACTATAGAAACAGTGTATCACTATAGAAACAGTGTATCACTATAGAAACAGTGTATCACTATAGAAACAATGTATCACTATAGAAACAGTGTATCACTATAGAACAAGTGTATCACTATAGAAACAATGTATCACTATAGAAACAATGTATCACTATAGAAACAATGTATCACTATAGAAACAATGTATCACTATAGAAACAGTGTATCACTATAGACACAATGTATCACTATAGAAACAAGTGTATCACTATAGAAACAAGTAATCACTATGAAACAGAGTATCACTAAAGAAACAATGTATGACTATAGAAACAGTGTATTACTATAGAACAAGTGTATCACTATAGACACAATGTATCACTATAGAAACAATGTATCACTATAGAAACAATGTATCACTATAGAACAAGTGTATTACTATTGAAATAATGTATCACTATAGAAACAATGTATCACTATAGAAACAATGTATCACTATAGAAACAATGTATCACTATAGAAACAATGTATCACTATAGAAACAAGTGTATCACTATTGAAACAGTGTATCACTATAGAAACAATGTATCACTATAGAAACAGTGTATCACTATAGAAACAAGTGTATCACTATAGAAACAATGTATCACTATAGAGAAACAAGTGTATCACTATAGAAACAATGTATCACTATAGAAACAATGTATCACTATAGAAACAATGTATCATTATAGAAACAATGTATCACTATAGAAACAATGTATCACTATAGAAACAATGTATCATTATACAAACAATGTATCACTATAGAAACAGTGTATCACTATAGAAACAGTGTATCACTATAGAAACAGTGTATCACTATAGAACAAGTGTATCACTATAGAAACAGTGTATCACTATAGAAACAGTGTATCACTATAGAAACAAGTGTATCACTATAGAAACAGTGTATCACTATAGAAACAATGTATCACTATAGAAACAGTGTATCACTATAGAAACAGTGTATCACTATAGAAACAATGTATCACTATAGAAACAATGTATCACTATAGAAACAATGTATCACTATAGAACAAGTGTATCACTATAGAAACAGTGTATCACTATAGAAACAATGTATCACTATAGAAACAATGTATCACTATAGAAACAATGTATCACTATAGAAACAATGTATCACTATAGAAACAATGTATCACTATAGAAACAGTGTATCACTATAGAAACAATGTATCACTATAGAAACAGTGTATCACTATAGAAACAATGTATCACTATAGAAACAGTGTATCACTATAGAAACAATGTATCACTATAGAAACAATGTATCACTATAGAAACAGTGTATCACTATAGAAACAATGTATCACTATAGAAACAGTGTATCACTATAGAAACAATGTATCACTATAGAAACAGTGTATCACTATAGAAACAATGTATCACTATAGAAACAGTGTATCACTATAGAACAAGTGTATCACTATAGAACAAGTGTATCACTATAGAAACAGAGTATCACTAAAGAAACAATGTATCACTATAGAAACAGTGTATCACTATAGAACAAGTGTATCACTATAGAACAAATGTATCACTATATAAACAATGTATCACTATAGAACAAGTGTATCACTATAGAAACAATGTATCACTATAGAAACAATGTATCACTATAGAAACAATGTATCACTATAGAAACAATGTATCACTATAGAAACAATGTATCACTATAGAAACAGTGTATCACTATAGAAACAATGTATCACTATAGAAACAGTGTATCACTATAGAAACAATGTATCACTATAGAAACAATGTATCACTATAGAAACAATGTATCACTATAGAAACAATGTATCACTATAGAAACAATGTATCACTGTATCACTATAGAAACAATGTATCACTATAGAAACAGTGTATCACTATAGAAACAGTGTATCACTATAGAAACAATGTATCACTATAGAAACAGTGTATCACTATAGAAACAGTGTATCACTATAGAAACAATGTATCACTATAGAAACAATGTATCACTATAGAAACAATGTATCACTATAGAAACAGTGTATCACTATAGAAACAGTGTATCACTATAGAAACAATGTATCACTATAGAAACAATGTATCACTATAGAAACAGTGTATCACTATAGAAACAGTGTATCACTATAGAAACAATGTATCACTATAGAAACAGTGTATCACTATAGAAACAGTGTATCACTATAGAAACAATGTATCACTATAGAAACAATGTATCACTATAGAAACAGTGTATCACTATAGAAACAATGTATCACTATAGAAACAGTGTATCACTATAGAACCAAGTGTATCACTATAGACAACAATAGTAATTGTATCACTATAGAAACAATGTATCACTATAGAAACAGTGTATCACTATAGAAACAGATGTATCACTATAGAAAACAGTGTATCAGTATAGAAACAAGTGTATCACTATAGAAACAATGTATCACTATAGAAACAGTGTATCACTATAGAAACAGTGTATCACTATAGAAACAATGTATCACTATAGAAACAATGTATCACTATAGAAACAATGTATCACTATAGAAACAATGTATCACTATAGAAACAATGTATCACTATAGAAACAGTGTATCACTATAGAAACAGTGTATCACTATAGAAACAATGTATCACTATAGAAACAGTGTATCACTATAGAAACAATGTATCACTATAGAAACAGTGTATCACTATAGAAACAGTGTAATCACTATAGAAAAGTGTATCACTATAGAAACAGTGTATCACTATAGAAACAGTGTATCACTATAGAAACAATGTATCACTATAGAAACAGTGTATCAACTATAGAAACAGATGTATCACTATAGAATGAACAATGTATCACTATAGAAACAATGTATCACTATAGAAACAGTGTATCACTATAGAAACAGTGTATCACTATAGAAACAGTGTATCACTATAGAAACAGTGTATCACTATAGAAACAGTGTATCACTATAGAAACAGTGTATCACTATAGAAACAATGTATCACTATAGAAACAAGTGTATCACTATAGAAACACTATATACCAATTGTATCACTATAGAAAACAATAACTATAGTATAGTGTATCACTATAGAAACAGTGTGTCATACTATAGAAACAAGTGTATCACTATAGAAACAATGTATCCCTAGAAACAGTGTATCACTATAGAAACAATGTATCACTAGTACAGTGTATAGCAAGTGTATTACTATAGAATATTAATGTATCACTATAGAAACAATGTATCACTATAGAAAACAATGTATCACTATAGAAACAGTGTATCACTATAGAAACACATGTATCACTATAGAACAAGTGTGTAACTACTATAGAAACAGTGTATCACTATAGAAACAAGTGTATCACTATAGAACCAGTGTATCACTATAGAAACAGTGTATATCACTATAGAACAATGTGTATCACTATAGTGTATCACTATAGAAACAATGTAATCACTATTAGAAACAGCATATCACTATAGAAACAATGTATCACTATAGAAACAATGTATCACTATAGACCACAATTAATCACTAATATAGAAACAGTGTATCACTATAAAAACAGTGTATCACTATAGAAACAATTGTATCACTATAGAAACAAGAATCACAAAAAAACATTATATCCACTATAGAAACATTGTATCACTATAGAAAACAATGAAACCCTATAGACACATAGTATCATTATAGAAACAGTGTATCACTATAGAAAAACAGTGTATCAACGATATAGAAACAATGTATATTATTTACATTTTAATACGTAATTATCAAGTATTATTACTTACTTGTCTAGTATCATCCTTACTTGTCCTAGTATCATACTTACTTGTCTATACCTACTTACTTGTCTAGTACCATACTTACTTGTCTAATGTATTAATACTTACTTGTCTAGTACCATACTTACTTTGTCTAGTCCAAACTTACATGATAACTTAGTATCACTATACTTACTTGTCTAGTACCATACTTTCTTGTCTAGTACCATACATTACTTGTCTAGTATTAAACTTACTTGTCAAGAACCAAACTTACTTGACTAAATTATACATACTTGTCTAGTATTATACTTACTTGTCTAGTATTATACTTACTTGTCTAGTACCATACTTACTTGTCTAGTATTATACTTACTTGTCTAGTACCATACTTACTTGTCTAGTACCATACTTACTTGTCTAGTATTATACTTACTTGTCTAGTACCATACTTACTTGTCTAGTACCATACTTACTACACAATGTCTAAGTATTATACTTACTTGTCTAGTACCATACTTTACTTGTCTAGTACCATACCATACTTACTTGTCTAGTACCATACTTACTTTATCTAGTTACCATACTTACTTGTCTAGAATATACTTACTTGTCTAGTATTAACTAGTCATACTTACTTGTCTAGTATTATACTTACTTGTCTAGTATTATACTTACTTGTCTAGTATTATACTTACTTGTCTAGTATTATACTTACTTGTCTAGTACCATACTTACTTGTCTAGTATTATACTTACTTGTCTAGTACCATACTTACTTGTCTAGTACCATACTTACTAGTACCACTTACTTGTCTGTATTATACTTACTTGTCTAGTATTATACTTACTTGTCTAGTATTATACTTACTTGTCTAGTACCATACTTACTTGTCTAGTATTATACTTTACTTGTCTAGTAACCATACTTACTTGTCTAGTATATTTACTTGTCTAGTATTATACTTACTTGTCTAGTACCATACTTACTTGTCTAGTACCATACTTACTTGTCTAGTATTATACTTACTTGTCTAGTACCATACTTACTTGTCTAGTACCATATTTACTTATCTTGTATTTTAACTTACTTGTCTAGGACTATCTCCATATCCTTCCATGTCCAAGTAGTATTAAACTTACTTTGTTTGAGATCTAAAAATCTTGTATTTTACATACTTTATCTATACTCCATGTCCCGTTCACCTGATTGATATGTAAAAACCAACTGATATGTAAATGATTGTCTATTATTGTGATCACATTCAGGTAGATGTTTGAGGATATTTTAACACTGGGTTTAGTCCTTTTCACTATGTAACGTATCGTTTATTACTGCGATCACATTCAGGTAGATGTTTGAGGATATTTTAACTCATAGTATAGACAGCTCATATTATGATTAATACGGAACTGTGTTAATATTGGTCACGTGATAGGAACAGACGCCAGCTGTCGGTAAATGTTAATTTCCTAGTAAAACACGATATAAGTCCGGATAAATCAGCGCGAGTATCGACCGGTATTCAAGTGGTCCAGGGAACACGTGCTACATATGTGTGTCCGGCAAAATCCCGCCACGTGACCTTACAATTCAGGGTCAAGGTTACATGTACGTAATTTCAAAACGATGAGTAATGTCAAGGTCATCGGCTAATAATGAGTTCAGCAATCAGTAATTAGTACAAATTGATTGCAGAAATTTGGGCAGTGATTGACCCTAGGGAGGATTAGGTATAACATAGCTAACAAACTGAATATGAGGATCAAATATATAGCTAACAAACTGAATATGAGGATCAGATATATAGCTAACAAACTGAATATGAGGATCAGATATATAGCTAACAAACTGAATATGAGGATCAGATATATAGCTAACAAACTGAATATGAGGATCAGATATATAGTTAACAAACTGAATATGAGGATCAGATATATAGCTTACAAACTGAATATGAGGATCAGATATATAGCTAACAAACTGAATATGAGGATCAGATATAAAGCTAACAAACTAAATATGAGGATCAGAGATATATCTAACAAACTGAATATGAGGATCAGATATATAGCTAACAAACTGAATATGAGGATCAGATATATAGCTAAACAAACTGAATATGAGGATCAGATATATAGCTAACAAACTGAATATGAGGATCAGATATAGCTAAACAAACTGAATATGAGGATCAGATATATAGCTAACAAACTGAATATGAGGATCAGATATAGCTAACAAACTGAATATGAGGATCAGATATAGCTAACAAACTGAATATGAGGATCAGATATATAGCTAACAAACTGAATATGAGGATCAGATATAGCTAACAAACTGAATATGAGGATCAGATATAGCTAACAAACTGAATATGAGGATCAGATATATAGCTAACAAACTGAATATGAGGATCAGATATATAGCTAACAAACTGAATATGAGGATCAGATATATAGCTAACAAACTGAATATGAGGATCAGATATAGCTGAATATGAGGATCAGATATAGCTAACAAACTGAATATGAGGATCAGATATATAGCTAACAAACTGAATATGAGGATCAGATATAGCTAACAAAACTGAATATGAGGATCAGATATATAGCTAACAAACTGAATATGAGGATCAGATATAGCTAACAAACTGAATATGAGGATCAGATATATAGCTAACAAACTGAATATGAGGATCAGATATAGCTAACAAACTGAATATGAGGATCAGATATATAGTTAACAAACTGAATATGAGGAAAAGATATATAGCTAACAAACTGAATATGAGGATCAGATATATAGCTAACAAACTGAATATGAGGATCAGATATATAGCTAACAAACTGAATATGAGGATCAGATATATAGCTAACAAACTGAATATGAGGATCAGATATAGCTAACAAACTGAATATGAGGATCAGATATATAGCTAACAAACTGAATATGAGGATCAGATATATAGCTAACAAACTGAATATGAGGATCAGTTATAGCTAACAAACTGAATATGAGGATCAGATATATAGCTAACAAACTGAATATGAGGATCAGATATAGCTGAATATGAGGATCAGATATAGCTAACAAACTGAATATGAGGATCAGATATATAGCTAACAAAAACTGAATATGAGGATCAGATATAGCTAACAAACTGAATATGAGAATCAGATATAGCTAACAAACTGAATATGAGGATCAGATATATAACTACATGTACAAACTGAATATGAGGATCAGATATATAGCTAACAAACTGAATATGAGGATCAGATATATAGCTAACAAACTGAATATGAGGATCAGATATATAGCTAACAAACTGAATATGGAGGATCAGATATATAGCTAACAAACTGAATATGAGGATCAGATATATAGCTAACAAACTGAATATGAGGATCAGATATATAGCTAACAAACTGAATATGAGGATCAGATATATAGCTAACAAACTGAATATGAGGATCAGATATATAGCTAACAAACTGAATATGAGGATCAGATATATAGCTAACAAACTGAATATGAGGATCAGATATAGCTAACAAACTGAATATGAGGATCAGATATATAGCTAACAAACTGAATATGAGGATCAGATATAGTAGCTGAATAAGATCAGATATAAACAAACTGAATATGAGGATCAGATATATAGCTAACAACTGAACTGAATATGAGGATCAGATATAGCTAACAAACTGAATATGAGGATCAGATATAGCTAACAAACTGAATAGGATGAGTATCAGACATAGTTAACAAACTGAATATGAGGATTAGATATATAGTTAAGAAACTGAATATGAGGATAAGATATATAGCTAACAAACTGAATATGAGGATCAGATATATAGCTAACAAACTGAATATGAGGATCAGATATAGCTAACAAACTGAATATGAGGATCAGATATATAGCTAACAAACTGAATATGAGAATCAGATATAGTTAACAAACTGAATATGAGGATCAGATATAGCTAACAAACTGAATATGAGGATCAGATATAGCTAACAAACTGAATATGAGGATCAGATATATAGTTAACAAACTGAATATGAGGAAAAGATATATAGCTAACAAACTGAATATGAGGATCAGATATATAGCTAACAAACTGAATATGAGGATCAGATATATAGCTAACAAACTGAACACGAGGATCAGATACATAGTTAACAAACTGAATATGAGGATCAGATATATAGCTAACAAACTGAATATGAGTATCATACATATTTAACAAACTGAATATGAGGATCAGATATAAAGCTAACAAACTGATTATGAGGATCAGATATATAGCTTACAAACTGAATATGAGGATCAGTAATAGCTAACAAACTGAATATGAGGATCAGATATATAGCTAACAAACTGAATATGAGGATCAGATATATAACTTACATGTACAAACTGTAACTTACATGGATCAGATATATAGCTAGCAAACTGAATATGAGGATCAGATATATAGCTAACAAACTGAATATGAGAATCAGATATATAGCTAACAAACTGAATATGAGGATCAGATATACAGCTAACAAACTGAATATGAGGATCAGATATATAGTTAACAAACTGAATATGAGGATCAGATATATAGCTAACAAACTGAATATGAGGATCAGATATATAGCTAACAAACTAAATATGAGGATCAGATATATAGTTAACAAACTGAATATGAGGATCAAACATAGTTAGACATAACTAACAGACTGAACATGAGTTTCAGAAATTGCTACCAAACTGAATATCAGACACGTGACTTACCAAAAAAGACATGGAACTCGTGAATCAATTTTTTTTTCTGGAATTCAGACAGCTCCGGATTAAAGAACCCTAGTACGATCCCCATCTGTTTCTTCTTATTACGGAACCCAGTCCGGACTACAACAGAGAAGCAAAGAACTTATTAGTCATTGTAGTATTTACTGTTATCAATAGGCCTCTTGTGACGTCAATATATTTTACGTCCCATTTTATCATTAGAAAGCATACTTCTGGGTAGTCTGGCTGGTTAAACAGTCACGTTAAATATATTTTAATTAGCTCAAAACCATTTACGTATATCTTCATAAATACAAATGCCTCGCTTGATAAAATGTAAATACATGTACATTATTAATTATCATAGCGCTATCGCGCACCATTAGATATGTATATACGTAGCTAGCCCAATGTACATCAGCGCATTTGTCTTTAAACGTCCAATTACTGGTTACTGGACAGAATAATGCAACAGGAGCCGAATTAAGTAACACAATTCCTATCTAAGATAATGCCATACCTGACACACCTGTTCACGTCCTAACAAGTTATCGTCCTAAGGCATACGTAGTCGTCCTTACACGTATAGTTGTCGTCCTAATATACGAAGTGATTGTCACTACACATAAAGTTATCGTCCTGTTAGGTTACGTCCTAATATCGTCCTGTTAGGTAGAGCTCACGTCCTAATATCGTCCTGTTAGGTTACGTCCTAATATCGTCCTGTTAGGTAGAGCTCACGTCCTAATATCGTCCTGTTCCGTAGAGCTCACGTCCTAATATCGTCCTGTTAGGTAGAGCTCACGTCCTAATATCGTCCTGTTAGGTTACGTCCTAATATCGTCCTGTTAGGTAGAGCTCACGTCCTATACTACAATGTTATTATATCCTTACACGTTCACACATTAACAAGTCGGCGATCCTCCCCGGTAAATACGGTACTTTAGGTTAAAATAAAAATCACAGTTAGAGAATATACCGTGTCCTCTGTATCAATATAACGTCACAGCTGGTGCGACGATCAGTGCACTGCGCATGCGTGATAAATGTATATTTGAGATGTATGTCTATTTTTTTCCGTCGGTGAAATCAATGTGACATGTGACAGCCATCGGTGGCGACACGCGGACAATGAACGCTGTGTTACCTTACAGTTGTGGATTTATAATTAATACGTATAGGAGTTATCTCCCTTCAAATGTAGAGTTGTCGACCTTTGTCTCGATTAATACAACGAACTGATATTTATTGAAGGGCCACGTCATGATAGGGTCGGATTTCCATATAAACGACTAGGTTAATAAAATTAAAGAACCTTAGTACGATCCCCAACTGTTTCTTCTTATTACGAAACCAGACTGACGCTGCTTGCACTTTGGAAACCATAGAAACCCTAAATGATGAAATCAGTGACGGACCAATCAAATGAATTTATTGATTAATATTTCCATTTGCTCGGGACTAACACTATATAACCTTACCAACCAAAATGGAAATTTATGAGATCATAATTCTCCTATAGCTCCCGTTTGTGTAGTGTTATGTATAACATGTATAATGACGTCGTTCTGAACGACGTCAAGACGTAATGACGCAATGCGCATTTTTTTTTTTTTTTTTTTTTTTGTGGGTACAGGCATGCTAACGGAATTGTTCTATGTTATTTGCGACAATATTTGTAGTTATGATTTGAAGATGTTGAATATCCTAAAGATAGAACATATTAATTGAAATACTAGAAGTGTACTGATGATTTTATCTTTATTTCCATGGACATATTTTACCGCGAATGATGTCGGGAGTTTTTATGACGTCGGAGGTACTTAATTAATTATAACGAGCTAACGCGCGTTATTCAATTTGTCTGCAATCCTGGGAGAATTATAGGACCATAAATCCCCCAAGAAGGCAATTTAAGGCTTAATCATTCACCGAAGAAAATTAATATTTGCTTTCAGGATAGATGTTTTGAAGTTTCGCTTGCCCCTTGCGCATGACGAACAGATGTCCAAACTTCTTCTGTTTTACGCAATATCTACGTAACACTAAACCCAATACTTCAAGATAGTGTGAATAGCGCACACCTTTACGATTTCTTGGTGCGAACTTACTTATATGATAATATGAATATGTGTTAATCTTGTACCACTGTCTACCATTGGTCCGAACTCATTTATTATGGATACCGATGCTAATGTTAACATCTGGTCGAGTCTGCCTGGTAATTAATGTTTCTCTATATGTTAAACTAATCACAATGTCTCTGTCCGCTCAATCTCTCACTATTATTCCAACTAGGTATATAATTTTCGACAATAAATCGATTTCTGCTACCACCAAGAATACGTACTTTTCTGTCTTAAAATACCAACTTTACGTATTCCGTTTACCATGTAATACAATATAAAATTTTGCATCAATTTAGTTGCAAATAAATTATTTTAACTTTATACATATTATGTATTGCGTGACAGATTTCCGCGCGCCATATGACAGATTTCCACGCGCCATATGACAGATTTCCACGCGCCATATGACAGATTTCCACGCGCCATATGACAGATTTCTACGCGCCATTCCTAAATGTATAGGTTAGATGTAAATTTATTTTTTTAACCATAAAATTATTATATAAAACTTTATAAATGTTATGTAAAGGTATAAAAGTATTATATAAAACTTTATAGATAGTATGTATAGGTAAATAATAAATGTTATAATGTTAAAAGGTATAAAATTATTATATAAAACTTTATTTATAAATGTTATGTAAGGTAGGTATAAAAGTATTATATAAAACTTTATAAATGTTATGTAAAGGTATAAAATTATTATATAAAACTTTATAAATGTTATGTAAAGGTATAAAAGTATTATATAAAACTTTATAAAAATGTTATGTAAGGTATAAAATATTATATATAAAACTTTATAAATGTTATGTAAAGGTATAAAATATTATATAAAACTTTATAAATGTTATGTAAAGGTATAAAAGTATTATATAAAAACTTTATAAATGTTATGTAAAGGTATAAAATTATTATATAAAACTTTATAAATGTTATGTAAAGGTATAAAAGTATTATAAAAAACTTTATAAATGTTATGTAAAGGTATAAAATTATTATATAAAACTTTATAAATGTTATGTAAAGGTATAAAAATTATTATATAAAACTTTATAAATGTTATGTAAAGGTATAAAAGTATTATATAAAACTTTATAAATAGTATGTATAGGTATAAAATTATTATATAAAACTTTATAGATAGTATGTATAAGTATAAAATTATTATATAAAACTTTATAAATGTTATGTAAAGGTATAAAATTATTATATAAAACTTTATAAATGTTATGTATAGGTATAAAATTATTATATAAAACTTTATAAATGTTATGTAAAGGTATAAAATTATTATATAAAACTTTATAAATGTTATGTAAAGGTATAAAAGTATTATATAAAACTTTATAGATAGTATGTATAGGTATTAAATTATTATATAAAACTTTATAAATGTTATGTAAAGGTATAAAAGTATTATATAAAACTTTATAGATAGTATGTATAGGTATTAAATTATTATATAAAACTTTATAGATAGTATGTATAGATATAAAATTATTATAAAAAACTTTATAGATAGTATGTATAGGTATAAAATTATTATATAAAACTTTATAGATAGTATGTATAGGTATAAAATTATTACATAAAACTTTATAAATGTAATGTAAAGGTATAAAATTATTATATATAAAACTTTATAAATGTAATGTAAAGGTATTATAATTATTAAATATAAAACTGTAAAAATAGTGCGTATCGGTATATAATTATTTTATAAAACTTTATAGATTGCATGTATAGGTATAAAATTATTATTTAAAATTTTATAAATGTTATGTAAAGGTATAAAAGTATTATATAAAACTTTATAGATAGTATATATAGGTATTAAATTATTATATAAAACTTTATAGATAGTATGTATAGATATAAAATTATTATATAAAACATTATAGATAGTATGTATAGGTATAAAATTATTATATAAAACTTTATAGATAGTATGTATAGGTATAAAATTATTATATAAAACTTTATAAATGTTATGTAAAGGTATAAAATTATTATATAAAACTTTATAAATGTAATGTAAAGGTATTATAATTATTAAATATAAAACTGTAAAAATAGTGCGTATCGGTATATAATTATTTTAGAAAACTTTATAGATTGCATGTATAGGTATAAAATTATTATTTAAAATTTTATAAATAGAATGCATTAGTATCAAATTGTTATATAAAATTTCATAGTTAGTATGTGTAAGTGTATAATTAATATATAAAACTTAATAGATAGTATATATAGGTATAAAATATTATACGGTATAAAACTTTATATAGTATGTGTCAGTGTAAAATCATTATATAAAATTTTATAGATAGTATGTGTAAGTATACAATTTTTATATAAAACTTTATAAATATTGTGTATACAGATGGAAATGTTATATAAAACTGCCGCAGTCCGTTTCCCTAGCTACTGTCGGTGCAATCGTAATACGTGTACAATATACTCACAGCTGTTACAAAATGATAGCTGATGTTTTAGGTGCTGAATATTTGTGTGGTTAGAGCTCATTGGATACAGTTTTATATTAGCTAAACTACTTAATTTATTTAAGTAAAATGAATTATTTTTATGAAAAATTTGAGGAAATAAAGAACTAATTATTATCATAAATGTTTCATTGTGCTAAAATGTTGAGGTACGAGAGAAAACTACATCTCGGGTTTTACAACATTAGATGTCCAAAATGAAAAATATCACCATAATTAATAATATCCTTCATATCCACATAAACTTTATGAATGTTCATCCTGTTTGTAGTTGAAGGTTATATATCAATAAACCGCATTTTGACAAGGTTTGGTACCGATATGTAAACTTGACGAAATTAAACTTTTCTCAAAAAAGATGTATAAAATATGAATGTAAAGTAAATAAAGTATAGTAAAGGAAATATAAGTAGATATGCTCAGTAATACACTAATCCCATTAAATATATTGTACTATAAACAATATACATGTATTAACGTTGTATCGAACATTACAGACGCCTGTGACCATGTAATTGTTTGTATATAGGTTTAGCTGAGTTGTTTATTATAACTTTACCATTTTTTTATGTTGCATATAGTGAACTGTTCTGGTCATTATCATTATGTAATGTGTCTATATCAATGTGTGTGTCATTATAGAAGGATGATTCGGAGCGTGACCGGATTTTCTTTTCTTTCTATCTCATTTGAATTAATATTGTATACGGATTTTGTGTTATTTCCATTACTCTTCATATTTGGAGGAAATAAAGAATTGCTAATAACGAAATATATTGTGCAGGAAACAATACCTGTTGTTTGGAACATAACAGACGCCTGCGACCATGTAATCTGTTGTATAAATGTTTAGCGGACATTGTCAAAAATAAACGTCTTGTCAATAGTGTGTTTACTTCTATATTGAGGACATTTAAATGAGGTAGAGGGCTGTACAGAACCAGTTTTAAATGGAGAAACTATTTAAAGATTAAAGATTACATGTCTGTGTACTATACCGCTGTATACGTGTGGTAACAGTATGACAATTCCGACTCACTACATACTGTCATCATAGTAAACACACGAGCGCTCCTCCCCCAATTTTTTTTTATTTCTACATTACGGCCCATTAGATAAAGTTTTGTACGTTGATTGTGAGGGAGTGTTTTAAATCTTCATTTTGAAATTACAAATCAACAAAAGAAAGACTATCAAAAAGTGCGTGTACATATATGTGCTAAATATAAACATTTATAACTTGTTAAAACTTTTCTTTCATTTTCAAAAAAAAAAGCTTAATCCAGGGATCCCGGGACTTCCTGGGCTCTTGCAGTGCTGTCTAGTGGAAGGTCTCAAGTTGGAGATTTCTGCACAATTAGTGAAATTCAAATATATACAATTGCATTTGTTGTCTGTAGACCTGTACGTGCGAGCGTGTGTGAGAGAATGCATGTACATATACACATGTAGTATGTATGTGTATATCAATAAAACTATTGTTTCATTTGTAAACAAATAATTGTAGATTACTGGAAGCATGAAAGTGTTGATATAGACACTGCCTGTCACCTATTGGCATTATCTATAAAATATTTTGAATTGAATTTTTAAAAAAAATATGATATTGACTGTGGAGATACGTATACGTAATTACATCCTTGATACTCTAGGGGTTCCGATCACTGACGATCTCTACACCCCTTAATGAACACTGGTCTATATGCACAATGCTACTCACTTAATTGGAGAATCCCGGTGGAGGTTTTACGTTTTCCGCCTGTTCGGGAACTCTGGGTTTCCGACATCCGAAGGAACTCTAAACACATTGTAATGATCGTGACGTAACAGCACGTGCGTTCCTGATTGATACCGTACGTATCGATAATCACATATCAGACCAGGAACCATCAATAAACAACATGGCAGCCGGTAGATTTGTTGTTTACGTTAGTCGTGAACTCTTACCTCTAGTGTTACTCTCACCACAGGTGTATACAGGTATTACAGACTGTTCACTCAGCCGTGACGGACAGGTAGATGCACTGTAGGTACAGTGTATTGATTGAAATCCACCTGTCTGCCATATGTTACGCTCTAGTGATTTAACGATAAGCAGATTACTTAGAAGTACCCAATACACACCTGGTGTAGTCGGACACTGAATCTGTTTACTCATACAGAACCGAAAACGGGGAAACAATGGAGCCGAAAACTCGGAAACAATGGAACCAAGACCTCGGAAACAATCGAGCCGAAATATCGGAAACAATAGAAACAAGACATCGGAAACAATAGAACCGAAACCTCGGAAACAATAGAACCGAAACCTCGGAAACAATGGAGCCGAAAACTCGGAAACAATGGAGCTGAAATCTCGGAAACAATAGAAACAAGACCTCGGAAACAATGGAGCCGAAAACTCGGAAACAATAGAACGGAAAACTCGGAAATAATAGAACCGAAAACACGGAAACATGGAACCGAAAACTCGGAAAGATTGGAACCGAAACCTCGGAAACAATAGAACCGAAAACTCGGAAACAATAAAACCGAAACCTCGGAAACAATGGTATCACTGGATGAGACTTACCACAAGTTTAAAAACTTGTTCCAATACATATATATATATGTCATTGTTTATATTAGCTACAATACAAATATGTTTAAATAAAAATAGCATGGTTATTGTTTTCTTTTTGCATATCTTGCCAGCTATGTACTCGTCTGGACGTACGAATGTAGAAACACCAATGCTTAAATGAAAAAAACTAATATTTTGTCAGCTTGATTGTTTTATTTTTACATTTCACTTCGCTTAATGAAACGAGTAAACTCCGCATTCCATTTCCCATTGAAGATGATTGTTCACGCGCTGACCTCTGACTGTTGTGAGTTTTCGCATCCTGAACTCATCAGGTATTACCGCGGAAATACGTTCTATTCTCTGAGGAGTCCCGGATGGAGTTTACGCCGCCTCAGTTTTGAATTAACTTTTGGCAATGAGGTCTTTTGTTATAGTGTTGTACACGGATAGAGCTTGCTCAAGTGATATTAGAAATTGTCAGTAGGCCTGCTATGCATATAAGAATGCGCATATCTTGATAACTTTATCAATGAACGCGAAACAGCATGGCTGAAAAGCATTCTTCTTGGAGTTCTATATTTCTCAGAAAGTACTGATTCAGAGGAAATCTTGCTCAAGTTAAACTTATAGGGTTTGTGTGGTCATTATCAGGCAGACTCGAGATGTAAAAATTCCCGATATATGGAAAAAAGGGGGGAAGGGTTGCGAAAAGCAGAAACCATTCACTGACGTATAGCATTATATGATCCCTCTGGGATCTCTTGTTTTATTACCATTAAAGAGTGTTATGTCAAGATTGAAGGTAGAAGGAAAATATTTTAGAATTAGATTTTAATAGAATCCACCAAAAAAATGACATTCGTTCAGGATTTTTTCGTTCCAAGGTAGCACGAGTTATCGCCCTTCTACCGTTCAGTATTGAATTTAGAGGCTTCTCCAGAGCATAACTAATGTTTATTTTGCTTTTGGTGCCTGCGCAACAGTATTTAATTAGGGCAATAGCGCCATGGATTTTGTACGGGGCATAATTAAAGGGACAATTCAGTGAGGCTAATTCTGTTACATAATCACGAAGCAAGATATGACATTAATGTGTTGTTCTACATTCCTATATAACAAGAAATATTGACAAAATTCACGACATTTTTAAATATTTTGATTGATAACTTTGAAATTCCAAATCATTGATCATGATGATTTAGCAGGTACAACATGTACGCTATGCTCATACTCAAGCCAAAGTCAGGTGCAATACTTAACCACTGAGGAGTTGATGAAATTATGTTTAGTCTAGAATATGGAACGCCACAGCTGCCTTAAGACTAGATGTTTTATTGCATCACGTCTCCATGTTATAGCATCGTGTCACCGTGTTATAGCATCGTGTCAACATGTTATAGCATCGCGTCACCATGTTATAGCATCGTGTCACCGTGTTATAGCATCGTGTCACCATATCATTGCATCGTGTCACCATGTTATAGCATGATGTCACCGTGTTATTGCATCGTGTCACCATTTTATAGCATGATGTTACCGCGTTATTGTATCACGTCCCCATGTTATTGCATGATGTCACCGTGTTATTGCATCACGTCCCCATGTAATAGCATGATGTCACCGTGTTATAGCATCGTGTCACCATATTATAGCATGATGTCACCCTGTTATTATACAGTTAAAGCATGGGATTGAGGGATATAGCAAGTTTCTGGTTTCCCGAGACTTGTCTATTTCCCGAGGCGGAGCCGAGGGAAATAGGCAAGTTCGAGCAATCCCATACTTTAAACTGTTTTAATATACCGATACATACAAAAGCTATGATTACACTAAAAATATATTTCTTTCATACGCTAACGTTCTCTCTATTCCTGTCGCGTACGGCAATGGCCATTGGAGATTGAGATAATTTTACATTGTAATCGATCTACGTAATCTTATCTTTAAACATACAAATTATTCTGAGATGATAACTGTGATTCTATGTCCGTTTTGTTTTGCTTCTATTCAAACCGCAGGTTAAAATTTGATTCCGCTATGATTTCTCGATATTTCATCATTTATTCCACTAGGCATAATACTAAATTTATTTAAGGATTAAAGTCTCTTTCTGGTGGTTCTATCGAAGGATAAAGTTGAGTAGGGTATCGATATTTGGAATGGACCGCGAAGCGGTCCATGAAACAAATATCGATACCCTACTCAACTTTATCCTTCGATAGAACCACCAGAAAGATACTTTAATCCTTATATTTACAGTCTGAACTATTATTTTCATAGCTCAAAATTTACCCTTAATAGTGTTTATAGCATTTATAAGACTAAAATTGAATTATATCGTTTGGTTCCGACAGGCACTTGGAACAGCCACTTGAAGTGGCGGAAATTCCCGCCAATTTATTCAATGAACATACCAATAAAATGAGTTCCGTCTGATGAAGCATATATCTGGGGTTTTCCCGGTATGGAACTATAAATCATTTTATTGATCTGTTGTTAAAAACACCATGGTGCAAAGCAGTTTGGTTTTAATATTTTGCTTCGTATGATTTCACACGCTTACACAATTCATAAGGAATTGGCAGGATATTTAACGATTTTAAAAATCTAAATGTATTCGACTTTGTGGTACATACATGCATGAACATACTTGTAATCAAGGCATAATGGAATAATTATATATTTTTTTTCGTGTAAGTTAAGGTTTTATCTCCATCGCTTAAAAGGGTACAATGTAAATCCCTTCAAAGTATTTACTTTTTCCCAAAAAAAAACCGATAAAAATCCCAATATATTAGATAATTTTATTGTGTCATTAATATTCAATATTGATAGGTTATATCTCGATATCCTTTAGCAATAAAAGAAAAGGGGGAGGGGTGGGTGGAAGGAATTGTAGCTGGCCATGAGTCTTCGCTGGTTGACTATATGTCATGCCCATCGTTTTCCAGGTTGTAAATGATATATTACACATTTTTGAATCAGCATTAAAGTCCTGTATTAAATCCGACTATCAATTCCACAAATGTGTGCGTACTTTCAAAACGCAGTTACAAGATCAATACATGACGCCGAATGCTTCTATAAGCCTTTTATTTTGTCCTTAGGGTGATCGGGTGGTGTATGGTTAAGCCGCTCGCCTTTCACCTAGCCAGCCGGGGATCCGATCCCCGGCACGGACGTGAAAAGTCAGAGGTCACCTGCCCGATCACGTGGGTTTTCCCCGGGCACTCCGGTTTCCTCCCACACTAAGACCCCGCGCGCGCGTACATCCGGGCCATCGAGAGTGAATTATATAAGTTGTATAACTTGTTTCTCACTTACTCGATTGTAAAATAAATAAAGTTTATATTAATATTCATATTTAAATTGTCATAAGAAAATGTGTGGTAAAGTAAAAAAGTGGAATGCGACAGAAAATGAGAGCTTTTAGGGTCTGGGTGCACCCCATGGCCAGATGCCTTCCTTTTTTGTTTCAATAAAAACATATCTTAAACGATAATGTTATAAGATAGGCAAACGATGTTGAAAAATTAATGCACATGACAAAAGTATCCCTATTAGAAAACAGGGTGATAGCAATGGTTCCTGGCACCGTATGGCCATAGACAAGACCAATAGCATTCTTTTCTTTCGTTGTCCAATACACGAATTATGAAGATTGTGTAAGTTAGGGAAAATGAATTATCTAATCTGACAGATAATGTATAAAAGTAAAAGCTTATATCGTTAAAAAAAGTTCACATACACTTTCATTAGTCCTATAAAAACCTTCAATAGGCGATTAGACTGAAAATGGTGTCTTCTTTAGATCTACAATTGTTCTCTATTACTTCAAAACCTCCAAAAAAGTATGAAAAACTGTACCCGAGTGATTTTCGGAGGCAGTGCTCCACTACGATACATAGGGACCAATTCGTACCCGGCCTAAAGGCATAGTAGGCCGGGTACGTATATTCGTTCTAGGCGGCCCCCAGACCCCCATCCTTTTCTTTGCTTCGTGCCTCTATGAATAGATATTCAGACTTTAGGCAGTGCAATTCTGTAATTTTATATTCAAAATATGACATTAGACGTCAAAAATAATAAACGAACATTTTTTACACGGCTTCAATTATTTTTTGGAAAAAGTGTACATTTATTCGAGGGCTTCTGGGGGCCTAGGCGGCCCCCACCCAGACCCCCGCTCTTCTTTGCTTTATGTCCATATATAAATATTAAGATTTTGATATTTGCAATTCTGTAAGTAAAAAAAAAATAAATCAACACTTCAAATAAAAAAATATGACACTTGACACGAAAACCATAAAAAACATCCTTAAATGGCTTCAATTATTTTCTGGAAAATGTGTTCATGAAATCCTCAGAATGCAGGATTTTGCATCATTTATTCGAGAGCTTCTGGGGGCCTAGGCGGCCCCCAGACCCCTCGCCTGATTTGCTTTGTCCCACGCCCCCTCTAACCTCAAAACCTAAATCCGCCCCTGCTTACGTACACAATTCATAACTTGGCAGGATATTTAACGTAGTTGTGACGCGGTGTCCGATACAAAACAGAGAGATTCTTCAATTTTGTGATCACTTGAGTTCTACTTAATCAGTTCACGTTTGAAATTTCTTGAATACACGGATGTTTACATAGTTTCATGTCATTATTTCTGGATTTTGGAGATTTTCAAATGTATCGGACGTCGTTTCGAGGAACATGTACAAACACAGGTAGGCCCACTACTGTAAACGTTTACTGTACCGCTCTCAAAATGTTAACTATATTCATATTGTTGTTTCAAACACTTCAATAAATATTAGAGGTATCTATTACAAGTATTGTAAAGCTACAATTGTAGGATTCCGTTTCATTGATATTTCGAAACACCCAAACGTACCTACTCTCGCCGATTCACAGTAGATTCTAGATAACGTACAGGACTTGTCTGTCCGCCGAGGTGAACAAAAATGCTTTGTCGTGCTAGGTCGTTTTGGTTAAACTTATCCACCTCAAATACTGATGTTGTTCTGACATATCTTATCCATTCGCGTACAACCAAAGATGTTAAAAATACGAATATAATGAAGATCTAGGCTACATGTGGTAGAGAACAACACAGACTCACCGACACACAACATGTAAACATTGCGACGTCATCGGAATGTGCAAAACTGTACACTGTACAACATTGTTTATTATTGGTCAAAGAGGTACGTAGTAACATAAACAATGTAACTTTTCTACATTTGTATTTACACACGTACATGTATATGTGTTAAAACCTATTTTGATACATGTACATGTTCATCGAACGTACGTTCGGTTACTGAAAACACCAAAAGTTTCTGATTTGGACCATCATAAATTCATCCGCGCGGCTCCAAATTGCGCGTGACATACTCAATCTATCGAGAAATAAAGTTGAGTAGCCTTTGGTTGAAATCAACGGGGTTTATACTATCAATTCACCACTGACTGTAAATATATATAAATATTGTTGAAATTCCGAGACGTTAACCACTTACAGGTAATCTAAGTATATAACGTCATTGTACCCAAATTGATACCAATACAAGTAGATTTCTCTTATATGACATTTGTTGATTGGTATGTTTCCCTTTTTTCTGTTTTGTTTTCAAAAAGAGCATATAAACTGTATTTTGATGCTTTGTTTTTCTTATTACAGTGCTTATTTTTATTGTTAGAGCGATTACTATCATGTCTCGAAATTTCTAGTTTTTTTGTCACATGATGTGTACCCAAATTGATACCCAGCAAGAAAAAATGTATAAAATTAAGAAAAATCAATTTATAAAGATTTTTGTGATTTTACTTTATAAATGGGACGTAGTTGCGATTATTATAACAAGCTATACTGAATACAGTAATACATTTTACTGTAAAAATTGTACAAGTGTTTTCACAACAGTAGTTGTGCTAATTTGGTACCCCGTAACACCATGTAATGACTTGTGTGATATTTCAATGATCTAAATTCAGTTTTCTGTGGCATTCACCTAAGCTTATATAGTTCCAATGTGGTGTATATGTCAAAAGACCACTATCAATTATTTTTAATGATTGTAAAAAAATCAATGCAAAAAAAAAAACTGCAAACATTTTATGAATCAGTCAAGTTACAAAATACTTGAATCTAGTAACAGTTTTAGTAAAAATTAAGACGGAGAAATAACGCTATACAAAGAGCAATTTGCATGTGACTGAATAAAAAAAAATAATGTGTGGCAACTATATTTTATCTATTTCTGTTAAGTGTTTATATCTTGGATTTCATTATTTAAGCAAATTTTTTTGAGGAGGCCTTACGCTTTGAAAAAAAACACTATTATAGTACAAAGAGTAATTGTCGCACGGCCACATTTCTAGGGATTAACACGTTTCAAACAGAGTCATCAATTTCAAAGTTATCTTTCAGAGAAAATAACAGAAATAATTACATAAAACGAAGCGTAATTATCAATAAATGACGCATCTTTGGTATCACCACTTAGAAATGAGGTAAACTTTAACAACACAAATGTTTTAGGTATTTTTTCAATTAGGGTATCAATTTGGGTACAGTATCAATTTGGGTAGAATGACGTTACATAACAACTGTACGTACCTGTAAAAGGTATTGTCCTCTGAACCTATTACATTTATCACATGCCTCTCACTTACAAGATAAACATGACGACGTGTTCGGTAACAGTTTACGATCGATACTAACGTCGTCTGAGTACGTCAACGGAGATGGCGTGATCGGAAACTAGCTCCGTCCAATTGTTACGTCACCTAGCAACTGATGGCGTGATCGGAAACAAGTCCCGCCTAGCTCCGTCCAATTGTTACGTCACCTAGCAACTGATGGCGTGATCGGAAACAAGTCCCGCCCACCTCAAATCTGATTGGTTAAACGGAAATACCCGAGTGCAAGGGTGTGCTAGCTTCCAGGGGTGTGCTAGTTCGACGACTAACACACAGCTGAGAGAGGTTTTTGGAAAATACAGGGAGCTATAATAAATTTAACAAAGTATCTTTAATATAGTGTAAATAGGACTACATGTATACATGTATCACAGGGGTTACCTCCCTTGTAAAACATAAAGCGTTTTTTTGTCCATGTCATATCTCTACCTTTTTTTTACATATGCATTGTACATCTACATGTAAGTAAATTAATGACAAGAACAACTTCCCTGTTATACTATCTAAATTTGTGTTTTAGAAGGTGTGTATGTGATATATTTATTTAAAGTAACACGAAAGCTTGAAGAAGAATCATCAGAAGATTTATTTCCTTTTAGCTGTGATTTTTTTCAGAGAAGTTCATCCAACGATAACCTTTTAAGAATATAATATATAACTTAACACATTACACATTTTTTGAAGATTGTGTATACTGTAATGTCATTGTACCCCAGTTTGTGCGTTATTGAACCGTTAATTGTTTACCAAAATATCAGTGTAATTTTGTGTGATGATCGTCCGATATTGGAGTCCTTAAGGCCAGATACATATGATACATGTCGTTGTGTATACACTGGTAAGTTTTTGTTTATTTATCAAAAGAAAACTATATAGACGTTTATATTTAATTTGGCTTCAGTCCATGATTTTGGTTGCGCGGCATCATCAGTTCAATAGATATATCATAAGAAATGTTTTCCACAGAAAATAATTTATAAATACAATGTATATAAAACATTATCGTATATAAACATTATCGTAAATATTACAAACGCCTCTTCTAATTATAGGTGAGGGTAGGTACCAGTTAGGTGACTTACCGGACTGGTAGATTGATTTTTATTGATTTAATTGGCTTATAGATATAATAATATGCATTTTTTGGGTCAAACTTTCACTCCAAAATTCTATCTTTGAAGACCTTTCCTTTGTCTGTGGGCAGTTCACAGAGAGAAGAGTGAAGATAATGCGTTTTCATGTTATAAAACGTTCACTTTCAACAAAATTGTTGATGTCATTAAAACATACGGTCCATTATCGCTGTCTAAAATAGCTATAAGTACAGTATCGCATTCATCATAGAGACACTACAATGTAATTAGTTACCATTTAAAGTTGTATGGTCTATACCTTTCGCTCTTTTGGTCATAGTGAAAACTGTTTAAGTGTTATACATATTTTTCTCCGTTTGCCTGAGGTTTAAACTTTCTAATTTTACCACTTTTTATAAAGTTGCTGCACTGGAAGTATCTTTAATTATAAAAGTAAAAAATCTTTTTAACGTGTACACGTGAAAAATAGGCTCGAAAGATGCCGAATCATTCCGAACTCTTCCGAACATCGTCGCGACAATCTCGAAGTAAAACGAGAGTTGTGAAACCAAGAGAAAATATCAACAATTTTTCAGAAATAAAATATGTGGTCGACCTCATCAGACTCTATCTACAAAGAAAATAATGCTCGCACATTACAATATTTGATACACACAACATTTTACGGTAATGTGTAAATTGGATGTTTCAAATACTCAATCTGTGGACATGCAGAAGGAAAACGTAAACAAACACGTGTGCTTACGCTAGTTACCTGTCTCACCACGTGCGGGTCGTGTCGAACCTCAGTCACGTGATACGATTAGGAATCCGACAAAAACCGAAGTCACTGAACATGGCGGTGATTGAAGGCGCTTTATTCAAAACCAGGAATATATGATTCCTAGATTTCGGCTCTCTTATAGCCGACATATGCTTTTGGGGAGCTTTAAATCATCAAATTACATGTCTATGTTTAAATATCAAATGTTTAAGTTACATATCGTTACAGTGAAATTAGCAGCAATACAACTTTAATGCTTAGTTTTGTGTGACTAAAAAGACATGTAACTAAACCGGTCACTGTGTACAAATACAAAAACCTGAGCGGGACGTGTGGCAGAACGGACATGTAAAAAAGAAACAAAAACTTAAAACATCCCTCAAGCAAAAAGGTTATTTTATGTGTTAATGACGCACAGGGTCAATTGTATTTTTAAAAGGATTTTACAAATATACCTTTATTATTTTGCAAGAACAGTGACAGTGGCGTAGGAAGATGAAACGTAATGGGGGGGGGGGGGGGGGGGGGGCCAATATTTTGTAACCCCCCAAGCGCCCCGCACCCACATGGATACTTTATGTTATTTTTTCATATATCATGACATATAATCCTTGTACACATCTATAGACAGTAGCGTCGCTAACAGGAAATTAATGAATACACAAAGTAGCGTGCGAGCGCCAAAGTCTCGAGAGTTTGAATGTTTGGGGGTCTGGGGGTATCCCCCGGAGAAAATATTAAGATTCAGAATGACTGAGATGAGTTTTAAGATGTGTTTTGATGATTTTGGAGCGCCGAAGGTGCGAGATTTTGTCGTTTGGAAGGTCGAGGGGTCTCCGAAAAAATATTACGATTTAGAATGGCTGAGATGAGTTTTACGATGATTTTGCGATTTTTTGGGAGCGCCCAAGGCGCGAGATTTTGTTGTTTGTGGGGTTCAGGGGTGTCCCCCGGGAAAAATATAACGATTTAGAATGACTGAGATGAGTTTTACAATGTATTTTGTTGATTTAAAAGCGTTCTTAACACGGTAATTTTTCGATTTAAAGTACCTGCATTTAGAAATGATAATTGTGAATGTCGTCATACCATTATGCATCCCTGCTCGATCTGAACATGTACATGTATACCGGATTCACACCATGAATCTTTTAAGAGACATTTTTTGAAACACTATAATCTCTTGATGGACATTTTAGTCTAGTTTGTATATATTGAGTTATCATTATTACAAGGTTTGAACATTACATGCTTGAAAGTTTTGGGAAACACGCCGCGCAGCGGAAAATTTTCTAAAATGAAGTACAAAAAATGTGCAGGATGATCTTCTTTTCTTTCAATGTGCATTTTTTAGAACATCTCACTTGGCGAAAATGGGGGGACATGTTTCCCCCTCCCCGTCCTGGGGAACGGGGGGGGGGGGGTCCCCCCCCCCCCGCCTCCTACGCCCCTGAGTGTTAATGACTGTATCTGTACAGATTGAAGAACTAAAATGCCGCGTTACCACAAGAAATTTGAAGACAACAACTATCGGACATCAGTTTCTTAATAGAGATACACAAGAAATTTGAAATACATAATAATTAAAAAAAAAACACTTTATATTTGACCCATATTTTCCACATTTTCTCTATCTACTGACTTCTAGGAAGGATTGTTTAGAGAGACGTGCGAAATTTTGGCCTAACTTGTTCACTTGATACCTTCGAATCAGCCAAAATGTGACAAATATATTTATGCTTATGATTATAACTACCGAAGCAATAAAAAATCAATTCTAGACATTAAGATAAATTTAGTATTTTAAGACAATTATATGAAAAAAAAAGATGAAAAACACGATAACCAATAATGGGTCATT
The DNA here is from genome assembly GCF_041381155.1 of Argopecten irradians. Taxonomy (NCBI): domain Eukaryota; kingdom Metazoa; phylum Mollusca; class Bivalvia; order Pectinida; family Pectinidae; genus Argopecten; species Argopecten irradians. The sequence goes on along the minus strand of NC_091146.1, from coordinate 36,958,677 downwards.
TTACTTTCTATTGTTTTATTTACATGTACATGTACTTTCATACCACAATACTTTGAACTATTCAACGTAAAGAGTTGAAATATTAATAAACAACAAAGCCGTAATATGTTTCATGGATTTTAATAGAAACAGAACCGTTGTGTATAATCTTTTCACTGGGACCTTTTAAACTAAGCACTTCTGTTTGACTGTACACCGCCAAAAATAGAGCGACTGTATCATAATAAAAAAGGAGAGACACCTTTTCAAAGATACGAAACTATTACGAAACAGAATATATATTCGCTACCTATTTCATTAGTCATTAAAAAAAGTCATTAGAAAATTGTCATTTTGTAGCTGTAGATCTACTAATAGATCTAATCATACCTACCAAACGTCCTCCCGCCAAACAACACAGAAGATAATTTCCGGCTAGCAGATGGTGATCGGGATCGTCTTTTCGCTTGACTGTAAGGTAAAATCCAAATGCATTCCGAGTAGTCTTAATGGAAAACGTCTTAATAACTTGGCGACACGATGCTATAACCTGGTGACATGATGCATGCTATGACATGGTGACACGATGCAATAATACTGGTGATGGTGACATGATGCTATGACATGGTGACACGATGCTATAACATGGTGACACGATGCTATAACATGGTGACACGATGCTATAACATGGAGACAATGCATATAACATGGTGACATGATGCTATATACATGGTGACATGATGCTATAACATGGTGACACGATGCTATAAATGGTGACACGATGCTATAACATGGTGACACGATGCTATAACATGGAGACATGATGCTATAACATGGTGACATCATGCTATAACATGGTGACACGATGCAATAACACGGTGACACGATGCTATAACATGGTGACATGATGCTATAACATGGTGACACGATGCTATAACACGGTGACACGATGCTATAACATGGTGACACGATGCTATAACATGGTGACACGATGCTATAAAATGGTGACGTGATGCAATAAAACATCTAGTCCTAAGGCAGCTATGGCGTTCCATACTAGAACATATATCTAATGAAGTTAACCCACTACTGTAAGAGCGATTTGAGTAGCTCTAGACAAAAATATTTACTACACTGGCAAGGGCCAGGGTCCAGTTTTATATCCAACCATTGACATGTATGTAAAATGTATTGGCTCACCATTCTACCCGACATGTTGGTCAAAAATCTAATACGGTCGCTATGACCTGACTTCCGGTTTTAAACTTATATCATAATCTCGTTAACGGCTTGACAAATTTCTTTCTATTTGGGATATGTCATGTGGAATCAAAATTGGAGCAATTAATTAATGTAACATGTTTCTGTAAAACGTCACCTTCCGGTTGGAAATAAAGGTCAAAGTTCAAAAGTGCGATTTTTTAGAGAAATAAAAAAAATCATCAAAAATGTTCTAGAAAGCCTATAGACCTAATATTAGGTCTACAGCATGCTGACATATATAGGTTTGTTAATGTTAATGACCTTGAATTTCATTCAAGGTCACATGGACCAAAAATCCTGAAATCTTCAAATGATTTCTTGTGAAGTTCTTGGAAGCCTAGATACAAATGTACCTAATATTAGGACTGTAGCATGCTGACATAAATGGCTACAAAGTTTCTTAATATGATTGACCTTCATTCAAGGTCACAGGTGTCAAAAAACTTGAAATCTTCAAATAACTTCTTGCGAAGGCCTAAGGACCTAATATTAGGTTTGCATCATGCTGACGTAAATGACTATCACGTTTGCTCATGTGATTGACCTTGGCCTATATTCAAGGTCATGGGAGCCAAAACTCCTGAGATCTTTTAAATACTTCTTGTCAAATTCTGAAAGGCCTAGAGACCTGAAATGGGACCTGTATCATGTTGAGATAAAGGACTAATAAGTTTGGTATTCTGAGTGACCTTGACCGAAATTCCTTGTTTTTGAAAAGCTGTCAAATTGTCCAATGTCAATTTCAAGTTGCACGATATTCTCGTCAGTCAGGACTTAAATTTCGAATTACTCAGAAGCCGTGTAATATTAACGTTTTTGGTTCTTTAAAGATGTGAAGGAAAATCTCCCGCGGATCGTGGTTAAATTTCCCAAGTTGGGAAACCGATTGGATTACTAGGTAAGACCGTAATAAAACAATCCGTTATGCCTTTACACAAGTGTACATGTAACGAGAGTAGTTTATATGTATGAGCCACAAGATTGTTTCGTGAAGTAAGGGGGATAACTCCTACTCAATAAGAAAGCGGGGAGCGAACATCCTCACACCATGATTGTGGGACTCGTGTACCTGTGTTTAGGAGAGGTTTGATTACACGTTGGTACATTGTGTATCTGTGTTTATAAGAGGGGAGCTTTGATTACACGTTGGTACATTGTGTACCTGTGTTTAGGGGAGCTTTGATTACACGTTGGTACATTGTGTACCTGTGTTTAGGGGAGCTTTGATTACACGTTGATACATTGTGTACCTGTGTTTAGGGGAGCTTTGATTACACGTTTGTACATTGTGTACCTGTGTTTAGGGGAGCTTTGATTACACGTTGGTACATTGTGTACCTGTGTTTAGGGGAGCTTTGATTACACGTTGGTACATTGTGTACCTGTGTTTAGGAGAGCTTTGATTTACACGTTGTACATTGTGTACCTGTGTTTAGGGGAGCTTTGATTACACGTTGGTACATTGTGTACCTGTGTTTAGGGGAGCTTTGATTACACGTTGTACATTGTGTACCTGTGTTTAGGGGAGCTTTGATTACACGTTGGTACATTGTGTACCTGTGTTTAGGGGAGCTTTGATTACACGTTGGTACATTGTGTACCTGTGTTTAGGGGAGCTTTGATTACACGTTTGTACATTGTGTACCTGTGTTTAGGAGAGCTTTGATTACACGTTTGTACATTGTGTACCTGTGTTTAGGAGAGCTTTGATTACACGTTTGTACATTGTGTACCTGTGTTTAGGGGAGCTTTGATTACACGTTTGTACATTGTGTACCTGTGTTTAGGGGAGCTTTGATTACACGTTGGTACATTGTGTACCTGTGTTTAGGGGAGCTTTGATTACACGTTGGTACATTGTGTACCTGTGTTTAGGGGAGCTTTGATTACACGTTGGTACATTGTGTACCTGTGTTTAGGGGAGCTTTGATTACACGTTGGTACATTGTGTACCTGTGTTTAGGGGAGCTTTGATTACACGTTGGTACATTGTGTACCTGTGTTTAGGAGAGCTTTGATTACACGTTTGTACATTGTGTACCTGTGTTTAGGGGAGCTTTGATTACACGTTGGTACATTGTGTACCTGTGTTTAGGGGAGCTTTGATTACACGTTGGTACATTGTGTACCTGTGTTTAGGGGAGCTTTGATTACACGTTGGTACATTGTGTACCTGTGTTTAGGGGAGCTTTGATTACACGTTGGTACATTGTGTACCTGTGTTTAGGGGAGCTTTGATTACACGTTGGTACATTGTGTACCTGTGTTTAGGGGGGCTTTGATTACACGTTTGTACATTGTGTACCTGTGTTTAGGGGAGCTTTGATTACACGTTGGTACATTGTGTACCTGTGTTTAGGGGAGCTTTGATTACACGTTGGTACATTGTGTACCTGTGTTTAGGGGAGCTTTGATTACACGTTGGTACATTGTGTACCTGTGTTTAGGGGAGCTTTGATTACACGTTGGTACATTGTGTACCTGTGTTTAGGGGAGCTTTGATTACACGTTGGTACATTGTGTACCTGTGTTTAGGGGAGCTTTGATTACACGTTGGTACATTGTGTACCTGTGTTTAGGGGAGCTTTGATTACACGTTGGTACATTGTGTACCTGTGTTTAGGGGAGCTTTGATTACACGTTGGTACATTGTGTACCTGTGTTTAGGGGAGCTTTGATTACACGTTGGTACATTGTGTACCTGTGTTTAGGGGAGCTTTGATTACACGTTGTACATTGTGTACCTGTGTTTAGGGGAGCTTTGATTACACGTTGGTACATTGTGTACCTGTGTTTAGGGGAGCTTTGATTACACGTTGGTACATTGTGTACCTGTGTTTAGGGGAGCTTTGATTACACGTTGGTACATTGTGTACCTGTGTTTAGGGGAGCTTTGATTACACGTTGGTACATTGTGTACCTGTGTTTAGGGGAGCTTTGATTACACGTTGGTACATTGTGTACCTGTGTTTAGGGGAGCTTTGATTACACGTTGGTACATTGTGTACCTGTGTTTAGGGGAGCTTTGATTACACGTTGGTACATTGTGTACCTGTGTTTAGGGGAGCTTTGATTACACGTTGTACATTGTGTACCTGTGTTTAGGGGAGCTTTGATTACACGTTGTACATTGTGTACCTGTGTTTAGGGGAGCTTTGATTACACGTTGGTACATTGTGTACCTGTGTTTAGGGGAGCTTTGATTACACGTTGGTACATTGTGTACCTGTGTTTAGGGGAGCTTTGATTACACGTTGGTACATTGTGTACCTGTGTTTAGGGGAGCTTTGATTACACGTTTTACATTGTGTACCTGTGTTTAGGGGAGCTTTGATTACACGTTTTACATTGTGTACCTGTGTTTAGGGGAGCTTTGATTACACGTTTTACATTGTGTACCTGTGTTTAGGGGAGCTTTGATTACACGTTGGTACATTGTGTACCTGTGTTTAGGGGAGCTTTGATTACACGTTGGTACATTGTGTACCTGTGTTTAGGGGAGCTTTGATTACACGTTGGTACATTGTGTACCTGTGTTTAGGGGAGCTTTGATTACACGTTGGTACATTGTGTACCTGTGTTTAGGGGAGCTTTGATTACACGTTGGTACATTGTGTACCTGTGTTTAGGGGAGCTTTGATTACACGTTGGTACATTGTGTACCTGTGTTTAGGGGAGCTTTGATTACACGTTGGTACATTGTGTACCTGTGTTTAGGGGAGCTTTGATTACACGTTGGTACATTGTGTACCTGTGTTTAGGGGGAGCTTTGATTACACGTTGGTACATTGTGTACCTGTGTTTAGGGGAGCTTTGATTACACGTTGGTACATTGTGTACCTGTGTTTAGGGGAGCTTTGATTACACGTTGGTACATTGTGTACCTGTGTTTAGGGGAGCTTTGATTACACGTTTGTACATTGTGTACCTGTGTTTAGGGGAGCTTTGATTACACGTTGGTACATTGTGTACCTGTGTTTAGGGGAGCTTTGATTACACGTTTGTACATTGTGTACCTGTGTTTAGGGGAGCTTTGATTACACGTTTGTACATTGTGTACCTGTGTTTAGGGGAGCTTTGATTACACGTTTGTACATTGTGTACCTGTGTTTAGGGGAGCTTTGATTACACGTTGGTACATTGTGTACCTGTGTTTAGGAGAGCTTTGATTACACGTTTGTACATTGTGTACCTGTGTTTAGGGGAGCTTTGATTACACGTTGGTACATTGTGTACCTGTGTTTAGGGGAGCTTTGATTACACGTTTGTACATTGTGTACCTGTGTTTAGGGGAGCTTTGATTACACGTTGGTACATTGTGTACCTGTGTTTAGGGGAGCTTTGATTACACGTTGGTACATTGTGTACCTGTGTTTAGGGGAGCTTTGATTACACGTTGGTACATTGTGTACCTGTGTTTAGGGGAGCTTTGATTACACGTTGGTACATTGTGTACCTGTGTTTAGGGGAGCTTTGATTACACGTTGTACATTGTGTACCTGTGTTTAGGGGAGCTTTGATTACACGTTGGTACATTGTGTACCTGTGTTTAGGGGAGCTTTGATTACACGTTTGTACATTGTGTACCTGTGTTTAGGGGAGCTTTGATTACACGTTGGTACATTGTGTACCTGTGTTTAGGGGAGCTTTGATTACACGTTTGTACATTGTGTACCTGTGTTTAGGGGAGCTTTGATTACACGTTGGTACATTGTGTACCTGTGTTTAGGGGAGCTTTGATTACACGTTGGTACATTGTGTACCTGTGTTTAGGGGAGCTTTGATTACACGTTGGTACATTGTGTACCTGTGTTTAGGGGGAGCTTTGATTACACGTTTTACATTGTGTACCTGTGTTTAGGGGGAGCTTTGATTACATGTTTGTACATTGTGTACCTGTGTTTAGGGGGAGCTTTGATTACACGTTTGGTACATTGTTTACCTGTGTTTAGGGGAGCTTTGATTACACGTTTGTACATTGTGTACCTGTGTTTAGGGGAGCTTTGATTACACGTTTGTACATTGTGTACCTGTGTTTAGGGGAGCTTTGATTACACGTTTTACATTGTGTACCTGTGTTTAGGGGAGCTTTGATTACACGTTGGTACATTGTGTACCTGTGTTTAGGAGAGCTTTGATTACACGTTTGTACATTGTGTACCTGTGTTTAGGGGAGCTTTGATTACACGTTGGTACATTGTGTACCTGTGTTTAGGGGAGCTTTGATTACACGTTTGTACATTGTGTACCTGTGTTTAGGGGAGCTTTGATTACACGTTTGTACATTGTGTACCTGTGTTTAGGGGAGCTTTGATTACACGTTGGTACATTGTGTACCTGTGTTTAGGGGAGCTTTGATTACACGTTGGTACATTGTGTACCTGTGTTTAGGGGAGCTTTGATTACACGTTGGTACATTGTGTACCTGTGTTTAGGGCTGACGTTGTGACTGTGTTTAGGGGAGCTTTGATTACAAGTTGGTACATTGTGTACCTGTGTTTAGGGGGGCTTTGATTACACGTTTGTACATTGTGTACCTGTGTTTAGGGGAGCTTTGATTACACGTTGATACATTGTGTACCTGTGTTTAGGGGAGCTTTGATTACACGTTGGTACATTGTGTACCTGTGTTTAGGGGAGCTTTGATTACACGTTGGTACATTGTGTACCTGTGTTTAGGGGAGCTTTGATTACACGTTTTACATTGTGTACCTGTGTTTAGGGGAGCTTTGATTACACGTTGGTACATTGTGTACCTGTGTTTAGGGGAGCTTTGATTACACGTTGGTACATTGTGTACCTGTGTTTAGGGGAGCTTTGATTACACGTTGGTACATTGTGTACCTGTGTTTAGGGGAGCTTTGATTACACGTTGTACATTGTGTACCTGTGTTTAGGGGAGCTTTGATTACACGTTGGTACATTGTGTACCTGTGTTTAGGGGAGCTTTGATTACACGTTGGTACATTGTGTACCTGTGTTTAGGGGAGCTTTGATTACACGTTGGTACATTGTGTACCTGTGTTTAGGGGAGCTTTGATTACACGTTGGTACATTGTGTACCTGTGTTTAGGGGAGCTTTGATTACACGTTTGTACATTGTGTACCTGTGTTTAGGGGAGCTTTGATTACACGTTGGTACATTGTGTACCTGTGTTTAGGGGAGCTTTGATTACACGTTGGTACATTGTGTACCTGTGTTTAGGGGAGCTTTGATTACACGTTGGTACATTGTGTACCTGTGTTTAGGGGAGCTTTGATTACACGTTGTACATTGTGTACTTGTTTGGGAGCTTTGTTACACGTTGTACATTGTGTACCTGTGTTTAGGGGAGCTTTGATTACACGTTGTACATTGTGTACCTGTGTTTAGGGGAGCTTTGATTACACGTTGTACATTGTGTACCTGTGTTTAGGGGAGCTTTGATTACACGTTGGTACATTGTGTACCTGTGTTTAGGGGAGCTTTGATTACACGTTGGTACATTGTGTACCTGTGTTTAGGGGAGCTTTGATTACACGTTTGTACATTGTGTACCTGTGTTTAGGGGAGCTTTGATTACACGTTTGTACATTGTGTACCTGTGTTTAGGGGAGCTTTGATTACACGTTTGTACATTGTGTACCTGTGTTTAGGGGAGCTTTGATTACACGTTGGTACATTGTGTACCTGTGTTTAGGGGAGCTTTGATTACACGTTGATACATTGTGTACCTGTGTTTAGGGGAGCTTTGATTACACGTTGGTACATTGTGTACCTGTGTTTTAGGGGAGCTTTGATTACACGTTGGTACATTGTGTACCTGTGTTTAGGGGAGCTTTGATTACACGTTGGTACATTGTGTACCTGTGTTTAGGGGAGCTTTGATTACACGTTTGTACATTGTGTACCTGTGTTTAGGAGAGCTTTGATTACACGTTTGTACATTGTGGACCTGTGTTTAGGGGAGATTTGATTACACGTTGGTACATTGTGTAATTCACAGGGCAGCATTTCAAACATATATATACCTAAATAATACACATATATAAATATTTACGTACATTGTATATTGGCAATCAATGTTACTGACTTATCCAATTCCATGTATGCCTCCACATGTTTAGAAACGTTTTTATCAATATGCATGTTTGTTCAAAAATATCTCATACATGTTGGTTTTCATTCCTGATTAATCCGAGATTTTGATTTTATTTATATCATGATTGTTAAAATAAAGCCTGAGTAAAAGGAGCGGGTCGGTGTGACTTGTAAATAGTGTTTAATACGGTCTCTGTCACTCAGCTGACGGAGCATGCTTCTTTGGCTCAGTCGGTAGAGCCGTAGATTTCCACGCCGGAGACCCGGGTTCGATTCCTGGTCGGGGCACTCGACAGGAATGTGTATTTCCCTGTTGTCTACTCCTGTATTTGTCTAACCAGATTAATATGCAAACTCAATTTTAACTTTTGTCTCAAAAAACTGATTGGGAAGAAATAGTGCACGATTTTCTTTGTTGATAAATAAAAAAAATGTGTGTTCCAGGATCCATTGTTCATAAAATCAACAGAATCAACATGTAACACTGGTAGACCTAAAGTGTTCTAATAAGTTCTCCCAGTGAGCTGTTTTCATATTACGTTCAGTTATGGCGGTTTTATGTAGAGCTGACAAACTTTATGTTTAGGCTCCAAATTTTATATTCAAGTATTCCGCTTGGTGTTTAACCTCTGGGATATTCAGCTGATGGTATTGAAGATACATGTATGCATATTAATGATTAAGTATTTTCTCGATAAATCCAAGATGGTGGCTATGGTCCCTAGAGAGGTCGACATTCAGCACACTTTTCTAACAAACACCTATAACACAGACAGCCGCCATCTTTTATATTAAATTTGCCATGGATGAATGTACATTGGTAGAGTTACCTAGCTGAGATCATAGACAAAGGCAAAAGAATCTGGCTTATAAATATTAATTATAAGTGGGGTTGCTTACTTTGGTTTTTACAGACTTCAAACATCCCAGAATAATCAGACCTGTCTAAAATTAAACACAGTAAAACAATTGCAAATATTGTGGAAATACAAAACAAAATCTACACGTTTGTACAGGCCAAATAACTGTGTTAATATGATAAAGCATGAGCTTTATTTTGCTGAGTTTGTACATTGATCGTTTCTTCATTTCTGGTTCCGGCTCCATTATTACTATACACCGCCTGTATGGACCGTCGCTGTCCGGCACTGCCAATGTCACTCTAAATACTGCCTGGAGTGGACCGTCAGTGCCCTGCAACTCCAATGTCGTCCTAAATGCCGCCTGGAGTGGACCGTCAGTGCCCTGCAACTCCAATGTCATCTTAAATACCACCTCACTGCCCAGCAACTGATATGATCAAACTATTACCACGAGTATTATTTCAAAAGCAATGGCTCCAGGGACCGAAAATTTGTTTATACATGTAAATACAAACCAATTTTTTTACACCCAAATCATATTTCAAACTTACTTTATTTAGACACTCACAGTAACATTTAAAGTTAAAAAGTGTATACTATTGTAATCGAACTTCTTTTGCCTGCAAATTGCAATGAGTAACAAGAAACTGATTCGGGACAATTTAAAATTAATCCTTTATTGAATAAAATTGCTACAAAGGTTTTATTTTGGATTAAATTGAGTTTAATTGAGTTAATTACTTTTCCTGTGTGGTCCACGTTTTCTTGAACCCGTCTTATAAATGCCGAACCGGTCTTATCTGTTTTCTCGATTATCATGAATTTATCTAACAATTTTGTCGATTATCCGGCTAACCGGGGTTGAGTATGACGAAATCGATATTAGCGTTGTTGAGGGGTCATCGAAAATTGCATGAATGGTTGAAATGCGTGATTAACTTTTCTCTTGAAGAACAAAATAAACAACTTGCAGAGCAGGATTTAACAACCAATACAAACATGGCGAACACGGTGTCGAATTATACAGATATGTTTATTTCTTTACAAACATGGCGAACACGGTGTCGAATTATACAGATATGTTTATTTCTATACAAACATGGCGAACACGGTGTCGAATTATACAGATATGTTTATTTCTATACAAACATGGCGAACACGGTGTCGAATTATACAGATATGTTTATTTCTATACAAACATGGCGAACACGGTGTCGAATTATACAGATATGTTTATTTCTATACAAACATGGCGAACACGGTGTCGAATTATACAGATATGTTTATTTCTATACAAACATGGCGAACACGGTGTCGAATTATACAGATATGTTTATTTCTATACAAACATGGCGAACACGGTGTCGAATTATACAGATATGTTTATTTCTATACAAACATGGCGAACACGGTGTCGAATTATACAGATATGTTTATTTCTATACCAAACATGGCGAACACGGTGTCGAATTATACAGATATGTTTATTTCTATACAAACATGGCGAACACGGTGTCGAATTATACAGATATGTTTATTTCTATACAAACATGGCGAACACGGTGTCGAATTATACAGATATGTTTATTTCTATACAAACATGGCGGAAACACGGTGTCGAATTATACAGATATGTTTATTTCTATCAACATGGCGAACACGGTATGTTATTTCTATACAAACATGGCGAACACGGCGAACACGGTGTCGAATTATACAGATATGTTTATTTCTATACAAACATGGCGAACACGGTGTCGAATTATACAGATATGTTTATTTCTATACAAACATGGCGAACACGGTGTCGAATTATACAGATATGTTTATTTCTATACAAACATGGCGAACACGGTGTCGAATTATACAGATATGTTTATTTCTATACAAACATGGCGAACACGGTGTCGAATTATACAGATAATTTTATTTCATTATTTCTAACAAACATGGCGAACACGGTGTCGAATTATACAGATATGTTTATTTCTATACAAACATGGCGAACACGGTGTCGAATTATACAGATATATTTATTTCTATACAAATATGGCGAACACAATATATACATGTATGAACCTTCATTTTAAACTAGCGTTCATGTGATTAACAATTCAGTCAACACTAATATCCCAATACATCGATGGACACTTCCAAAACTCTTTCTCACATACAACTTTGATGTATATGGACAAATACTGTACTTCGTTGTGAATATTAACGAAATTTACAAAGAACTCCGTCTTGCTATTTTACATTAGCACACACAGTAATATATTAGACATGATCTAATTTGCCACGTTTCTCGTGAACTATATGATCACGTGGAGATTTAGCATATCGATTCAAAGTTTTTATCTTTTAGAAACCCCGAGTTAACGTTCCTTTTGTGACAGCTGGATTTAACGTTGAGTGTTCTCAGGGTGATGTCCTAGAGCCACTGGTTTTTTTTTGTTGTTTTTTTTTTTCTTTTTCTTTTTTTCTTTTTTTAAGTACTTGACATACTCCTTTTTGTCAAAGAAGCTGCATATGTAATTAAAAAATTAAGAATCTTTGATTCGGTCCATATAGTGTCATACTACCCTGGTAGACCTCACAGATATCAATATATGTATATTCATACAAAAATCATTTTCAAACTATTTTATTCTATCCAAGTCAATTACAGTGTACTTCGTTGGGAATCCCAAACTTTCGTCCGGTAGATAATTATTTTCTCGGATAAAGGGTTTGGTCTTTGCTGTTGTATCCGTGTTCATTTAGTGAGACACTTAAAGATGTTCCACCGACGACAGAGCATAAACGATACCCATCATTGAAAAAAACTGATATTTGTTCGTTTATAAATATGAAATAATTTATTTTACATGCGCAATCAGTGCATCATTCTCCATTTAGGACATGGAGCCATGGAAATTTGTTGGGACGAAATATTTTTTAAATTCTTATCTTGAAATAAAAATTAGAAACTCGAACATTTCAGTGTTGGTAATGGTTAAATAAGTAACTTTTATAACTGAAGAGGAATACTAATTCGACTTCTCCTGTTTTTGATAGAGAAAAAAAATCATTTGTCAGCGGTGTAGCATCTTCAAACACGATTACCGTATTCGACCCAATAAGCGCCCCCGTCCCTATAAGCGCCCTCCCCCTTTTTGAGGCCTCAATTTCAATTGTCCATGCATAAATAAAGACCAAAACTACACGAAACTGTTTAGATTTGCAATAATTTCGTCTTAGCATTGTTTCATTTTTCAATTTTTCAAACGCCCTGGGCGCTTATTGGTTCGAATACGGTACTTCTAAAATGGCGTGTAGCCACTAGTTATTCACGTTCATTCTGTACAAGGTCTGTACGTGGTGATTAACCTAACAATACAAAACAATTAACTAGTACCACGTGACCACGTGTGTCTGAGTGTACGCTATACGTTAATACCTTAACATTATCAGTCTGATAAGAGGCCCCGAGGGCCTGTATCGCTCACCATGCTAACGGAGACCCAGCAACGCTATTTTGGTTTACTGGGTACAGTATAACTCCTTTAACTAAACGATATTGATCTTCTGGAATCACGATTTTTATGAAAATTAATTGAATAAAAATTAAAAAAATAATAATAATATAAATAGTATTGTGTTCCATAACTTTCAATATGGGATACAGTGTTTCAAATGAAATGTTGACGGAAGTCGCGCCAAGGCTGGGGAGCTAAATATAAGCCATACAAGGCTATAACGTGTAACGATATCCATTCAATGGCAGTTTGTGAATTGTTCTTAAACTGCCTTTCAGGACATTTGACAATCATGATGATAAAAAGCTGAATTACACCGGAACATATGAATTGATATGATATCCATTTCAAATGTCAAGCATTCATGTAAATGTATATATCAGTTGACAAACCAAATGTTCATTTGCATTCAATGTGGAAACATCATGGTTGAACTATGGAAGACACGGAACATGCAGTAGAATTCATGATGTCATATGTAAATATCCCCATTCAGAAAACGTCATTGTTAACAATAAACAACAAAACATGAATTTCCATATGACATCACAAGTTAGTGCTTACTAAGTGACGTCATCAGTTAATGTCTACCAGGAGAAGGACGCATCTCCAAGATACACACCGTTGCTATGGTTGTTATAAGTAAAAACAGAACAAAGAACATTCGGTCAAGGACGAAAGCAACATCTCTCCATTCTTTATACACTTCCTCTTCGTAAAGTTCCTCTAGGTGGCGCGTCTGTAGCAAATCAATTAACTCTTTAATAGCGTCCTCGCGCTCCAGGTAACTCTCTCTGTATATATTATTTTCAATAGTTGACATACTATTCTCTATATCAAAGTGGTCTCTCACATTTGCATCCATACGTATGATTTCCGGATCCTCCATCGCGACTCTGATTTTCTTGTTTTTATTTTTCTTCCGGTTCCGGTAGTCTAATATTCTATCCTTTGTTGCGAATAGTCGAATATTTACACAAAGACATTTAGCTATGAATGTTAGCACAACAACACGAAGCCAGGCAGGTACTCGTTTGGGTTTACCGCGCTGGTGATGTATGCTTAGGATCCAAACAGAGGTTAATACCGACATACAACTCATGGACAGGACCACCATCAGATATATACCTGCAATATTATACAAATATATCTCAAATATATATAACAACATCAAATCTTAACAGAGGTTAGGACCGGCATACAACTCATGGATAGGACCACCAACAGATATATACCTGCAATATTATACAAATATATCTCAAATATATATAACAGCATTAAATCTTAAAAGAGGTTAGGACCGGCATACAACTCCTTGACAAGGACCACTATGAGATATATACCTGTAATATATAACAGCGGTTAGGAGCGACATACAACTCATAAATAGGACCACCATGAAATATACACATGTACCTGTAACATATACGACATATAAAATCTAAACAGAGGTTAGGACCGACATACAACTCATAGAAATGAAATATACACATGTACCTGTAACATATACACATATAAAATCTAAACAGCGGTTAGGACCGACATACAACTCATAGACAGCACCACCATGAAATATACACATGTACCTGTAACATATACGACATATAAAATCTAAACAGAGGTTAGGACCGACATACAACTCATGGACAGCACCACCATGAAATATACACATGTACCTGTAACATATACGACATATAAAATCTAAACAGAGGTTAGGACCGACATACAACTCATGACAGCACCACCATAAATATACACATGACCTGTAACATATACACATAAAATCTAAACAGAGGTTAGGACGACTACACTCATGAACACCCCTAAATATACACATGTACCTGTAACATATACGACATATAAAACTAAACAGAGGTTAGGACATACAACTCATGGACACACCACCACATACAAATATAACACATGTACCTAACACATATAACGACATATAAAATCTAAACAGAGGTTAGGACCGACATACAACTCATGGACAACACCACCATGAAATATACACATGTACCTGTAACATATACGACATATAAAATCTAAACAAGGTTAGGACCGACATACAACTCATGACACACCACCATGAAATATACACATGTACCTGTAACATATACAACATATAAAATCTAAACAGCGGTTAGGAGCGACATACAACTCATAGACAGCACCACCATAAAATATACACATGTACCTGTAACATATACGACATATAAAATGTAAACAGAGGTTAGGACCGACATACAACTCATAGACAGCACCACCATGAAATATACACATGTACCTGTAACATATACGACATATAAAATCTAAACAGAGGTTAGGACCGACATACAACTCATAGACAGCACCACCATGAAATATACACATGTACCTGTAACATATACGACATATAAAATCTAAACAGAGGTTAGGACCGACATACAACTCATGGACAGCACCACCATGAAATATACACATGTACCTGTAACATATACAACATATAAAATCTAAACAGAGGTTAGGACCGACATACAACTCATGGACAGCACCACCATGAAATATACACATGTACCTGTAACATATAGACATATAAAATCTAAACAGAGGTTAGGACGAATACAACTCATGACACACACCATAAATATACACATGTACCTGTAATATACATATAAAATCTAAACAGAGGTTAGGACCGACACAACTCATAAATATACACATGTACCTGTAACATATACGACATATAAAATTAAACAGAGGTTAGGACCGACATACAACTCATGGACACCAATAAATATACCTGTACCTGAAACAATACGACATAAAACAAACAATAGGACCGATACAAATACACACCACCATAAATATACACATGTACCTGTAACATATACGACATATAAAATCTAAACAGAGGTTAGGACCGACATACAACTCATGGACAGCACCACCATAAAATATACACATGTACCTGTAACATATACGACATATAAAATCTAAACAGAGGTTAGGACCGACATACAACTCATGGACAACACCACCATGAAATATACACATGTACCTGTAACATATACAACATATAAAATCTAAACAGAGGTTAGGACCGACATACAACTCATAAACAGCACCACCATAAAATATACACATGTACCTGTAACATATACGACATATAAAATCTAAACAGAGGTTAGGACCGACATACAACTCATGGACAACACCACCATGAAATATACACATGTACCTGTAACATATACGACATATAAAACTAAACAGAGGTTAGGACGACATACAACTCATAAACACCACATAATATACACATGTACCTGTAACATATACGACATATAAAATCTAAACAGAGGTTAGGACCGACATACAACTCATGGACACACCACCATAAATATACACATGTACCTGTAACATATACGACATATAAAATCTAAACAGAGGTTAGGACCGACATACAACTCATGGACACACCACCATGAAATATACACATGTACCTGTAACATATACGACATATAAAATTAAACAGAGGTTAGGACCGACATACAACTCATGGACAACACCACCATGAAATATACACATGTACCTGTAACATATACGACATATAAAATCTAAACAGAGGTTAGGACGACATACAACTCATGGACAGCACCACCATGAAATATACACATGTACCTGTAACATATACGACATATAAAATCTAAACAGAGGTTAGGACCGACATACAACTCATAGACAGCACCACCATGAAATATACACATGTACCTGTAACATATACGACATATAAAATCTAAACAGAGGTTAGGACCGACATACAACTCATAAACAGCACCACCATGAAATATACACATGTTAAAATCTAAACAGAGGTTAGGACCGACATACAACTCATAAATAGCACCACCATAAAATATACACATGTACCTGTAACATATACGACATATAAAATCTAAACAGAGGTTAGGACCGACATACAACTCATAGACAGCACCACCATGAAATATACACATGTACCTGTAACATATACGACATATAAAATCTAAACAGAGGTTAGGACCGACATACAACTCATGGACAGCACTATAATATGTAAACTAAAGTCGCTCAGAACACACATGAACCTAACATACTTGGAAGCAACGTACAGGATAGCCTCTGTAGATAGGACGTTAGGATAGCTTAGATAGCTGGATAGCTCTGTAGATAGGACGTTAGGATAGCTTCTATAGATAGGACGTTAGAACTAATTTTGTCCCTATATAGAATATCGCATGATCGTAGAAGGTGTCTAAAAGGAAGTTAACGTGCCTTCCTAACGTCCACATTGACACCGCCTCACTTTTGACCTAGAGATGAACTTTCAACCCTTTGTGAGAAAGACTATGGATTTTGTCTTCTGTCCGAAATTTTCTGCTCCTGTTTAGCGATCAGCATAAAGGGAGTGGGACGACTGGCTTGTCGGTTTTCAGTATAATGTGACTGGGTGGAAGCATGTTGGTTCTGTTTCTGGCAGCATGGACTATTAATGTAGGAATATAAAGAGCAACATATCCACAATTGCAAAATGACACTACACAGATATACCACCGCCTTCAAATACATACATTTAAATTCTTAACACATCGCAGACAGGAAAGATCCTCCTCAAATGGCCCTAGCTGTTAATAGGACGCTATACAGGGAAGCCACCCCTCCTGAAATAATCCTAGCTGTTAATACGAAGTTAGGCTAGCCAATATAGCTTGCGTTTGTTTTTGATTGGACGACCATACAACCAATCAGAAGACAGTATTGATACTTACTAATGACGGAGATGGACTCCGATGTCTGTGGCATTTTGTCCGCCACCATCAGCATGAAGACAGTTATAGTGAGGAGTACGGAGAGACCCAGAGTTATCTTCTCACCACTTTCCGGCGGAAGTAGAAAGCCGGCCAGGCACAGGAAGGACAGTATAATACATGGTATGATGATATTCATGAAGTAGTACTTAATGCGCCTGCGTAGGTAGATATAAAACGTCACATCCGGGAAGGGTTCTGAGCAGCAGTTGTAGTAGACCTGGTTCCTCTCTACCCTATTCTCTACCAGTTCCCACTCACCATTGTCCACAAAGTTAGACAGATCTATCGTCGTGGAACGATTGAAGACATTCACCTGGAACAAAACGTCACAAACAATCATCTATAAACCCAGAGGAGTCCGAAGTGAGTGTTAGGCATTCTTTCTAAAATCTCGTAAGGCGGCGCTACCGGTTATCCGAAACGAGCTCTAAAGACGTCAACGGTTCTGTGATACTCGTGGACCAGTAGGCGTTAGTGTAGTTTTAACGGAATATGCTGAAATTGTGTTTATAACATGTGGTATTAATGTTAAAGTAAGTACAGGGAATGATAGGCTCTAACATATACTTGTAGAAGCTGTCCGTAGACGGGATATGATAAATCAGTTAAATAACAACAAACAAACAAGATATTTAATTTCAGATTAGATGATATTCGTGGAATGGAATGCGCTAATGCAACAACATTTTCTCAAACGTTACAATTATATAATGAATGGGCACGAACTGACACAGACGAGGGGAACCTTTGGTTGGCACTTGTTGAACTGAAGCTTTCCGTACATTGGACATGTTGTTATTTGAATTCCTACAAGCACACAAATGTTTGACCTGAATTCCTACAAGCACACAAATGTTTGACCTGATTCTTGATAAGCATGTATGTCACAGGGGAAACTGGACAGATTCAGTTTATAAAAAAAACACAACATTACTGTTAGTTTTAACATTGGAAACATCATCGTTTACACTTCAGAAGTTTTTTTTTTTAAATTAATTGTCAGACGACCTATGCCAGCTTCTGTATACCGTAAGACGACAAACTTTCCTGTAACTGTTTACTGAAATGCTGTGTGTGGAGGTACTATTTGTTACTAGGTTGTAAACAGATTTAATCCCATAATAGATTTGCCTGTTTGACTATATAACCTGTAAACAACCTAAATAACGAATTCGTTAAACTTCAAAAACTTAACCAGTTGGTTTTTAATGAAATAAGTGAGCTAACCCGCTAATGGAAGCCATATTGTCCTGGACACTCGTAAAATGGGAGTTATCTCCCTGATGTATGGCAATGTTGGTTCCCAAAGTTCGTAAAGCTGTTACCAGTCGGTATCAACAATACATTTTTATTGTATGATAAATAAATATACGTCAGAAAGCGCATCTTCTCCTTCATCGGCCCGTATTACAAACTGAATATGATTTATACCAATGATACAAAGATACAAATATATTACCGAATGTACACAGATTCCGAACTATGGCAAAACCAAATATGCCAACAAAGGGTATTATTCAAATATCAACCTGTTTTCAGGTAGACACGGTGATATATCAACTCGAGGATATATCACTTACTCGGGTTGATAACTAACCGTATCCACTTGAAAATTAGTCGATAATTGTATAGTATCAAGGCGGGAAAGTCTAGTTTCAGCCAATCAGGAGAGAGCAAATCACACAGTCATATAATATCATGTCACCCATGTCACCTGAGGCTGTATTGCATGGCTATCCATATAGTGTCATGTAGCGTCGACACAATTACGATTTTATCAGTATAATTTTAACTTTTTTTCTTCAGAAAACGTGGCTGGTTTTACATTAAAAGATACAAACAACAAGATTTGCGTTGAAAAGGTCAGACACGTAATTTCTATCTATGGACCATTGATTTGCAGTCGCGGTTTTTTCGAATTTATTTGAAAATTACGGATAATCGTAACAATAAAATTTAAATGAAACGTCGAGGTACGAGAGAGAACAAATACTCTTTTATGCGTGGATATGAGTGGTAGGGATATTCTACCCTCGGCAAGCCTCGGGCTTTACAACACTTTGTGACCCTAACATAGAATATCCCTATCCTTCATATCCACATATGAGAGAGTATTTATTATTACATTCGCCACAAAAGCAACAAACTCAGCATTTTATTGAAAAATGTAGAAGTGATGTCGGTCACCCCTATAGTTTTAATGGTCACATATAGTACTGGTACGACATCTTCGTATTACGGGAAAACATGGAGATTATCATTTATATATTTTGTTCCGTAACTGACTTTAAACATATTTTATTGAGTACAAAAATGAAGTCTTCTCAAATCAACATGACATATATACAGATGAAGACATACATGTAGGTATGAATAATAATTGAATTCATCACAGTACATATTAACAAAATATACTATATATCGTATTATCATATAATGTTTAAAGTGAATAGTCGGGCAAAGAAAACCAGTCTAAATGCGTTCATTGGCCTTCCAAAAGTTCTCACATATTAATACGACGGTCAAGTTCTGCTTAGTTTCCCAGTTCTGACCATAAAAGTAAAGAAACGTTGAAAGCATTGAAAGCGAGGCTGCGTGGAAATGTAACCACGGACATAGTGAGCCGGGAGGACGTTTTTAAAATGTCCATACTTTAAATTAATTTCTTCGTACGCAGACGGATTTTGACGAGAGATTTTATTTTTCCATTTCATAAGAAATTATACTGGATACATTCACACCATTTTTACCGACTTTAGCCATCCTTGCCCGACTGTTCACTTTAAAATCTTTTGCTGCACTTTATAAATAATTGCACAAGTTCAAATACATGACAATTTACTTCAAAAGTTTTCATTTCCGCAAAGTAATAAATTTAAATTGACCTGTATATTTAAATCATTTAAAACTAGGAGTATATCTGTACGGGCAGCAGCATAATTTTGACATTCAAAAAAGTAATGGTTAGCATTTTCACAAGTGTAGTTACAATTTATACAAATAGAATTTGGTGCCAAATTTACACGAAAAATGTCATCTTTGAGAGAACTACACTGATGTTTTAATTTATAATGTATAATATTAAACTTTCTTTCTCCATAATTAAAGTAACATGGTAGACTAGTTGAAATAGGTCGGGAAAGAGGTAGTTTCAAGGAAGAAAAGAGGTAGGGAATTAACATTGACATCAATGGTGTTCCAGTTTCCTAAAGTAGTGGGAAAGTAAGATTTCGTTGTAGTAGAATTTAGAATTCGGAATCTTTCGTTATTTTTTAAAGTATAAGATAATTATAGTCTAATGTAGGAGGCAATAAGTTTGATAGATAACTTGGAGTCATATTATTGTTCATCTTACATAGTAATTGTAGTTTTCTTTTAGCTCTTCTATCTAAAAGGGGTTCCAATTCTGTTTCAAAATATAACGATTCATTTCTTGTATAAAACAGTGACCCAGTTATTTTCATACTTATGAATCAAGAAGAGCTTTTAATATTTTATTCAAAACCAAAATATTTACACATAGACATTTTTAGAATTTCAATACTAAGAATGCATCGGTTTTAAGTTTATAAGTACTTGTTTTTATTTATTTATTTATTTTTTTTTTTTTTTTGCTTGCTTGTTTGTTTGATTAATTAACGTCTTATTTACAGCCAGGGTAAGGTAAGGACGGCCTCCCAGGTTACAAGTACAAATATGAGCTGAAAATCAGTTATGATATACATATATATATACGGTCAAACCATAAGGCCAAGTTGTGGTCTACAATTTCAATTTACATTTTTACAGTGTTAGGCCTTGTATAATTGTATAGTGATTTCTGCAGGTATATTTCCATCCAAACATACATAAAACAAAACTAAAAAGAATTTTACAGTGCATACATTCTGTGTTGTAACTTATGTTTATTAGACATCACGCATGTTTATTTGTCCATTTGAATGATTTTTACAGCTTAATTCACCAATTCTGATGGTTTTCAATTAGAACGAATATACGTATCCGGCCTACTATAACTTTCTGCCGGGTACGAATTGGTCCCTACGTATACGTGTCGTAGTGGAGCACTGACTCCGAAAATCACTCGGGCATAGTTTTCTATACTTTTTTGTAGATTTCCAATTATTTTATGCGTATACATGCATTTACATATTATTTTTGTCCAAAACAAACATAACTACCATTCTTAATATCTACCGTACCGCTAACAAGACGTCAAACTCACAATTTGTGGACTTGTCGTATAAATTCCCTTCAGAAAGACCTCCATATGTATTATGTAAAAAAATAATGCCTCGGTGAGAATTAAATATTTTATGTGGTTCAGTTTTATTAACTAGTAGGTAAGTGATATAAAACAAGTACGATAAAAATGGAAACAAACGTTATATAATGGTTTGCATAATCGTTACTTTGCTCCATTAGCAGTAATAGGTACCAATTGTAGCTCTAAAGGCGACACCATTTTCTGTCAAAAAGTCTTTCGAGCTTCAATATTGCAGCTAGTTTTCAATATGATTACTGAAAACAAAATTGCATGTAGAAGTTTCCGTCCAGTTAAATGTTACTCAGTATTGTAACAGTAGGATTACGGGAGTATAAGATATACTCTTAAAGTTATTTATTCAGTGTAAAATTCTTAGCTTATACTTTTGGTGTGTTAAGACGAAAACATATCAGAGACCACTAAAATGTACGTGTTACTAATTATGTAAACCACTACTCTATGTTCTGACCGTCTGTATCTACTGCACTGTAAGCGTAAATATGATGATTTTGGCAGTACTGCAAAATTCGTTTTGAACTTTTATTTGTACTCGTAGAATTAAAACGTATGAATTGTAAGTCTTAAAATTCTCAAAATGGTGTTAATGTTTGATAGTGAATAACCTATTAAAAGCTCTTCTTGATTCGCGTTTATGAAAATTACGGCACATATAACTTTAACCAATTAATCTACTTTATTATTCATTTTTTGAAAAGTTCACAATTAAATTTTGTCATGGTAATCTTCAAAGGAGCATCCGACAGCTGCTGATGTATTAAGCGTGTAAATCGTTGTGTTTGATGTAGAAATATTGCTGTTGTAAGTTTTCATGTTGTGTTAGATAAAGATCTAATTTGTACCAGGGAAATCCTTCAATTCTTTGAAGGATATTAAGTAACTCCCATGTCTATATAGTGTTACAACCTGATATAATCTTATTTATAATTTTTGTGAGGAATTCACTTCCTAAATCTCGTTTGTTGATTTATATCACCGCTGCTACAGGAACATTACGACGCGAGAGGTGTGATATCAGTGCCGTTATATCTACCGATTGTATGTTAACGACTAAATTCCGCAGGTTTTATGTACTTTGATGTGAAATCAATTAAAAATAATTTCAGAATATGCTAATCAAATTTCTGTCGTGTTACCCGAATACTCCATACATCACAAAGTGTCTGATTATTTAAATTACCATGTTTATACAGATGTTAAATACCTCGTAAAACATAGAAAACAGAATTAATGGTGCGAAGAAATTTAAAAAGTCCATTCTGTTGAATGTACAATGTAAGTGTCTGAGGTAGTCAGCTTGGAATGTTTCGAGTGACTAGAATTTCTCTTTAGAATTATTAACTGTTATATTGCTATGAGAGTCTCCCATTAGCCTATTTGTTTATGTAGCCTGTTTACTTTTAAAGACGGACTTCCGGTGCATAGCTACGCTTGTCACTCATGTTATATGATGCAACTTTTAAGGGTTCTAAATCATACAAATATTAATTTTAAACCGAACACAGACAGCAGTTTGTATCTTTCAGTTGTTTTATCATGCTTTATCGCTGATTAGCACACTTTACCAGTGAACATGTATTACATACAGAAATCGCCCTTCGACATAAAGTTACCTCACATACATGTATGTACGTACATGTACATTTTATGCCATTCGGAACTCCTCAAATGTAACTGTCGTAAATTGACCCCGAATGTGCCACAAGTGTATCCATTTTGAAACAAAGGGTCGATTTTTATAACAACTGGGTGCCACTGAGGACACAAACTCTCGAAAGGCGTCAGTTCATTGAAACTGTATGTTTTCCGTCTAGAAGGAGAAAATGCTACATTTAATTTCTTAAAATACGACTATGTCAGTTCATCATTTCAATAACTATTCATTTTCTAAATGGGGAGAAATAAGGTTTCCGGCTAAGAAAATATTTGATTTCCTTACATATTCTTACAACTATCACATTCGAGGTTATGTTTGACGTCCGAGGTAATTATTGACGTCCGAGGTAATGTTAGACGTCTGAGGTAATGTTTGACGTCCGAGGTAATGTTTGACGTCCAAGGTTATGACTGACGTCCGAGGAGTTCCGATTGTTACACGTACCTGAAATCCATGATAGGCCCAGGAACCTAACTTGAGTTTACACGTCTGGTCGTCAAATGGAAAAAAAGTAATGTCGATTTTACAGGAGCTCCGAAAGCGTACCACAGGACCCCAAAATACCCGGCTGTCATTGTGGACCATAGCGAGGCTAGGCATGTACCCGGATGTGTAGTCGTCAACACTGCAAGAGATATATATGTGGAAAAAAATGATTGTACCTGTCTTCAAATGCATATCATGTTCCCATTAAATTTCACAATAAATTTCAAGGGCTATGGTATGACCTTAGGATCAAGCTTCAAGGGTCGAGGTCTGACCTTTGGATCGATTAGCTACTGTACATATATGTAGTGCCATGTAGTATTTATCGTTTCAAATAAACATTACAGTATGAATGATTTCCAGTAATTAACGGCAATTTTATGTTGCAATAAATACAGAATGTATTTCTATCTGTCAAAGTCCATATAAACAAAAAAAATCTTTTCTCATATCTCTGTAACACATTATCTAGCCTAGTCTGTCTTTGGTCTGAATGAAGTGGAAATATTACTTGGACACGATGTGTACCCGTAATGGACACTGTGTAAAATTGTAGTCTAAACATCGTGCACTCCGTGTCAGTTCACACCGTGTGCACAATGTGTAACCTTTAGTCTACTACCAACTGTAGAAACTGCAAAATGATTCCTTGCCTTTGGCAATTTCGTCAAAACTTTTGGACAAGCTTCAAGATTATATGGTTAATGAAGATGCCCAAGGCCTAGGGGCAGATAATCTTCAGCATGCACGCTAGCATTGGTGACGTCATACGTTTTGGGTGTACCCACTTTTGCTTGGTTAGTTTAAAGTGACGTCATACTTTTAGGTGTACCCACTTTTGCTTGGTTAGTATATAGTGACGTCATGCGTTTTTGGTGTTTCCACATTTGCTTGGTTAGTTTATAGTGACGTCATACGTTTTGGGTGTTTCCACTTTTGCTTGGTTAGTTTATAGTGACGTCATACGTTTTGGGTGTTCCCACTTTTGCTTGGTTAGTTTATATTATCATTGTGACAAGCCAATGTAAATATTTCAGCTCTGACGTCAAATATAAAGAAAACAACAAAACATTCGTAAAATAAAATGATGGAAAGCTTGAATGGGTTTTACCTATTGTAGAGTACAACGTCCGGTAGCCATATCCGGTTACAGGGGATCCGTATACTGGTCAGCCCACCGTAATCATTTTTATCCCAACTTAGTTTCTCGTCATACCATTCCTGAAACAGATCAAAATTTATCTGTCAGTTTCTCGTCATACCATTCATTCCTGACACAGATCAAAGTTATCTGTCAGTTCCTCGTCATACCATTCCTGAAACAGATCAAAGTTATCTGTCAGTTTCTCGTCATGCCATTCCTGACACAGATCAAAGTTATCTGTCAGTTCCTCGTCATGCCATTCCTGACACAGATCAAAGTTATCTGTCAGTTCCTCGTCATACCATTCCTGACACAGATCAAAGTTAATCTGTCAGTTCCTCGTCATGCCATTCCTGACACAGATCAAAGTTATCTGTCAGTTTCTCGTCATGCCATTCCTGACACAGATCAAAGATATCTGTCATTTCCTCGTCATACCATTCCTGACACAGATCAAAGTTAATCTGTCAGTTCCTCGTCATACCATTCCTGACACAGATCAAAGTTATCTGTCAGTTTCTCGTCATGCCATTCCTGACACAGATCAAAGTTATCTGTCAGTTCCTCGCGATCGTCATACCATTCCTGACACAGATTAAAGTTATCTGTCAGTTCCTCGTCATACCATTCCTGACACAGATCAAAGTTAATCTGTCAGTTCCTCGTCATGCCATTCCTGACACAGATCAAATTTATCTGTCAGTTTCTCGTCATGCCATTCCTGACACAGATCAAAGTTATCTGTCAGTTCCTCGTCATACCATTCCTGACACAGATCAAAGTTAATCTGTCAGTTCCTCGTCATGCCATTCCTGACACAGATCAAAGTTATCTGTCAGTTTCTCGTCATGCCATTCCTGACACAGATCAAAGTTATCTGTCAGTTCCTCGTCATACCATTCCTGACACAGATCAAAGTTAATCTGTCAGTTCCTCGTCATGCCATTCCTGACACAGATCAAAGTTATCTGTCAGTTCCTCGTCATACCATTCCTGACACAGATCAAAGTTAATCTGTCAGTTCCTCGTCATGCCATTCCTGACACAGATCAAAGTTATCTGTCAGTTTCTCGTCATGCCATTCCTGACACAGATTAAAGTTATCTGTCAGTTCCTCGTCATACCATTCCTGACACAGATCAAAGTTAATCTGTCAGTTCCTCGTCATGCCATTCCTGACACAGATCAAAGTTATCTGTCAGTTCCTCGTCATACCATTCCTGACACAGATCAAAGTTAATCTGTCAGTTCCTCGTCATGCCATTCCTGACACAGATCAAAGTTATCTGTCAGTTTCTCGTCATGCCATTCCTGACACAGATCAAAGTTATCTGTCAGTTCCTCGTCATACCATTCCTGACACAGATCAAAGTTAATCTGTCAGTTCCTCGTCATACCATTCCTGACACAGATCAAAGTTAATCTGTCAGTTCTTCGTCATGCCATTCCTGACACAGATCAAAG
Source organism: Argopecten irradians (assembly GCF_041381155.1). NCBI lineage: Eukaryota > Metazoa > Mollusca > Bivalvia > Pectinida > Pectinidae > Argopecten > Argopecten irradians. The sequence goes on along the minus strand of NC_091146.1, from coordinate 36,932,111 downwards.
TTATCTGTCAGTTCCTCGTCATACCATTCCTGACACAGATCAAAGTTATCTGTCAGTTCCTCGTCATACCATTCCTGACACAGATCAAAGTTAATCTGTCAGTTCCTCGTCATGCCATTCCTGACACAGATCAAAGTTATCTGTCAGTTTTTCGTCATGCCATTCCTGACACAGATCAAAGTTATCTGTCAGTTTTTCGTCATGCCATTCCTGACACAGATCAAAAGTTAATCTGTCAGTTTTTCGTCATGCCATTCCTGACACAGATCAAAGTTATCTGTCAGTTTTTCGTCATGCCATTCCTGACACAGATCAAAGTTATCTGTCAGTTCCTCGTCATACCATTCCTGACACAGATCAAAGTTAATCTGTCAGTTCCTCGTCATGCCATTCCTGACACAGATCAAAGTTATCTGTCAGTTTTTCGTCATGCCATTCCTGACACAGATCAAAGTTATCTGTCAGTTTTTCGTCATGCCATTCCTGACACAGATCAAAGTTAATCTGTCAGTTCCTCGTCATACCATTCCTGACACAGATCAAAGTTATCTGTCAGTTCCTCGTCATGCCATTCCTGACACAGATCAAAGTTATCTGTCAGTTCCTCGTCATGCCATTCCTGACACAGATCAAAGTTATCTGTCAGTTTTTCGTCATGCCATTCCTAACACAGATCAAAGTTATCTGTCAGTTTTTCGTCATGCCATTCCTGACACAGATCAAAGTTAATCTGTCAGTTCCTCGTCATACCATTTCTGACACAGATCAACGTTATCTGTCAGTTCCTCGTCATGCCATTCCTGACACAGATCAAAGTTATCTGTCAGTTCCTCGTCATGCCATTCCTGACACAGATCAAAGTTAATCTGTCAGTTCCTCGTCATGCCATTCCTGACACAGATCAAAGTTATCTGTCAGTTTCTCGTCATACCATTCCTGAAACAAGTCAAAGTTCATCTGTCAGTTTCTCGTCATACCATTCCTGAAACAGATCAAAAATGTTTGCTTCCCGTCTTTTTTACCGCGTTAAATTGTACCTGCTGATCGTAAATGGCAGGTCCACTAAATCTAAGACTTTATCTTTTCTGTTTACGCCTCCCTTGACACCGCCTCACTTTTGGCCTCGAGTTAAACGCTCGTCCCGGTGAGGGATAAGTTCTCAGTTTCTGCTCCTATTTAGCATACTGGGAGTAAGACGACTGGTTTGCCCGTTTTGAATATAATAACCGGAATGCAACATACTGCTGTCCCCTAAAATAAACAGACATTCAAAAACACATCGTATACAGGAGAAGCTGCCCTTAACTCAAACCACCAAACAACACAGGTTTATTGTGGTGGGATTCTAGATATAATTCAAATTCCATGGAACATTTGTACCTACGGTAAGATCACAACAAAATATGTTTATATTTTCAGGTCATATGTTTTTATTTATAAGTATTATTATGGTTTGATTAGCTTCTGGTGCTTCTTTCACTTTCATCTTTTTTGTTCAACATTCGCGTTTTCTCTGTTTCCAAAAATTGTACTCGAAGTTTTATATTTTGGATTTCGATAACGATATTTTCGTATTTCTTTTGAACAATCCCACCTTCTGTTCGTCCTAATAGGCCAATTCATATTGTGTGATAATAATGTATGTCCAGTGGAAAAAATCAATCGATTTTATCACGACTGGAGAGAAAATGGCTTTCAATTCATTCCCACCATAGTTGCAGTTAGGCATATGGCGTTATGTTATTCCATCTTAAAAACAAATAAAATTGATACGTATCCACAAATTTCGCGCGCGATTCACAAAGTCGATACTATAGGTCCCTATTCTTACAAATCTCTTTTTTAATACACGGTGGGGAATCACGTGGTCTGTAGTTGATGTGTTACACGAATCAAAATGGCGGCCGCCAGCAGTTTTGCCAGAAAATTCAGGTAAGTCACTGAAAATACTCCATGTATCGGCATTTTATAGTGACGAGCATATGCTATACATAATTCTACACAAACCGATACCTTAGTTGTATTGCAACGCTCTGTACTTTTCTGTAACATTCTGACCAAAGTTTTGAATCGGAGCGATTTTGCTCGTTGTAGAATTGGTAGTATACACGAACATACACTTTTCGTACGTTTTCTGTGTTTAGACGGGGTCATTCGCTGTAAATGTGATATTGTCTATATGTTATAGTCTACATTCAATTGCACATCTAACCTTTCTGGCAGAAAACATCATGTTCATTGTTAATTCTTTGGTTTTACGAAAGGATGAGTAAACACGTACCGTTTTGGATTGATGAGTTGACACGAACTGCTACATATGTCCGTTACTTTAACTAAGCTGTCAAACAATGATATTGTAATAATTATGTTCAAGTATGTTTACATGATTAACTTATACCAGTTAGAATCAACCGCATGATGTAGTATGTGGGCGGTTAAAATTTAACGGAATATGTTAACAAGCTATCGTTCAATGGAATATCGTTCAATATCTATGACAACTGTTATAATATCCAGGACATTCACTACCTACTGCATCAAAGCCATGAATGCATATCATCTGGTTAAGGAAACAAACGGGAAGATTGGGGAATGTCATAACACTTTTTGTCTGTGTCCGTCCATTTCTAGAAGATCACTATAGATATATACGGTATCTAATACATATATTTAATGTTTTTAAGTGTTGGTAATGTTGAGATTCGTTTGTTAATCAGTTTTATAGATGAAACTGTTATAGAATGAACCTACAACTTAGTCACAGAAAGACATTGGTGGTTCCTCGTAAACAATTTAGGCTGACATAATACTTACCATAACTTTATTCATACAAAGGGAAAATCACAAACAAGTTTATAAACAACAAACAAGTAATTTGTACAACATCAATAACACACATTTGGTATTTTTCAGAGATCACTTAACAAGACTGGAAGAAAACGCCTGTCAGAACGACGGAAAGAAGGAACGTTTAACGTGTTGCCATACAAAAAGATTCCTGTGTGTCAGTCAAGAATACTACCGGATTAAAATAGGACTGTACAGAAGAGTATTAATAAAACTAATGAACGAAACCCATGCTTCAATATGTATTTATTGAGTATTTTAAAAACAGTAGTCTTAACATTAAAAATAAAAATGTATGAATAAACAAGTACAATATACGTAAATAATACTAGTGATCAATCATAAGATCTTCCAAATATTAATTAGCAATTTGGTTCCGTAGTGATTCTTTGTATCATATCATTATATGTTGATATGCTGTATTAAAAGGCCAGATAATAAACAAAATTTGTATACGTTTTATTTGGTACATGGGAACGCTTGTGAGCACCGTGTCTAGTTTTTTTTTATTAGAATTACGGTTATAACAAAGGTAACTAGTCTCGTCATTTTGCATAAAGAAATAAAGATTGTGAATTAAGGAAAGACCCAATGTCATGACTGTTTCCTTCATAAATAAGATTTAAAAAATCTCTCACTAAAAATTCCGAAGTTGTATAGTCAAACACATATACATGTATGTGGATTAACACCAGGGATCCTTTGTATTTCAAAGACAATTAAGAAATTTATCACTAATTTGTTATATTCAACACTCGCAAAAGTAATTGATCAATATATTTACCAACGACAGTGCTTAAATTCTTTTGGACTGCAGTCACTGGAGATCAACATGATGTAAGCCAATAATGACTGTAGGGTATATTTTACAGATTCCTGTTGTTTTGTATGGCATAATTGTAAAAAAGCAACGTACATGTTTGCCATTTTGACTGAAGCTGCAAACGGCGTCCACTTCCGGTCAATTGCGGTACTTCAAACGGGTATATCTTCTCACCTTCCAATGTTATGTGTTAAAGTTAAATCAATTAAAATATACTATTCTTACTTTTAACTGTTATAAGTTAATCTTACATACTTGAACACACACTATCAATGTTTGCCAGATTAGTCAAACTGACAGAAGTATGTAGCAGTTCGTGTCAACTCATCAGTCCAAAACGGAACGTGTTTACTCATCCTTTTACAAAACCAAAGAATTAACAATGAACATGACGTTTTCTGCCAGAAAGGTTAGATGTGCAATTGAATGTAGACTATAACATTTAGTCAATATCACATTTACAGCGAATGGCCCCGTCTAAACACAGAAAACGTACGAAAAGCATGTATGTTCGTGTATACTTCCAATTCTACTACGAGCAAAATCGCTCCGATTCAAAACTTTGGTCAGAATGTTACAGAAAAGTACAGAGCGTTGCAACACAACTAAGGTATCGGTTTGTCTAGAATTATGTATAGCATATGCTCGTCACTATAAAATGCCGATATAAAGGATATTTTCAATGATTTACCTCATTTTCTGGCAAAACTGCTGGCGGCCGCCATTTTGATTCGTGTAACACACCAACTACAGACCACGTGATTCCCCACCGTGTAATAGATTATCGGAAAATCTAATTCAATGAATTGTCAAAACAATATTTTAAATATAACAAATAATGCGTCTTCAGTAAAACACGATTTAAAACCTACTTTACGCTGTAGGTATGTGAGAAATGTCATCGTTTATTGCGGCTACGGCCAACAGCTTTATAGGAGATTTCATCTCTGGTATTTAATCTGGATGAAAACGTACCTTATCATTCCAAATGCCGTCATTGTTACCTGATCGCCCGCTATAAATAGCTTACTATTACACGTACTTCAGGTCGAAGCCGTGTATCGAAATCATAAGAAAAAATCAGTCTTCAATAGTTTATAACTTTTGAATTATTATTAAAAACATATTTATTTTGAAATTTATCGCTGAACATTATCTCATAACCGCGGAGGAATAATCAGAAACTTGTTTACCACGGCACCGTGGGACTAATTGCAGTCATTTCACACTACAGTTATATCTTGTGTACTGCTGCGTTAGTAATGAGTGCCTCTATCACAACGGCAGATAGCGTCTCTAAGCCTATTAATTTCTTATCATTTTAGCTCGAGCGGCACCCTGCAGCCACGTGATCATCTAACCACACGTGCAAGGGTCAGAGATAGTCTATATACCTGTGTAGATGGAGTCCGGGTTGACTGGTACTTTCTATAGAGGATTTCAGGTAAACACACTGAGGTAGCGAACTGCCGTAGATTAGACTGAACAAAACCTATATGGTTACTGTATCTGATGGGGAGGATAGCTGTACTTGAAATATTCATTCTCTATCGCCTCGCATCATCAGGTTTTAGGGAACTCGAACGTGTGTATAGACGTGTAACAGAATATCACAGGAAAATATCAACCGAGTCATAAGGGTTGTCGGGGGAATCGACCTAACTAAATGTGGAGTCAACACGACTATATAGAGGCAAGGGAATACTAGAGGATTAAATAAGCTGCAGAATGGGACAATAAGCCTAAAGGGAGACAATAAGGCTTCCGAACGAGTTAATAACACTACAGTTATTATGATGGTGGTTACAAAGTCCGAAGACTACAATGAGAGTGACTATGAAATAAGTGAGTAAGGTTACAACGAGAGTAATAAGGTTACAACGAGAGTAATAAGGTTATAAAGAGGTCAGTAAGGTTACAACGAGAGTAATAAGGCTATAGGTCAGTAAGGTTACAACGAGAGTAATAAGGTTATATAGAAGGTCAGTAAGGTTACAACGAGAGTAATAAGGTTATAAAGAGGTCAGTAAGGTTACAACGAGAGTAATAAGGTTATAAAGTCAGTAAGGTACAATGATCAGTAAGGTACAATGATCAGTAAGGTATAATGGTCAGTAAGGTACAATGGTCAGTAAGGTACAATGGTCAGTAAGGTACAATGGTCAGTAAGGTACAATGGTCAGTAAGGTATAATGGTCAGTAAGGTACAATGGTCAGTAAGGTACAATGATCAGTAAGGTATAATGGTCAGTAAGGTACAATGGTCAGTAAGGTATAATGGTCAGTAAGGTACAATGATCAGTAAGGTATAATGGTCAGTAAGGTATAATGATCAGTAAGGTACAATGATCAGTAAGGTACAATGTTCAGTAAGGTACAATGGTCAGTAAGGTACAATGGTCAGTAAGGTACAATGGTCAGTAAGGTATAATGGTCAGTAAGGTACAATGATCAGTAAGGTACAATGGTCAGTAAGGTACAATGATCAGTAAGGTACAATGATCAGTAAGGTACAATGATCAGTAAGGTACAATGGTCAGTAAGGTACAATGATCAGTAAGGTAAGTAAGGTACAATGATCAGTAAGGTACAATGGTCAGTAAGGTACAATGATCAGTAAGGTACAATGATCAGTAAGGTACAATGATCAGTAAGGTACAATGGTCAGTAAGGTACAATGGTCAGTAAGGTACAATGGTCAGTAAGGTACAATGGTCAGTAAGGTACAATGGTCAGTAAGGTACAATGATCAGTAAGGTACAATGATCAGTAAGGTACAATGGTCAGTAAGGTACAATGGTCAGTAAGGTACATATAATGTACAATCAGTAAGGTACAATGGTCAGTAAGGTACAATGGTCAGTAAGGTACAATGGTCAGTAAGGTACAATGGTCAGTAAGGTACAATGGTCAGTAAGGTACAATGGTCAGTAAGGTACAATGGGTCAGTAAGGTACAATGATCAGTAAGGTACAATGATCAGTAAGGTACAATGGTCAGTAAGGTACAATGGTCAGTAAGGTACAATGGTCAGTAAGGTACAATGGTCAGTAAGGTATAATGGTCAGTAAGGTACAATGGTCAGTAAGGTACAATGATCAGTAAGGTACAATGGTCAGTAAGGTACAATGGTCAGTAACGGTCAGTATGGTAGAACGGTCAGTAAGGTACAATGGTCAGTAAGGTACAAATGATCAGTAAGGTACAATGATCAGTAAGGTACAATGATCAGTAAGATATAATGATCAGTAAGGTATAATGGTCAGTAAGGTACAATGATCAGTAAGGTAAAATGGTCAGTAAGGTACAATGGTCAGTAAGGTACAATGATCAGTAAGGTACAATGATCAGTAAGGTACAATGATCAGTAAGGTACAATGATCAGTAAGGTACAATGATCAGTAAGGTACAATGGTCAGTAAGGTACAATGATCAGTAAGGTACAATGATCAGTAAGGTACAATGGTCAGTAAGGTACAATGATCAGTAAGGTACAATGGTCAGTAAGGTACAATGGTCAGTAAGGTACAATGGTCAGTAAGGTACAATGGTCAGTAAGGTACAATGGTCAGTAAGGTACAATGGTCAGTAAGGTACAATGATCAGTAAGGTACAATGGTCAGTAAGGTACAATGGTCAGTAAGGTACAATGATCAGTAAGGTACAATGGTCAGTAAGGTACAATGATCAGTAAGGTACAATGATCAGTAAGGTACAATGGTCAGTAAGGTACAATGATCAGTAAGGTACAATGATCAGTAAGGTATAATGGTCAGTAAGGTACAATGATCAGTAAGGTACAATGGTCAGTAAGGTACAATGATCAGTAAGGTACAATGATCAGTAAGGTATAATGGTCAGTAAGGTACAATGGTCAGTAAGGTATAATGGTCAGTAAGGTATAATGGTCAGTAAGGTACAATGGTCAGTAAGGTATAATGGTCAGTAAGGTACAATGATCAGTAAGGTACAATGGTCAGTAAGGTACAATGATCAGTAAGGTACAATGGTCAGTAAGGTACAATGATCAGTAAGGTACAATGATCAGTAAGGTACAATGGTCAGTAAGGTACAATGGTCAGTAAGGTACAATGGTCAGTAAGGTACAATGGTCAGTAAGGTATAATGGTCAGTAAGGTACAATGGTCAGTAAGGTACAATGGTCAGTAAGGTACAATGGTCAGTAAGGTACAATGGTCAGTAAGGTACAATGGTCAGTAAGGTACAATGATCAGTAAGGTACAATGGTCAGTAAGGTACAATGGTCAGTAAGGTACAATGATCAGTAACGGTCAGTAAGGTATAATGGTCAGTAAGGTACAATGATCAGTAAGGTACAATGATCAGTAAGGTACAATGGTCAGTAAGGTACAATGGTCAGTAAGGTACAATGGTCAGTAAGGTACAATGGTCAGTAAGGTACAATGATCAGTAAGGTACAATGGTCAGTAAGGTCAGTAGGTACAATGGTCAGTAAGGTATAATGGTCAGTAAGGTACAATGGTCAGTAAGGTACAATGGTCAGTAAGGTACAATGGTCAGTAAGGTACAATGATCAGTAAGGTACAATGGTCAGTAAGGTACAATGATCAGTAAGGTACAATGATCAGTAAGGTATAATGGTCAGTAAGGTACAATGATCAGTAAGGTACAATGATCAGTAAGGTACAATGGTCAGTAAGGTACAATGATCAGTAAGGTACAATGGTCAGTAAGGTACAATGGTCAGTAAGGTACAATGGTCAGTAAGGTACAATGGTCAGTAAGGTATAATGGTCAGTAAGGTACAATGGTCAGTAAGGTACAATGATCAGTAAGGTACAATGATCAGTAAGGTACAATGGTCAGTAAGGTACAATGGTCAGTAAGGTACAATGTCAGTAAGGTACAATGGTCAGTAAGGTACAATGGTCAGTAAGGTACAATGGTCAGTAAGGTACAATGGTCAGTAAGGTACAATGGTCAGTAAGGTACAATGGTCAGTAAGGTACAATGGTCAGTAAGGTACAATGGTCAGTAAGGTACAATGATCAGTAAGGTACAATGGTCAGTAAGGTACAATGGTCAGTAAGGTACAATGATCAGTAAGGTACAATGGTCAGTAAGGTACAATGGTCAGTAAGGTACAATGGTCAGTAAGGTATAATGGTCAGTAAGGTACAATGGTCAGTAAGGTATAATGGTCAGTAAGGTACAATGATCAGTAATTGGTACAATGATCAGTAAGGTACAATGATCAGTAAGGTACAATGATCAGTAAGGTACAATGGTCAGTAAGGTACAATGGTCAGTAAGGTACAATGGTCAGTAAGGTACAATGATCAGTAAGGTACAATGGTCAGTAAGGTATAATGGTCAGTAAGGTATAATGGTCAGTAAGGTATAATGGTCAGTAAGGTACAATGGTCAGTAAGGTACAATGGTCAGTAAGGTAACAATGATCAGTAAGGTATAATGTGGTCAGTAAGGTACAATGGTCAGTAAGGTACAATGGTCAGTAAGGTACAATGGTCAGGTAAGGGTACAATGGTCAGTAAGGTACAATGGTCAGTAAGGTACAATGGTCAGTAAGGTATAATGGTCAGTAAGGTACAATGGTCAGTAAGGTACAATGGTCAGTAAGGTACAATGGTCAGTAAGGTACAATGGTCAGTAAGGTATAATGGTCAGTAAGGTACAATGGTCAGTAACGGTCAGTATGGTACAATGGTCAGTAAGGTACAATGGTCAGTAAGGTACAATGGTCAGTAAGGTACAATGGTCAGTAAGGTACAAAGGTCAGTAAGGTACAATGGTCAGTAAGGTACAATGGTCAGTAAGGTACAATGATCAGTAAGGTACAATGATCAGTAAGGTACAATGGTCAGTAAGGTACAATGGTCAGTAAGGTACAATGGTCAGTAAGGTACAATGGTCAGTAAGGTACAATGATCAGTAAGGTACAATGATCAGTAAGGTATAATGGTCAGTAAGGTACAATGATTCAGTCAGTAAGGTCAGTAAGGTACAATGGTCAGTTAGGTACAATGGTCAGTAATGTATAATGGTCAGTAAGGTACATGGTCAGTAAGGTACAATGATCAGTAAGGTACAATGGTCAGTAAGGTACAATGGTCAGTAAGGTACAATGGTCAGTAACGGTCAGTAAGGTACAATGATCAGTAAGGTACAATGGTCAGTAAGGTACAATGATCAGTAAGGTACAATGGTCAGTAAGGTACAATGGTCAGTAAGGTACAATGGTCAGTAAGGTACAATGGTCAGTAAGGTACAATGGTCAGTAAGGTACAATGGTCAGTAAGGTACAATGGTCAGTAAGGTATAATGGTCAGTAAGGTACAATGGTCAGTAAGGTATAATGATCAGTAAGGTATAATGGTCAGTAAGGTACAATGATCAGTAAGGTACAATGGTCAGTAAGGTACAACGGTCAGTTAGGTACAATGGTCAGTTAGGTACAATGGTCAGTAAGGTACAATGGTCAGTAAGGTACAATGATCAGTAAGGTACAATGGTCAGTAAGGTACAATGGTCAGTAAGGTACAATGGTCAGTAAGGTACAATGGTCAGTAAGGTACAATGGTCAGTAAGGTATAATGGTCAGTAAGGTACAATGATCAGTAAGGTATAATGGTCAGTAAGGTACAATGGTCAGTAAGGTATAATGGTCAGTAAGGTACAATGGTCAGTAAGGTACAATGGTCAGTAAGGTACAATGGTCAGTAAGGTACAATGGTCAGTAAGGTACAATGATCAGTAAGGTACAATGGTCAGTAACGGTCAGTATGGTACAACGGTCAGTAAGGTACAATGCTCAGTAAGGTACAATGGTCAGTAAGGTACAATGGTCAGTAAGGTACAATGATCAGTAAGGTACAATGGTCAGTAAGGTACAATGATCAGTAAGGTACAATGGTCAGTAAGGTACAATGATCAGTAAGGTATAATGGTCAGTAAGGTACAATGATCAGTAAGGTACAATGGTCAGTAAGGTACAATGGTCAGTAAGGTACAATGATCAGTAAGGTACAATGGTCAGTAAGGTACAATGGTCAGTAAGGTATAATGGTCAGTAAGGTACAATGGTCAGTAAGGTACAATGGTCAGTAAGGTACAATGGTCAGTAAGGTACAATGATCAGTAAGGTACAATGATCAGTAAGGTACAATGGTCAGTAAGGTACAATGGTCAGTAAGGTACAATGGTCAGTAAGGTATAATGGTCAGTAAGGTACAATGATCAGTAAGGTACAATGATCAGTAAGGTACAATGGTCAGTAAGGTACAATGGTCAGTAAGGTACAATGGTCAGTAAGGTACAATGGTCAGTAAGGTACAATGGTCAGTAAGGTACAATGGTCAGTAAGGTACAATGGTCAGTAAGGTACAATGGTCAGTAAGGTACAATGGTCAGTAAGGTACAATGATCAGTAAGGTACAATGGTCAGTAAGGTACAATGATCAGTAAGGTACAATGATCAGTAAGGTACAATGGTCAGTAAGGTACAATGGTCAGTAAGGTACAATGGTCAGTAAGGTACAATGATCAGTAAGGTACAATGGTCAGTAAGGTACAATGGTCAGTAAGGTACAATGGTCAGTAAGGTACAATGGTCAGTAAGGTACAATGATCAGTAAGGTACAATGATCAGTAAGGTACAATGGTCAGTAAGGTACAATGATCAGTAAGGTACAATGGTCAGTAAGGTACAATGATCAGTAAGGTACAATGGTCAGTAAGGTACAATGGTCAGTAAGGTACAATGGTCAGTAAGGTACAATGGTCAGTAAGGTATAATGGTCAGTAAGGTACAATGATCAGTAAGGTACAATGGTCAGTAAGGTACAATGGTCAGTAACGGTCAGTAAGGTACAATGGTCAGTAAGGTACAATGATCAGTAAGGTACAATGGTCAGTAAGGTACAATGGTCAGTAAGGTACAATGGTCAGTAAGGTACAATGGTCAGTAAGGTACAATGGTCAGTAAGGTACAATGATCAGTAAGGTACAATGGTCAGTAAGGTACAATGGTCAGTAAGGTACAATGGTCAGTAAGGTACAATGGTCAGTAAGGTACAATGATCAGTAAGGTACAATGGTCAGTAAGGTACAATGATCAGTAAGGTACAATGGTCAGTAAGGTACAATGGTCAGTAAGGTACAATGATCAGTAAGGTACAATGGTCAGTAAGGTATAATGGTAAGTAAGGTACAATGATCAGTAAGGTACAATGGTCAGTAAGGTACAATGATCAGTAAGGTACAATGGTCAGTAAGGTACAATGGTCAGTAAGGTACAATGGTCAGTAAGGTACAATGGTCAGTAAGGTACAATGGTCAGTAAGGTACAATGGTCAGTAAGGTATAATGGTCAGTAAGGTACAATGGTCAGTAAGGTACAATGGTCAGTAACGGTCAGTATGGTACAACGGTCAGTAAGGTACAATGGTCAGTAAGGTACAATGGTCAGTAAGGTATAATGGTCAGTAAGGTACAATGGTCAGTAAGGTACAATGGTCAGTTAGGTATAATGGTCAGTTAGGTACAATGTAAATGGTCAGTAAGGTATAATGGTCAGTAAGGTATAATGGTCAGTAAGGTACAAATGGTCAGTAAGGTACAATGGTCAGTAAGGTACAATGGTCAGTAAGGTACAATGGTCAGTAAGGTACAATGATCAGTAAGGTACAATGGTCAGTAAGGTATAATGGTCAGTAAGGTACAATGGTCAGTAAGGTATAATGATCAGTAAGGTACAATGATCAGTAAGGTACAATGATCAGTAAGGTACAATGGTCAGTAAGGTACAATGATCAGTAAGGTACAATGATCAGTAAGGTACAATGGTCAGTAAGGTACAATGATCAGTAAGGTACAATGGTCAGTAAGGTACAATGGTCAGTAAGGTACAATGGTCAGTTAGGTACAATGGTCAGTAAGGTACAATGGTCAGTAAGGTACAATGGTCAGTAAGGTACAATGGTCAGTAAGGTACAATGGTCAGTAAGGTACAATGATTCAGTAAGGTACAATGGTCAGTAAGGTACAATGGTCAGTAAGGTACAATGGTCAGTAAGGTATAATGGTCAGTAAGGTATAATGGTCAGTAAGGTACAATGGTCAGTAAGGTATAATGGTCAGTAAGGTATAATGGTCAGTAAGGTACAATGGTCAGTAAGGTACAATGATCAGTAAGGTACAATGGTCAGTAAGGTATAATGGTCAGTAAGGTACAATGATCAGTAAGGTACAATGATCAGTAAGGTACAATGGTCAGTAAGGTACAATGGTCAGTAAAGGTAGTATGGTGGTCAGTAAGGTACAATGATCAGTAAGGTACAATGGTCAGTAAGGTACAATGATCAGTAAGGTACAATGGTCAGTAAGGTACAATGGTCAGTAAGGTACAATGGTCAGTAAGGTACAATGATCAGTAAGGTACAATGATCAGTAAGGTACAATGGTCAGTAAGGTACAATGGTCAGTAAGGTACAATGGTCAGTAAGGTACAATGATCAGTAAGGTACAATGGTCAGTAAGGTACAATGGTCAGTAAGGTACAATGGTCAGTAAGGTACAATGGTCAGTAAGGTACAATGGTCAGTAAGGTACAATGGTCAGTAAGGTACAATGGTCAGTAAGGTACAATGTCAAGTAAGGTATAATGGTCAGTAAGGTACAATGGTCAGTAAGGTACAATGGTCAGTAAGGTACAATGGTCAGTAAGGTACAATGGTCAGTAAGGTACAATGGTCAGTAAGGTAACAATGGTCAGTAAGGTACAATGGTCAGTAAGGTATAATGGTCAGTAAGGTACAATGAGTCAGTAAGGTACAATGGTCAGTAAGGTACAAACGTAAGGTACAATGGTCAGTAAGGTACAATGGTCAGTTTAGGTACAATGGTCAGTAAGGTACAATGGTCAGTAAGGTAACAATGATCAGTAAGGTACAATGGTCAGTAAGGTACAATGATCAGTAAGGTACAATGGTCAGTAACGGTAGTATGGTCAATGGTCAGTAAGGTACAATGGTCAGTAAGGTACAATGGTCAGTAAGGTACAATGATCAGTAAGGTACAATGGTCAGTAAGGTACAATGGTCAGTAAGGTATAATGGTCAGTAAGGTACAATGGTCAGTAAGGTACAATGATCAGTAAGGTACAATGATCAGTAAGGTACAATGGTCAGTAAGGTACAATGATCAGTAAGGTACAATGGTCAGTAAGGTACAATGGTCAGTAAGGTACAATGGTCAGTAAGGTATAATGGTCAGTAAGGTACAATGATCAGTAAGGTACAATGATCAGTAAGGTACAATGGTCAGTAAGGTACAATGGTCAGTAACGGTCAGTATGGTAGAACGGTCAGTAAGGTACAATGATCAGTAAGATACAATGGTCAGTAAGGTACAATGATCAGTAAGGTACAATGGTCAGTAAGGTACAATGATCAGTAAGGTACAATGGTCAGTAAGGTACAATGGTCAGTAAGGTATAATGGTCAGTAAGGTACAATGGTCAGTAAGGTACAATGGTCAGTAAGGTACAATGATCAGTAAGGTACAATGGTCAGTAAGGTACAATGATCAGTAAGGTACAATGATCAGTAAGGTATAATGGTCAGTAAGGTACAATGATCAGTAAGGTACAATGATCAGTAAGGTACAATGATCAGTAAGGTACAATGATCAGTAAGGTACACAAGTGATCAGTAAGGTACAATGATCTAGTAAGGTACAATGATCAGTAAGGTACAAATGGTCAGTAAGGTACAATGGTCAGTAAGGTACAATGATCAGTAAGGTACAATGGTCAGTAAGGTACAATGGTCAGTAAGGTACAATGGTCAGTAAGGTACAATGGTCAGTAAGGTACAATGATCAGTAAGGTACAATGATCAGTAAGGTACAATGGTCAGTAAGGTACAATGGTCAGTAAGGTACAATGGTCAGTAAGGTACAATGATCAGTAAGGTACAATGGTCAGTAAGGTACAATGGTCAGTAAGGTACAATGGTCAGTAAGGTACAATGGTCAGTAAGGTACAATGGTCAGTAAGGTATAATGGTCAGTAAGGTACAAAGGATCAGTAAGGTATAATGATGTCAGTAAGGTACAATGATCAGTAAGGTACAATGATCAGTAAGGTATAATGATCAGTAAGGTACAATGGTCAGTAAGGTATAATGGTCAGTAAGGTACAATGGTCAGTAAGGTACAATGATCAGTAAGGTACAATGGTCAGTAAGGTACAATGGTCAGTAAGGTACAATGATCAGTAAGGTACAATGATCAGTAAGGTACAATGGTCAGTAAGGTACAATGGTCAGTAAGGTACAATGATCAGTAAGGTACAATGATCAGTAAGGTACAATGATCAGTAAGGTACAATGATCAGTAAGGTACAATGATCAGTAAGGTACAATGGTCAGTAAGGTACAATGATCAGTAAGGTACAATGATCAGTAAGGTACAATGGTCAGTAAGGTACAATGGTCAGTAAGGTACAATGATCAGTAAGGTACAATGGTCAGTAAGGTCAGTAAGGTACAATGGTCAGTAAGGTACAATGATCAGTAAGGTACAATGGTCAGTAAGGTACAATGATCAGTAAGGTACAATGGTCAGTAAGGTACAATGGTCAGTAAGGTACAATGATCAGTAAGGTAACAATGGTCAGTAAGGTACAATGGTCAGTAAGGTACAATGATCAGTAAGGTACAATGATCAGTAAGTACAATGGTCAGTAAGGTATACCAATGATCAGTAAGGTACAATGATCAGTATGGTACAATGGTCAGTAAGGTACAATGGTCAGTAAGGTACAATGGTCAGTAAGGTACAATGATCAGTAAGGTACAAATGGTCAGTAAAGGTACAATGATCAGTAAGGTACAATGGTCAGTAAGGTACAATGGTCAGTAAGGTACAATGGTCAGTAAGGTACAATGATCAGTAAGGTACAATGATCAGTAAGGTACAATGGTCAGTAAGGTACAATGATCAGTAAGGTACAATGATCAGTAAGGTACAATGATCAGTAAGGTACAATGATCAGTAAGGTACAATGATCAGTAAGGTACAATGGTCAGTAAGGTACAATGATCAGTAAGGTACAATGATCAGTAAGGTACAATGGTCAGTAAGGTACAATGGTCAGTAAGGTACAATGGTCAGTAAGGTACAATGGTCAGTAAGGTACAATGGTCAGTAATGGTACAATGATCAGTAAGGTACAATGGTCAGTAAGGTACAATGATCAGTAAGGTACAATGATCAGTAAGGTACAACGGTCAGTAACGATCAGTAAGGTACAATGATCAGTAAGGTACAATGGTCAGTAAGGTACAATGGTCAGTAAGGTACAATGGTCAGTAAGGTACAATGGTCAGTAAGGTACAATGGTCAGTAAGGTACAATGGTCAGTAAGGTACAATGGTCAGTAAGGTACAATGGTCAGTAAGGTACAATGGTCAGTAAGGTACAATGGTCAGTAAGGTACAATGGTCAGTAAGGTACAATGGTCAGTAAGGTACAATGGTCAGTAAGGTACAATGATCAGTAAGGTACAATGATCAGTAAGGTACAATGATCAGTATGGTACAATGGTCAGTAATATACAATGATCAGTAAGGTACAATGGTCAGTAAGGTACAATGGTCAGTAAGGTACAATGGTCAGTAAGGTATAATGGTCAGTAAGGTATAATGGTCAGTAAGGTACAATGGTCAGTAAGGTACAATGGTCAGTAAGGTACAATGGTCAGTAAGGTACAATGGTCAGTAAGGTACAATGGTCAGTAAGGTATAATGGTCAGTAAGGTACAACGGTCAGTAAGGTACAATGGTCAGTAAGGTACAATGGTCAGTAAGGTACAATGATCAGTAAGGTACAATGGTCAGTAACGGTCAGTATGGTCAGTCAGTAAGGTACAATGGTCAGTAAGGTACAATGATCAGTAAGGTACAATGGTCAGTAAGGTACAATGGTCAGTAAGGTACAATGGTCAGTAAGGTACAATGGTCAGTAAGGTACAATGGTCAGTAAGGTACAATGGTCAGTAAGGTACAATGGTCAGTAAGGTACAATGATCAGTAAGGTACAATGGTCAGTAAGGTACAATGGTCAGTAAGGTACAATGGTCAGTAAGGTACAATGGTCAGTAAGGTACAATGGTCAGTAAGGTACAATGGTCAGTAAGGTACAATGATCAGTAAGGTACAATGGTCAGTAAGGTACAATGGTCAGTAAGGTACAATGGTCAGTAAGGTACAATGATCAGTAAGGTACAATGGTCAGTAAGGTATAATGTCAGTAAGGTACAATGGTCAGTTAGGTATAATGGTCAGTAAGGTACAATGGTCAGTAAGGTACAATGATCAGTAAGGTACAATGGTCAGTAAGGTATAATGGTCAGTTAGGTACAATGGTCAGTAAGGTACAAGTAACGGTCAGTAAGGTACAATGGTCAGTAAGGTACAATGGTCAGTAAGGTACAATGATCAGTAAGGTACAATGGTCAGTAAGGTACAATGATCAGTAAGGTACAATGGTCAGTAACGATCAGTAAGGTACAATGGTCAGTAAGGTACAATGGTCAGTAAGGTACAATGGTCAGTAAGGTACAATGGTCAGTAAGGTACAATGGTCAGTAAGGTACAATGGTCAGTAAGGTACAATGGTCAGTAAGGTACAATGATCAGTAAGGTACAATGGTCAGTAAGGTACAATGGTCAGTAAGGTACAATGGTCAGTAAGGTACAATGGTCAGTAAGGTACAATGGTCAGTAAGGTACAATGATCAGTAAGGTACAATGGTCAGTAAGGTACAATGGTCAGTAAGGTACAATGGTCAGTAAGGTACAATGGTCAGTAAGGTATAATGGTCAGTAAGGTACAATGATCAGTAAGGTACAATGGTCAGTAAGGTACAATGATCAGTAAGGTACAATGATCAGTAAGGTACAATGGTCAGTAAGGTACAATGGTCAGTAAGGTACAATGGTCAGTAAGGTACAATGGTCAGTAAGGTACAATGGTCAGTAAGGTACAATGGTCAGTAAGGTACAATGATCAGTAAGGTACAATGATCAGTAAGGTACAATGATCAGTAAGGTACAATGATCAGTAAGGTACAATGGTCAGTAAGGTACAATGGTCAGTAAGGTATAATGGTCAGTAAGGTACAATGGTCAGTAAGGTACAATGATCAGTAAGGTACAATGATCAGTAAGGTACAATGGTCAGTAAGGTACAATGGTCAGTAACGGTCAGTATGGTACAACGGTCAGTAAGGTACAATGGTCAGTAAGGTACAATGATCAGTAAGGTACAATGGTCAGTAAGGTACAATGGTCAGTAAGGTATAATGATCAGTAAGGTACAATGATCAGTAAGGTACAATGGTCAGTAAGGTACAATGATCAGTAAGGTACAATGGTCAGTAAGGTACAATGATCAGTAAGGTACAATGATCAGTAAGGTACAATGGTCAGTAAGGTACAATGATCAGTAAGGTACAATGGTCAGTAAGGTACAATGATCAGTAAGGTACAATGATCAGTAAGGTACAATGGTCAGTAACGGTCAGTATGGTACAATGGTCAGTAAGGTACAATGGTCAGTAAGGTACAATGATCAGTAAGGTACAATGATCAGTAAGGTATAAATGATCAGTAAGGTACAATGGTCAGTAAGGTACAATGATCAGTAAGGTACAATGGTCAGTAAGGTATAATGATCAGTAAGGTACAATGATCAGTAAGGTATACAATGGTCAGTAAGGTACAATGATCAGTAAGGTACAATGGTCAGTAAGGTACAATGATCAGTAAGGTACAATGATCAGTAAGGTACAATGATCAGTAAGGTACAATGATCAGTAAGGTACAATGATCAGTAAGGTACAATGATCAGTAAGGTACAATGGTCAGTAAGGTACAATGGTCAGTAAGGTACAATGGTCAGTAAGGTACAATGATCAGTAAGGTACAATGGTCAGTAAGGTACAATGGTCAGTAAGGTACAATGGTCAGTAAGGTACAATGATCAGTAAGGTACAATGATCAGTAAGGTACAATGATCAGTAAGGTACAATGATCAGTAAGGTACAATGATCAGTAAGGTACAATGATCAGTAAGGTACAATGATCAGTAAGGTACAATGATCAGTAAGGTACAATGATCAGTAAGGTACAATGGTCAGTAAGGTACAATGGTCAGTAAGGTACAATGGTCAGTAAGGTACAATGATCAGTAAGGTACAATGGTCAGTAAGGTACAATGATCAGTAAGGTACAATGGTCAGTAAGGTACAATGATCAGTAAGGTACAATGATCAGTAAGGTACAATGGTCAGTAAGGTACAATGATCAGTAAGGTACAATGATCAGTAAGGTACAATGATCAGTAAGGTAGTAACAACGGTCAGTAAGGTACAATGGTCAGTAAGGTACAATGGTCAGTAAGGTACAATGGTCAGTAAGGTACAATGATCAGTAAGGTACAATGGTCAGTAAGGTACAATGATCAGTAAGGTACAAAGGTCAGTAAGGTACAATGGTCAGTAAGGTACAATGGTCAGTAAGGTATAATGGTCAGTAAGGTATAATGGTCAGTAAGGTACAATGGTCAGTAAGGTACAATGATCAGTAAGGTACAATGGTCAGTAAGGTACAATGGTCAGTAAGGTACAATGGTCAGTAAGGTATAATGGTCAGTAAGGTACAATGGTCAGTAAGGTATAATGGTCAGTAAGGTACAATGGTCAGTAACGGTCAGTATGGTACAACGGTCAGTAAGGTACAATGGTCAGTAAGGTACAATGGTCAGTAACGGTCAGTATGGTACAATGGTCAGTAAGGTACAATGGTCAGTAAGGTACAATGGTCAGTAAGGTACAATGGTCAGTAAGGTACAATGGTCAGTAAGGTACAATGATCAGTAAGGTACAATGGTCAGTAAGGTACAATGATCAGTAAGGTACAATGGTCAGTAAGGTACAATGGTCAGTAACGGTCAGTAAGGTACAATGGTCAGTAAGGTACAATGGTCAGTAAGGTACAATGATCAGTAAGGTACAATGGTCAGTAAGGTACAATGATCAGTAAGGTACAATGGTCAGTAAGGTACAATGGTCAGTAAGGTATAATGATCAGTAAGGTACAATGATCAGTAAGGTACAATGATCAGTAAGGTACAATGGTCAGTAAGGTACAATGATCAGTAAGGTACAATGATCAGTAAGGTACAATGGTCAGTAAGGTACAATGGTCAGTAAGGTACAATGGTCAGTAAGGTACAATGATCAGTAAGGTACAATGGTCAGTAAGGTACAATGGTCAGTAAGGTACAATGATCAGTAAGGTACAATGATCAGTAAGGTACAATGGTCAGTAAGGTACAATGGTCAGTAAGGTACAATGGTCAGTAAGGTACAATGGTCAGTAAGGTACAATGGTCAGTAAGGTACAATGATCAGTAAGGTACAATGATCAGTAAGGTACAATGATCAGTAAGGTACAATGGTCAGTAAGGTACAATGGTCAGTAAGGTACAATGATCAGTAAGGTACAATGATCAGTAAGGTATAATGGTCAGTAAGGTACAATGATCAGTAAGGTACAATGGTCAGTAAGGTATAATGATCAGTAAGGTACAATGGTCAGTAAGGTACAATGGTCAGTAAGGTACAATGGTCAGTAAGGTACAATGATCAGTAAGGTACAATGATCAGTAACGGTCAGTATGGTACAACGGTCAGTAAGGTACAATGATCAGTAAGGTACAATGGTCAGTAAGGTACAATGGATCAGTAAGGTACAATGATCAGTAAGGTACAATGGTCAGTAAGGTACAATGGTCAGTAAGGTACAATGGTCAGTAAGGTATAATGGTCAGTAGGTACAATGGTCAGAAAAGGTATAATGGTCAGTAAGGTACAATGGTCAGTAAGGTACAATGTTCAGTAAGGTACAATGGTCAGTAAGGTATAATGGTCAGTAAGGTACAATGGTCAGTAAGGTAGAATGGTCAGTAAGGTACAATGGTCAGTAAGGTATAATGGTCAGTAAGGTACAATGATCAGTAAGGTACAATGGTCAGTAAGGTATAATGGTCAGTAAGGTACAATGGTCAGTAAGGTATAATGGTCAGTAAGGTATAATGGTCAGTAAGGTATAATGGTCAGTAAGGTATAATGGTCAGTAAGGTATAATGGTCAGTAAGGTATAATGGTCAGTAAGGTATAATGGTCAGTAAGGTATAATGGTCAGTAAGGTATAATGGTCAGTAAGGTACAATGGTCAGTAAGGTACAATGGTCAGTAAGGTACAATGGTCAGTAAGGTACAATGATCAGTAAGGTACAATGGTCAGTAAGGTACAATGGTCAGTAAGGTACAATGGTCAGTAAGGTAGGTCAGTATGGTACAATGGTCAGTAAGGTACAATGGTCAGTAAGGTACAATGGTCAGTAAGGTACAATGGTCAGTAAGGTACAATGGTCAGTAAGGTACAATGATCAGTAAGGTACAATGATCAGTAAGGTACAATGGTCAGTAAGGTACAATGGTCAGTAAGGGTCAGTATGGTAGAACGGTCAGTAAGGTACAATGATCAGTAAGGTACAATGGTCAGTAAGGTACAATGGTCAGTAAGGTACAATGATCAGTAAGGTACAATGGTCAGTAAGGTACAATGGTCAGTAAGGTACAATGATCAGTAAGGTACAATGATCAGTAAGGTACAATGATCAGTAAGGTACAATGATCAGTAAGTCAACAAATGGTCAGTAAGGTACAATGATCAGTAAGGTACAATGGTCAGTAAGGTACAATGTCAGTAAGGTACAATGGTCAGTAAGGTACAATGGTCAGTAAGGTACAATGATCAGTAAGGTACAATGGTCAGTAAGGCATAACGGTCAGTAATGGTCAGTAAGGTACAATGGTCAGTAAGGTACAATGATCAGTAAGGTACAATGGTCAGTAAGGTACAATGTCAGTAAGGTACAATGGTCAGTAAGGTACAATGTGATCAGTAAGGTACAATGATCAGTAAGGTACAATGGTCAGTAAGGTTACAATGATCAGTAAGGTACAATGATCAGTAAGGTACAATGGTCAGTAAGGTACAATGATCAGTAAGGTACAATGGTCAGTAAGGTACAATGATCAGTAAGGTACAATGATCAGTAAGGTACAATGATCAGTAAGGTACAATGATCAGTAAGGTACAATGGTCAGTAAGGTACAATGATCAGTAAGGTACAATGATCAGTAAGGTACAATGATCAGTAAGGTACAATGGTCAGTAAGGTACAATGATCAGTAAGGTACAATGATCAGTAAGGTACAATGATCAGTAAGGTACAATGATCAGTAAGGTACAATGATCAGTAAGGTACAATGATCAGTAAGGTACAATGGTCAGTAAGGTACAATGATCAGTAAGGTACAATGATCAGTAAGGTACAATGATCAGTAAGGTACAATGATCAGTAAGGTACAATGATCAGTAAGGTATAATGGTCAGTAAGGTACAATGGTCAGTAAGGTATAATGGTCAGTAAGGTACAATGATCAGTAAGGTACAATGATCAGTAAGGTACAATGATCAGTAAGGTACAATGGTCAGTAAGGTATAATGGTCAGTAAGGTATAATGATCAGTAAGGTACAATGATCAGTAAGGTACAATGGTCAGTAAGGTACAATGGTCAGTAAGGTACAATGGTCAGTAAGGTACAATGGTCAGTAAGGTACAATGGTCAGTAAGGTACAATGGTCAGTAAGGTACAATGGTCAGTAAGGTACAATGGTCAGTAAGGTACAATGGTCAGTAAGGTACAATGATCAGTAAGGTACAATGATCAGTAAGGTACAATGATCAGTAAGGTACAATGGTCAGTAAGGTATAATGGTCAGTAAGGTACAATGATCAGTAAGGTACAATGATCAGTAAGGTACAATGATCAGTAAGGTACAATGGTAAGGTACAATGATCAGTAAGGTACAATGGTCAGTAAGGTACAATGGTCAGTAAGGTACAATGGTCAGTAAGGTACAATGGTCAGTAAGGTACAATGGTCAGTAAGGTACAATGATCAGTAAGGTACAATGGTCAGTAAGGTACAATGATCAGTAAGGTACAATGGTCAGTAAGGTATAATGGTCAGTAAGGTACAATGGTCAGTAAGGTACAATGGTCAGTAAGGTACAATGGTCAGTAAGGTATAATGGTCAGTAAGGTACAATGGTCAGTAAGGTATAATGGTCAGTAAGGTACAATGGTCAGTAAGGTACAATGGTCAGTAAGGTATAATGGTCAGTAAGGTACAATGATCAGTAAGGTACAATGATCAGTAAGGTACAATGGTCAGTAAGGTATAATGGTCAGTAAGGTACAATGGTCAGTAAGGTACAATGATCAGTAAGGTACAATGATCAGTAAGGTACAATGATCAGTAAGGTACAATGATCAGTAAGGTACAATGATCAGTAAGGTACAATGATCAGTAAGGTACAATGGTCAGTAAGGTACAATGGTCAGTAAGGTACAATGATCAGTAAGGTACAATGGTCAGTAAGGTACAATGATCAGTAAGGTACAATGGTCAGTAAGGTACAATGGTCAGTAAGGTACAATGATCAGTATGGTATAATGATCAGTAAGGTACAATGATCAGTAAGGTACAATGATCAGTAAGGTACAATGATCAGTAAGGTACAATGATCAGTAAGGTACAATGGTCAGTAAGGTACAATGATCAGTAAGGTACAATGATCAGTAAGGTACAATGATCAGTAAGGTACAATGGTCAGTAAGGTACAATGATCAGTAAGGTACAATGATCAGTAAGGTACAATGGTCAGTAAGGTACAATGATCAGTAAGGTACAATGGTCAGTAAGGTACAATGGTCAGTAAGGTACAATGATCAGTAAGGTACAATGATCAGTAAGGTACAATGATCAGTAAGGTACAATGGTCAGTAAGGTATAAAGATCAGTAAGGTACAATGATCAGTAAGGTAATGGTCAGTAAGGTACAATGGTCAGTAAGTAACAATGTCACAACGAGAGTAAATGGTCAGTAAGGTACAATGATCAGTAGAGGTAATAATGGTCAGTAAGGTACATGGATCAGTAAGGTTACAACGAGAGTAATAAGGTATAAAGAGGTCAGTAAGGTTACAACGAGAGTAATAAGGCTATAAAGAGGTCAGTAAGGTTGTAACGAGAGTAATAAGGTTACAACGAGAGTAATAAGACTATAAAGAGGTCAGTAAGGTTGTAACGAGAGTAATAAGGTTACAACGAGAGTAATAAGACTATAAAGAGGTCAGTAAGGTTGTAACGAGAGTAATAAGGCTACAACGAGAGTAATAAGGCTATAAAGAAGTCAGTAAGGTAACAACGAGAGTAATAAGGCTATAAAGAAGTCAGTAAGGTAACAACGAGAGTAATAAGGTTATAAAGAGGTCAGTAAGGTTGTAACGAGAGTAATAAGGTTACAACGAGAGTAATAAGGTTATAAAGAGGTCAGTAAGGTTGTAACGAGAGTAATAAGGTTATAAAGAGGTCAGTAAGGTAACAACGAGAGTAATAAGGTTATAAAGAGAGTCAGTAAGGTTGTAACGAGAGTAATAAGGTTACAACGAGAGTAATAAGGCTATAAAGAAGTCAGTAAGGTTACAACGAGAGTAATAAGGCTATAAAGAAGTCAGTAAGGTAACAACGAGAGTAATAAGGCTATAAAGAAGTCAATAGGGTAACAAAGGAAATAAGAAGGCTACAACTGGGGAAAATTATTCTACAAGAGGAACCATTGGAGTCAATACGAGGACAGTCAATAACACAGTGAACGGTTTAATCTATGAGATATACCATCTGTATTATCTGTTTCTCTGCTCCAATCTGAAATAACGTTCCTCTTCACATATTTCTAAAATGTGTTTAGTCTTCAGGTTTCGTCAAACATTGTCCTACTTTTACAAGTATGAAAGTGATTTGTTATCTCAGCATGATAAAATGGCGCTGTTCCTGTGCTGAGTGTGTTAGTATATGCATCTCGCGCATCATAATTGTTAGGCCCCCTGTGTCTTTGAAAATAAATTATATCACATCGCTCAAGTACATGGAAATCTTTTACTGAGTTAACAGTGCTGATGAATA
Source organism: Argopecten irradians (assembly GCF_041381155.1). Classification (NCBI taxonomy): domain Eukaryota; kingdom Metazoa; phylum Mollusca; class Bivalvia; order Pectinida; family Pectinidae; genus Argopecten; species Argopecten irradians. The sequence goes on along the minus strand of NC_091146.1, from coordinate 36,907,268 downwards.
CCACGTTTTTCTACATTTTCCAGTTTCACACATGCGGAATGTATCTTTATTGCACAGAAAACCAATTATGCTCGATACTTCTTATCGCCAATCAGAAGCCATGCCACACGTGGGGGCTCATGAAAAATCAAAATGGGGGCTCATCAAACAGTCATTCGTGGGGGCTCACCATACAGTCATACGTAAGCACTCATCACACAGTCTTACGTGGGGACTCATCACACAGTCTTACATGGGGACTCATCACACAGTCTTACGTGGGGACTCACCACACAGTCTTACATGGGGACTCATCACACAGTCTTACGTGGGGACTCATCACACAGTCTTACATGGGGACTCATCACACAGTCTTACGTGGGGACTCATCACACAGTCTTACATGGGTGTTCATCATACAGTCATACGTGGGTGTTCATCATACAGTCATAAGTGGGTACTCATCACACAGTCTTACGTGGGGACTCATCACACAGTCTTACATGGGGACTCATCACACAGACTTACATGGGGACTCATCACACAGTCTTACGTGGGGACCCGTCATACAGTCATACGTGGGGACCCGTCATACAGTTACACGTGGGGGCTCATACAGTCACAAGTGGGGTTCATCATGCAGTCATTTTTTGGACTGATCATACAGTCACAAGTGGGGGCCCGTCACAAACTAAAATGAGTGTGTGTACCAAACCACAATGGGAGCTCATATACAGTCACAGGTGGGGGCTTGTCACAAAGCCACACGTGGAGCTCATATACAGCCACAGGTGGGGGCTTTTTACAAAGCCACACGTGGAGCTCATATACAGCCACAGGTGGGGGCTTGTCACAAAAGCACACGTGGAGCTCGTATACAGTCACAGGTGGGGGCTTGTCACAAAGCCACACGTGGAGCTCATATACAGCCACAGGTGGGGGCTTGTCACAAAGCCACACGTGGAGCTCATATACAGTCACAGGTGGGGACTTGTCACAAAGCCACACGTGGAGCTCATATACAGTCACAGGTGGGGGCTTGTCACAAAGCCACACGTGGAGCTCATATACAGCCACAGTGTGGGCATATACAGTCACAGGTGGGGGCTTGTCACAAAGCCACACGTGGAGCTCATATACAGTCACAGGTGGGGACTTGTCACAAAGCCACACGTGGAGCTCATATACAGTCACAGGTGGGGGCTTGTCACAATGCCACACGTGGAGCTCATATACGGTCACAGATTGAGCTAATCTCACACAGTTATCACCAAAGAAAACGCGTTTTTCCATATAAAGCTTTCATATTTTTTTCAGATCAAAGAATAGAATGGTTGTCACTGATCAGCCATTTTGAATCTGGTTAGCCTAAAAGTATACAGAAGATCTCGAATGTATCAATCTCAAAAGAGTACTCCAATCCCTTTTATCGTAGTCGTACAAAAAGGAGGGAGAGCAACAGACAGATAGGCGGACGGAAGGACGGACGGAGGGGGCAACAGACGGACGGACGGACATGTTGATTACTATAAGGCAGGCCTTAGTTACTGCTTTTCATGCAGTACGCTGTCGTATTCATCATGTCTTTTCCTAATTACTGAAGGGTTGTTTTAATCATTATAAATCACATGTATTTTACTTACCACTTCCATCCAAACATTTGTTGTCAAGATCTGGTTTTTCTCGTCCTGAAACATTCAATATGATATCCCATATATAACGTTAACATACAATCCCACCAGTCGTATACTAACAACAGTATCCTACAGAGAGGGGTATATACATAAGGGAGAAAACCTCTAGCGCAATAACATACACACAAACGTGTTGTAACATTTCACATCTTTACACTGCGCAACTTGTACTAATGGACACCAACTGAAGCTCTTAAGACGTCACCATTATCATACACGAATAACGAATACGCGGAAATCATTGGACAAATTAAACTATTGGCTAAGATATCAATGCGCAAGAGCTTCACTGCTTTTATTGTAAAAGTTAGTAAAAGAACGGAACTTATTGCTTAATTAGTATTCCACTAGGTTATTCAAATTAAATTATAAACGTTCTTCTCAATATCGTTTGGATTTATCAAGTCATAGACAAACAACCGGACATGACGCTGTGCTTCGGTCTTTTTTGTCTATGACTTCAAAATCACATACAATATTGAGAATAATGTTTAAATACATATATGTTGTAGGAATGATATGCAAAATATTGAAATCAGATAACGAAATACACAAATCATGCAGATGACGAAATTCTCAAATCTGATGACGAAATACTCTAATCTGATGACGAAATACACAAATCTGATGACGAAATACACAAATCATGCAGATGACGAAATTCTCAAATCTGATGACGAAATACACAAATCATGCAGATGACGAAATTCTCAAATCTGATGACGAAATACACAAATCTGATGACGAAATACACAAATCTGATGACGAAATACACAAATCAATACGTCTCGAGGTTGTGGTATAGTAATTGGCCCAGCCATCTACATTAGTATAACAACACTTCAACCGTCCACCTTTACTAAGTAAACACAGCCATTTAATCAAGTGTTGTAATGCATTTTGACGTTTCTTAAATTGTTTAAGTATTTCGACCACTTATCAGAATTTGTCTGCGTCGAGTCTTGTCGACATGTTTTTAAAATAGTGTTAATACATTAAAACAGTCTGTCAGTAGACATTACGGACTGAACTCTGAATCGTGTGTAGAAACTGTATTCACTCTAAGTAACGGAAGGAGTTATTCTATTGTTTTGGTTTTTTTTTTATTATTATTGATGAAGTCGTAAAACAGAAAGACATTCTTCAGACAGCCTTTAATACTTCGCTAAACAAAACACAAAAACTTTTTTACTTTCAATGAGGATTTAGTTTTTATTCTGTGAATATCTTTATTTTAGAATTAACTTGTAAATCGGTTTATGATGAGTCGGTACCCTCAGATCTATCTCTATAACATAAAATATCTATTTAAATGAACCCTTATAATTCGTTTTACTTATAAAGTGAATATCTGCAATACCTTTCAAAATTTTTGAACTAATTTTCTCTGAAATTGTTACGCCATTATCTCAGCCAATCAGAAGTAACGTTGCAAACAGCGCGTCATTTGTTCCTTTATGGGCCGATAAAGAATTGTTTAAGCCAATGAAAATGCTCGTTACATTCAAAATTGAATTAATTGAAATAAAAGATGACGATTTTGTACATTGCTAAAGACGCTAATTAAAAGTAAGACTTACGAGATCGAGTATCTGGGTCAAGGTCAGTCCGAGTTTGACCTCCACAGGTGATGACGAGTTGTAGACCGGACGTATAGACTTCTCGTATCCGGCCATCAGATACAACATCAGGCGCTGTTCAGACGAAACGTTCACTGTCTTAGTCAGGACCGGGCAATCTACACAGAAAGGCGTGACGTATTACACATAATGTAAAAGTTGTCATAGGTCTTAAAATATCAACTGTATTTGCTTGAAAATTCATCCACATTCGCTACAGAGAATAAGGTAACAACATCTACTGTATACGAATATTAGGAAATCTAAGTAATGATATGTCGTAAAACCCCTTTTAGTAAGAGCTGTGAACATGTCTCTAACCAGGAAAAGTCAGCTCCTGAATAAATTATACAATGTAGTCTAATAATTTTGCCTGTAACAAGCATTTGAATTAGCGTAGCATTTACTTTATCAGCCCATAAAGAAAAATATGGCGTCGACGTTTGTAACATCGCTTCTGATTGGATGAACAAACGGGATTACGATTTCATGGAAAAAAAAGAGTCCCAAAATGAATTCGAAATTTTGAAGAGCTTATCTTTCATAAATTGAGTTGTAAGGATTTATTTGTCTATTTTTTATGGTCGAATTGCCTCTGTGGTTTTATTGTAGATTTAGACTTAGATCAGTTGAACTGATTCTCTAGCCTCTCACCCTTAACACTTTCAAAAGTCGTCTAAGTATCCACTGGCACATATATCCTTTATAGATAAGTTTTATCCCAGTTTTCATATAACAAAACCGGACAACAACTAGTTATACGAGCTGTAAGTAAAAATGTCACATTTAACAGACCTCTGGGGACCAACGAAATCACTTCGTTATAAACATTGTTCGCTATACACAAATACGCGTACCCAGAAACGACTACGTTACGGTACGTTAAAGTCTTATATTTACAGTCTGCACTGACGTGGACTCAAGAACCATGCTTTCTAGTAATATCATATTATCAGTGTATAATGCTAGTACAACACGTGCGGGAATAGTCGCTGGCGTAGCAACGTGGGATCATGACCCCACTTTTGGTGGGAACATATAAATGACTAGATTCCAATCAGCTATTCAATCGAATTCGTTGACGATGACGGGAGAGAACAAAATATGGGTATTTTAATAAAAAGATATTCAAATGTCGCGAGAATAAAGAATAAATATATTTAAAAAATATATTGGAGAACTGTACATAGAAGGAATAGATTTTTATTTTGTTGGGGTTATGAGGTTATAATGATAATGGAGCCCGTGTAAATTTTATGTAGCCCGGCTCCGCTCTGACATTCTTCATATTTAATTCATGTTTCCACATTTTGGGCGATATTTTGAGGAATGTTGCATAGATACTGTAACCATGCAGTAATTACTTATCCTGCTCGTTTTGAATATCGATCATTTATTTATTTATTTACAGAATTCGTGAAAACGAGTTTATTGCAGTAACATTTGTCAGAAGTGTTTGTAATATTTCTCTCAGAAGTAGACATTGTATACTAAGGCATGTATACATTTATTTTCTCTCAGTGCCGGATATTTTCACAAGATCCGTTTCACTTGCAGAAACAACTGCAATGTTATCGAATGCCAATTGTTTGCCGGCAAAAGTTGAAAGTCAAACTTTGCTATGTATTATTTGTAAAGATTGGAAAGCTAAATGGTAAAGATGTTGTAGGATTTAATATCAACAGTTTATATTCACTGTTAACAAAGGCTATTTAATGATCACTTTTATGATAAGGACATGATTGATACACACACGTTTTTGTATTTTCTGTGAACGTACATCATCCATGCTTATTGTCGAATTTATTTCATTATACTTAATATTGGAAGATGTTGATTTCAAGTTGTGAAATACAAAACCGTCTCAAAGGGCTGCCGTGTCCAGACATCTACTCAAAGCAATAGGAACCACACGCTCCATACACAGTCAATTTTCTTCACGTGAATTTCACGTGAACCGGGAAAAAACGTGAATTTCACGTGAAGAAATAAGGTACGAGATTTAGAGAAGAGTCACGGCATCAACTTTGAAAAACAATCGTCACAGTTTTGTACAGATATATAATTTGTAGAACAGATAGAAAGCCTGGGAAAGATTTTCTTAAGAAAACTCTTCTCGGCCCTAAGGAATTGATGTATTGACGTTAAACTTATCGACATTTGTTTCATAATCAAATGAAGCGCCGTCGTTTGGAAATTCGTCATGTTTTGATATGGAGATACATGTAGCACTAATCTGATATGTCACATGCGTTTAATGTTTCTAGTACCGGAGAGGAATGTGAAGTTTGATGATATCAATAATATATTCAACCTATATATAGATATATATATAACTCTGTAATAAGATAAAATATGTAGCGAAAAATGAGACGCAGAGTAAATACAACGTAAATGTTCACATGTACAGTCAAACCTCTACGATTCGAACTTCGATAAATCGAATTTCTCGCTGTTTCGGACTTTTTACACTAAGAATGAGTTTGGAACTCTGTTTTGCAAAAAGTCCTGCATTAAGGAGCATGCGATCCTCGCCACAAGACTTTGGTATAGTGATTTTATACGAAACTAAGTCTTGCATTTTGAGACTTAACTACATAGAAACAACCTCGTCATGGAAATCAATATGGAACTCCCAGATGATTTAGACGCAAACTTTCATTAATTGACATCTCAATTCAAATAAAACTCTAGAACCGTGACAGTTTGAGGAATTTAGACAAAAACGCATTATAACTGACGATATTGACAGAATTCTCAAATGACACTCATTTCTATAAATATTACCGAATTACACAATCCACTGCCAGGTCGTGAGCTGACTTTAATGATTTATTAACTCCTAAAGCCTGTACAAGGAAACTTAATACAGGGACCCAGATTTCTACACAGGAGAACAAGTACAGATACCATGATCTAATGCCGAATGGATCGAATGTTTGTAATACATTTGTATTAGGGGACCTGTCTAATTGATGATTTTTCTCTGGGTACTCCGGTTTCCACTCACAGCTACATCTCGCGCCCTTAACATACACTGTGTTTGTATAGGTTTCGTGTAAATACCGTAACATTGGCTACAAATGACCATTTTAATGTATAATGCAGTTCCCATAGAGTAGAGCCACAGGTTTACCATTTTAATGTATAATGCAGTTCCCATAGAGTAGAGCCACAGGTTTACCATTTTAATGTATAATGCAGTTCCCATAGAGTAGAGCCACAGGTTTACCATTTTAATGTATAATGCAGTTCCCATAGAGTAGAGCCACAGGTTTACCATTTTAATGTATAATGCAGTTCCCATAGAGTAGAGCCACAGGTTTACCATTTTTTGGCTTAAATTGCTTTTACTTAAATCATCACTGCGTCACTATTTTTGGCAGTATCGAGCTAATTTTTGTTGTAATTCTTTACTAGTTTGGTGTTAACTAAAATATTAAGCATTAATGTGTGAATTGATACGCTTTTGTCACTTTATTTTAACATTAAAAGATGTTCCACCGCCGACAGAGCATAAATGATATTCATCATTTCAACAATAATTGGTGTTTAATCGTGTGTATATATATGTCTAATTAACAGAAAAAAAATAAAATAACGTTATTTATTTTGCCTTTGGTGCATGCGCAATCAGTACTTCATTCCATATAGGATAGAGTGCCACGGATTTTTGCGGGATGTAATTCATTATTATTCATATTTCTAACTTGAATTAAAATAAGAAGCTCAAACTTTTTAATGGTGGTAATGGTGTAAAGTAAGTGACTTTTGTAAATGTAGAAAAACACTAAATCGTCTGCTCCTGTTTTTGATAGTAAAAATACCATTTGTCAGCGGTGGAGCATCTTTAACGGTAATTTGAGCACTTTATGTTTTTCCTCTAAAATATTGGAAAATAACAGATATTGAAATGGGGCAAAAAAGTAAGCACGCAGGGTCCCCCCTCCCCATTTGAAAGTCTGATTTAAAAAGAACAACCTTTTCCTTATTGATATTCAAAATATTTCCAAACGTTAAATGCCAGAACTTTTTTCTATAAAGGTTTAATTTGATTTAATTAGTTTAACGTCCTATTAACAGCCAGGGTCATTTAAGGACGTGCCAGGTTTGTTGGTGGAAGAAAGCCGGAGTACCCGGAGAAAAACCACCGACCAGCGACCAGTACCTGGCCACTGCCCCACATGGGATTCGAACTCGCGACCCAGAGGTGGAGGACATGTGGTAATATGACGGTACATCTTAACCACTCGGCCACCGCGGCCCCTCTTCTACAAAGGGTTAAATCTGGCAAAAATCGCTGAAAATGGTGTATTTTTTAGCTCAAAACTAAGGGGTAGGGGTAGTATATGTCGTTATTCTGAGAAAAAATATGAGTCTTATTAATCATACCTGATATATTGTTAAAGAAGACCACTGGAAAATAAATTATGCAAATATCCATGCATATCAAACACCTCATTAGGAAATTATAGCTTTATTCTCTGGTGTATATGGTCAAAACGGCAGAATTCCCATAAAATCCAATATTTTGTCAAATAGGTATCTTTGAGTGACAACAGTTCAAAAACGAGCACGGACGTATGTTTTTTTCTTCCATTTCTTCTATGGTATATGAACTTCTATTTCTAAAATTCTATACGAGAAAAAAAGTTTAATACAGGAAAATTTTGACTTCTCAGAGGTGCTCACCCTTAATGACTCCTTACAGATAAACTTCCATACATACGTCACGTCATTTTTTCCGACGTCATTTTCTTGTTTCTTTCTGACGTCACAATGAGTTCTAGCCAATGAAAATCTCTCCATGTCATATTACACTAGTGACACATGCAAATATATTACACGGGCGAAATCACTGGATATCAGGTGGATTATGTGATAAAAATGAATATCTCTCTCGCAGATCTCTGATTTTAAACCTTAATAAATACAGCTAGTCAGTCAGCTGATAATAGGTCGGTGATACATCATTCACACGCGGTTTGTTTATTTTTACGTCCTATTAACAGCCAGGGTCATGTAAGGACGTGCCAGGTTTGTTGGTGGAGGAAAGCCGGAGTACCCGGAGAAAAACCACCGACCAGCGGTCAGTACCTGGCAACTGCCCCACATGGGATTCGAACCCGCATCCCAGAGGTGGAGGGCTTGTGGTAATATGTCGGGACATCTTGATAATAGGTCGGTGATACATCATTCACACGCGATATTGCCGACGTATACAACCATGGAAAAGCGTGAAATAAAATATGTTTATGGAGAACTGAGTACAACTACATAAAATTCCATCTTTAAATCAACGCATATTGCACTGATACTTAAATAGACCTTTAAGGGTGGTACAATTGCCCAATCTACTGAAGTGACCTATATCTTTCTACTTGTGTCCATTGTATTATTTTTACATGTTACAAATGCGGTCCGTGTAAGCTTTAAAATTTTGAACTTATTCTTAAAACAGTTTACATTATAACTTACACATTTATAAACAAAGAATAGATATAAACACATAGGAAGTATTCTGCGAGAATTGAATACAGAATAACTCAGTATTCTTTATGTCAGACAAACGTATCTACTGTTTTGTGTGGTTCAAACTTGCCTGTAGAACAATCACAGATTTATGGTGATTGTGAGAAACTTTGCAATGGAACATACATCTACATATCATTTAATTTTATTGAAAAAAATATATGTAGAACTCAATTCAATGTAGAAAATAAACGAATAACTGGTGTTCAATGTATGATCAAAATTTAAAGCAGGAAGTTTTTCTATGGCGCGAGAATTATTGCTAATTTTTTCTAATCAGAAAATTATGCTCACATTATTATTCCTACCTAGGGTCAGATTTGCAGTCAATTATATTTATTATCAAATTATCTTTAATTCTAATTAAGCATATAATCATGAAAGTGATATCGTAAAGCACACATAGAAAATAGATCTATCGTTACTTCAGGTTTTACTTGCGTGTTGTTTAGATATACCACTATGAAAAAAATCCGAGAATGTCGCGAAACCCCGACGTTATCGTGACATCACAATAGAGACATTGACGTTGAGTATTGATTCGGAAAAAAAGAATCCCTTGAAAAACCACTATAATGTTACATTTAAAAATACTTCATTTTATCAAATAGAGTATAAAATTAATTATAAGTATTGATGTCACTATTTTTTTAGTTTTATATCGGGATATGAAAAAAAAAATTGTTTGCAGATTTTTGTGAGAATCTACTACGCGGATTCACACAGTTTGCAAACAACTTTTTTTCATATCCCGATAAAATTAAAAAATACAGACATCAATGCTTAAGAGTTATACACGGTAATATAGTGTGTAGATTTTAAATTTAATTCTTTCTTCATTCAAAAAAAAAATTACCGTTGTTTTATGATTGGTTAGATAATATGATTATCTTTGTTACGATAGATTTTGTACTATTTATATCCCGTCTTTGCACATTACAGAGTTAGCTCCCTTGCGAGTAGGTATCGATTGTTACGTCATTTTTTGTGAGCGCAATTTCACGCCGTTTTCTCCGAAAAGTATGACGTTATGTTAGCAAACACATGACATTACAATCAATACCTACCTGCAATGACAGATAACTCTGTAATATGCAAATAATATACGGAATAGATGCATACATATTAATTTTATATTAAAGGCCCACTACTTTTCCAGAGCAAAATAAAAAGGTTTCTTAAAAACATTAAAAACATCAGAAAATATATACCAATGGCCTAAGATGAGTTTACAACACCAAACATATGCAAGATTTCCTGATGAATATAAGATAACAGTGCAGAGTCATTTCGCTGCTTTACCGTCTGGCGCAATGATAGTAAACTACCGCGCGGTATTTAGGACGACGGCGGGAAACATAAGACGACCTGCGTTATGGAAATTAATATTTTATTTATTTTAATCAGAAGGTGATAATACGTGTAGTATTAACGCTAAGTTAATAACTTTTGCGACGCTACAAAATTATCGATCTCGTTTTACATTCCCATTTTAAAAATTCAAATCCGTTTTGGAAAGGTAGTGGGCCTTTTATAATCTGTATTTTTTTGTTTTGTTAATACGATACCTTACTTAACGTTCCTGTTAGCTCCTAACTAGTGATCTTTTGCATTTGCTTTTTGTTTATGAGTATGCTTTTGAAAAGTCGAATCCGGCCAAACGAAAGTCCCTTGTACCTGCTGTAGGCACCAGTAAACATAACGACATGGTTTTTATTTAGTAACAGAAATATGTTACAGTTTACCAACCCTGTAGACTTGTTACTCAAATGTACATTTTTTCATTTACATTTTTTTCGCATATCATGCCAACCATACAAGCTACATAACACTTTATAAGTCAATAGTAATACCTGATGTTAGCCCTGATGCATACATGTATATATCTTTTATACAGCTCAGTTACATGTTGTATGTGCAAGAAGTGATATGCATACAAAATATAAAAAAAATATCCTTAACCTCCTCTGACCTAGATTACAGGGCTTAAAGTAGCAGGGTAATATCCTTAACGACTCGGTCACTGTGACCTAGATTACTGGACTTAAAGTAGCAGGGCAATATTCTTTACCTCTCGGTCACCGTGACCTAGATTACTGGGCTTAAAGTAGCAGGGCAAAAACCTTAACCACTAGGTCACTATGACCTAGATTACAGGGCTTAAAGTAGCAGAGCAATATCCTTAACCTCGTGTGACCTAGATTAAAGGGGTTAAAGTAGCAGGGCAATATTCTTTACCTCTCGGTCACTGTGACCTAGATTACAGGGCTTAAAGTAGCAGAGCAATATCCTTAACCTCCTGTGACCTAGATTACAGGGCTTAAAGTAGCAGGGCAATATTCTTTACCTCTCGGTCACCGTGACCTAGATTACTGGGCTTAAAGTAGCAGGGCAATACCCTTAACCACTCGGTCACTATGACCTAGATTACAGGGCTTAAAGTAGCAGAGCAATATCCTTAACCTCGTGTGACCTAGATTAAAGGGGTTAAAGTAGCAGGGCAATATTCTTTACCTCTCGGTCACTGTGACCTAGATTACAGGGCTTAAAGTAGCAGAGCAATATCCTTAACTCTCCTGCGACCTAGATTACAGGGCTTAAAATGGCAGGGCAATATCTTTAATCTCTCGGTCACTGTGACCTAGATTACAGGGCTTAAAGTAGCAGGGCAATATTCTTTAACCTCTCGGTCACTGTGACCTAGATTACTGGGCTTAAAGTGGCAGGGCAATATCTTTAACCTCTCGGTCACTGTGACCTAGATTACAGGGCTTAAAGTAGCAGGGCAATATCTTTAACCTCTCGGTCACCTTGACCTAGATTACAGGGCTTAAAGTAGCAGGGCAATATCCTTAACCTCTCGGTCACCTTGACCTAGATAACAGGGCTTAAAGTAGCAGGGCAATATCCTTAACCTCCTGCGACCTAGATTACAGGGCTTAAAATGGCAGGGCAATATCTTTAACCTCTCGATCACTGTGACCTAGATTACAGGGCTTAAAGTAGCAGGGCAATATCTTTAACCTCTCGGTCACCTTGACCTAGATTATTGGGCTTAAAGTAGCAGGGCAATACCCTTAACCTCATGTGACCTAGATTACAGGGCTTAAAGTAGCGGGGTAATATCCTTAACCATTCGGTCACCTTGACCTAGATTACTGGGCTAAAAGTAGCAGGGCAATACCCTTAACCTCTCGGTCACTGTGACCTAGATAACCGGGCTTAAAATAGCAGGGTAATATCCTTAACCCCTGTGACCTAGATTACTGGACTTAAAGTAGCAGGGTAATATCCTTAACCCCTGTGACCTAGATTACAGGGCTTAAAGTAGGAGGGTAATATCCTTAACCACTCGGTCACCGTGACCTAGATTGCAGGGCTTAAAGTAGCAGGGCAATATCCTTAACCTCCTGTGACCTAGATTATAGGGTTCAAAGTAGCAGGGCAATAGATTGCAGGGCTTAAAGTAGCAGGGCAATATCCTTAACCATTCGGTCACCTTGACCTAGATAACAGGGCTTAAAGTAGCAGGGCAATATCCTTAACCTCCTGTGACCTAGATTACAGGGCTTAAAGTGGCAGGGCAATATTCTTTACCTCTCGGTCACTGTGACCTAGATTACAGTGCTTAAAGTGGCAGGGCAATATCCTTAACCTCTCGGTCACTGTGACCTAGATTACAGTGCTTAAAGTAGCAGGACAATATCCTTAACTTCTCGGTCACTGTGACCTAGATTACAGTGCTTAAAGTAGCAGGACAATATCCTTAACCTCTCGGTCACTGTGACCTAGATTACAGTGCTTAAAGTAGCAGGGCAATAGATTGCAGGGCTTAAAGTAGTAGGGCAATATCCTTAACCTCTCGGTCACTGTGACCTACATTACAGTGCTTAAAGTAGCAGGGCAATATCCTTAACCTCTCGGTCACTGTGACCTAGATTACAGTGCTTAAAGTAGCAGGGCAATAGATTGCAGGGCTTAAAGTAGTAGGGCAATATCCTTAACCTCTCGGTCACTGTGACCTAGATTACAGTGCTTAAAGTAGCAGGGCAATATCCTTAACCTCTCGGTCACTGTGACCTAGATTACAGTGCTTAAAGTGGCAGGGCAATACCCTTAACCTCTCGGTCACTGTGACCTAGATTACAGTGCTTAAAGTAGCAGGACAATATCCTTAACCTCTCGGTCACTGTGACCTAGATTACAGTGCTTAAAGTAGCAGGGCAATATCCTTAACCTCCTGTGACCTAGATTATAGGGTTCAAAGTAGCAGGGCAATAGATTGCAGGGCTTAAAGTAGCAGGGCAATATCCTTAACCTCTCGGTCACTGTGACCTAGATTACAGTGCTTAAAGTAGCAGGGCAATATCCTTAACCTCTCGGTCACTGTGACCTAGATTACAGTGCTTAAAGTAGCAGGGCAATATCCTTAACCTCCTGTGACCTAGATTATAGGGTTCAAAGTAGCAGGGCAATAGATTGCAGGGCTTAAAGTAGCAGGGCAATAACCTTAACCATTCGGTCACCTTGACCTAGATTACTGGGCTAAAAGTAGCAGGGCAATACCCTTAACCACTAGGTCACTATGACCTAGATTGCAGGGCTTAAAGTAGCAGGGCAATATCCTTAACCTCCTGTGACCTAGATTACAGGGCTTAAAGTAGCAGGGCAATAGATTGCAGGGCTTAAAGTAGCAGGGCAATATCCATAACCTCTTGGTCACTGTGACCTAGATTACAGGGCTTAAAGTAGCAGGGCAATATCCTTAACGACTCGTAAACTACTACTAAGAATTCAGAGATTTTTGTGAAAAGTCGGTCATCGGGGTATAAATTTTATTTCAATTTATAGAATATTAACTTCCTGCATCATTTGGTTATCAGAGCCTGTCAGTGAAGGGGATAAAGACTAAATGTCGGATTACATGTATAAATGTCTTTAAATGTCGGCCACTACAACACTGAAGTACTGTACATTCTAACGACCGAACCCAAGCACCTGTAGAAAATTCCGGATTTAACAGCCTACGTTTGAGATGAATTACAGAGCTGTCGGTAATCAAACGTTTTTTGTTGTCATCAATCATTTTCTCGTCATCTCCTTGCCGTCAGATCAGAAACCTGAGTAGCATCACTAAAGCTCTCTCTGTTGAAGTTAAGGCCGGTGGTGAGGACTCCCGGCCAGTTGTAATGATCTAGACGAGAGTTTACTAGGTGCTATGCAAACTTCTATAATTATCTTGTAACTGACTTTCACAATAATCTTTAATGTCCTACACATTTTTTTTTTTTTTTGTAACGAGCATTTTTATTGGCTTACAATTACTTTATCAGCCCATAAAGGAAAAAAAACAGCGTCGCAGTATGTAACATCGCTTCTAATTGGCTGAGATGAAGGCTTTAATGATTTCATAAACAAAAGAGTCCCAAAATGAAGTTTGAATACTAAAAAGATTCTGCTTAGTAAATTGAATTATAAGGATTGATTTTAATAGATTTTTTATGTTATGGAGATATAACACAAAGATCTTACATATATAGTTTACTATTTAAAGTACATTCAGATTTAGTGTTATATCTCCATAACATAAAAAATATATTCAAATTAATCCTTAAATAGACGTCTTGTTGAAGTAGGATACTAGTTGGGCGACACCTGAAGGAGTGTCGCGGATAAAATGAAGAGAAGAGAAATGGGAGATAACTCTTGTTGTTATTCTCAAACGAGACCAATTTCATTAGGTTATGGAAAATATACCAGAGTTTTGAAGTCATATCAGGATTTTAGTCTATGTGATTTTCTATAAAACCACCAACAAAGGAAGGTAATTAAAAAATGAAAATCTTTTTAAGCTACATCCTCAATACTCCATGGGTTACTATTACTGACGTAATATCCATCCCTTGACTATCTCATAGTAAAATTGAAGCCACTTCATTGAAGTAGGATATTATGAATTATTAGTGTTTTACGGGGATAATACGAAAAGATATTGGGTCAATGAAAAGGTTGTATTGGGCGAAGCGGAGCCGACACCCAATACAGTCTTTTTAATTGATATAGAGATGTGAAGCCAGAGGAGGGGTATCAGACCCATAAGACATATATACACGGTATTATAAATCACGAGGTATAATTACATGTACGTATACAATACCAGCTGCAACAGGTTATGATGAGATGATGCAGTTATATAATACATCCCCTTTAATTCCTAGACATAAAATACAATTTTGTAGCTGCAATTTGACATCAAGTCAATCCTAAGATGTTCGCTAAGAAATTGAAACATCGCATTAAAGAGCATCAACATAAAACATAAAACAAGATACATCAAATAATTCGTCAGGTACTGCACCTGCTGTGAATTCCAGACCTAAGATGAAAGGATGTGATCAACTTTTCTTTCCATACATGAAATAAGCAAACGTATTTAGTTAAAGTGGGCTGCAACTTTGGGCAGTTCATTATAAAGGAAATGAATTACTATTGATATTTAGATTTGAAAAAGTTTCAAAACTTATTATAAAACGTCATGAAATGGAATCTCTCGTCATTACAGTGTGGTATATAAATACATTTACCAGTACGATGGTCCCAGGGAATTGTTTCAGTCAATCCTAGTCACTGCTGTATACATGAGAACTCGCTTAATTCGAACACTCGGATAACTCGAAGTTTTATCTCCGTCCCTTCGAGTTCGTATTAACCGAGTTCCACTCTATATTAAAAGGTACAATACTTTCAAAAAAGAACGAAAACAAATACGCACAGGTATTTCTCCACTAAGATGTTCGGACAGCTTCGTATGTTTCTGCTGCTATGACGTCATTGTATGATCAAATGAAGTTAGTCAACGTGACCCTGTGTATTTATTCTTTGCTACTAAACATGGATTCACTATTGCAGATTCCCCAACAAGGATGTTTTACCCTATTTTTACTCCATTTCAGGCCAGTTTTCGCATTGTCTGCATGTAGCGAAAACCTACTTTCGCTTCGCGTTTGTCTGGCATATCGCATATATCATTGAAGAAAATAGGCGTGCCGCTTAAGACTCGTATAATTGGAAAATCGACTATTAAATACAAATTGCATCGGTTTGGAACAACTTATCAGAGAGGTTTGTTTGTGATAAACGCTTAAATTGTTAAAAAAAACCGAAGTAGATAATCACTGAAAACCCACTAATTTATTAAATAATTTCCATGCTAGTGAATGTTTGAAGTACCAGGGTAATTAAAAACTACTATAATAAACTATGTATGTACAGTACAGAGTATGTAGTAGAGAATTTGTACCAGGCATTTATCATATACCAAAGTATAATGAACAATATGGTTTAAGTACGAATTCGATAAAAGTGTGTGGCATGTCAGTCAGGAAGCTCTATACTGGGATTTAAGTTGTTTATTGTGTGGATTCAGTGTAATAGGCTCCTGACTAGATACTTTCTGGTTGATGCTAAATAAAAGACCATTCAAATTGATTTTATCCCATCTCATTTAGCATACGTCGAAACACAAATGTCAACGGCAGTAGCACATGGTGCTACGCGCAATCGTGATCCAATCTTCATTTTGTTTCGATGAAATATTATATCTTTAATCGTACGTTAAACAAACTGTATACGTTGCCTAAACACTTAAAACATTGCACAACTAATGGGTAAACACATGACGATAAATTGTACGGTGTTAAATTAAATGTATAGCGGTGCGACAAATGTATAGCGGTGCGACAAATGTACAGCCCTGCGACAAATGTACGGCGCTGTGACAAATGTACGGCGCTGCGACAAATGTACCGCATATTACACATATTAACTAACTGGACTCCTGGTTACAGCCAAGTAATCATATCAGACCCCTTCTTAGTGGCATATATTACAAAAAGAACCCCACTTGTAGAACCACTTCGGGTGCAATTATGTACTTCGACTAGCACGTGAAAAACACGTGCACCTAAATTTAGCAGTAGTGGATATCTTGTACATTTTTGTGTACAGAAAATGTAAATTAGGAATTGTATTTAGTATACATAGAGTAAACCGGTTTTAGATGTCTGTATCAACATACTGTATGCTAATACAGAAGAAGATATGTGGGTGACGCGGGTGGTCGGGGTCTATAAGACCAATATGATATGCTCTGATATGCTCCACTAATACATGGCCATTATGAGACGGGCGTCATTTTCTGTTTTTATCGTATGTGCATACCATTGATTACAAAACAATTTCTATAACACAGTGAAATATTTAAGCTCTATAAATATAGAAAATTTAATTTGAAAACACCGGAAGTAGGTTTTATTCTATCTCCATCCTGAAGAGTTACAATTTCACAAAAGCTTGTGAATAGGTATTAAGGTAAGTATTTGATATAAACTTATTACTGTAGCAGATACATTGTCTGTATAAACTTATTACTGTAGCAGATACATTGTCTGTATCTTCCTCCAAAACTAATTATATTTAGCTCCCCACTGGTAACGGGCAATTTAGATATAGTCTAATCCAGTACAGATTAGGTGGAATTCCGGGGGGAAAGTGTAATACCGAGGACAGCAGAAAGGGCAGGGTGATGGCGGATAGCAGAGAGGGGTTAGTGAAGAGGTAATATACAGGGTTAGTGGGGGGATAGTGTACAGGGTTAGTGGGGGGGTGGGTGGGTAGTGTACAGGGTAAGTGAAGGGTTAATATACAGGGTTAGTGAAGGGGTAGTATATAGGGTTAGTGAGAAGTAGTATACAGGGTTAGTGAAGGGGTAGTATACAGGGTTAGTGTAGGGTAGTATATAGGGTTAGTGTAGGATAGTATATAGGGTTAGTGAGGGGAAGTATACAGGGTTAGTGAAGGGGTTGAGTATAGGGTTAGTGAAGGGAAGTATACGGGGTTAGTGAAGGGTAGTATATAGGGTTAGTGAAGGGGAGGTATACAGGGTTAGTGAAGGGGTAGTATACAGGATTAGTAGGGGTAGTATATAGGGTTAGTGAGAGGATAGTGTACAGGGTTAGTGAGGGGTATTTTAAAGGGTTAGGGAGGGGATAGTGTACAGGGTTAGTGAGGGGTATTCTATAGGGTTAGGGAGGAGATAGTGTACAGGGTTAGTGAGGGGTATTTTAAAGGGTTAGGGAGGGGATAGTGTACAGGGTTAGTGAGGGGTATTTTATAGGGTTAGGGAGGGAATAGTGTACAGGGTTAGTGAGCGGTATTTTATAGGGTTAGGGAGGGGATAGTGTACAGGTTTAGTGAGTGGTATTTTATAGGGTTAGGGAGGGGATAGTGTACAGGGTTAGTGAGGGGTATTTTATAGGGTTAGGGAGGGGATAGTGTTCAGTGTTAGTGAGGGGTATTTTATAGGGTTAGGGAGGGGATAGTGTATAGGGTTAGTGAGGGCTATTTTATAGGGTTAAGGGAGGGGATAGTGTACAGGGTTAGTGGGGGGTGGGTGGGTAGTGTACAGGGTAAGTGAAGGGTTAATATACAGGGTTAGTGAAGGGGTAGTATATAGGGTTAGTGAGAAGTAGTATACAGGGTTAGTGAAGGGGTAGTATACAGGGTTAGTGTAGGGTAGTATATAGGGTAGGTAGTATATAGGGTTAGTGTAGGATAGTATATAGGGTTAGTGAGGTTAGTGAGGGGAAGTATACAGGGTTAGTGAAGGGGTTGAGTATAGGGTTAGTGAAGGGTTATACGGGGTTAGTGAAGTATAGGGTTAGTGAAGGGTAGTATATAGGGTTAGTGAAGGTGTAGGTTAGGAGTATAAGGGATTAGTGTACAGGGTTGTAGGTAGGGTTAGTGAGTGGATAGTGTACAGGATTAGTAGGGGTATATTATAAAGGGTTAGGGAGGGGATAGTGTACAGGGTTAGTGAGGGGTATTTTATAGGGTTAGGGAGGGGATAGTGTACAGGGTTAGTGAGGGGTATTTTATAGGGTTAGGGAGGGGATAGTGTACAGGGTTAGTGAGGGGTATTTTATAGGGTTAGGGAGGGGATAGTGTACAGGGTTAGTGAGGGGTATTTTATAGGGTTAGGGAGGGGATAGTGTACAGGGTTTAGTGAGGGGTATTTTATAGGGTTAGGGAGGGGATAGTGTACAGGGTTAGTGAGGGGTAGGAGGGTATAATTATGAGGGTTAGGGAGTGGGGATAGTGTACAGGGTTAGTGAGGGGTATTTTATAGGGTTAGGGAGGGGATAGTGTTCAGGGTTAGTGAGGGGTATTTTATAGTTAGGGTTATAGGGAGGGGGGATAGTGTACAGGGTTAGTGAGGGGTATTTTATAGGGTTAGGGAGGGGGATAGTGTACAGGGTTAGTGGGGGTATTTTAAAGGGTTAGGGAGGGGATAGTGTACAGGGTTAGTGAGGGTATTTATATAGGGTAGTGAGGGGTAGCTTATTTATAGGGTTAGTGAGAGGAGTGTACAGGTTAGTGAGGGTATTTTATAGGGTTAGGAGGGGATAGTGTACAGGGTTAGTGAGGGGTATTGTATAGGGTTAGGAGATAGTGTATAGGGTTAGTGGAGGGTATAGTTACAGGGTTAGGAAGGGGTAGTATATAGGGTTAGTGAAGGGATAGTATACAGGGTTAGTGAGGGGTATTTTTATAGGGTTAGGGAGGGGTTAGTGTACAGGGTTAGTGAGGGGTAGGGTTAGGGAGGGGATAGTGTACAGGGTTAGTGAGGGGTATTTTATAGGGTTAGGGAGGGGATAGTGTACAGGGTTAGTGAGGGGTATTATAGGGTTAGGAGGAGATAGTGTTACAGGGTTAGTGAGGGGTATTTTAGGAGGGTTAGGTAGGGTTAGTAGTGGTATTTAGGGTTAGGGAGGGAGTGTACAGGTTAGTGAGGGGTATTTTATAGGGTTAGGGAGGGGATAGTGTACAGGTTAGTGAGGGGTATTTTATAGGGTTAGGGAGGGGATAGTGTACAGGTTAGTGAGGAGGGTATTTTATTTTAGGTTTATAGGGTTAGGGAGGGGATAGTGTACAGGGTTAGTGAGGGGTATTTTATAGGGTTAGGGAGGGGATAGTGTACAGGGTTAGTGAGGGGTATTTTATAGGGTTAGGGAGGGGATAGTGTACAGGGTTAGTGAGGGGTATTTTATAGGGTTAGGGAGGGGATAGTGTATAGGGTTAGTGGGGGTATTTTATAGGGTTAGGGAGGGGATAGTGTACAGGGTTAGTGAGGGCTATTTTATAGGGTTAGGGAGGGGATAGTGTACAGGGTTAGTGAGGGGTATTGTATAGGGTTAGAGAGGGGATAGTGTATAGGGTAAGTGGAGGGTATTTTATAGGGTTATAGAGAGGGATAGTGTAACAGGGTTAGTGAGGGGTATTGTATAGGGTTAGTGAGGGTAGGGTTATAGAGGGGATGTATAGGGTTAGTGAATATTTATAGGGTTAGGGAGGGAGATAGTGTACAGGGTTAGTGAGATGGTGGTATGAGGATAGTGAGAGGGTGGTGAAGGTTAGTGAGGGTTAGTGAGGGTTAGTGAGGGGGTTGGTTGAGGTTAGTGACGGGTGATGGTTAGAGAGTTAGTGAGGGGATGGTGAGAGTTAGTGAGGGGATGGTGAGAGTTAGTGAGGGGATGGTGAGAGTTAGTGAGGGGATGGTGAGAGTTAGTGAGGGGATGGTGAGAGTTAGTGAGGGGATGGTGAGAGTTAGTGAGGGATGGTGAGAGTTAGTGAGGGTTGGTGAGAGTTAGTGAGGGGATGGTGAGAGTTAGTGAGGGGATGGTGAGAGTTAGTGAGGGGATGGTGAGAGTTAGTGAGGGGATGGTGAGAATATTGAGAGGATGCTGGGAGTTAGTGAGGGGATGGTGAGAGTTAGTGAGGGGATGGTTAGAGTTAGTGAGGGGATGGTGAGAGTTAGTGAGGGGATGGTGAGAGTTAGTGAGGGGATGGTGAGAGTTAGTGAGGGGATGGTGAGAGTTAGTGAGGGGATGGTGAGAGTTAGTGAGGGGATGGTGAGAGTTAGTGAGGGGATGGTTAGAGTTAGTGAGGGGATGGTGAGAGTTAGTGAGGGGATGGTGAGAAATATTGAGAGGATGCTGAGAGTTAGTGAGGGGATGGTTAGAGTTAGTGAGGGGATGGTGAGAGTTAGTGAGGGGATGGTGAGAGTTATTGAGAGGATGCTGAGAGTTACTGAGGGGATGGTGAGAGTTAGTGGGGGGATGGTGAGAGTGAGTGAGTGGATGGTGAGAGTTAGTGAGGGGATGGTGAGAGTTAGTGAGGGGATGGTGAGATTTAGTGAGGGGATGGTGAGATTTAGTGAGGGGATGGTGAGAGTTATTGAGAGGATGCTGAGAGTTAGTGAGGGGATGGTGAGAGTTAGTGAGGGGATGGTGGGAGTTAGTGAGGAGATGGTGAGAGATAGTGAGGGGATGGTGAGAGTTAGTGAGGGGATGGTGAGAGTTAGTGAGGGGATGGTGAGAGTTAGTGAGGGGATGGTGAGAGTTAGTGAGGGGATGGTGAGAGTTAGTGAGGGGATGGTGAGAGTTAGTGAGGGGATGGTGAGAGTTAGTGAGGGGATGGTGAGAGTTAGTGAGGGGATGGTGAGAGTTAGTGAGGGGATGGTTAGAGTTAGTGAGTGGATGGTGAGAGTTAGTGAGGGGATGGTGAGAATTAGTGAGGGGATGGTGAGAGTTAGTGAAGGGATGGTGAGAGTTAGTCTTGGAAAAAAATTAAGAGGACGATATATTGTAACCGTTTGAAATAAGGCGGAGAAATTGAAACGGTGTAGGTGTGGTAAAAGATTCCAGCTTAGGCTTAAAATAGCTTAACTATGGCAGGAGAACTCCACTGGGCTCCAAGTTAATGTTATTGGTAGATGTTCACACAGATCGGAACAGATATGACATCTATTTTAAGACAATTTAATTTTGGTTAAAACTGGAAGCATTAGATACAATAGTTAACTACATGTACAACTGTATTATGTTTGAATGGTTCGAGTTTCTGCACAAACGGACAAACAAGGTGTCGCCGTTTTAATGTCCGCGTACTTGGTTAGCGCGGCGGAAATTAAAAGATTTACATAAAGGCTTGACAGTTAACATGGATAACTGAGATTAAGTTTCTTTATACACCTGTCTACAGCCAACGACTCCTAGATTCACCTTCATTGATTTATAGATAAAACGTCACTTGGAGCTACACCAAGGATACTTGTATTGAGTATCGTCACTACCATTACTTTTCGTGTTTTGTTAACAATCGACATGGTGTTAAAACATTAAGCTCATATTAATTACATCGTTGTTTATGTGATTTAACTTTTTGAATGCTGACGTGTTTTAGATCCCTGAGCATCATTACCGACGGCGTGACTTCACACTCTCTAATGTCTACTGTACTGTACCTAACAGATCGCAAACATGTTTTAATACTAACTACATGTATACGGGTGATAAACATCAATATCTGAGTCATAAACCTGCTCATTACATCAGACCATCAACAAGCGATAGTTATATACATGAGATAAGATGTACAATGTAAGTCTATCACCAGGCTGTAATACCTGGCCAGACAGGTATCGATAACAAAATAAGTAACAGTACCAATAAAATGGTATATGTGTAATGAATAATGCTTATTTCTGTGCAAGATCCTGATTGTATGGTACACACTTTACACTCGTGTCTCGCGTGACATTTGGTAAGGAATTTCACCATTAGATTTAAGGACTTTTACCATTAGATTTGGTAAGGACTTTTACCATAAGATTTGGTAAGGACTTTTACCTTTACATTTGGTAAGGACTTTTACCATTAGATTTGGTAAGGACTTTTACCATTAGATTCAAGGACTTTTACCATTAGATTTGGTAAGGATTTTTACCATTAGATTTGGTAAGGACTTTTACCATTAGATTTAAGGACTTTTACCATTAGATTTCATAAGGACTTTTACCATTAGATTTGGTAAGGACTTTTACCTTTACATTTGGTAAGGACTTTTACTTTTACACTTGGTAAGGACTTTTACCATTATATTCAAGGACTTTTACCATTAGATTTCATAAGGACTTTTACCATTAGATTTGGTAAGGACTTTTACCATTAGATTTGGTAAGGACTTTTACCATTAGATTTGGTAAGGACTTTTACCATTAGATTTGGTAAGGACTTTTACGATTAGATTTAAGGACTTTACCATTAGATTTGGTAAGGACTTTTACCTTTATATTTGGTAAGGACTTCTACTTTTACATTTGGTAAGGACTTTTACCTTTATATTTGGTAAGGACTTTTACCATTAGATTTGGTAAGGCCTTTTACCATTAGATTTGAGGACTTTTACCATTAGAGTTGGTAACGACTTTTACTATTAGATTTGGTAAGGACTTTTACCTTTATATTTGGTAAGGACTTTTACCATTAGATTTGGTAAGGACTTTTACCATTAGATTTGGTAAGGACTTTTACCATTAGATTTGGTAAGGACTTTTACCATTAGATTTGGTAAGGACTTTTACGATTAGATTTAAGGACTTTACCATTAGATTTGGTAAGGACTTTTACCTTTATATTTGGTAAGGACTTCTACTTTTACATTTGGTAAGGACTTTTACCTTTATATTTGGTAAGGACTTTTACCATTAGATTTGGTAAGGCCTTTTACCATTAGATTTGAGGACTTTTGCCATTAGAGTTGGTAACGACTTTTACTATTAGATTTGGTAAGGACTTTTACCTTTATATTTGGTAAGGACTTTTACCATTAGATTTGGTAAGGCCTTTTACCATTAGATTTGGTATGGACCTTTACCATTAGATTTGGTAAGGATTTTTACCTTTATATTTGGTAAGGACTTTTACCTTTATATTTGGTAAGGACTTTTACCATTAGATTTGGTAAGGACTTTTACCATTAGATTTGGTAAGGACTTTTACCTTTATATTTGGTAAATACTTTTACCATTATATTTGGTAAGGACTTTTACCATTAGATTTGGTAAGGACTTTTACCATTAGATTTGGTAAGGACTTTTACGATTAGATTTAAGGACTTTTACCATTAGATTTGAGGACCTTTACCATTAGATTTGGTAAGGACTTTTACCATTAGATTTGGTAAGGCCTTTTACCATTAGATTTGGTATGGACCTTTACCATTAGATTTGGTAAGGACTTTTACCTTTATATTTGGTAAGGACTTTTACCTTTATATTTGGTAAGGACTTTTACCTTTATATTTGGTAAGGACTTTTACCATTAAATTTCATAAGGACTTTTACCATTAAATTTCATAAGGACTTTTACCATTAGATTTGGTAAATACTTTTACCATTATATTTGGTAAGGACTTTTACCATTATATTTGGTAAGGACTTTTACCTTTATATTTGGTAAGGACGTTTACCTTTATATTTGGACGTTAATTAATCAAACAAACAAACAAACAAACAATGTTATGTGTTGAAATGAGATTAAATCTGTATCATCACATAGAAAAAAACGAGAATAATCTCAAATGTTTCCTCAGTACACATGTATACATAAAGAAAACCAAAAAAAGAGAACTTGGCAAATCTGCACGGAAATTTAAATATTGCTATTTAATAAATCAATCAGATAATTGTGAATAATGAGAGGGGATATTATTTTGCCTCTATAAATACATTAACCAGATTACATTGAAGGAAGAAATATTTATATTAGAAATATTCTACAATGTTTTTACGTCTAAGCTGATTTGTATCTTGGCAATACATTTTCTGTACAGTACAAGAAAACATTGGACATAAAGACATTAGACAAGTCATTGTTATTGACCGCTTTAGTCTCACTGTCGCTGTCAGTAGCAATAATTACATTAGTTAATATTATTTGTTACACAGTTTGTTAGTGACCTAATACGGAAAAATATTGGGTCTAAATCGCCTCGCCCAATACATGTTTATTTTAGACCCAATATTTTTTCTGTATTAGGTCACTAACAAACTGTGTAACGAATTTATCCCGTCGAAGACCCTTTCAAGGAAGTAACTGCAAAATGCATTTATTTAATATGTACTGAGTATGGAAACCAAAACGACTTAAAACAATTTTCACCTCATTGAAGACTCAAATGCGTTGTCATGGCCCATTTCTGTTAAATAATCCTAAATAAGGGTTGCCGATTTTGGTTTGTTTTGAAAGTGGTCATCAGCGCTAAAATTTTATCTCCATCTCTTTGAGCGCCGTCGTCGCGAAGCGTAACTTGACCACCATCTTTTTGCTAATGACGTTAGGGGCAAAGAACGATAACTCTATCGTCCAAACCTGATACGATTTCTACTAACCTGATACGAGGATATATTGGATATCACGTGACGTCATTTTAACCAATAGGGATACAAGATTCTTGTCTGAGGCGGGATAAAGTAGTTAATCACACACAAGGGGGATAACTTTAATTTATCCACACATGTGTAGGTATATGTGGTAGACATCAGAGTTATCGTTCTTGTTTTCACAA
This sequence comes from Argopecten irradians, assembly GCF_041381155.1. Taxonomy (NCBI): domain Eukaryota; kingdom Metazoa; phylum Mollusca; class Bivalvia; order Pectinida; family Pectinidae; genus Argopecten; species Argopecten irradians. Next base: position 36,881,977 of record NC_091146.1, on the reverse strand, counting down.
TAAATAAAATAAAATGTTACAAAACCGTCACTACTACATTTGTATGTGTGACCAGACGGGGATGATGTAGCCTGAAATCTCCGGAAACTTTAGTTACGAACCCCCTATACTGCAATATGGCCAGCCAAGTTCTTTATCAACACGTTTTATCAGAACTAGTTACTTATTCAAAGGCGATACCCAAAGGTACTGTCCTATAACAATAATGAAATGACATAACTCCCACGTGAGGGAGACTAAGTTTCCGTCATCTAATTTGGGTCTGTGAGGATGGAGAGCTGTGGAAATGCTGCCATAATCTCGAATCGTCAATGGATTTCTGCTATGGAGATCGTTAAACAAATCGACGTTACACTCTAACATAACAATATCGGAATGTTATTCTCCGTAAATTCATAATTCGTAACTGAAAATGATGTTATCGTCTTTAAATGACCTAAGCTGTTGCTAGCGCACACTCGGTGTACGATAGTAGCAAGCGTATGTTCGGTGACCATTCGGGTGTACGATAGTAGCTGGCGCATACTCGGTGACCTTTTGGGTATACGATAGAAGCAAGCGCATGCTCGGTGACCAGTTGGGTGTACCATAGTAGCTGGCGCATACTCGGTGACCTTTTGGATGTACGATAGTAGCTAGCGCATGCTCGGTGACCATTTGGGTGTACGATAGTAGCTAGCGCATGCTCGGTGACCATTTGGGTGTACGATAGTAGCTAGCGCATGCTCGGTGACCATTTGGGTGTACGATAGTAGCTAGCGCATGCTCGGTGACCATTTGGGTGTACGATAGTAGCTAGCGCATGCTCGGTGACCATTTGGGTGTACGATAGTAGCTAGCGCATGCTCGGTGACCATTTGGGTGTACGATAGTAGCTAGCGCATGCTCGGTGACCATTTGGGTATACGATAGAAGCTAGCGCATGCTCGGTGACCATTTGGGTGTACGATAGTAGCTAGCGCATGCTCGGTGACCATTTGGGTATACGATAGAAGCTAGCGCATGCTCGGTGACCATTTGGGTAACGATAGTAACTAGCGCATGCTCGGTGACCATTTGGTATACGATAGAAGCTATATAGCTAGACCATGCTCGCGATCGGTGACCATTTGGGTGTACGATAGTAACTAGCGCATGCTCGGTGACCATTTGGGTATACGATAGACGCAAGCGCATGATCGGTGACCATTCGGGTGTACGATAGAAGCAAGCGAACGCCAGCTGGTGACCATTTGGGTGTGCGAGTTGCCCGACCCTCAGTGATTGATACAAGGTTGTAACCACTTAGGAGATTTGCCAGCTCGGAGAAAACATATAGGCTATGACTGTCACCTACCAAAGGTACATCAGGGCTGCTCCATCAAGGTAAACAACTCATGTATATCTAAATTACCATAACATTTGTCATGGTGCCAGGAACCTTTCTTTGGTCGACCCTGTCGATTTTTGTTTACATTTTATTGTAATAAAATAGTACGGACCATCCTGATAGAATTGCTAGATACTTTATACCAATTTCAGGAGGTCTAAATCAAAAGGTCTATAGTGGCAACATAACCATACATAACATTGTACACATCACATAAATACGTACAGTATATAGCAAAATTTGCTAGTCAGTATATGTGTATTCCATATATTTTACGATGTTAGGATAACTCCATTTTAATCGGCCGCCAACGAGGAAAAAACACGGTCGACATTATGTGTATAAATTAAAATTAAAAAATAATCTCAAATACCAGGTGTTATAGATAATCTAAAACAAATTTTCAAGATTTATTGTTGGAATATATTTCATCCAATATCGTTATTTCATTAATTTAATATTTTATCAAACTGTTTTCTTAGTCAGAAACCTGATTTATCATGACTATGCGTATAACAAATACCAGATTAAGAATGTGTGAATAAGTCCCTAATCTAAATTATTTTGATTAATGCTTTATATACAAGTATTATTGATAAAGTTCAAGTTGTGGACAGACATGCCAGTTTACGCAGTAGTACAGCTCCCGTCAGATCTCGAATTTCACGGCTTTTTTAGAGTCACAATATTAGTATTCTAGAGAATTTGTTCGTCATAAAGTTTGAGGGATTTTAGTCATGGATCATACAAATGACGTGCAGTTTTTAATACAGTTACTAATGTTTATCGTTATTTTTTTACGTACAATACTTTTAGAACTTAAAAATAGCAAGAACAATGTTATAAAAGTGTATATATTTTAAATGAAAACCGATCTACAAGGGTCCATCGCTAAGATTTACTGTTTGATAGTGCACCAAAATCTTATTATTTAAAAGCTAATGTATTCACCCGGTATATGAATTGTATTAACATTATAGCTTATTATAAAGAAAAATAGTGTCTCAAACGCACAATAGGACTGATTTTTAGCTGTCAATTCAATAGTTGTTTTTGACTTGTGAAAATGGCATGTACATTTACTATTTCATTTAAAATGATATATACTATAATTACATTTGCATGCAATTTACCCCCATAAAACATTGACTTTGAAAACGTAAAATATAGGCAGCATATTTATGATATGAAATGGAAACTACTTGATATAAAATTAAATAGGCATATACTTAATGAATATAATAATAATCTTTATTACTTTTGTAGTGAAAAGGTTTTATTCATGTTATACTAAAAAAATATCGTATATAGTTATATAACTGCTTAAATTGATAGATGTAGTAATTTAGAAAAAAGATAAACACACTTGAAAATTATAATTATATTATTATTTCAAATTGAAGAACTTATTCTTCCCCTATCCCTAACTGCAACTCATCACCTTGTCTCTGTCTAGGTCGCATGCTCGGTGACCATTTGAGTATACGATAGTAACTAGCGCATGCTCGGTGACCATTTGAGTATAACGATAGTAACTAGCGCATGCTCGGTGACCATTTGAGTATACGATAGAAGCTATATAGCTAGACCATGCATGCTCGGTGACCATTTGGGTATACGATAGACGCAAGCGCATGATCGGTGACCATTCGGGTGTACGATAGAAGCAAGCGAACGCCAGCTGGTGACCATTTGGGTGTGCGAGTCGTCATCCCGACCCTCAGTGACTGACTAGGTCTGTTGCTATACCGTATACGTCGGTAACGGGGATAGAAACTTTTACACATTAGCACCTATGAAATCTTTACTATATAACGATTGTGTCGTGTGTCTACCATCCAGTGACAGTATGCAACTCTGATGCTGGTTTTGGGGGAGATAAGGGTTCGATCCATGTCATGGAGCTAAGCAGTAAGTTTGTTGTTTGATGTAAAAACAGATCATAGAGAACTCCAATTGAGATTCAGACAATTCCCAGAGACGTTGGGTCCAATGTGTTTGGAATTAGACTTGTAATTCCGCTCTACAATACGCTCCAATACAGGTCGTAGAGCATTGTAATTACAAGTCTAATTTTAATCAGATCGCACTGGATCGCTGTCATTTATATGGGTGGACCACAGTTGTTAGTTTATGAAACTAGCATTACGGCACTTACTAGTTAATGTTGTTTACAAAGTAGTATTCCGTTGTCTGTAACGAAACTGTTGGTCGTCAAAGTGAACACATGGATGACTACTTAAATAGAAAATAATATTGGTGTCGTGTGAAATGTGTCAGTTAAATAGTTCAATAACGTTCTTCCCGGCCGACGATGATATGCTTTTTGTGTCTACATGAATATGTTCCCCTTTCTTCCTAAGCACGTCGAATTTTACTTTTACTGGCTTGATGTCGTGTGACTTTCCAGCTCCAACAATGATGGGTTCAAAGGGTAGCGATCAATCGCATATCTAGTTACAGTGTTAATTCCGATGATGTCGCTTATACCATGACAAATAAATGATTTTTATTGATACTAGCGACATTGCGATGCCAATTCCTTTATTATGTATTCATGTATGTATAGATATGACACGGCTCTTGTCTGTCACTAAGCTCGTGGTGTCAATCGTCATTGATCGTCACTCATTCTCCGTAAATACGCGTCATTCACTCTCAATAAACAGGCGTCACTCATTCTCCAAAAACAAACGATACGTATTCTTAACAAACAAGAAACACGCATTCTCCTTCATCTTCAACAAGCAAGCAATCATAAACAGGCAACATGAATTCTCCCTATTGCATGATCGTAAAAGCTTAACGTCTAAATGTAGGATTTTATCTTTATTTTCCTTCCTAACGGACGTCCTTCTGCTTAACATCTCCCTCAAAAGTGGGCTCTGGATTATGTCCCCTGTACACCATATTCTGTAAAAGTGGTAGATCCTGCTCCTGCTTAGCGTTCAGCATAAAAGGAGTGGGACGACTGGTTCGCTCGTTGTCAGAATAATGTGACCGGGTGGGGTATGGTGTCCGGTGTCTCTGGCGGTATGTCAAAGAGACACAACGCGAACATACCGCAGCCTCCCGAAATATACAATTTTTCACACAACGTACATTCTCCTTGAAACAAGAAACACTCATTCACCGTAAATATTATCAGTAATCAATCAACACTATCTCCCCATAACACTCATTCTACATAACCAAGCAAGGACAGTAACTCAACAAAGGGCAGTAACTCAACACAATGCATTAACTCACCAACGGGCAGTAACTCAAAATAGGGTAGTAACTCAACAAAGGGTAGTAACACAAAAAAATTGCAGTAACTCTGCAAAGGACAGTAACTCAACACGGGACAGTAACTCAACAAAGGGCAGTGACTCAACAAAGGGCAGTGACTCAACAAAGGGCAGTTACTCAACAAAGGGCAGTTACTCAACAAAATACAGTAACTCAGGAAAGTAACTCAACAAAGGGCAGTAACCCTACAAAGGACAGTAACACAACAAAGGACAGTAACTGAACAAAGGGCAGTAACTCAACAAAGGGTAGTAACTCAACAAAGGGAAGTAAGTCAATAAAGGGCAGTAACTCAACACATGACAATAACTCAACAAAGGGCAGTAACTCAACAAAGGGCAGTAACTCAACAAAGGGTAGTGACTCAACAAAGGGTAGTGACTCAACAAAGGGCAGTAAGTCAACAAAGGGCAGCTACTCTGATAAATCAAAATAACTGAAGATAGCTACAGTGTAATTTTGAGATAAAATTGTAAAAATATGTCCGTGTAAAGTTGGTATTTATACTTTTATTGTACGTATTATAAATGGGACTGTGTACAAGTTTTCCACCGGACAACAGAGGCTCTTAATAAAAGTCACTAGGATAAACATGTAGTCTCAGAACGAACAAACTTTCCAACTTCATCCCAAAAACCTCACCTTCGCCTATGTTATACAGCTAGATATAAATTAGCTTTTGAAGCCGCAGACTTAAATGACGTCACAAGACCACGTGACCGCCTGGATTATTATCTCTGAACAGTAGACGACACTACCCGTAAATCGCGACAAAAACAAACGACAGCGCTTTTAAGTTATGTGAATCGCAGGGTAGTACTTGATTTATCATTATTCTGAAGCAATTTCTGCACAAATCATTGGAGTTTGTGGCGCATGTTTCATAAGCCGGAACCCATGAAAACAACAGGTTTGTTGAATAAAAACTATGTAATTAACATAAATGGAATACAATTGAACACTTTGCTGTATCATCGAGTGCACGTAATGATGGGATCCCATAAAACATGGATAAAACATGTGATGTCTCTAATGTTTTGGATGGACCAGATGTTGGAGCGTATCAAAAGTGTAAACAATCGGCATTATATTTTATGGCAGGAAGTTATTATGACCCCACTAGCCGATACTGTGACTAGCTCCATTGGTTAGAAACTGCCTAAAATACCGTTGCACGCCATCAGCGAGAGCTCCAAAATGTCTGCAAAGGAATTTACTTACACTCTTTCATACATGGTGGATAACACATTAAAACAATCATTAATTTAAAACGATTTTCGTTATGCTGGAGCTAAAAGAATTATCTATGGATACTAATACGTTGCCGTTGTAAACATAAATAGATGGAATGCTGCATGAAAAAGACAGTTGTATCATGACACTATTAAAATAATGCATTGTTAGATTTTTTTACCGATATCAGAACTGAGATTGTGGTGTTTATAGTACAATACTCTATGTTACACACATTTACCTAACAGACAAGATATTTAGTGGTCCACTGCGTCCAGTGGACCACAATGTACCGTCATAATGATGGTCCACTGGATACGGTTGTCCGTCAAGGAACACTGTATGGAGTGGACAGCTGTCCACTCTTGTCCACTGTATGGAGTGGACAGCTGTCCACTCTTGTCCACTGGGTGGACATTTGAGTGGACAGCTGGATTCTGTCCACTGGATAGAGTGAGAAAGAAGCCCGTCCACTTGGCCTGTACTGTATGTGTTGATGTTCGAGTACAGCGTCGAGAATTAGCGGTGAAACGAGAACTAGTCGACCATATTTGACTATCGATTGTTCGCCTCCCCTGTAATTAAATGGACTCAACGCCTTCAGATCAAGAGATCAGTGAAGTTGTCTGTATTACAAATGCTCCTTTCTTTCCGAAATTCGTTTTCTTTTCGGGTTCCGCTCCGGAAATAGTTATTAGTCACGCCCCAAGTAATTTAAACGGACTAAGGAGACCACTGCCATTTATTTCAGACGTACGACAAATTTATCATGAACGAATGTGAATTAAAACATTAAAGAATGATAATGAGAAGCGATTCCGATAAAAGCAATGAAACAGTTTGATGTCAAAAGTGCAATAATGAACTATATTTGTATCTGCAACATTTGAAATTCTATTTTCCAGGACTTTTGGAATTTTAACGGTAAATGTTCAAACAATTCACGGGAGATTGTTTTTTTTTTTTTTAATTCTATTTGAAAATGAAATTATATTATACACTCACTGGTCAGACGTCAGAGAACCGTAACGGAAAGCCCAGAAAGCAAAGTTAATAAACCGTACTGCTGAAACATTGTGATCATATTGACCCGTCCCTCATGTCACTTGGGGATCAGTCCAACAGTTTGTACAATTCTCAACAGATAAGAATGATATACACAACATATCCGAAAACCCATTCCAACCGTTCATAGATGTCCGCCAAATTCATGACGTTTAGAGTCGTTGGCCAATTTGACACTTTTTGTTTCACCCCTCAGGCCTCCGAGGGGGTCAGTCTTTGTGTACAATTTTGAATCCTTACCCCAAAGGATGTTACAAAAATTCCGTCCATTAGTTTTCAAAGAGAAGTAGTTTATGAGAATTGTTGACGGACGGACGCAAGACGTCGCGGTATCGAATAAGCTCACGCGGTATTGGTACATGTACAAGGCTATTGAGTACTGGACAGACTTCCTTATAGCTGTGATAAATGTCCTTCATTGTATGGTGTGGCTGGTCATCCTGGTTTTGTCCACTATAGATGGACCACTGTTATCCGGTACAATAGGTATACACTGTAACTAGAACCAGTAATGTGAATCGTGACGCCAGCGCCGTCAAACCTGATACGTCTAGACCTATATATGGTAGTCGGATATTGTCGTATATTGATAAATTTTGAATATATCGCATCGGTCCATTTCTATATTTTTCTGGACCATTAGAGAAGAAGCTACATATATGTGTAATATACATGATTTGTAAGAAACATAATCAAGGGGTCGGGGTGTGTTATAGTATAGAATATCTCCTATAACACGATTTGTAACGATCCTGAGAAGGAACTTCTATCACACACGAGTTACCGCCCTTTTATAACGCGCCAATCCGTCCGCCACTATGTCAATGGATCGTACACGCCAGTTTGATTAGCACTCCTAAACGGTAAGGATTCAAATGGCTTACATTAAATTCTCCATAGCAAACATTGCATAATGTTTAAGATTAGGTAGTTAATTCCGCATCTGCGGTTACAGCAATTTATGAGATATTCGAGGTTTGTAGTTGAAGTAATCCTAAGTTGGAGTTCCTTGAGAAAACAAACGACCTACTACTATTAGTTTACAATGACAGCACGACACGTACAGTACGTCAGTTGACTGTCAATGGCGATTGAATGAAGGTAGCGAGTACATGTATTAAATCAAGCGCCATCATAATTATGTAATTGTTAAAATATCGTATTCCTACCCTCGAAAGTATTGCGTTCGCACTCAACGGTATCGTGTTCGTACGCAATATTTATTCTTTATCTTTAAAGTCTGTTTCCAACCAAAGCACATTTTGAAAAGGTGAAATTAACTCGAAAATAGTTCTCAAGCTGTCATTTTAGTTCCAAGTTTGAACCCTCAAACGAGAGTTATTGTCCCATTTTTCGAAATGTCGGGTTTATCCCGGAAAAACCGGAACATTCCATTAAACGAAACACAAGGTATACCCGTTAAATGGACCAGCCCAGTCTGATGGCAGACACACAGGGTTATATAGGCATCCGCCGATATTGTGTAATGAAATACGTTCAATTGAATTCACAAAGAGACAATTTATTTTTCTATTTTCTATTCCATCCAATTTAAAACAAAGATTTCCCTACTTATATTTGAATTATCAAACGTCTAATGCAATTTCTTGCGGGGAAATTTGTATAATTTATTGCCATTTAGAAGAAATTCATGTAAATTGAGCACATTAAGATACGGTATTATAACGATGGTATTGGTATGAGGAATGATACACCGATATTTGAGAGTCACACACAGACAAACTCTAACGGAACAGCAACCTGGAGTAATAAACAACTTGTTTAATTAACGCTGCGCGTGCCTCAGTAATCCGGACCGGGAATTATGGTTACACTTCCTGGAAATTTCCGCTCAAAGCACGCGATAAAAATCGGTGCGCAGATTCTTAAACTTTCAAAAAATTATTTTAAATTCCGATGTATTTTGATTTTCCGTGTTTCACTGTTTCTGTATTAATAGCCTTTACATGTATGAAACGAGATTTAAATTCTGCTCCTGTAAAGTAAAGACTGTCAGTCTCCTTTCACGTGTGATGTGGCTCTGACATCAAAATAGTCTAGGCTAATTATCCAACAGGCTTCTGAAGACAGTGGTTCACAATGTTCACATTTTAACAATAAAAATCTTTCCCTGATGTTCTCCGGCATATAAAACCTCTTAATTCCGTAACTTGATAAAACAATGGTTTCGCAATGATAGCGCATTCGGTTTTATTGTTTTTTGTTTAAGGGCATTGTGTTGTTTGAGTGAAATGTACATTTCTAACATTACGCTATTAGCCGTTATGTAGATGATGACGGTGAGATTACCCAGATGGTTCTTGTTTTAATACCTATAAATGTCAATATTTGTTTTACGTTGTATTTACAATTGTTGACGGATGTTGACCAACCACCGATGATGTACACATTTACAATACGAAGTTTACGAGTAAATCCATTAAATCACCAAATATGACGTAATATCATCCTAATATCATCCTAATATCGGCTCCTGTTACCAGTTACGTTCTCTTTGTCTCGTAGTCAAAGGTCGTGCATTCCTATTGGTTAAAATGACGTCACGTGATATCGTATTTTGGTAAGCAGAGTTGTAATTGGTTTTAGCACCATCATGCAGCCTCTACCTTTAGCTTTACCCCCTACCCTGTATCCGGTACCCCTTTCTCCCTACCCTGTACCCCTTTCTCCCTACCCTGTACCCCTTTCTCCCTACCCCGTATCCCTTTCTCCCTACCCCGTATCCCTTTCTCCCTATACTGTACCCTATTATCTACCCCGTATTCTGTATCATTACCATTAAACTCCACCACTAACCTGTACCCCCACTCTCTACCCTGTCCCTTCTACCTTGTATCTCTTATCCTCTATCCCTGCCCTGCACCTTCTAAAGTGTATCCAAATAGTTATTACGAATTTAGTGTTATTCTTAGTTGACTCTATTGGCCTTGAATGAAGATCAAAGTCATTTATTTTAACAAACTTGGTAAAGTTTTATCTCAGCATGTTACAAGCCCAATTTTAGAACATGTACCATATTGACTTTTAGGTAACAATAAGAAGTTGTTGTTGTTTTTTAAATATATTCTATGCACTGGCATGATGAACGGCGGGCGACGCATGATGACGGACGAAATACAATGATTATATGTCAAAAGGGAGATTATCTGGTCCAAAGGAATTGTAATTTAGACAAAAAAAAAATAAATGGAGAATCTATCCGTCGTAAAATAGCCAAAAGAGGAGACAGTCCGTTTCGGAGATAAACTAGCTAGGCTAATCTGTCCCATGATTTCCGTCCGAATCAAGACCATAGACATCCATTACAGATAATAAAAACGTGTTGTCTAAGCTTGTTCCGCCATTGATTTTACTTAATAACATATGTGTCCCGTTAATATAGTCATTGAGATTCTTCCTAACTTTCTTTGTAAACATTTGTGGAAAATTGAGCTTATAATAATACGTATAATAAAACGTTTGGCCGGATAGTTGAGAGGCAGACTTGGTGTCCGGTGATTGTCATCCTCGATACTCCAGGGGTTCCGATCACATACGATCTCTACACCCCTAGACTACCTGATAGTAAAACTGAAGGCAACTGGAAAGAAAAGGTAATTTAGACCTTTGCTTTACATCAAAAGAACCGTATAACGGCACACTGTGGTTGACTGTGTGGCTTTGAAGTCGGACGTCGCTCTCTCTATAGTCTTCAAAGGAAATCTTTGCAGGCCTGTGATTGGTCAGATATTTTCTTCTGAACTGCCTTCAGTTTTACTATGAGATAGTCCAGGGGTAGATATAACGTCAGTTATGGTAACCCTGGAGTATCGAGGATGGTTGGTTGTGGGTTCGACCACAGGACAGACAAAATAATGTACAATATACCCGTGGGCAAACACACAGACAGACGAGCGCGTGGGCAAGTGGGTAGTGAGTGGGCAGACACACAGACAGACGAGCGTGTGAGCAAGTGGGTAGTTAGTGGGCAGACACACAGACAGACGAGCGTGTGGGCAAGTGGGTAATTAGTGGGCAGACACAAAGACAGACGAGCGTGTGGACAAGTGGGTAGTGAGTGGACAGACACACAGACATAGGAGCGTGTGAGCAAGTGGGTAGTGAATGGTCAGACACACAGACAGACAGACAGACAAGCGTGTGGACAAATTGGTAGTGAGTGGGCAGACACACAGACAGACGAACGTGTGGGCAAGTAGGTATTCAGTGGGCAGACACACAGACAGACGAGTGTGTGGGTATAAGTGGGTAGTGAGTGGGCGGACACACAGACAGACGAGTGTGTGGGTATAAGTGGGTAGTGAGTGGGCGGACACACAGACAGACCTGTAAAACCGGGACGTGTGTAGGTGTCAGTTTTATGTCCTATATTATTGTCTTTGATATGAATGACAAATGATTTAACGCATTTACAATACTGTTGCGATGGAATGTTCCTCTAGGCCCCACAGAAATATTTATATACAAATCTAACTTGCAATCTAAACATTGGTAATTTTATCGTGGATGTTACATAATGTACACTTAATCATGTAAACCATGTCGATATTTCATGTGAGCTCCGCCGAGTGGCTGTAAAATCGGGAACATCATCATCAACAGCAATTTCAAAAATCTGAACAATGGTGAGGTGCATGAGTGTGTTTTCGTCATCGAACGGACCTTTGTAAGAGAACGAACCCACGTGATAAAGGGCGCGATCGATCCACACGGCGCTGTTAATATTCTTGACAACATATAATATTAGTACATCACAAATGAACGGATTCTTCCAGGAACAGGTTGTTCTATTGTGAAGGAAGCTTGTTTCATGGACTGCTAGGTTGTGAAACTGAAGGAACTTTAATCTATATTAACATCGAAAATTTCCGGGGCAACTTTTAATAAAAAAATGCAATGAGTAAAATAAGGAAAAGCGATTTTCAGAACGTAAAATGTGGGTTTTAATAATCCATGCACGTATGGGACAAGCTACATAAAAGTGAAGCATTCCAACAGGTGTCAGCTGAATAATGAACTCGTTTATATTGATCACAAGTTCGTTTATTAACAAAGAAACAATGAACATATGTTTTATTTCTTCACAAACAATTGAGAGGGCATACAATTGTCTCCCACAAAAATTCGATATCTCAAAATCGACCGAAGATTCCGGTGATATCTTGATGAAATTTAATGACTAGCGTGCATGCAACCATTGCCATAGACTTTGGATACTCAATGTATTCTGTTTGTCAACAAATTACACTATCACACTAATGTATTAAGCATGCACATGTACATTCGATAATTATTGAAAATGCTCAATTAATTGCCATTCAACTTACATTACACAACTCATAGACTAAACGTATATTTCGATTTCCCCCCTAATCTAATGATAGCTTTGTCTTAAAAGCAAAACTCTTTGAAATACTTTATTTTTTGCTAAATACAATACCATTTATATGAAGATCATATGACACTATACTTATGTCAAATATAAATACAGTGTATACTGCCTTTATGAGTATTGTTGTTTTTAGTTGTTGAGTTCCTGTTTGTCTTCAAAGTCGTGTAGCATTCGCTGTCATTACTGGAATCATATATGACGAGTGTATAAAAACGGCAGCAATGTAAAGTGATTGAACATTTCTATTGTATAGATTCAGTCTATAAAAACGGCAGCAATGTAAAGTGAACATTTCTATTGTATAGATTCAGTCTATAAAAACGGCAGCAATGTAAAGTGATTGAACATTTCTATTGTATAGATTCAGTCTATAAAAACGGCAGCAATGTAAAGTGATTGAACATTTCTATTGTATAGATTCAGTCTATAAAAACGGCAGCAATGTAAAGTGATTGAACATTTCTATTGTATAGATTCAGTCTATAAAAACGGCAGCAATGTAAAGTGATAGGACATTTCTATTGTATAGATTCAGTCTATAAAAACGGCAGCAATGTAAAATGATTGAACATTTCTATTGTATAGATTCAGTCTATAAAAACGGCAGCAATGTAAAGTGATTGAACATTTCTATTGTATAGATTCAGTCTATAAAAACGGCAGCAATGTAAAGTGATTGAACATTTCTATTGTATAGATTCAGTCTATAAAAACGGCAGCAATGTAAAATGATTGAACATTTCTATTGTATAGATTCAGTCTATAAAAACGGCAGCAATGTAAAGTGATTGAACATTTCTATTGTATAGATTCAGTCTATAAAAACGGCAGCAATGTAAAGTGATTGGACATTTCTATTGTATAGATTCAGTCTATAAAAACGGCAGCAATGTAAAATGATTGAACTTTTCTATTGTATAGATTCAGTCTATAAAAAACGGCAGCAATGTAAGGTGATTGAACATTTCTATTGTATAGATTCAGTCTATAAAAACGGCAGCAATGTAAAGTGATTGGACATTTCTATTGTATAGATTCAGTCTATAAAAACGGCAGCAATGTAAAGTGATTGGACATTTCTATTGTATAGATTCAGTCTATAAAAACGGCAGCAATGTAAGGTGATTGAACATTTCTATTGTATAGATTCAGTCTATAAAAAAACGGCAGCAATGAAAGGTGATTGAACATTTCTATTGTATAGATTCAGTCTATAAAAACGGCAGCAATGTAAAGTGATTGAACATTTCTATTGTATAGATTCAGTCTATAAAAACGGCAGCAATGTAAAGTGATTGAACATTTCTATTGTATAGATTCAGTCTATAAAAACGGCAGCAATGTAAAGTGATTGAACATTTCTATTGTATAGATTCAGTCTATAAAAACGGCAGCAATGTAAAGTGATTGAACATTTCTATTGTATAGATTCAGTCTATAAAAACGGCAGCAATGTAAAGTGATTGAACATTTCTATTGTATAGATTCAGTCTATAAAAACGGCAGCAATGTAAAGTGAACATTTCTATTGTATAGATTCAGTCTATAAAAACGGCAGCAATGTAAAGTGATTGAACATTTCTATTGTATAGATTCAGTCTATAAAAACGGCAGCAATGTAAAGTGATTGAACATTTCTATTGTATAGATTCAGTCTATAAAAACGGCAGCAATGTAAAGTGTGATTGAACATTTCTATTGTATAGATTCAGTCTATAAAAACGGCAGCAATGTAAAGTGAACATTTCTATTGTATAGATTCAGTCTATAAAAACGGCAGCAATGTAAAATGATTGAACATTTCTATTGTATAGATTCAGTCTATAAAAACGGCAGCAATGTAAAGTAATTGAACATTTCTATTGTATAGATTCAGTCTATAAAAACGGCAGCAATGTAAAGTGATTGAACATTTCTATTGTATAGATTCAGTCTATAAAAACGGCAGCAATGTAAAGTGAACATTTCTATTGTATAGATTCAGTCTATAAAAACGGCAGCAATGTAAAATGATTGAACATTTCTATTGTACAGATTCAGTCTATAAAAACGGCAGCAATGTAAGGTGATTGAACATTTCTATTGGTATAGATTCAGTCTATAAAAACGGCAGCAATGTAAAGTGAACATTTCTATTGTATAGATTCAGTCTATAAAAACGGCAGCAATGTAAAGTGATTGAACATTTCTATTGTATAGATTCAGTCTATAAAAACGGCAGCAATGTAAAGTGATTGAACATTTCTATTGTATAGATTCAGTCTATAAAAACGGCAGCAATGTAAAGTGATTGAACATTTCTATTGTATAGATTCAGTCTATAAAAACGGCAGCAATGTAAAGTGAAACATTTCTATTGTATAGATTCAGTCTATAAAAACGGCAGCAATGTAAAGTGATTGAACATTTCTATTGTATAGATTCAGTCTATAAAAACGGCAGCAATGTAAAGTGAACATTTCTATTGTATAGATTCAGTCTATAAAAACGGCAGCAATGTAAAGTGATTGAACATTTCTATTGTATAGATTCAGTCTATAAAAACGGCAGCAATGTAAAGTGATTGAACATTTCTATTGTATAGATTCAGTCTATAGACGACACATGTGTGTATAGTAACGAGGTACTTTCATATCATATCTCATACAACAGAAATATATATTCCAGTCATTTTTATAAAGAGCAACACTCGTTTATAGATTAACACACTCTTATGAGAGTTAGTCTCGAACCAAAATCTAATTAGCAGTTCAGTCTATTTCTGTCGCCATGGTGACCACAGCACAGGGACTTATCACTTCATTTTACTACGATTATGACGTCATGTTCTTGGACTATAAATTATAATCTGAAGTGAATTAGATTATGTAACCTTCCAGTACACCCGTAGGAGCGTTGATACCCTCTAACAGAAGATTCCTATTTTAGCTGCAATGAGAGTGATGTTTCTTAAGGAATAATAAACACAGAGATTGACAGACAAATGGACAGACAAATGGACGCATAAAAATGGACAGACAAATGGACACATAAACATGGACAGACCAATGGACACATCGAAATGGACAGATAAATGGACACATAAAAATGGACAGACAGATGGACACATAAAATGAACAGACAAATGGACACATAAAATGGACAAACAAATGGACACATAAAATGGACAAACAAATGGACACATAAAATGGACAGACAAATGGACACATAAAATGGACAAACAGATAGAAAGACAAATGGACAGACAAATGGACAGACAAATGGACAAACAAATGGACAAACAGATAGAAAGACAAATGGACAGACAAATGGACAGATAAATGGACAGACAAATGGGCATACAAATGGACATACAATTTGTAATCTGTGACAATACGCAGCTTGAACAAGATCTGAAGGACACTTGCAAAAATCGTTTTGTAAATAATGTAACTTAACTTCGTTTTGATATGCATGTATTTATAGGGCATGCCATGAGCACCTTAGATTGGACAAACTTTTTAACAAAGGTTTCTCAACTGTTTTGGGTTCAGTAAAGGGACACCAAACCCCATAAAAAGCCCATCTAAATCCCCCTATAGAAACCTCGTTTCCGGTTCAAATACAGCATGGCCGCAATAGCTATACGTTCAATGTTGAATAAGGGATAGTACTGGAGCTGATAGGCCAAGAAATATTATTGAGATGTCGAATCTAATTTTTCAGGATAATCGATCTTTAGTGACAACTGAATTTAGTCGTTTAATGTCATTTAGGTCATGTAACCATAGCTCACGGGGATCTATATATATGGTTAATGGAGTAAATGATGCATTCCACTGAGGTTTCAGTCCTGTTGAAGTCTCGTTTCGACATAGATCAAAGAAGTTGAGATTTTGAAAAACAATTTTCAATATCTGAGCAAATTGCCAGTTGCAAATTTTGTCAAAAATACATTTCTATTATTAGTCTATATTTTTTAAAGGAATTTTAAGAATTGGCCCATTTGGTGGTCATTTTGAAAATGTGTCATTTTTCGCTTTGAGTAGAGCCAAAGTTTTACCATTTTTTTTTTTTTTTTTTTTTTTTGTACTTAAATTGTTTTTACTTAAATCATCACTGCGCCAGCATGTTTAGCTGTATCCAAATATTTTTGCCGTCAATCTTTACTAGCTTTATGGTTATTTAAATATTAAGCATTAATGTGCATCAGGCTTGATGTTACTCTCGAACAGAATAACCAAAGGTTTATTTTGTCTTCCGTATTTTTTGTTGGTGTTTAGACTCTCCTCATTTTATCTAAAGATTGAGATTTGCTGAGGAAACGCAGAGATTCGATTCGAGAGTGAAGATAAACGACAATTTCTTTAACTACTAGTAATTTACAACGCCTTCAATAGAAATATGTTTCCTTTATCCGTTGAGTTGCACAAACATCCTCTCTTATTAGGAAATGTAGATCTGTTTATAATTCATTTTAATATATCAAACTTGTCAAAAGAAATGAAATAGAACAAAGCAGATGTAATATCAGTGAGATAGTATTATATACAAAACTGTTTAACGCAATCTCTTTATGCCCAATCATCTACATTATTGTACATTTGGTAATGTTTTTGTAGTATATCGAATGGTGACCATGAAACCACAAGTTTCTATTTCCGCTTGCTTAGAGAACTGATCAGCTTCTCACACATTTTCCTAATCGACGATGGCTGGACAAAACAATACTTGTCTAATTAAAGTTTTTTGACCAAGAATACGCTTTCTTCTTGTGTGATAAGTTCGTATCGCCCAATACATCTGTACGTTATTTTGTAATATCATTACGCATGTGTAAGCATTGATGTCACTATTTTTAGCTTCATCGGGGTATGAAAGAAAATTTGTTTGCAAACTGTGTGAATCTGCGTAGGATTCTCACAAAAGTGTGCCAACATCATTTGTTTCATAACCCGATGAAGTTAAAAATTGTTACATCAATATTTGTAATAAATTTTTCAGACTACTTGATAACATAAAATACATTTAAATTCATCGATTTTCTTTTAGTCTGCTGATTAAGTGTAATGTTTAATGTGTGAGGTGAGTAGGGCAACATAAATTATGTAGATGTTAGATATGTAATTTTAATGCGGAATTCAACAAAAGATGGAACACCCCCCCACCCCCCCCCCCCCCCCACACACACACACACACACACAACACTTAAGCAAGACGGCGATTAACAATTAGATTCACAGTTGTGTGTGTTGATCCTCTTCAAAATTATTAAAGATGCTCCACCGCCGACAGAGCATAAATTATATTCATCATTTGAACAATAATTGGTGTATAATCGTGTATATGTATGTGTAATTAACACAAAAAATAATATAAAATAATTTATTTTGCCTTTGGTGCATGCGTAATCAATACTTCATTCCATATAGGATATAGTGGCATGGAATTTTTTCGGGATGCAATTAATTATTTTTCATATCTTTAACTTGAAGTAAAATTAGAAGCACTAACTTTTCAATGGTGGTAATGGAGTAAAGTAAGTAACTTTCGTAACTGAAGAAAACTACTAAATCGTCTGCTCCTGTTTTTGATAGTGAAAAAAAAAATCATTTCTCAAGGTCTTTAAGGAATGACCTGACTTGAAAACTTCATTTAACCTGGACAGTGGCAAACATTAACATCGTCGTCTTTGGAAAATCATTGTGTTCTGCGGTCTCTATACTGTATGATATTGCTAGGCAGACGTCGGTCCTAATGACTGAACAATCTCCATACTGTATAGGTCGGCATACGATAAAGGTAAGCTCACGATATCATCATACGATAAAGGGGACCTCACGATATCATCATACGATAAAGGTAAGCTCACGATATCATTATATGATAAAGGGGACCTCACGATATCATCATACGATAAAGGTAAGCTCACGATATCATCATACGATAAAGGGGAGCTCACGATATCATCATACGATAAAGGGAGCTCACGATATCATCATACGATAAAGGGGACCTCACGATATCATCATACGATAAAGTGGAAATTACGATATCATCATACGATAAAGTGGAACTTACGATATCATCATACGATAAAGGGGACCTCACGATATCATCATACGATAAAGGGGACTTCACGATATCATCATACGATAAAGGGGACCACACGATATCATCATACGATAAAAGGGACCTCACGATATCATCATACGATAAAGGTAAGCTCACGATATCATCATACGATAAAAGGGACCTCACGATATCATCATACGATAAAGGGGACCTCACGATATCATCATACGATAAAGGGGACCTCACGATATCATCATACGATAAAGGGGACCACACGATATCATCATACGATAAAAGGGACCTCACGATATCATCATACGATAAAGGTAAGCTCACGATATCATCATCGATAAAAGGGACCTCAATATCATATACGATAAAGAGGACCTCACGATATCATCATACGATAAAGGGGACCTCACGATATCATCATACGATAAAGGGGACCTCACGATATCATCATACAATAAAGGGGACCACACGATATCATCATACGATAAAGGGGACGACACGATATCATCATATGATAAAAAGGACCTCACGATATCATCATACGATAAAGGGGACCTCACGATATCATCATACGATAAAGTGGAACCTACGATATCATCATACGATAAAGGGGACCTCACGATATCATCATACAATAAAGGGGACCTCACGATATCATCATACGATAAAGTGGAACTTACGATATCATCATACGATAAAGGGGACCTCACGATATCATCATACGATAAAAGGGACCTCACGATATCATCATACGATAAAGTGGAACTTACGATATCATCATACGTTAAAGGGGACCTCACGATATCATCATACGATAAAGGGGACCTCACGATATCATCATACGATAAAGGGGACCTCACGATATCATCATACGATAAAGGTAAGCTCACGATATCATCATACGATAAAGGGGACCTCACGATATCATCATACGATAAAGGGGACCTCACGATATCATCATACGATAAAGGGGACCTCACGATATCATCATACGATAAAGTGGAACTTACGATATCATCATACGATAAAGGGGACCTCACGATATCATCATACGATAAAGGGGACCTCACGATATCATCATACGATAAAGGGGACCTCACGATATCACCATACGATAAAGGTAAGCTCACATTATCATTATATGATAAAGGTAAGCTCACGATATCATCATACGATAAAGGGGACCTCACGATATCATCATACGATAAAGGGGACCTCACGATATCATCATACGATAAAAGTGACCTCACGATATCATCATACGATAAAGGGGACCTCACGATATCATCATACGATAAAGGGGACCTCACGATATCATCATACGATAAAGGTAAGCTCACGATATCATCATACGATAAAGGGGACCTCACGATATCATCATACGATAAAGGTAAGCTCACGATATCATTATATGATAAAGGTAAGCTCACGATATCATCATACGATAAAGGGGACCTCACGATATCATCATACGATAAAGGTAAGCTCACGATATCATCATACGATAAAGGGGACCTCACGATATCATCATACGATAAAGGTAAGCTCACGATATCATCATACGATAAAGGTAAGCTCACGATATCATCATACGATAAAGGGGACCTCACGATATCATCATACGATAAAGGGGACCTCACGATATCATTATACGATAAAGGTAAGCTCACGATATCATCATATGATAGATATCATTATTTAACAAGACAGAAATAGGACAAGCAAGCATAGTTACTTGTAAGTCCATAGATAATCTGCAGCAACAATGGTTGTAAGGTAGCGCCCGTGCATGCTTGCATGCTCAAGCATGCAAAAATATTCTGACTTACATTTTTATACAGTCAGAAAAAAACACAACATTTGAATACACGTAACGCTGCAGAATATAAATTACGTATAAATACATATGATATGTCCAACTATATGCCTAACATAACTTTGTGCACATTAGAAAGATTTGAAGATTGGCCATTCTGGAAATTTATTATGTATAATAGTCTATATATTTCCGGTTACCACGTGCATTTAGTTGTTAAATTTGATTGTTTGAATCTTGTCGAAGACAATATTAGACTTCTTCACAAAAATCCCTCAAGCAAATGTGGCTGTTGAATCGGGAAACACTTACGAATACCAATTCGGTGTCTACTCACGAAATGGTTGACTTTTATTTTTGTCGAATATGAACAGATTGTTGATTTAGAAAATATTTTTTGTTGTTGTAATTGTTAGAATTAGAACAGAATAGGTAGAAAAATAGGTTATAAATACTATGTTTAGTTTTTTTTAATTGAGGTGGTCGTGGACTGGTCCCTTCTAACGCAATTTACGCAATTTTGACAGTGGTCTTTGACTGGCTGTCATAAACAAACCAACACGTAAACTAAATTTAGTTCTGCATTGTTATCAACTAAATATCGTGACCTCCATTTGACCATTGGAGTAAAATGATTACTACATTGTAACAAGTTCCCATCAGCTTCTGGGGGGCTTCGCCCCCCATAACCCCTACCGGGGCTTCGCCCCTGGACCCTGCACCCCCAGGCATGCAGGCCTATCCAAACCTAGCTACGCCACTGATGGTTGTAAGGTTATAACATGCTTCGTCAGCAAAAGTATTTACAAAAGTTATTATCCTAAAAGTTATCAACAAATGGTATGCATGTGCAGAAGTTATGTACAAATGTTTTGTACAAAAGTTATGTACAAATGTTATGCATGTACAGAAGTTATGTACAAATGTTTTGTACAAAAGTTATGTACAAATGTAGAGTACAAATGTTATGTATGTACAAAAGTTATGTACCAATGTTATGTATGTACAAGTTATGTACAAATATTATGTATGTATAAAATGATGTACAAATGTTATGTACAAATGTTATGTATGCTAAAAACGTAATGTACAAATGTTATGTATGTTAAAAACGTTATGTACAAATGTTATGTACAAATGTTATATATAAATGTTATGCATATACAAAAAGTTATGTACAGATGCTATGTATGTGCAAAAGTTATGTACAAATGCAATGTACCAAATGAATGTACAAATGTAGAGTACAAATGGTATGTATAAAAGTTATGTCTGTACAAATATTATGAACAAATGTTATGAACAAATGTTATGTACACATGTTATGTACACATGTTATGTACAAATGTTATGTACACATGCTATGTACAAATGTTATGTACACATGTTATGTACAAATGTTATGTACAAATGTTATGTACACATGTTATGTACAAATGTTATGTACAAATGGTATGTATGTACAAAAGTTATGTATAAAAGTTATGTCTGTACAAATATTATGAACAAATGTTATGTACAAAAGTTATGCACACAAGTTATTTACAAATATTATGTCCAAAAGTTATGTTAAAATGCTATGATATTTACAAATATTTTGTACAAATGTTATATACAAAAGTTATGTACAAATATTTTGTACAAAAGCTATGTACAACTTTTATGTACAAATGTTATGTACACATGTTATGTACACATGTTATGTTCAAATGTTATGCACAAATTGGTATGTACAAAAATTATGTACAACTGTTATGAACAAAAGTTATGTACAAATTTTTGCTGCTTGCTTTGTTTTAAGTTACACCCGGCTGAACGAGAACGAGGCTCGTTTTAGCCAGTCGTCAGTCACATGAATAAACCTAGGACAGAAACAGCTCTGATAAAAACACACCCAATCCTTGAGAACAAATCGACTTGGCCCTGTGTCTGCTGTCATGGCGACCGTCAGCAGAAGGCGACATTTATCTTTTATTTACGGCTTATTAACTTCTGGCGATAGTGTTGATCGTTGTTCTTTAAACAATATATCGGAACATTCATCACCAGGAGGGTCCCATGCGTACAACCAAAACACGACTCGGCATTAATATAACCTAATAATGGACGAGAATGGTCTCGGATCCGTCACCACACAGACTTGGGTCGACTCGATTCGCTTTCCTCTATATCAAATCACGTAATCGTACAGTCACGTTTGAATTATTAAACTCCCATCAAAATACCATCAGCAATTCATTTTGTTGGATCTCTCAGATCGATTTTTTTCAGGAAGAAAGACATATTTCAGAATATTGCTTCATATCTCGGTTCTTTCATTAACTTTAATCATAAACAAACGCATCTATTAAAAGTATTTTTGTATTTTCGCATTTTCGTTTTTCTGATTCTTGATAATTTTAATTGTATTTTACAGAAATCATGGTAACTCTCTCGCTCGACGTGTAACAGACAGCGTGGCGCGTTAGCAAAGTTTGAGTGTTCCAATGACTATTCTACACGACAAAGCCGTAAAATGTCACGTGATATAAACGTTTGAAAACGATTGAAATCAAACTGAATGTCCATCGTAATTCCATTGATTAGGTTTCTTGCTTCGTTACTACCTCGTGTATGTTATCTCTCCTTGCCCTGACATAGAGTTTACGTTTCGATTCAATATCCATGACCTGTACATCGCATCTGAAGGTTCTGCGACAAATGTCCGGACGACTCAAACGTCACGTGATCAAACATTTGGCGCTGGTCAATGAACGTCAAACTTTTAACTTTTTAATCATGGCCTTGGAAAGATAACAATAGTTCCAATTTGAATGTCATTATGGCCTTCAATTTCTTGGACAAGTTATGACCCAGAAGTGGAGGGCCAGTGGTAAAATACCAGACATCTTAACCACTCAGCCACTGTGACCGAGAGATGGAGGGTTAGTGGTAGAATGTCAGACACCTTAACCACTCAGCCACTGTGACCCTGCGGTGGAGGACTAGTGGTAGAATGTCAGACACCTTAACCACTCAGCCACTGTGACCCAGAGGTGGAGGGTTAGTGGTAGAATGTCAGACACCTTGACCACTCAGCCTCTGTGACCCAGAGGTGGAGGACTAGTGGTAGAATGTTAGACACTTTAACCACTCAGCCACTGTGACCCTGAGGTGGAGGACTAGTGGTAGAATGTCAGACACCTTAACCACTCAGCCACTGTGACCCAGAAGTGGAGGACTAGTGGTAGAATGTTAGACACTTTAACCACTTAGTCAGAGTCATGGAATGTTAAGGATGTATTCTGCTGAGGGGTCAAAAATTTCTTGTAAATACAGTTTTTTTTCTTATGACTTTTTTGAAAGAGGGGTTATTGACAAACAAAAAAATGCAATAAAAAATATATGTTGGTGTGCTTCTTTTTTCTCTATAGCTTCATGAAAATGCCTACTTATTTACACTTTTTTCATCAATTTTCCATGAAAAATTCAATTATGAACAATAATTATTAAAATAAACAAAATATAAGTATCAGGTTAATTTTCTTCTTCTTCAAATTGATTCATGACTATGTCATTTACAAAGTTTGAGCAAAAAAGTGTACATGAAAACACATGTGTTGCCATTTGTTTCTTATTTTCATCCAGGTATGATAGATTATGTGTGGCATGATTTAAATACATTATTTTAGCTTTTAAACTAAAATTTATCCAAATTGTTGTAAATACATCTTCTCCAATTTTTTTCATATGATAAAAGAGACCTAAATGAACAAATATTTGAAAAAAAAATAATAGGTTAGTGTTGAAACTTTTGAAATAATGATGAAAAAAGAGAAAACCAAAAAATTACAGAGTTATCTCCCCTGGCCCGATTTACCAAATACATTGCTATTCATTTGGGGTGCATCCAAATTAATACAAACATTGCAACAAACATTTCTTATTCTTCCAAAATAGCAATAGTATATAGTTAATTAATTTTTTTTCAAAATTTATATTGTTTTTCAGATACAAATAAAGGACATCGAGAATCATATATAATATTAAATTTTGCCACTTTTAACATGACTGACAGAACCACAAAGTTCAGGTCTTAGTTATAATATTCATATTTATTTTACATACCTACAATTATGTAAGTATGTTGAATAAATGAATTTAATAAAAAAATGTCTTTTTATAGTTTTTTTTTTTTAATTTCACCTATATATATTTAACATTTTATTGTTTTCACAAGAAGAATGAATGGTGTAATGCCATAACTATTTACATGTCGGAAAAGAAATATCCATTTTAAATATGATGTGAATAAATCATTAGAATTCCATTTCACATCTGCAACAGACTTCTGTATCCAATTCATTATTATACAAAAATAAGTAATCAATGCATGTTTAATTTACTCTGCCTTACAGCTAACAAGTATATACCAGGTATATATAAAGAGCCATCAATCATGACACAACAAAAGTGCTAGAAAGAAATTTTGTTGTTGTTATTTTTTTTAAAGATATATATATAATATATATATTTATATATGTACATTGTATGTGAAAGGTACTACATGTATATATCAGTGATTTTGCACCAGAAATTGACTTCATTGGCAGGAATAAGAAATTTAATCTAGACTATTCCTATACATGTGTAATGGTTCTGAATCAGTATTAGGTACAGTAGTTTATCTGTAAATTTGAGATCCAAGATTGGAACCCTTGTCTTGTCATGTATTTGTCTGCTCCTCTTATATTACACATGTATAGTTCATGTCTATATATACAACATGAAAGAAGCTAACACAATACTGCATTATTGATTTATTTATTTCACATAATAGAATTTCACCTGATAACATACACCAGGTATATATGCCTCTTTCACATTATGTGTATGACACATTTCCAAGAAAATTTTACACTATTATGATAAATTAATTGTTAGAGTACCAAAACTGAAAATGTTTTTGATCACAGAATTTTCATTTCCTCTTGTACACACATGTTGAACACAAATTTGCTCCTGGAGTGGTTCCTAGTCGAATAATACTGTGATGTGCCTGCAGCCATTCTGTAAAAAAAATATGAGAACATACATGTACAGATGTATATCATGTAGGCCTTTCATGTGCCAAAGAAATATTTGTTACTTTCATAAATTTTACAACAATATCAGTTCAGAAAAAAACAAGAGATGAACAAGTTTTCATTCTTTTCTTAATACCCTAACCTAGAATCATTTATAAATTATAGACCTAAATCTGATAAATGAATGTGTGCACATTGTACATGTACTCAACTGTACTTGAACTGTATGTGTGGAGGGGCTGATGGGAATATTACCTGTGTGCAATGTACAATATTTTAGCTATAGAATAAGTGTTTTACACATTGTTAATATACTGCATTTGGTAATTGCGTTTATAGATAATGTAATAAAAATGTAAATGTACTTACATTTAGAATGTACCTTATTTACTGCCGTCAGTTGGAAGATCTAGATCTTGCCACTTTGAATAACTTGTTAGCCCAAGATATTCTGAACAGTGTCAGTCAGTATTACGTACTAGGCCTAGTACTTAGAGGCAGTTACATGAAATCGATGTAAGACAGGGTTTATTTTCCGCAACTGCATCACCAAACACACTGTCGTAAATTATCAGCATGATCACTCTTTCAACATTCCAGGGCAGGTGTCCAGTTGACAAGTTTATAATCATGAGCTCGACTGCCCAACTGCAAGTTGGACTGTCCGTCTAGTCACCAGTCAGTTTAACTAAATCTTTGTGTTTCATGTTTGTCTTTCTTCTAGTGTCACATTACAAGTGCACTGACTCTATATTATTTTCCTAATGACGGTTGAAAGACGTCACTCTCACCACACCCATGAAAACTCGACCGACATTGTTTACATTTCCGGTCATTGCGCCGATATACGATATGTCGTAAAATGATACTATTTTTCACTAAAACTAAAAATAAACACTTGTGACTTCATGGAAACATCATATTTAGTTTATTTTTTAACAGTAAACACCTTAATAACCAAAACATATTTTAAAAATAGTTTACGTCATAGTAATGTTGCTAAAGAGTTACGTCCCTTTGTTCACGTCAAAATCCTCACCAGAAAACTACCTTAAGCTTGTTTTGTGATATATGCTTATTACGTAAGAAAATGCTTTATGGCAATAGAGATTACATTATATCTGAGTGATTTAGATATCTGTATTTCCATTATCTAATTCTGCATTCATTGCATGTAATAATATCATTGCAAAAGTCATAACTTCTAATTATATATTAACCTTATTCGCTTCACTCATTTAATTTCGTTTTGATTCTGCTTTCAGTGATGACTTCGAGTCATTCCGCAAATCAGATCAGGAATCTCCTCATCAAACTTCGACATTGTCAGGGGAGTAAAGGAGACGGGTATCGGCTGACATTGTCAGTACTGAGACGGTCGTGAATCAAAATTTTCTACGTAGTAAATTATTTCTATACTGAGACGGTCGTGAATCAAAATTTTCTACGTAGTAAATTATTTCTATTCACGTAGGTGTAAATACCAAACATTGATTTCCGATATTTCCGTCAACAGAAGAAATTGTAAGAGGCATTTGTCAATATTGTGTAAGGGTGAAGACGTCATTCTGTACAGGACAGCCTCGTCTTCAGACACTATACTCTCTAAACTCTGTTTATAGAAGAAAGGGACATCCTCGTCTTCAGACACTATACTCTCTAAACTCTGTTTATAGAAGAAAGGGACATCCTCGTCTTCAGACACTATACTCTCTAAACTCTGTTTATAGAAAAAAGGGTCAGCCTTGTCTTCAGACACTATACTCCCTAAATGTTGTTTTTAGAAGAAAGTGACATCCTCGTCTTCAGACACTATACTCTCTAAACTCTGTTTATAGAAGAAAGAGACAGCCTCGTCTTCAGACACTATACTCTTTAAACTCTGTTTATAGAAGAAAGAGACAGCCTCGTCTTCAGACACTATACTCTTTAAACTCTGTTTATAGAAGAAAGAGACAGCCTTGTTTTCAGACACTACATATGTATACTCTATATAATCTATTTATAGAAGAAAGGAACAGCCTCGTCTTCAGACACTATACTCTCTAAACTTTGTTTATAGAGGAAGGGGTTGACCAGGTCCTTAGAATAATACCCTAATGAGGGACCAAAATATCATATCAATTTTACTTCTGCCCATTTACCAACATTATCAATGACATTCGTCTGTCTTCAGAGCGTGACTGCCAACAATTCGTTATGACGTCATAACATATGTGACCTCACAGCTGTCACGATGGCGTTCACTAGAGATAATCGGACGTTGTGATATATGCTCTATCCTAGATAATTATGTGATGTTGATTAATTATAGTGGAGAAAATCCTCAAGATATATCAAAGAAAGTGTAATTTGCCTGATGAAGGTGACAGTTTATAAATGGTACTAGTCATCGAAACGTTTCAAATATTTTTAACTTTAGTAATAATATTATTACATTAACGAACCTATAGAAAATGCTATGAAACGTTCAACATGTTTATTTACACGTATACAGTATACATGTATATATATATATATTGTTGGAGAAATTAGAATTAAAATCGATTAGATTGTAGGTTACCTAATCGATAGAAACAATGACAACCGACAGAATGTTTTCTCGTCTGGACTGTTGATGGTATAGACATGTCGATTTAGTGCACGTGTCCCTAGAAAATAAACGTAAAATCGACATGTTGATATACTTCTACAGGCAGCAGACAAAATATTCATAGAAAATGTGGACATGTTTCCTGTCGGCCATAAGAGAAACGAGGTGATGTATCGACGTTTGTAAACTACTAAAAACTAAAAGAACACTATCCTGAATTGAACAATAGTTGGTTTCCTGAAAACAGCATCCTCGACGCTCCGGGGGTTACTATCACTGATGTTATATCCATACCTGGACTATCTCATTGTATAACTGGATGCAGTTCTGGAAACACGGGTAATTTAGACCTTTGCTTTACATCACAACAATCGAATAACGGCACACTATGGTTGACTGTGTTGCTTTGAAGTTGGACGTCACTCACTGTAATCTTCAAATCTTGTAATATACAGGCCTGTGATTGGTCATTTTTTCTTCTGAACTACTTCCATTTTCACTATGAGATAGTCCTGGTGTATAAATTGTCAGTACATATATATCAGTGATATAACGCAAGCAATATTTTTCACGTGAACCGGGAAAGAGGGTGAATTTCACGTGAAATTCGCGTAAATTTCATATGAATTTTTTCACGTGAACTTAAAAAAATATTGCTCGTGTAAAATACATGTACCAGCATGTTCATGGGATACAGAAAATGAAATAAAAGAAAACCGTAATCGAAATGGCTGCTTTATCAAATTTACATCTTTCCTGCGTCGTGTTTGACTTTGGTGTTTTCTGCCTTGTTTAAAACGTACGAATATTTACTCCCTATTCAAGTACCAAACTAATTCTTCTTTCTCAGTCACGTTAATAAGCTACAGAGATTGCTTTTATATAAATGTGGGTTGAATTTTTATATTCACGGGATTTGCGATAAAGGTAAATTCTCGAAGTTGATATTTTCTTACGTCATAATGGGACTAAGGTAAATTCTCGAAGGTTTATCACCTCGAGTTAATAAGGGCAGAGCCCTTGGTGCCCGAAGCACTTCTAAGGTAACACATACGTGAAAATATAAGAAAAAACACAATTATCAAAATTCAATCCTACACACTGACAGCTTCAGTTTGCGGCCGCCATTTTTTTACCCACTGTAAAAAATCCCATCAGCACGAATCCGATGCTTTGAGGTCAGCTCATTATATATAATCAAGCGGTTCAAACGCTTTTAAGATCCGACAAACGTAATCTTCATCCGGCAGAAGCTCAGTGCCGTTGCTCTTTATTTGTCAGCTCCCAAGTGATAGACCACCTTCCAATATAATCAGCTGACCAAAATTTTGAATATCTGTTACGGAAATAAAAATTTATTCCTTCTTTTATGTGGGTTTTCTTCTCAAATTGGGGTTTCAGGACAAGGATAGAGGTGAATATATGAATAAAAAATAAACAGAGAATTTGGCTGTGTTATTTCAAGAAATGGAACTTTCTAACAATGCATAATTTGTTATTACTGATGCAAACATCTGCCTGCACCCTTTAAGGCCGTGCCTTCAGTCATATTATTTTCGTAAATGTACGTGAAATCAGATTAGGTCACTGTAGAAAAACACACAAAAAAAACACAGCAAAAAGCAAAAAAAAAAACTTAAGACAGTTTTATAATTTGTTACATGTTTATCAAGTATACATGTTATGTGATGCTTTGCTCCCCCCCCCCCCCTCCCTCTCAATTAAAAGAGGTAGGTACATTGGAAAAGCTAAACTCATCAGCCAAAATATCAGAAGGGAACAGAAAAATAACCATACTGATGTCTTCTGCAGCGACTAATTGATTGTATGGAATAAAAATAACAGCACAGTCATAAAATCATACGGAAGCTGTCATGTATTGTTAGTTTGACGTTTTAAAGAGTGGAGTGACATTTGGTGATAGAGTAATAGGGATGTGTATTGTACACGTGACACGGCGTTACCATGGTAACCTCGATCAGATATCAGTACTTCCGCTCCAAGTACTCCGACAGGATCTCGATATGACCGATTCCTCGGTGAAAGCGACATTAACAAAAGACACATGCATTTGATGTATGCCATCGTGTGTAAATCTGTAGATGTGAGGGAGTGTGTAGTATGGACGGAATGGTTGTTCTTGCTCCGACAATAAGGTCTGTAGTACAATAACCGGACAATATTTAAGAGTCATACATAAAAAAAACACAATTAAAATACCATAGCACCAATCTTTTACAATCCGTACATGTGCTGTCCACCAGCATCCGTATCTGGCTAACGAGACATAGAAGAGCACATAGGCCATTGTTACATAATATATATACATTTGTATATACAGTAACGTGCCAAGAGTCTTCATAATTTTTATTTTTCCCTATATATTCTATGTAATTTTACATTTTTTCTTTGATTTTTCCTGATCTCATCTATTGGCAGATTTTAACCAATTTGGTATACTTGTAGAAAATTATCTACACTTTCGGCTCATAATATTTGTATAATTTTCCGATATTTTGTTTTCAAAATATATTTTTTTTGTGCACCACCT
Source organism: Argopecten irradians (assembly GCF_041381155.1). Lineage (NCBI taxonomy): Eukaryota > Metazoa > Mollusca > Bivalvia > Pectinida > Pectinidae > Argopecten > Argopecten irradians. The sequence goes on along the minus strand of NC_091146.1, from coordinate 36,851,514 downwards.
AAACTTTTGACGTCATTTTCTTCTTTATTCATACCAAAATGGCAACGATAAAGTTTTGCGTGGTTATGAAATACAGGTTTCTCAAAAAGTGCATAAAGGAAAATTATGTAAATATTATGAGCTGAAAGTGTAGATAATTTTCTACAAGTATGCCAAATTTAATAAAAATGTGCGCCTAGATGAGATCAGGAAAAATCTAAGAAAAAATGTAAAAATACATAGAATATATAGGGAAAAATAAAAATTACGAAGACTTTTGGCAATCATATCAACTGAACCAAACGAATCATATCAACAAGGTCAAGGTCAGAGTATGACGATGTTTATACGAATCAATTAAGGTCAAGGTCGGGGTACCGACGACGGTTTTTGATTTAAACATTTTATTTGTACGTTATATACAAATGGGATTAGACACAAGTTGAATAATATGTCAAAAAATTAGTTATACACCTTTGTTCAAAGTACTGTAATGGATACATCCAACAATGAACATAAATAGGATCCATTGAGTTCAATTCTAGAATATGTATCAGGAATGAAAAACTGACTTAGGTCAAAAATATTCATATAAGTTATAAAAGGTAGAAAACTTAAGTTTTGACGTAAGTCTGAACTTTTGTTTCGAGAAATCGGAGCCAGGGTGTATATAATGTATATGGTTAGGAAGTCATTAGAGTATGCAATTATGTATTTAAATGACCAACAAATTAGACAAAAGTGTGGTCGATGGTTGCCACAGAAGACCGCAGTCTACATGACACTTTCTGAAGCACTTAATACAGAAAACTCCTTAATGTCTATAACTCGTATATCCATGCTTCACTAAATCCGAACTAAGGGCTCCCTCAGCTCCCTAACCCGACGATAGGCATACGAATCAAGGTCAAACTATATTGTAGGGTCAAAGTTAACTTTCTACTCAGATAAGAGGTGTAAGAGGGGAACAACATGCATTAATACGAGAAACTACAAAGAACTAGGGAAAATATAGTATTCCCTCAAATGGATTCCAGTATGAATCGATTCTCTTTTCTACCTTATACGACTGAGAATGCAGCACAAGATCTACATCATCGAAAATACAGATAATGGACAAAAACAGTGAGATTAGTTAGTACGATCGTGACTGAAATATTTACAAGGCGCTTTCCCTAAGTTAATCTTAGTCAGATATCAATTATGTTTGTACATATATGTATTTCATCATTATCGAAGCATGCGAATATCAATTGAAGGACAATCGTAGACAGAATACTTTGATAGTGCCAGTCAGTGGTCTGTCATACATTTAAGTGGAGAAGTAGGCACGAAAAACATGCCGTAGATTACTTCTTCTCTAATTCAGCGATACTGATATTTATATATCGCATGTAAATTTTCACATGTCAGTAATGTATGTATATTTCAGTCAGTATATAATTTTCACATATCAGTAATGTATGTATATTTCAGTCAGTATATATAATTTTCACATAACAGTAATGTTTGTATATTTAAGTCAGTATGTAATTTTCACATGTCAGTAATGTTTGTATATTTAAGTCAGTATGTAATTTTCACATGTCAGTAATGTATGTATATTTCAGTCAGTATATAATTTTCACATATCAGTAATGTATGTGTATTTCAGTCAGTATATATAATTTTCACATATCAGTAATTTATATTGAAGTTAGTATGTAATTTTCACATGTCAGTAATGTATATATATTTAAATTAGTATCTAATTTTCACATGTCAGTAATGTATGTATATCTACATGTAAGTCAGTATATAATTGCCACACCTTTTTGTTATCCGAATATTAAATGAAATCACTGTACTTTTATCTATGTATATTCCATGTCCCCGTATTTATAAATACTCTGCATGTTACTTACACATTGTCTGATACGTCTCTATGTAATTACTGAGTTATCTCTTTATATATACACAACATATAAAACCCTCATCACACAGACTTTAATTTTTCAGACAAAAACAGATCGATGATAAGGCTATGGCTGTTCAATCTTTGCCACGTTTATCATGCTCCGAACAAATGTCGACCTGACTACTTCGTACTGCCTTAATGCATAACTCAATACAACAGACCGGGGTATTATAGTGAACGGGATGTTATTTAACTTTTAAGATGGTTTTTAATCATTTCCAATTTATTTAAATAGATTTAATCTAAACTGACATGGTGGTGAGTGTTGTTAACAGTTGTAGACAGACAGGCCATCTTTCAGGGAGGCCATTACTGGGGCCGCCGTAATAATTACTGACAGGTGTGCATGTGTGATGACAGGTGAGGGGGAACCCACAGGTGATACAAGTGATTACAGAAAAAAGGCTTAATAGAGCATCAATAGGTGGGTAAAATATAGATTATAAGTATAAAACAACTTCCTAAAGTAAAAATAGAGATTATATGTTATTCTAAATGAGAACAGCAACTTCATGAAGAAAAGTTATTTGTAAATCCAAGGATTTACCACGGTGGGGAATCACGTGGTCTGTAGTTGGTGTGTTACACGAATCAAAATGGCGGCCGCCAGCAATTTTGCCAGAAAAAGAGGTATGTCACTGAAAATACCCTTTGTATCGGCATTTTATAGTGACGAGCATATGCTATACATAATTCTAGACAAACCGATACCTTAGTTGTGTTGCAACGCTCTGTACTTTTCTGTAACATTCTGACCAAAATTTTGAATCGGAGCGATTTTGTTCGTAGTAGAATTGGTAGTATACACGAACATACATTTGTCGTACGTTTTCTGTGTTTAGACGGGGTCATTTGCTGTAAATGTGATATTGTCTATATGTTATAGTCTACATTCAATTGCACATCTAAACTTTCTGGCAGAAAACATCATGTTCATTGTTAATTCGTTACTTTAACTAAGCTGTCAGCTGTCAAACAATGATATTGTAATAATTATGTTCAAGTATGATTACATGATTAACTTATACCAGTTAGAATCAACCGCATGATGTAGGATGTGGGGGGTTAGAATTTAACGGAATATGTTAACAAGCTATCGTTCAATGGAATATCGTTCAATATATATGACAACTGTTATAATATCCAGGACATTCACAACCTACTGCATCAAAGCCATGACTGCATATCATCTGGTTAAGGAAACAAACGGGAAGATTGGGGAATGTCATAACACTTTTTGTCTGTGTCCGTCCATTTCTAGACGATCAATATAGATATATATGGTATCTAACACACATGTTTAATGTTTTAAGTGTTGTAATGTTGAGATTTGTTTGTTAATCAGTTTTATAGATGAATATGTTATAGAATGAACCTACAACTTAGTCAAAGAATGACATTGATTTTTTACAGTATTGCCAACTCACCCGATTTCTCCGGGTTGACCCATTTTTTAGACATTTTAGAATGCGTAACCCGATTGACCCGTCGGGTCATCAAATAACCCGATTTTCAGCACTTGTACCAAAGTGTTAAAAAACTCACAAAAATTACGTCAGATAAAGCCATAAGTGCTATTTTAATTACACCTCCAGGTTTCTCGTAACCAATTTAGGCTGACATAATACTTACCATAACATTATTCATCCAAAGGGAAAATCAAAAACAAGTTTATATACAACAAACAAGTAATTTGTACAACATCAATAACACTCATTTGGCATTTTTCAGAGACCGGAAGAAAACGCCGGTCAGAACGACGGAAAGAAGGAACGTTTAATGTGTTGCCATACAAAAAGATTCCTGTGTGTCAGATGGGTCAAGTCTCCTTGCAATGAATCAAGAATGCTACCGGATTAAAATACATTTTTAGGACTGTACAGAAGAGTATAAATAAAACTAATGAACAAAACCTATTTTAAAAACAGTAGTCTTAACATTAAAAATACAAATGTAAAACTAAACAAGTACAATATACGTAAATTATACTAGTTTTCAATAATAAGATCTTACTAAACATTAATTAGAGTCGTTTCCGTAGTGATTCTTTGTATCATATAATTATGTTGATATGCTCCAGATAATATACAATTTGTAAAATGGCTTTTAAAAGGGAATATGGGCTACACCACACACAGTGTATTTCAAATTCGCGAAACTTATAGGGAACGTCTTTCTTTGAGACATGGGAACGCTTGTGAGCACCATGTCTAGTTTTTTTTTATTAGAATTACGGTTATAACAAAGGGAACTAGTCTCGTCATTTTGCATAAAGAAATAAAGATTGTGAATTAAGGAAAGACCCATTGTGATGACTGTTTCCTTCAGAAATAAGACTTAAAAATCTCTCACTAAAAATTCCGAAGTTGTATAGTCAAATAACACCAGGGATCCCTTGTATTTCAAAGACAATTAAGAAATTAATCACTAATTTGTTATGTTCAACACTCTAAAAAGTAAAAGTAATTCATCAATATATTTACCAACGACAGTGCTTAAATTCCTTTGGACTGCAGTCACTGGAGATCAACATGATGTAAGCCAATAATGACTATACGGCATATTTTACAGATTTCTGTTGTTTTGTATGGCATATTTGTCGTTAAAAAAGCAACGTACATGTGTGCCATTTTGACTGAAGCTGCAAACGGCGTCCACTTCCGGTCAATTGTGGAACTTCAAACGGGTATATCTTCTTACCTTCCAATGTTATGTGTTAAAGTTAAATCAATTAAAATATACTATTCTTAATTCTAACTGGTATAAGTTAATCTTACATACTTGAACACACACTATCAATGTTTGCCAGATTAGTCAAATTGACGGAAATATGTAGCAGTTCGTGTCAATTCATCAGTCCAAAACGGAACGTGTTTACTCATCCTTTTACAAAACCAAAGAATTAACAATGAACATGACGCTTTCTGCCAGAAAGGTTAGATGTGGAATTGAATGTAAACTATAACATTTAGTCAATATCACATTTACAGCGAATGGCCCCGTCTAAACACAGAAAACGTACGAAAAGCATGTATGTTCGTGTATACTTCCAATTCTACTACGAGCAAAATCGTTCCGATTCAAAACTTTGGTCAGAATGTTACAGAAAAGTACAGAGCGTTACAACACAACTAAGGTATCGGTTTGTCTAGAATTATGTATAGCATATGCTCGTCACTATAAAATGCCGATACAAAGGGTATTTTCAGTGGCATACCTCCTTTTCTGGCAAAACTGCTGGCGGCCGCCATTTTGATTCGTGTAACACACCATCTACAAACCACGTGATTCCCCACCGTGATTTACGTCCTTGGTAAATCTAAATATTCGAGATGTTTTAAATAGTGCACACATATATTATGTGAACAACAACTTCTTGAAGTAAAACTAGATTATATCCATTCTGTAATTCTTAAAAGTGTCAGATGTTTTAAATAAATTCTAAATGAAAAATTTAAAACAAAATGTAGATTAAATTATATAATATTATATAATTAATCTCCCTTTGGGAACTCTTCAAAAGGGGAGATAGAAATGCACTATCACCCACACGTTTGGTACAGTGAATGCAGTCTCGAGGATCCAGTAAAATTTCAAATATTAGGTTGGTGGGAATTTTTCTTTTTCCCCACAAACATCACATTCTTACATACTATGCCTGTAGGTAATACCCGAGGATTAACATTAAGAGATACGGAGCCGACTTAACTGTTTTTATTCTTTATTTCATGTATCATTTTATCGTCCCCCATCCCCATTTGAACAGAAAGAAATTGTCCGTGCGTTCCATTTGCAGATACAACTGATACGAACCTGCTGTATCTGTAATGGAACGCGCTGTACCAGCCGAACCGAACCGGTGCAAGTGGTTCGTTTTCAGAAGTGTACCACTTGTATCCAAGATGGCGGACCCGAAATTCTTCATTTGTCACCGGAATGTTTTCTTTGTTGAAAACAAGGCAGAACGTATTTATATCCGATAAAATTACATGGATCGTTTATTTCAATGTGTGCTGAAACTATTTAGGTATTATTTTTATATCCATTTCATTGTTAACACCGAAAATAGTTAGCTTTTATATTCGAAGCGTATCTTTCATATGGGTGCCGCCATCATGGAAAAATCCAAACGCGTTCCATTTGGCGGTGCCGTATCACTTTAGTGCAACTGGTACGAATCCGCAAATGGAACGCACGTTGTATTTCCATAACACATATTCCCTTTTTGGTTTACAATATTGTATCTCAAAAGACTTTTAGACGGATAATGGTGTCAGGAAAGGTGTAGTATAGTAACTAGGTACATATATTTGTTCTAGTTGTTGGTCAGCTGAATCTGGGAGGTTTACAATCGGAACACCTCGCCTACTTATAATAGACCCAGAGACATATATACGCGAGGCAATGAACATGCTAACTCATTTACTAGAGTAAGATAGTCAGATTTATCACTGTGTGAAGTAATTATGACGAATCCCCGCAATAAAGATAATATTTTGTAATGTGTTTTTATCTTTATTGTACTCTATTGGAAAGAAAACAGATATTGTAGCAATGTTTATTGGAATGGTCATTTTAGAGTCCCCAGTTATGTGTGTTGATGGAGTCATATTACTAATTATTTTGATGTCCTAATCGTTCCATTATTTTCTACATTTTGTATGTATTAATTCTTTCATGTTATTTTTTATATTTAACATGGTTTAGTTTTAATAAATCGTCATCTTATATGTGATGTTTTCATCTTTATAAGATGGTTTTTTTTCAATATACAATTTTGTGCTTTATATCTAGCATGCATAAATGCATGTATACCTGTCTAATATAGGTGTCTGTGATAATAAGGGAAATACAGCGAGGTGATCATGATTGGACTGGGAAGTTGGTAGGAAGCCCCACAGTGTATATGTGAACACCAACCATACATATGTTTATTACAAAAAGGTTGAAATGAGACTATAACAACAATCGATGGCAACGATCATTGTATTATTCTTACAAACGACTTGAATGTTTGGAATCACAAGCGAGTTACAAAATGTATTTTCGAGCTTCTAATTCTTACCCGCAATGCAAATTCTCAATACATAACATTTGAATCATTCGGCTTTAAAACAAACTTGTATTGCAAAGCATCGCAACATAATGATATCCCAGAGGGATATTGGCCCCCACCACAGTGATATGTGACTGACAATGGAAAGAGGGATATTTTCACTGCTCTTCAAACATCAACTATCGGCCATCTTGAATTGTTGACGGATCAGTCCTACAATGCTATATGCACAACAAGGACTAAGCCTATAAGATCATATTTGAGGAAGATATCTTTAAAAGTATTATCTGAGTATAGCGGTAATCAAATCTCAATTATCATAATCCAAGATGGCAACATATCGGCCATCTTATTGACCGATCCGTCCCAATATTCCATAACCAGGGCCCAAAGGAACGTATATATGAAATTTATGACAGATCCATCCAGTGTTAACAAAATTCAAAATGGCAGACCAGGTAACTTATCAAAATCCAAGATGGCTGCCTTTCGGCCATCTTGTTAACCGATCAGTTCCAATATGCAATCTGTATACACGACTGGGCCCTAGGCGAACTTACATATGAAATTTGAGAAAGATCCCTTCAGTGCTATCTTTCTGGAAAATAGCGATAATAAATCAACAATAAAAATCCGCGAAGGCGGCCTAGGTAACCGAGGGAATTCTACGTATGAAATTATAGGCAGATCCCTTTAATACTTTCTGATAAATAGCGGTTACAAACTTCAACAATGAAAAATCCAAAATGGCTGCCTTTCAGCCATCTTGTTGACCAATCAGTTCCAACATGCAATCTGCATAACTGAGCCATAGGGAAACTTACATATGAAATTTGAGAAAGATCCTTTCAGTACTTTATGAGGAAAAGCGGTAATACGAATCATTTACTGACGACGGACGGACGGACCACGGAAGAAGGCGATTCTACCCATCTGATGATGTTGAGTTAAAAAGGGCACACTCGAGCTGGTACATAAGGACAGCTGGTCCTGAGTGGGACCACACTATATATGTTACATAGACATGTAACAAACAGTTGCAGGTCCATGTTGACGAGAGTTTAGGGAAAGCTCTCAAGACGTAACAGGGCCATGTCATGCATACAAATAGTTGCCTTCCCGTAAATGGGGATCTGTTCACATGCCTGATGTAATTTGAATTGAAATGGTTGTCCTAGGACCAGATAATAAAACTATCGATCAGTGATCTGGCGAATGTATATATGTAATGTTCTCTATAGTTAGTTAGAATTCTTATTTATCTTTTATTGGTTTAATGTTTTATTCTTTAAAGTCTATGCAAAACAAGTATTTTCAAGTCTTATTTTGAGGATCGGCATTCACTGACACCATACGAGGTTAAGACATACCACTATTCGATATATGTGTATTTATGGATTATCCAACTTAGGTTTTATTTAAGCATTAAGTGATATTCCTATGGAATCTATGATATATATATAGACGCCACAGCTTTACAGACAATCTTCCTAATGTACACTTGCTGGAGCCAGTACCTGGGATATCAATATGATGTTTACACCTTTCGTCACAAACTCCTTATTACGGAGTTAGGTCATGAAATAATAGACTAGTGTTCCATGTTAATGTGGACCATAATTTTCATAACAGGGCCACGAAAGACTCTGTTTAAACAAGTCAAGAAGAGCTTTTAATATTTCATTCCTCCCCCCCCCAAAAAAAAAAACTTTTTTTTTAAATACCAACTTTTTGAGAATTACAATACTTACAATGTTTTTGGATCTTGCAAAGTCAAATAAGAATTCAATATAAATTTTGACAGTACTTCCAAAAATCATGATATTTACGTTTACCGTGCAGTAAAATGTACACGAGGTGAAACCAAGAAGCCATGCTGTGGCCTATACCAGTTCATTTTATATGAAATGACTTCTTCGGACATGTTTCCATCTTAACATACATAAAGCATAAAAACAAGAGCTATTATGAATCATACATTCTGTGTTGTAATCAGCATCATATATACTTATCCTCCATTTGAATGATTTTCAAAGCTTCATTCATCAAAAGTTATGGTTTTCAATAGATTACTGAAGCAAAAATAGCATGTCAAAGTTTTCGGCCAGTTATGGCGCATATAAAGAACATCGAACTGCGAGTCATGGCAAGTCACAAGGACCACGTGCATCAATTAATGGAGGCCAAGGTGTTTTTTTAATAATGTTTGTCTATCCACACTTCTCCGAGTTAATATGTATGATATGCATTCCTGTAACACAGATAGACTAGTGGTCTTTGTTTTAAACTCATTTCCAGCCCAAGGTATATATAACCAGCACGCGACAGCTTCTTATTAGGGCTTTGTAAGATTACGATTGGCACGCGGTGTGGATGGAAGGAACTCTCGCGCTAACGACCGGCGAACGTTAGGAGAGTAATAGACATTCTAATTTACTTTTAAAAGGAAATTGAGTGAAATGGATTCTGTCTTTCAATGGTTTAGATTTCAAATTGCTCCTTTTCAGAGCTTTGTAGTCGGGAGTTAAAATGTGACGAATGATTTTTGTACTTGAACATAGGACTCCTACCTATAGTAGAACATCTGTATGTACCGACCTCCTAGTTACATTAACGACCTTGTTTAAACTAGTGATATTTTGTAAGCCTCTAGATCTATCACTTCTTAGGTATATAACTCAGTTGATAAAGTGTGTATGTATCAGTTGTAACCTTAGATATTATTGCTGACTCGTGACTTGCTGCGATGTTTGTAAATTTTGGTGAAATATGCAAAACCACGTACATTTCTGTTTATTAAGTTCTCAGGGCTGGGTACATATTTCTGTTACGAAATAACTGTTCCAGTATGTTTACTAGTGTCTATAACATACATGTATGTACAAGGACTGTTTGTTTGGACGGATTCGACTTTCAAAAAGCATACACGTCGAATCCATTTTGACATTGTCATGCAAATAGTGATAATAAATTTTAACATGCAAATTTTGCATATAGGAAGTCATTTCAATCATCACAAACTCTTCCATTGTACATATAGGAACATACGACTGTTCCAACTTTCTAGTCATATTGGAACAAAGGCTGTTCCAAATTTCTAGTCATATTGGAACATACGGCTATTCCGACCTTCTAGTCATATTGGAACATACCTTTGTTCCCACCTTCTAGTCATATTGGAACATACGGCTGTTCCGTCCTTCTACTCATACTGGAACATATAGCCATTCCTACCTTCTAATCATATTGGAACATACGGCTGTTCTGACATTCTAGTTATATTGGAACATACAGCTGTTCTGACATTCTAGTTATATTGGAACATACGGCTGTTCAAACCTTCTTGTTATATTGGAACATACGGCTGTTCCAACTTTCTAGATTTTCCGGAATATAAAGTTCTAGTTATATTGGAACATACGACTGTTCCAACTTTCTAGATTTTCCGGAATATAAAGTTCTAGTTATATTGGAACATACGACTGTTCCAACTTTCTAGATTTTCCGGATTTTCCGGAATAGAATAAAGTTCTAGTTATATTGGAACATACGACTGTTCCTACTTTCCAGTCATATTGGAACACATGGCTGTTCAAACCTTCTTGTTATATTGGAACATACGACTGTTCCAACTTTCTAGATTTACCGGAATGTAAAGTTCTAGTTATATTGGAACATACGACTATTCCGACTTTCTAGATTTGCTGGAATATAAAGTTTTACTTATATTGGAACATACGGCTGTTCCAACTTTCTGGATTTACTGGAATATAAAGTTTTACTTATATTGGAACATACGGCTGTTCCAACTTTCTAGATTTACTGGAATATAAAGTTTTACTTATATTGGAACATACGGCTGTTCCAACTTTCTAGACTTACTGGAATATAAAGTTTTACTTATATTGGAACATACGTCTGTTCCGACTTTCTAGATTTGCTGGAATATAAAGTTTTACTTATATTGGAACATACGGCTGTTCCAACTTTCTAGATTTACTGGAATATAAAGTTTTACTTATATTGGAACATACGGCTGTTCCAACTTTCTAGACTTACTGGAATATAAAGTTTTACTTATATTGGAACATACGTCTGTTCCGACTTTCTAGATTTGCTGGAATATAAAGTTTTACTTATATTGGAACATACGTCTGTTCCGACTTTCTAGATTTGGTGGAATATAAAGTTTTACTTATATTGGAACATACGTCTGTTCCGACTTTCTAGATTTGCTGGAATATAAAGTTGCTTTAGCCCTCTCGTTAGTAACACATCTACGAATACCGCTATGAATACTTGTATTATGAGTTTCATCACATAGTATAGAGCCGGGTCGGGTGTACATTTAGGGATACTATCCCCCACCACTTAATGACTACTGTAAGGCTGGCGCCCCGGGGGGAGCTATACTTTTGAAATAGAAATAGCGATAAAATACCAGATAGTGCCGGCCTCCATGTTAAATCGACGCGAATTTGTGTGTAATTATAGTAAAGATAGAGATCCAGGGATGTGTAGACGATTCCATGGGATATGATATTAATATTGTATATACGAGTTAAAAGTTTGAGTTTGTTAACACGACGCTCCCTCCCCGTCCTATAGTGCACTAGTTACTACAGCCAAACTTACTAATGTCCCTAACCTTAAAAAAACCTTAAATCTCCCCAAAGGGCAGACCATGATTTAAGTCCACTAAGAGTTTCCTTAACTTCTGTAGTCAGTCCGTTTAAGTAGTTAAATCGTTCAAGTGAGTATTTCAATATTGACAAAACAGTCAAACTTAGTGAGTAGTATTACACTGATAAGATAATGATAAATAAATAAATAATAAAAATGAGTATTTATAGTCGAACTTAATGAGTCATATTAAAATGATAGAATAAATAAATAAATTATAAAAATGAGTATTTATAGTCAAACTAATGAGTCATATTAAAATGATAGAATAAATAAATAAATTATAAAAATGAGTATTTATAGTCAAACTAATGAGTCATATTAAAATGATAGAATAAATAAATAAATATAAAAAATGAGTATTTATAGTCAAACTAATGAGTCATATTAAAATGATAGAATAAATAAATAAATTATAAAAATGAGTATTTACATTCAAACTAATGAGTCATATTAAAATGATAGAATAAATAAATAAATTAAAAATGAGTATTTACAGTCGAACTTAATGAGTCATATTAAAATGATAGAATAAATAAATAAATCATAAAGATGAGTATTTACAGTCAAACTAATGAGTCATATTAAAATGATAGAATAAATAAATAAATTATAAAAATGAGTATTTACAGTCAAACTAATGAGTCATATTAAAATGATAGAATAAATAAATAAATTATAAAAATGAGTATTTACAGTCAAACTAATGAGTCATATTAAAATGATAGAATAAATAAATAAATCATAAAAATGAGTATTTACAGTCAAACTAATGAGTCATATTAAAATGATAGAATAAATAAATAAATCATAAAAATGAGTATTTACAGTCGAACTTAATGAGTCATATTAAAATGATAGAATAAATAAATAAATCATAAAAATGAGTATTTACAGTCAAACTAATGAGTCATATTAAAATGATAGAATAAATAAATAAATCATAAAAATGAGTATTTACAGTCAACAATGAGTCATATAAATGATAGATAATAAATAATCATAAAGATGAGTATTTACAGTCAAACTAATGAGTCATATTAATATGATAGATAAAAAATAAATCATAAAAATGAGTATTTACAGTCAAACTAATGAGTCATATTAAAATGATAGAATAATAAATAAATATAAAATGAGTATTTAAGTCAAACTAATGAGTCATATTAAATGATAGAATAAATAGATAAATCATAAAAATGAGTATTTACAGTCAAACTAATGAGTCATATTAAAATGATAGAATAAATAAATAAATTATAAAAATGAGTATTTATAGTCAAACTAATGAGTCATATTAAAATGATAGATTAAATAAAAAAAAAAATGAGTATTTACAGTCAAACTAATGAGTCATATTAAAATGATAGAATAAATAAATAAATAAATTATAAAAATGAGTATTTACATTCAAACTTATGAGTCATATTAAAATGATAGAATAAATAAATAAATTATAAAAATGAGTATTTACATTCAAACTAATGAGTCATGTTAAAATGATAGAATAAATAAATAAATTATAAAAATGAGTATTTACAGTCGAACTTAATGAGTCGTATTATAATGATAAGATAATAATATAACGTCAATGGTATTACGCTGGTGCCTTGTGTTTTTGTTTGAACTGACAATTGAACTCATGACGTTATGCAATATTCTAAATCCCTTTCCCTATAATATTGATAGTGCGTATAGTCTGTACTTAGTTGACAACTATAGGTTCTGTTTATAAGTACTGTGTTAATTGATACAAGTGTTCATCGAAGATATAGTGTACCTCTAAACAAAGGACAATCAATAGATAAAATGTCTTACGACAGTGTTATTGCTTTTGTCTTTCCAAGAGTATGAGCTGTGTGTTGATCAAGGACAATTGCTACCTTCTGTGCCTGTAGTCTTTGCGCTCTCCATTCTCAATTGGATTTTAAAATTATCCTACTTCTCCATTTCTTTCATTTCTGTTTTATTGAATATTTTACCAGGATTACTCTTCATAAAAGGTTCTTAAAGATTGGATTTTTTTTAAATATCTCATTATCGTCGTGAGTTTATTATGTAGGAGAACCACATTTAGAGTCCTCTACGTGTGTCAGTGTTAACGTAATCAAATCTTTTACTTACCTGCTTCCACCAGTTGAACTAAGCACCACACGGCAGCTAGGGCTGTCATACTCCACATCCCTGACAACATGGTGTCACTAAAACAAACTCTTACATCACAAATTCACTCTCTGTGTAGTCATTCCGATGCCCTGATACATTTCCGAATTATCTGCACCAATTTTTAGACTTGCTTTAATCCTTGGTTAGCGTTGAAATAGTACAAATTGCCGTTGGTTTTATACATAAAAGGTTTTATTGGGACTGTTTGAAACTTATCAAAAGCGTTTGGTTAAAACTCCCCAGAGACTTCGACTGCAATCGTCCTTACATAGTTTCATCTTGTTGTCAATAAGCGTAGTAACGGAGCGCCTGGGAGACCAAGATCCCAATCATTATTGTCACAGACGCTTGTAATCTGAGAAAAACGACGTCGTTATCTGACGAGCACACAAAATAAATAAGTGAACCGGCTGAACGAGGGTTTCGACAGTACTAAACCTAGATCCTGATTGTAGTCGATCATTTCGCCAATGACAGATATATTTTTTCACTCCATGGATTCGTTCGTCAGTATATAGACCTGAAATGTTTACAGTAAAACTTAAAGAGTGGGATTTATATATATCCTGTGCTGATGTGAAGGTGCGGGCAGGAAATATAAAAAAATCACCGATCTCGTCGTGTCAGGGCGGATTACATCACAATGGAACAAAGGATTTCACAGAGCCAGAAACAAAAAAACACTAGCACATATCTAACTGTCTGTCACTCGCTTTGTTTTCATTGCTTTTTCCGCTTTTCAAATCAAATATTGCAAAAATTCTCATCACTGAATCATTAAATTTAAAACGTTGATAAGCAAGTTATTTTTTAAATCATTCAAAAAATAAAAAAAGAATAAGTTAGATGCACTCCATTCCGAGTCGCTGGAAGAAAGCGACAATATCTTTGAATAAATCCATAAGGTTTGTGAAATTAGAATATGTTGTATGCTCGGTACGGTTGTGAACTATCATAGGAGTACAGCGCGCTTCGATACAACTCACTCAGGCACCGTCCAAACCGCCGAACTGACGATCACTACATGTCGGTTTGCAGGCTCCGACAAACTGCTCCCAATAATCTGCCGAACTCTGCGCTTATTCTGCCGAACTCTGTAAAGCCCTGTGCTACTGTATAGTGGCATATGGTAGTTAAAAAGTCGCGATAACTCGACTTGTCGTGGTGTGGAAGAGTCGAGAAACCGTTACATATTGTCAACTACTCGATTTACTATGTGATCGAGTTATCGTGAATGTCCTAATACGTTCTCCGTAAATATCGATAAGGATTATTCAACTTGTTTCATTTGAGAATTTTTATTGTCAGACGTTGAAGACAATGAGAATTGGCAACAGGCACCATGCCTTTACACGCCCTCTCCCTTAATATTACATGTAACAGTACATACAATCATTACACTAATATATAAATAAATAGGAATTAATGTCGATTTCTGTTATATTAAATGATGGTGATGTTCTAGAAGCTAGACATCGTTAAGTATTATATCATGCCAAAGGGGTCCTACTTTACATCATTACATTTACATTAAGATTATTTTACAAGACATTCAACGAATTTTATTGGTATCCGTGACAAAGCACTGAACTTTATCAAGTATAACTTTATGAAATATTAATATGTCGTTTAGAGCTGTTGTCAGTGTATTGTCACAAATAGCACTAAAAAGGAGCCGTCTTGGGTTGACGAATAAAGGACGATATCAAAAGTGATGTTCTCAATCTTCGTTTTGAAATCCACACAGGCATGCTGCACTGTCGCTGAGATGAGATAATTTAAGATATCCGTATTAAGGTTACTTGCAAATTTGACATACGATCACCGATATATTTGAAAACATCGGATCAATAGCTTCTATTGTCAATGATATTTAGTGTAAAAATTTTGATGGTTCTAACAGATGACTTTCTAGGAAATGGACAGGACGGCTCATTACAATCGACTTGTTGTAGCATATATATAGTGTACCGTAGAAAAAAATGCAATTGAGAGACTGCGTTGTTTCCAATGTCAGTTATGATTATTTGGGTATTAAAATGAAGAGACGAAGGGGGTTAGAGTTAGAGGGATAAACACACCAAATCACCATAATGAACATTTGTGGATATAGATATGGCACTTTGTATACAAGAAGTGCTTTATGTTTGTATGAGGGCTTGATCATATTTTGATAGAATTATGACACTTTGTACATGAGTAGTGCTCTGAGGGCTTGGTCAAATTTTGATACAATTATGACACTTTGTACATGAGTAGTGCTCTGAGGGCTTGGTCAAATTTTGATACAATTATGACACTTTGTACATGAGTAGTGCTCTGAGGGCTTGGTCAAATTTTGATACAATTATGACACTTTGTACATGAGTAGTGCTCTGAGGGCTTGTTCAAATTTTGATACAATTATGACACTTTGTACATGAGTAGTGCTGTGAGGGCTTGGTCAAATTTTGGTACAATTATGACACTTTGTACATGAGTAGTGCTCTGAGGGCTTGGTCAAATTTTGATACAATTATGACACTTTGTACATGAGTAGTGCTCTGAGGGCTTGGTCAAATTTTGATACAATTATGACACTTTGTACATGAGTAGTGCTCTGAGGGCTTGGTCAAATTTTGGTACAATTATGACACTTTGTTTACAAGTAGTGCTTTATGAGGGCTTAATCACATTTTGAAAAATTATGACACTTTGTACATGTGTAGTGCTCTGAGGGCTTAATCAAATTTTGATACAATTATGACACTTTGTTTTCAAGTAGTGCTTTATGAGGGCTTAATCACATTTTGATACAATTATGACACTTTGTACACGAGTAGTGCTTGAAAGAGGGCTTGATAGTATTTTGATGCAATTATGACGCTCTGTATACGAGTGATTGAGGGCTTGATAATATTTTGATAGAATTATGACGCTCTGTATACGAGTGATTGAGGGCTTGATAATATTTTGATACAATTATGACGCCCTGTATACGAATGATTGAGAGCTTGATAATATTTTGATGCAATTATGACGCCCTGTATACGAGTGATTGAGGGCTTGATAATATTTTGATACAATTATGACGCCCTGTATACGAGTGATTGAGAGCTTGATAATATTTTGATACAATTATGACGCTCTGTATACGAGTGATTGAGGGCTTGATAATATTTTGATACAATTATGACGCCTTGTATACGAGTGATTGAGGGCTTGATAATATTTTGATGCAATTATGACGCCCCGTATACGAGTGATTGAGGGCTTGATAATATTTTGATGCAATTATGACGCCCCGTATACGAGTGATTGAGGGCTTGATTATATTTTGATCACTATCATTTGAATGAGAATCCAAGATGGTCGTTTTCAAAATATACTGGGATAATTCTCGTTTTAAGAAAAGTATGGTTTTTTTTTTGTTTTTTACTTTCCATTCTTATGCATTGAAACCATAATTTAACTACTCTGGATACTGTTTAATTCATATATTATATGATACGAAAATTCGAATTCACAAAATCCAGTTAACGACCTTACATTTCATGTTTGCCCCCTATGTATTCCATCTACATTACATTTTTGTCATTGAATTTTTCTTATCTCATTTTTGTTACATTTTAACCAAAGACAGACCTGCAGAAAATTAGCCACACTTTCAGATCATCATATTTGCATAATGTTCCTTTGTTTCAAAATTCAATGTAGTATTATTTTTGTGCACCTATGAAACTTTATAACGTCATTTCCTTCTACCCAAAATGGCAACAGGAATGTTTTGCTTGTTTTGCCGGTTTTCTCATAAAGAACAGAAAGTCAAACCATGGAAATATTAATAGCTAAGAGTGTAGAGAAATTCTCTATAAGTATTACAAATTTAGCTGAAATCAGAAAAGTTCATTGAAACAATAAAGTAAATTTATACTTTGTCCCCATATATTTGAGGAAGTTTTAAAAAATACTTACATGTACATCTTATCAAGGCATGGTTAACGTATACAATTTATTGTATGAACACCGCGAGAGAAAATATATCTAAATATATTATTGAGCGGGTAAAACTGTTTTAATTCATGTATTTGAAGCAGTCAAAATATTTAACAACAAAACTTACTAATAAAAGAATCTTAGTGTTAAAACATAGATAAAATCTATATCAAAATGGAAAGCTTATCTATTAACATGCAAATTCTGAAGAAAAAAACTATTTAATAAAACACTAGGCCCAGTACATATTGTGATCACTGTCATGCTGTGTTCTCTTTAAACATCTTCTAAACCTGAACACCCTATTTTTTAAAAAGTACATCAGTATGAAGGAGCGATAGGTCATAACATATCCTTGTTGTACTCCTTTGAATATCTGTTTTATTAAAACCTCATCCAGGAAAAACGTTTAATATGGCTATTTTTTCGGTTAATAAAAACTGTTTTTGTAAAATTCTCAATTAATGAAAAAAAATTGCCAATCGATCAAATGAATACAATGTTCAATTAATAATGTTCTAATATTATATTTTAACCAAGGTGAATAATATTTGAGGACAAATGTCAATTTTTCGGTTTTCCCTTCCTTGACTTTCTGTTTCTATACGGAATCTAACTACATGTAGCTCTCGCTTTGTGCAACCATACCAGATGTATATCAAATATCTATAAAACAATTATATTTTGTGTGATAATTACACAAAAACGATTATCGACCATACAAAATCTTACAAAAAAACTGTCTTGTGACCAAAAAGTATATTTTTACAAATTATATAATTAAAAATGGCGACCGCCTTTCAAAGCATTATAAGCTTACCTATATTAATTTTAAGTTTAGATTTGATAAAAGCATTGAATTTTATTTCTTTTTCAGAGATATATAAAGTCTAATTTTAAACATTTTCCCAGTATTTATCTGTGGAAACAATTATTTAATCTATTAAAAAATGTTAAATGAATTTTATGTAACTATTGCCTTCGTTGCTAGCTATTCACATACAGTTTCTGGTACAAATGTATATTATAAAGTAGGTACATTTATTTTGTCAAACTTGAATGATGGCGATTTTGGAGAAAGTTTGTATAACTAGTGTGTAAAAAATCTTAATATTTAACTTGAAATCTTTAAATTCTTTACAATTTATTATTTCACATTCGTTAAGATTACTTCATTGATCAGTAAGCGTGAAATGCCAATAATTTGAAACCGGAAGGCATCAAAATATTGTAAGAAGAAAAAGAATTTGTACCAACTGTAAGCATCGAAATATAGAGGATGAATTTAATTTTAATGTGTCAGTTTAATAGTGACCTAAGACAATGATTAATAAAACAATATTATCATAGAAAACCGTCAATGTGTAAATCAGTACAATTACTTAGTGTTAATAATGTCAGAAATCCAATGTGGGAACATATTTATATCTAGCTTTTAAAAGAAGGTGATAGAAAATAATGACTTATTTTATTTCATTTAATATTTGATTATCATATTATAGATATGCTCATTTTGGTTTAAATTGTAGTCGTTATTTGATTTCAGAGCAAAACTATACGCAAAACTATACGCGATGAAATATTATTAATCTATTGTGCTAATGAAATTTGATTACTATTTACATTATTACAAATTATTTTTGTGTACTGGCTAGCCAAGGTGTCAATGTTTTCAACTTGAATTTGTACTAAAATTTAACATGCAAGAATGAGAACATTACAAGCACTCTAATCAAGATAGTAACATGTGTGTAGGTTTAAGTTATAAATGATTTGTTTTACAGTTTACACGATGTCACTCTCCTGAATATGATTAGAATCTATGTATATTACTGTATGTATTATACTATGTACCTATAAATCTGTGGGCTATTGGAAATAAACATTGAGTGATTGAATATATCTTAATATTCAGCAGACAATTATTTTGAACAAGACCGCACAACACACTCTACACAGGTAAGAGCGAAGAGAGTACACACACTCGTCTCATAGGGATCTGGAGATATTCTCCACCAATGGGTGCTAATTAGCTCTTTTGTGGTTTTTGCATAAAAATGACTTTAAAAACGTCAGGGAATGGAGTAAAGAGTTCTAACAAAGAAGTAAATTTTAAATTTAGAAAGTAGAACCTGTTTTATAAGAATGGATATTGTGAAAAATTGAACATGTTACACATTTTCCGTTACTGACTACAGTGTGTATCAACCAATATGTCTAATTCGAGGTGTTTATTAACTACCCAGTCAGTCTCCGCCTGAATATCTACAGGTGTTTCTGTGTCTCAATGTATCATTGTTGTCTTGTCTTATGTATTTGTTGAAATCTTGACGTTTTTGTAAATCTCTATTGGTTTCGTCTCTTCGTCTGTTTACAACATTAACAACGTCACGAAGACGCTTGTAATCGCCTCCGTTCACCGACTAAATAAACTAAACTATAAAATATCGATAAAAACTAAATATAGCGTTTGAACAGTAAGCGCAAGGGTTTTGACGAAAAACTCCGGACTTAATTTGAAAAAAATAATGATTCACAGACCACTTTGGTAAAACTATTATTAAATAGGTTCAAACAAGATTTCGAAGCGTCTCATAAAAAAATCTTCGAAAAAGAAAGGCGTGCGCATCTTTTTCGGGCGGTTATAAATTAATATTTTACACTATCAAACATATACTATCTTCCGTTGCTAGGGGGGAGGTTGCTACGAACGCGTCTATTTTCTCCTTTTGTTCTGATGCTAACTGCCGTGTAACAGTGTGAAATGCCAATATCTTTCGCAGATTCTCACTTGAGGTATAATAAATTAATGCTGTCAGGCTAGTGCTCCTGCTAAAACGCCAGGTGAGCTTTTTTCACTCACAATGCAATGTCAGGGTCATGACTGGACACCACCTAGCGATTTTTGGACGACTCAAAACTAAGTTTGTTTCTCTGTATTTAGTATTGCCTATCGGTATGTTTATCAAGTGGTTTAGGTGGGTGTTGAACTCACCTCCTTAAGCATTTATAGATACCCATAGAAGATAAAATCATAAAATTGTAATTATTGCTTTACAGTGTAAATCAAATAAAACAGTGACTGATTATTTACATTAGTGATTTATGGATTCACCAGTTCCCGTTAACATTCTCATGATAATTAAGTCGTCGGATATATCCAACCGCCAATCGCTTAGGTAAGTGTTTTTGTTTATTCATGAAATATAAATATAAAAAAAATCGATATATTCATGTCAAACTCATTAAATTATTAATCTGGGAATCAAAACAAAAATCTATCAAGACTTTAGAAACACATGCACCAATTCAAACTCCATAATAATGGGCCATTACGTTAGTAAACAACTCCAGCAAAAAATCTAAAACGTCTGTTATTGTTTTTTAATGTTTAAAGCGTATACTATACGTAACTATCAACAAAAATTCAAGTTAAATTTGACTCCAATATTGTTAGTACTGGTAGATGTAGTCGAAATTAGGATATATTAAAGAATATCTATAATGCCTTTTGATAACTTTGGTACAGCAGTTGTTGAAAGTCGATACTTGTAAACATGCTTTCATTTTAAACTGGTCACCATAGAAGTTACGATTATTGCCGAACGGAAGTCGGAAAGTTCATGACCCGTTTTCGGAAGAGTTCGGACAGATGTTACGTAGTTACGGTAGTCACATGACGTTCTCGGCAACGACGTTACAATGTCGGCTAACGTCGGCCTGTTTGACTAAGTGGGACCCACCTAGCGAAGTTTAATATTTATTTGATTTTTATCAAAATATTCCGAATCATAATCGCTCATCTTGACTTCGATTTAGTCCTGTCTCTGCATAATTTACAACAGGATTTTTTTTCAACATTCTTCTTAATCATGAAAAAAATAAGAAAGATACAGATATTGGGCCTTTAATGTTAAACTGATGTATTAATGATAACAAAAGAATGGTGTTTATCAATTCTGTATTTGCTTATTACAGTTATCTGCCCTTGTAGGTAGGTATTGATTGTGACGTCATGTATTTGCGAGCTTTACGTCATTCTTTCGGAGAAAACGACGAGAATTGTGCTTAATACCTAATACAAAATCGAAATCTACACACAAGGGAGCTAACTCTGTAATATGCAAAAACTGATAGCAATACACATACATATTTAAATATTTATGTACATCTAAGAAAGAATCATTTCCGTGTGTTTAACGATAAATTTTCGGCCTTAACCTCTCCTCTTTGAAACATTTGTGATGTTTCTCATCAAATATATATTGACTTATAAGGGCGCAGCCGTTCTTGCCTGAAGGGCACGAAGTGCGAAGCACTTCTAAGGTAACGCATACACGAAAAAATAACAAAAAACATAATCTTTAAAATTCAATCCTACACGCTGACAGCTTCAGTTTGCGGCCGCCATTTTTTACCCACGGTAAAAAATCCCATCAGCGTGAATGCGATGCTTTGAACTCAGCTCAATATATAATCAAGCGGTTCAAACGCTTTTATGATCCGACGAACGTAATCTTCGTCTGGTAGAAGCTCAATGCAATTGCTCTTTATTTGCAAGCGTTCAAGTGATAGACCACCTTCCAATATAATCAGCTGACCCAAAACGGAATATCTGTTACGGAAATAAAAAATCTTCTTTCTCTTATGTGCATTTCCTTCTCAAATGTGGGTTTGGGGACAAGGATAGAGTGATATATATATAAATAAAAAAAACCCAGAAAATTCGGCTCCATTATTTCCATAAATTGAACTTTTTAACATTGCATAATTAATGGTTACTGAAATATCTGGCTGCGCCCTTTAAGGCCTTGCCTTCAGTCATATTAAAACATACATTGAAGTATGTCTATTATAACAATGTGTGATGGCTTTAATCAATGACGACTTGGGAGAATTAACTGTAAATACTCGTTTCGCTTGGCAGTGAGAGAAAAACAACCATCTTTTCTCATTTCAGAACTTTTATTCCTCTCTCACGGGAGAGCTCTACAAAAGGGAAGATAATCATTATGAAAGAAACATTCTGAATTACAAATAAAGGGAGATAATCCATTGTGATACAATGACATTTAAACGTGCATACGTACTCATGTGGATGGTTATAATATATATATTTACCATATACATGTATATAACAAATGGCTCGCCTTACTAGCAAGATGACCGCTCTGCAGCTTCTGCCAAGCTCTTCTTGTTCTTCATTCCTGTCACCTTAAGTTTCTGCGGCCGTTTTCATGTCAATCGGGCAGCGAAACTTCCGTTGCCTTGTCATCGCTATCTTTATCATCTTCATAATTTTATTTCTCATGGTACATGAACTCTATTGCGACGAGAAGTTTGGATTTCACGACAACTGTTTCAAGGAATCATGGAACGGTTCTTGTCCAGGTCTATCGTCAATCCGTGATTCAAATTGGAAGAGTCGCTCTGTTTAACACACTCAATAGAAGGCTTTTCCGTCTTTCTGCCTCTGTGAAGTTAGTGAGTGGTCTCAGTTCAATGCCTTCTTAAGCTAATACGGGACTTATATTGGTAATGTGGCGCCTGTAGTGAGGGGAGGGGAGATAACTCCGTCTGATCAGAATGGGTATGACTGGATGTAAGGGTGAACAAATAATGTAAACGTATATTATCAAAATGTAAAATATATTGTGCCTTAAATGTGACGCTTTGATAAAATATTTGAATTGAATTTGAGCTGTAAGAGATCAAATTCTGCCTGTGTCTTATTCTGTTATTGTCAATGAGGTCTATCTGATTCCGGAGACGGAACCATTGACATTTAACGAACAAGTTAGACATTGCACTATTGGGTTCGCTCGGTTTACACTTTGATATCGGAAACTGAGATATGATGCATTTGGTCACGGACAACTTCGTAAATAATTTGATAAAACAATTTTATTCATATTTTATAGCAGAACTATCGTTGTATCATCCTTCATACTACAGGGGTTCCGATCACTTACGATCTCTACACCCCTGGGCTATCTCATAGTAAATTTGGAGGCAGCTCAGCGAACCAATCATAGGCCTGAAAAGATTTCCTTTGAAGACTACAGTGAGAGCGACGCCTAACATCAAAGCCACACAGTCAACCACAGTGTACCGTTTTACGGCTCTTTTGATGTACAACAAACGACTAAATTACCTGTTCTGTTCTGTTGCCTCCGATTTTACTACGAAATAGTCCAGGGGTGCAGAGATCGTAAGTGATAGGAACCCCTGGATTATCGAGGATGTCATTATATTAAAATAAGAACTATTCTGTCATTTTTATTAATTTGATGTTGTGCAAATACGACAAACAAAAGCTTATTTTAATCTGATTTTAGTAGCCATTTTTTCCGCATCTTGAGTTTAGTATCTTGGATGATTTTATCCCAATATTACTTGATTACAGTGTTTTAGGTTTACAGTGTTTTACCTAAAACACTACCTTTTAAAAGGACAATTCAATTAGGCTTATTATGATACATAACCATGAGGCAAAAATACCTTAAAAGCTTAGGATAATGGTCCACATTGTACTTGTCTGTTCGTTGACGATAGTCCACATTGTACTTGTCTGTCTATTGACGATAGTCCACATTGTCCTTGTCTGTTTGTTGACGATAGTCCATATTGTCCTTGTCTGTCTATTGACGATAGTCCACATTGTACTTGTCTGTCTATTGACGATAGTCCACATTGTACTTGTCTGTTTGTTGACGATAGTCCACATTGTACTTGTCTGTCTATTGACGATAGTCCACGTTGTACTTGTCTGTCTATTGACGATAGTCCACATTGTACTTGTCTGTCTATTGACGATAGTCCACATTGTACTTGTCTGTCTATTGACGATAGTCCACATTGTACTTGTCAGTCTATTGACGATAGTCCACGTTGTACTTGTCTGTCTATTGACGATAATCCACATTATACTTGTCTGTCTATTGACGATAGTCCACATTGTACTTGTCTGTCTATTGACGATAGTCCACATTGTACTTGTCTGTCTATTGACGATAGTCCACATTGTACTTGTCTGTCTATTGACGATAGTCCATGTTGTACTTGTCTGTCTATTGACGATAGTACACGTTGTACTTGTCGGTCTATTGACGATAGTCCACATTGTACTTGTCTGTCTATTGACGATAGTCCACATTGTACTTGTCTGTCTATTGACGATAGTCCACATTGTACTTGTCTGTCTATTGACGATAGTCCACATTGTACTTGTCTGTTTGTTGACGATAGTCCACATTGTACTTGTCTGTCTATTGACGATAGTCCACATTGTACTTGTCTGTAATTTGACAATCTTCCACAATGTACTTGTCTGTTTGTTGACGAAAGTCCACATTGTACTTGTCTGTAATTTGACAATATTCCACATTGTACTTGTCTGTTTGTTGACGATAGTACACATTGTACTTGTCTGTTTGTTGACGATAGTCCACATTGTACTTGTCTGTAATTTGACAATATTCCACATTGTACTTGTCTGTCTATTGACGATAGTCCACATTGTACTTGTCTGTTTGTTGACGATAGTCCACATTGTACTTGTCTGTCTATTGACGATAGTCCACATTGTACTTGTCAGTCTATTGACGATAGTCCACATTGTACTTCTCTGTAATTTGACAATATTCCACGTTGTACTTGTCTGTCTATTCACGATAGTCCACATTGTACTTTTCTGTTTGTTGACGATAGTCCACATTGTACTTATCTGTAATTCGACAATATTCCACATTGTACTTGTCTGTAATCCGACAATATTCCACATTGTACTTGTCTGTCTATTGACGATTGTCCACATTGTACTTGTCTTTAATTTGACAATAGTCCATATTGCACTTGTCTGTAACTTGACTATAGTCAATATTGTACTTGTCTATAATTTGACAATAGTCAATATTGTACTTGTCTATAATTTGACAATAGTCAATATTGTACTTGTCTATAATTTGACAATAGTCAATATTGTACTTGTCTATAATTTGACAATAGTCAATATTGTACTTGTTTATAATTTGACAATAGTCCATATTGTACTTGTCTATAATTTGACAATAGTCCATATTGTACTTGTCTGTGATTTGACTAATTTGACTATAGTCAATATTGTACTTGTCTATAATTTGACAATAGTCAATATTGTACTTGTTTATAATTTGACAATAGTCCATATTGTACTTGTCTATAATTTGACAATAGTCCATATTGTACTTGTCTGTGATTTGACAATAGTCAATATTGTACTTGTCTATAATTTGACAATAGTCAATATTGTACTTGTCTATAATTTGACAATAGTCAATATTGTACTTGTCTATAATTTGACAATAGTCAATATTGTACTTGTCTATAATTTGACAATAGTCAATATTGTACTTGTCTATAATTTGACAATAGTCAATATTGTACTTGTCTATAATTTAACAATAGTCAATATTGTACTCGTCTATAATTTGACAATAGTCAATATTGTACTTGTCTATAATTTGACAATAGTCGATATTGTACTTGTTTATGATTTGACAATAGTCCATATTGTACTCGTCTATAATTTGACAATAGTCAATATTGTACTTGTCTATAATTTGACAATAGTCGATATTGTACTTGTCTATAATTTGACAATAGTCGATATTGTACTTGTTTATGATTTGACAACAGTCCATATTGTACTCGTCTATAATTTGACAATAGTCAATATTGTACTTGTCTATAATTTGACAATAGTCGATATTGTACTTGTCTATAATTTGACAATAGTCGATATTGTACTTGTCTATAATTTGACAATTGTCATTATTGTACTTGTCTATAATTTGACAATAGTCGATATTGTACTTGTCTATAATTTGACAATAGTCAATATTGTACTTGTCTATAATTTGACAATAGTCAATATTGTACTTGTCTATAATTTGACAATAGTCAATATTGTACTTGTCTATAATTTGACAATAGTCAATATTGTACTCGTCTATAATTTGACAATAGTCCATATTTTACTTGTCTATAATTTGACAATAGTCAATATTGTACTTGTCTATAATTTGACTATAGTCAATATTGTACTTGTCTATAATTTGACAATAGTCAATATTGTACTTGTCTATAATTTAACAATAGTCAATATTGTACTCGTCTATAATTTGACAATAGTCAATATTGTACTTGTCTATAATTTGACAATAGTCCATATTGTACTCGTCTATAATTTGACAATAGTCCATATTGACAATTGTCCACGCGTATATTGTATTTAGTAGTGAGCGTCGTGGGGATGCTGGACTTGATAAATTCATTAACGCCTCTATTGTTATCTGCTTTTGTGTGTAGTTATTGGTTGTTACGTCATATATTTGGGATTGTTACGTCATGTATTTGGGAGTGTTAAGTATTTATTCTTCTGAGGTTTCAGTCCCGTTGAAGTCTCGTTTCGACAAAGATCAAAGAAGTTATAAGATTTTCAAATATATTTTATCAATATCTGTAGCAAGTTGCCAGATGCAAATTTTGTCAAAAATTTACATTTCTATTTTCAGTAGATTTTTTTATACAGGGATTTTAAGAAATGGCCCATTTGGCGGCCATTTTGAAATTGTGTCTTTTCCTCTTTGAGTAGAGCCATAGTTTAACCATTTTTTACTGAAATTGTTTTTACTTAAATCATCACTGCACCAGCATTTTTAGCTGTATCTAGCTAATTTTTGCTGTTAATCTTTACTAGGTTTGTGGTTATTAAAATATTGAGCATTATTGCGTGAAGTGATACGCTTCTGTCACTTTATTCTTTTATATTTTACTCTAAAATACTGAAAAATAACACATATTCAAATGGAGCAAATAAGTAAGCACACTGACCCCCCATTTTTCTGCCTAATTTAGAAAGAAAAACCCATTCCCTATTGATATGCAAAATATTTACAAAAGTTTAACACCACAACTGTTTCTATAAAGGGTTAAATTTGGCAAAAATGCCTGAAAATGGTGTATTTTGTAGCTCAAAATTAAGGGGTAGGGGTAGCATATGTTGTTATTCTGAGAAAAAATATGAGTCTTATTAATCAAAACTTGTATATTTTTAAAGAAGACTACAGAAAAATAAATTCTTCAAACTTCCATACATATCAAACATCTCATTAGGAAATTATGGCTTTAAACTCTTGTGTATATGGTCAAAACGGCAAAAATCCCAAAAAATCTAAGATTTTGTCAATTTGGTATCTTTGAGTGACAATAGCTCAAAAACAAGCACACCGACATATGTTTTTTCTTCCATTTTCTTGTATGGTATGAACTCCTATTTTCAAAAATCTATATGAGAAAAAAAGTTTAATACAAGAAAATTTTGACTTCTCAGAGGTGTACATCATTAAGTCATGTAGTTGGGAGTGTTACGTCATGTATTTAGGAGTGTTACGTCATGTGTTTGGGAGTGTTACGTCATGTATTTGAGAGTGTAAAGTCATGTATTTGGGAGTGTTACGTCATGTATTTAGGAGTGTTACGTCATGTATTTAGGAGTGTTACGTCATGTGTTTGGGAGTGTTACGTCATGTGTTTGGGAGTGTTACGTCATGTATTTGGGAGTGTAAAGTCATGTATTTGGGAGTGTTACGTAATGTATTTGAGAGTGTTACGTCATGTATTTGACGTGAATTTCGCTCAAAAAATAAAATGATAACGACACAATGGATACCTAACTCGCTGGCGGGGGGAGGGTGGTAGATAACTCTCTAATATACAAGGCAGCTGAATTGTATGGGAGTATTTTGTCGTAGTGCAAGTCGGTTACATGTGGAGAAATCATATCTATCAAGACATTTCTCTCACAATAGACATGTCAGGGATATGATAAAGAAACTAAATTCATGTTATTTTTTGTAAAAGTTTAAATTTATTTTAAAACATCTTAATCAAAATAATATAAACAAATGTTTTGCGTAAAACAATGTCCAGTTAGATCAGCACTAATTTCTTTACATAGCACTTTGACGTCATTGTTAGTGACGTCATATCAGTTTCTTGCTATTTACACGGATTGCCTCCCCTGGTATCCTTGCTGGTGACGTCAAAGTAGGCATAATTAACAGGATTGTCTCCCTTGGTACCTTGACATCATTGTTTTGACGTCCTATTATATTAATTTACACGATTGTCTCTCTTGGTTTCTTCAATAAGCGAGAAAATGACACGGTTTTGTCGAGTCCAGTACTTTGAAAATCCACCTTGGCAGCAACCTAGAAATAAACAGAAAAGTCAAAACTTAGAACATACACAAGATGTAGAAAATGGAGAAACACCATATATGGCATTATAACAAGGGACTCTAGATGTGACAATGGTATGATATGGTACCGTATACTTAAGTGGATTGAATTCCAACAGAACAATTTTGGAGAGAAATTATGAACTTAAGTTTATTTACCTTTTTCAAAACGACGTTGGCGATGTTCTGGTTGTACATATGACTTGGTGACGTCATTAGATGATGAAGGTCGTTGCCAGATGCTACACACCTTTCTACGTAATCCCAGCATGCCATTTTTAAGTCCGTTAACCCAAATTCTTCAGCCCCGCAGAGTAAACCTGAAGGAATTAAGATAAACCTATGTATATTTTTAATTTACGAAATACGATAAATAATGATTCAAATATTGTATGCGATATGGAAACGAATCACATCAACTCAAACAAATGAAATACGACAATACACGTTTATGTTAGGTGCCGTGTGGCCATGGAGTGGTGCTTTCTAGGCAATTCGGAGCCTTCGGCAATTTCCGTAAACGATAAAATAAGAATTTTTTCGTTTACGGAACGTGCCGAAGGTTCCTGATTAGTATTTTGGGTCGAGTTGCTGGGTTATGGCAGTAATTAGGGGAGACTACTCTAGCACAACTTTCGAGCTGCAATTTTACTCACCAATAACGGACGAGGAGTCCACATTGACTGTTCCACTGTGAACGAATTGTATTATCTTTCGGAATACCTCTGCCTCGTAGGTATCGATGTGGATAGTAAGACGTTCAGGCGTTTTCTGCTTCTTTGATTTGATTTGTTTAGATGATTGTGCTTTCTCTGCCTTCAGTATCATTGCGTATAAAACCCTTTAAGGAAACAAAGAAAAGTTCTTAAAATAGGGTTCTACTTTAGAAGAAATAGTTATCATAACAGCATGACTTTACAAATAACGATAATTACAACTCGATCCCTAATCTAGCCTCTTAAAATAAAACATTCAAAGAAAAAAAATGTCCTTTTCCACTGGAATATGCATTAATTATCTAGGTTCTTTTGTTACTCTTTGTGGGTTTGCTTTTTTTTCTTCAAAGCAATACAACGGTATTTTATAATTAAATTATGATTAAGCTCACGATGATATGCATTATTTACCTGCTGCGCGTGCCGAGAATGGCCTTGACCCCATGGATTGGGATTTTGTTTGACCCCACGAGGAATGTAACGTCACATAACTCCGGCAGGGAGAGGATGTACTTGAGGCTATCACAGAGGTTGTTTGTACTAGTAAATCTCTCGCCATCGTCGATTTCGTCCTCGCTGTCATCCGAATCCTCGCTGTCGCTCTCCTCCGAATACTCACTCAGACAATCAGAATCTGTGTCACTGTCAGACAAAAGCAGAGGATTGTTGTAAAAATGCGCAACATCCGGTTCCGGCTTGGAATTTCTTGAATATTTGATAGTCTCGTTTCCGGTCTGTGAGTCTGCGTCCGAATCATATATACTTCCGGAATCATAACCAGACGATACACCTGTCATAAAAGGAAGTACAAACTGAATGTAACATTTCTTTCCCACTTAAGTACATGTATATTAGAAATAAAGCTATTAAATAACAATCTTTGTTTTTATTAACTTCAAAAAAAGGGGTCGGAGAACTACATAAATGTTCAATTAATAAACTAACTCTCTTTACAATAGATCAGAACATGGTCTAGTTTTGTAATAATAACATTTCCTAAAATTTCTTTCGATAATAGAAATACATCAGGTACATATGTACATTATCTTAAAGATGCTCCAACGCCGACAGACCATAAATGATATTCATCAATTTAACAATAATTGGTGTCTTATCGTATATATATATATCTAATTAACACAAAAAATAAAAATAAATAATTTATTTTCCTTTGGTGCATGCGCAATCAGTACATCATTCCATATGGGATATAGTGCCAAGGAATTTTTTCGGGATGCAATTAATTATTTTTCATATTTTTAACTTTAAGTAAAATTAGAAGCTCAAACTTTTCAAAGGTGGTAATGGTGTAAAGTAAGTAACTTTTGTAACTGAAGAAAAATGCTAAATCGTCTGATCCTGTTTTTGATAGTGAAAAAATAACATTTGTCAGCGGTGGAGCATCTTTAAAAACAATTATTTAAATGAAAGTAACCAATTTTCTCTAAAGGAAGAATAAATGAATTATTGCATGAATGAATGAATGAATGAATGAATGAATGAATTAATTATTGCATGACCGAATGAATGAATGTATTAATGAATGAATGAATGAATGAATGAATGAATGAATGAATGAATGAATGAATGAATTAATTAATTAATCATTGAATGATTGGATAAATGCGTGAATAAATAAATAAATTACCTCCGTCAGATTCACCGTAGCACACTTGCAGTTCGTCGTTTTCTAAGAGATGAGCAGAAGAAGTATTGCACACAGTTGAAAATGCCATGTTTAGATCGTGATGTCCGTAGATGTCGACTGTGGGTTAGTATATCTGGTCAGCACGTGTATGTTGGTTTATATACATCTTACGTACTGCTGTGACACTCTGTCGTATCTCACTGGATCTTCTCATCAAAAATGTCAAACTGGGGTAAAAACACCATGAACATTGTTTTAGGGTTCTTAGACACAACGCTGTGTACCTGTTTACTCGTGACGTCACGCCAGGTGAGTTGTTTTCGTTCACACCTGAGCGTGTGATACTTACCGCGTGATCACCGGTCGGTCAGTCCGTTACGGCCATTTAGGCGTGACATTTGACCACTTATATGACGTCACTGACATTACTCGACTGTGTCGTCGTTTGCGCGTGAGTTGAGCAGAGTGGTTTTTCAGTTGTAAACTACTACCATTTTTGACATCTTGTTCGATAAAATTATTTCTCGACAGTCGATAAAGTATTACAGATAAGTACTTTTATCAGATCAGGATACTTATGAAATAAAGATTAAATTGTATCCTTCATAATTTAAACTGGTTGTTAAATTACAAGTATGTTACAATGCAGTTTATAAAGTAAAATTTGACGGACTATTTATAAATCGTGGAGTAATTTTACAGATATAGTTCGTGCTTCAGCTAAACAAATTACACAAATTCTAATTGACTTTTTGATCATTTTAATTTTTCCTTTTTTTCTTTCTTTCATTTTTCTTTCTGTTTTATCTCTGTTTTTATATATGATCTTTGATTGGGATAAAATATTTGTTGTACATTTATGTCGCTTTAATACAATTATTAGCCCTCGAGAAAATAGGTCTTTCCAGGGTTTGATTTGATTTGATTTGATTTGTTTAACGTCCTATCAACAGCCAGGGTCATTTAAGGACGTGCCAGGTTTGTTGGTGGAGGAAAGCCGGAGAACCCGGAGAATAACCACCGAACAGCGGTCAGTACCTGGCAACTGCCCCACATGGAATTCGACCTCGCGACCAAGAGGTGGAGGGCATGTGATGATATGTCGGTACATCTTAACCACTCGGCCATCGCGGCCCCAAAGAGACAATTACATATGTTTCTCTCTAAAAGTCAAAACCGTGTATCTATATTTGTCTCTCTAAATGTCAAAACCGTGTATCTGTCTTTTTCTCACCACAGAACAAAACCGTGTATCTGTATTTGTCTCTCTAAATGTCAAAACCGTGTAACTGACTTTGTCTCTGTAAATGTCAAAACCGTGTATCTGACTTTGTCTCTGTAAAAGTCAAAACCGTGTATCTGACCTTGTCTTACTAAAGGACAAACCCGTGTATCTGTCTTTGTCTTACTAAAGAACAAAACCGTGTATCTGTCTTTGTCTTACTAAAGGACAAACCCGTGTATCTGTCTTTGTCTTACCAAAGAACAAAACCGTGCATCTGTCTTTGTCTTACTAAAGGACAAACCCGTGTATCTGTCTTTGTCTTACCAAAGAACAAAACCGTGTATCTGTCTTTGTCTTACTAAAGGACAAACCCGTGTATCTGTCTTTGTCTTAACAAAGAAAAAAACCGTGCATCTGTCATTGTCTTGTCTTACTAAAGGACAAACCCGTGTATCTGTCTTTGTCTTAACAAAGAAAAAAAACCGTGCATCTGTCATTGTCTTACTAAAGGACAAACCCGTGTATCTGTCTTTGTCTTACTAAAGGACAAAACCGTGTATCTGTCTTTGTCTTACTAAAGGACAAACCCGTGTATCTGTCTTTGTCTTACTAAAGGACAAACCCGTGTATCTGTCTTTGTCTTACTAAAGGACAAACCCGTGTATCTGTCTTTGTCTTACTAAAGGACAAACCCGTGTATCTGTCTTTGTCTTAACAAAGAAAAAAACCGTGTATCTGTCTTTGTCTTACTAAAGGACAAACCCGTGTATCTGTCTTTGTCTCACCAAAGGACAAAACCGTGTATCTGTCTTTGTTTTACTAAAGGACAAACCCGTGTATCTGTCTTTGTCTCACCAAAGTACAAAACCGTGTATCTGTCTTTGTCTTAACAAAGTACAAAATCGTGTATCTGTCTTTGTTTCACCAAAGTACAAACCCGTGTATCTGTCTTTGTCTTACTAAAGGACAAACCCGTGTATCTGTCTTTGTCTTACTAAAGTACAAAATCGTGTATCTGTCTTTGTCTTACTAAAGGACAAAACCGTGTATCTGTTTTTGTCTTAACAAAGTACAAAACCGTGTATCTGTCTTTGTCTTAACAAAGTACAAAATCGTGTATCTGTCTTTGTTTCACCAAAGTACAAACCCGTGTATCTGTCTTTGTCTCTAAACCGTGTATCTGTCTTTGTCTTAACAAAGTACAAAATCGTGTATCTGTCTTTGTTTCACCAAAGTACAAACCCGTGTATCTGTCTTTGTCTTACTAAAGTACAAACCCGTGTATCTGTCTTTGTCTTACTAAAGGAAAAACCCGTGTATCTGTCTTTGTCTTAACAAAGAAAAAAACCGTGTATCTGTCTTTGTCTTACTAAAGGACAAACCCGTGTATCTGTCTTTGTCTTACTAAAGGACAAACCCGTGTATCTGTCTTTGTCTTACTAAAGGACAAACCCGTGTTATCTGTCTTTGTCTTACTAAAGGACAAACCCGTGCATCTGTCTTTGTCTTACTAAAGGTTTACAAGACAAACCCGTGTATCTGTCTTTGTCTTACTAAAGAAACAAACCGTGTATCTGTCTTTGTCTTACTAAAGAACAAACCGTGCTATGTCTTTGTCTTACTAAAACTGTCTGCTTTGTCTTTACTAAAGACAAACCCGTGTATCTGTCTTTGTCTTACTAAAGGACAAACCCGTGTATCTGTCTTTGTCTTACTAAAGAACAAAACCGTGTATCTGTCTTTGTCTTACTAAAGGACAAACCCGTGTATCTGTCTTTGTCTTACTAAAGGACAAACCCGTGTATCTGTCTTTGTCTTACTAAAGAACAAACCGTGCATATCTGTCTTTGTCTTACTAAAGAACAAACCGTGCATATCTGTCTTTGTCTTACTAAAGAACAAAACCGTGTATCTGTCTTTGTCTTACTAAAGGACAAACCCGTGCATCTGTCTTTGTCTTACTAAAGGACAAACCCGTGATCTGTCTTTGTCTTACTAAAGAACAAACCCGTGTATCTGTCTTTGTCTTACTAAAGAACAAAACCGTGTATCTGTCTTTGTCTTACTAAAGAACAAACCGTGTATCTGTCTTTGTCTTACTAAAGAACAAAACCGTGTATCTGTCTTTGTCTTACTAAAGGACAAACCCGTGCATCTGTCTTTGTCTTACTAAAGGACAAACCCGTGCATCTGTCTTTGTCTTACTAAAGGACAAACCCGTGCATCTGTCTTTGTCTTACTAAAGGACAAACCCGTGCATCTGTCTTTGTCTTACTAAAGGACAAACCCGTGCATCTGTCTTTGTCTTACTAAAGGACAAACCCGTGCATATGTCTTTGTCTTACTAAAGGACAAACCCGTGTATGTCTTTGTCTTACTAAAGGACAAACCGTGTATCTGTTTTTGTTTCACCAAAGTACAAAACCGTGTATCTGTCTTTGTTTCACCAAAGTACAAAACCGTGTATCTGTCTTTGTTTCACCAAAGTACAAAACCGTGTATCTGTCTTTGTTTCACCAAAGTACAAAACCGTGTATCTGTCTTTTTTTCATCATAGTACAAAACCGTGTATCTGTCTTTGTTTCACCAAAGTACAAAACCGTGTATCTGTCTTTGTTTCACCAAAGTACAAAACCGTGTATCTGTCTTTGTTTCACCAAAGTACAAAACCGTGTATCTGTCTTTGTTTCACCAAAGTACAAAACCGTGTATCTGTCTTTTTTTCATCATAGTACAAAACCGTGTATCTGTCTTTGTTTCACCAAAGTACAAAACCGTGTATCTGTCTTTGTTTCACCAAAGTACAAAACCGTGTATCTGTCTTTGTCTCACCAAAGTACAAAACCGTGTATCTGTCTTTGTCTCACCAAAGTACAAACCCGTGTATCTGTCTTTGTCTTAACAAAGTACAAATCCTTGTATTTGTCTTTGTCTTACCAAAGTACAAAACCGTGTATCTGTTTTTGTTTCACCAAAGTATCAAAACCGTGTATCTGTCTTTGTTTCACCAAAGTACAAAACCGTGTATCTGTCTTTGTCTCACCAAAGTACAAAACCGTGTATCTATCTTTGTCTCACATATTTTGCATGTTTTTTTATTAAAATACCCATATATTTTTCTTTCCCGTCATCGTCAACGAATTCGATTGAACAGCTGATTGCAATCGAGTCATTCATATGTTCCCATCAAAAGTGGGGTCAGCGACTATTCCGTAACAAGAGGCCCAGAGGGCCTGTATCGCTCACCTGGTTTGTAATGCCAAGTAATGTTCTGAATACAAGTTCATTGTTTCACTTCTAAAGGAATTTAAAGATTTACCTCTAAATTCCCTTATGGGCACTACTCTTTCTGCTCCAGGGGGTCAGAGCCAAAATTTATACAAACTCTGATCCCCTTACCCCAAGGATGTTTCTGGTCAAATTTGCTTAGAATCAATGCAGAACTCTATGACTAGTTGCGATTTAAAGGATTTACCTCTATTACCCCAACTTGGCCCCGCCCCTCCTGCCCCTGGGGGGTCAGAGCGAAAATTTATACAAGCTCTGTTCCCCTTCCCCCATGGGTGTTTCTGGCATAATTTGGTTAGAATCCATGCAGAACTCTATGACTAGTAGCGATTTAAATGATTTACCTCTATTTCCCCTATTGGGCCCAACCCTTCCTGCCTCCGAGGGGTCAGAGCCAAAATTTATACAAACTCTGTTCATCTTTCCCAAACAATGTTTCTGGCAAAGTTTGGTTAGAACTCTATGTCTAGTAGCGTTTTAAAGGAAATGTTGATGAACGGACGGGGTGACGGACGACGGACGGAAGGACGGACGGACGGACGGACGGACGACGGACGGACGGACGGACGGAAGGACGGACGGACGGACGGATGACGGACGCCGCGCCATGACATAAGCTCACCGGCTCTTTAGGCCAGGTGAGCTAACAATGGAATTGCCGTATGTGTTGTACTATCATTATACACTGATAATGATGTTACTAGAAAACATGGTTATTCAGTCCATGTCAGTGTAAACTGTAAATATTTCATTATAGATGCGAAATTCCTTGGGATTTCGTTATAAAATTGTAACCAAATGTAAATATAAGCATTGAACGTCTAGCGCGCTTCATGGAATTTGCCTCTGTCCAGTTTGAATTCATATCGGCTATGGATGCCAACTGAAAGACGTTCAATGCTTAAATATCCAGCGCTAACGTCATTTCAGCGGGAATATTACAAATGGTTACATCACCACTGGAGATACTAGTCCTGCACAAACGTTATCGGGTATCACGTGTTACATGAATTAGTCCCGTTATATACACGTTACTTCTTCACGAAACATAATGCTGATTTGTAAAGAATAAAACATCTTGTTTACGGCGGCGAAGGTACATAGTTCAGTAAGCGTATGGAATGTTTAATTTCAAAATTCATTTAGTTTTAAGTCTAAGGTGGGTAATATCTCACATCTATAACACACGACTGCACGTGCTTCATCGTCTGCTGTAATCCCCAAATATATCGGAGGCTGCGCGATAACCCCTTAACGACACTTACACGTGAGAATTTAATCCTCGTCAGTCTCCGGTAATCCTCGGGAGGCGAAAAACAAAAATTCTCAGGTCGATTAGGATTAATCCAGATTTGTAAAAAAAAATATAAAACTCTTGATCTTGGCGAGTTTTTGTTACCGGACGTTTCTGAGTTAATACGGCCCTCATGTGATATTTCAAGAATTTTCAAATCAATCATCACCGAAAACATGTTATTTTTCCCAGTTACTTAATGCTATGGTTACACTTATGTGTAAATTATCTGTGTCAAGAGCGACACAATTATAATAGTTTTAGATGTTAATGACATCATTAGACCTCCGATTAAAAATAATTTCTTCTGATGTTCACCTTGGAATTTCAGGAATGTTAAGTAGAGCTTATCTCCGTCACATTCAAGTCTACATTGATAAGCATTTGAGGGAAGCAGGCGACTGTCTATGTTTCTAAATATATCCCCCTGGTACACCGATAGCGTCCTTCTGTTAACTAAACACGAACACCAGAGTTGGAACTATATTCATGCAAATTCAAATTTGTTTCCGTTACTTATCAAACTTATATAATAATTACAAATATTTCACTCAACAGTAAAAAAAATCATTAAAAAAACACGTAAATCATTCTAATACTTCTTCAGCGATCGTGTAAAATACCTTCATAATCACACTATCATATAGTTGATAATTACATGTAATTAAGTAACTTCTAATTAATGTGTAATCCGTCTGGTATCCATTGAATTTGACTTCATCCCTGTAATCTTTTGTATGTACTGCTAGTGTTAATATAAATCCATTTTGCTTATAAGTTTTTGTACCGACCATCTGATCAGCCAATAAAAGAACAAATGGCGTCGATTTTTGTAACATCGCTTCTGATTGGCTGAGATTATGACGTAATGCTTTCATAGGAGTTCCGAAGTGAAATAGGAATTTTGAATAGATCATCTATAGTAAAATGAATTATAAGCATTAATTTGAATAAATTATTTTTATGACATGTTTCTTTAACCATATTTCGACGGAATAGGAGTCAATCCTTTTATTGGTTCCCTTGTCCTTTTATATAATGTATATACACAGCAGACCTTCCCTAATATTTTTGCAAGTCCCTGTGATTGCTATCCTTCCCTTCTATATTTATAAGCACCTGTGGATGCTACCAATCCCTTCTATATTTACAAGCCCCTTAGACTGATATTTCTCCCTTCTAAATTTGCAAGTCCCCGTGATTGCTACCCCCTCCCTTCTATATTTCTTTATTTGCAAGTCCCTGTGATCGGTACCCCCTCTCTTCTATATTTCTTTATTTACAAGTCCCTGTGATCGGTACCCCCCTCCCTTCTATATTTCTTTATTTACAAGTCCCTGTGATTGGTACCCCCTCCCTTCTATATTTCTTTAATTACAAGTCCCTGTGATTGGTACCCCCTCCCTTCTATATTTCTTTATTTACAAGTCCCTGTGATTGGTACCCCCTCCCTTCTATATTTCTTTATTTACAAGTCCCTGTGATTGGTACCCCCTCCCTTCTATATTTCTTTATTTACAAGTCCCTGTGATTGGTACCCCCTCCCTTCTATATTTCTTTATTTACAAGTCCCTGTGATTGGTACCCCCCTCCCTTCTATCCCCTCCCTTCTATATTTCTTTATTTACAAGTCCCTGTGATTGCTACCCCCTCCCTTCTATATTTCTTTATTTACAAGTCCCTGTGATTGCTACCCCCTCCATTCTATATTTCTTCCTATGAACTGAAGTCGTGTACATGTAACAGGGCGAATTACATCACTGAAAAGTATACCAGTATCCAAACACCATCCCTTGTGAATTCATACAAATAAAATACAATTGTATTCGCCTTGAATACTTTAAAGCAATAGTTCAGCACTTTTGAAGTTTACATACGAATCCCCATTCATTTATTTCTCCACAATGCTTACAAGCATAAAATTCCCAAACGTCTATTGTTTCGATATCCTGTTTCCTGTTTAGCGCTCATGCGTACCACCAAACATCCCGTGTTTCCGGTCAGTGGTTATATTAACGACTTAAAGTCGACAACGCTCGCTGATGCGGGTGACTCGGCGGATATCGTAACCACTGATGGCGGAAACTTTGGGATCAGGTTTACATGGAAGGAAATAAGTTTGAAATGAGATATTGAGTCTACATTCCAGAAAAATAGCCTTGTCTTTTATATATTCATAGTGTGCTTTATTCCACTTCAATGATGCGTGCATGTGAGTGTGGGACGTTGGTGAGTGGAAATGGAGGATATTCGAAAGAAAATGACGATGACGTCACATAAAGGTACATCCGGGTGTTCCAAGGTACAACTCATTATTTATAACATAATCCGCCTGATATCCAGTGACTTTGCCGATGTGATATTTTTATTATTATTATGCCTCACTTTCATTTATAATGCTCTGATTGGATCAAACTTGATCACATGACGTTGAATATTTAACCGGAAGTGGAAGATCGTCTGCATTTCCTTTGGAAAGCCAACAGAGGACGATGTTATGAACATTTTTTGTGACAAAGATGCTGGAAACACTGAAAAGTCTACGAAATGTGCAATCACTGATGGCATTTATACAGAACCGTCACCATGGCAAGCTTGTAAGACTACAACCTTAAGTAATATATAACTAGAACACGTGAAATGAATTGAATAAGGCCGTTTATTAACCATAAACGGCAGTATATGTGTTATTTGTTATATAACATTATATAACAATTTTTACAAGAATATACAATAGTCTTAGATGGGGAACAAAATCCGCCACAATGGTTTTAGCACTTAGTGTATACATTTTGCGATAACTGTTATCCGGATACCTAAGTGCAAAAACCAACCTCCCCCCTCCCCCCCCCCAAAAAAAAAAAAAAAAAATAGAAAAGCTGAACATTTTGGATTTTTCTTAGTATTTTAAGTGTCGGCTTTACGCGATGGCACAAAGTGTTTTTTTTTGCTTAAGCTAAAAGAAATATGTGTCTGTTTTAATTTGGGTTACCCGACCGACCCCATTTTTTTACCCCTGCCCCTACGAAAAGAAAAATAATTAAAAGTCGGGATTACGATATTAGACTCCGGTTCCGGCCATTATTTTAGCGTGAAGGACACTAGAAAAAAAATTGTCGACCTATCGTTCCTACATGGTTTTTTTTTCTTTTTTTTTTTGGCAACCCTAAACAGACATTTTTTGACCTTATTATAAAACATGAATGTTACATACGAATTACATTATTGATGTTGTATCCACTCCTTTCCCTACCTCTTTATCTATCTCTCTCCTTCTTTCGTCTTTAAAGGGCAACTACATTTTCTAAACAAAAATGAAACAGTTTCTTTAAAATGATAATGTAAGACAAATCATTCCGATGAGCTAAGATGAGGTTACAACAGCGATCAAAGATTATCTGTGTTTTTTATGCTAGTGACTTTTCATTCTACGGTT
This sequence comes from Argopecten irradians, assembly GCF_041381155.1. Lineage (NCBI taxonomy): Eukaryota > Metazoa > Mollusca > Bivalvia > Pectinida > Pectinidae > Argopecten > Argopecten irradians. The sequence goes on along the minus strand of NC_091146.1, from coordinate 36,810,810 downwards.
TTGCCGTCTTGCGCAGTGATAGTCAACTAAACCGCGGGATGTTCATTAATTTTAATTAACGTGTTCTTACGGTGATGATAAGTGTAGTATTAACGGTAAGTTAAAACTTTTGTCGCTCTAAAAATCATCGATCTCTTGTTATATTCACATTTTAAATTTTTCAAAGCTTTTTTCAGAAAGGTAGTGGGCCTTTTAGAAAGTTAGTGGGCCTTTTAGAAAGGTAATTATGGTAATACTCTTTAAAATATAAAACCATTTTATGATGCATACATTATATCTTAATGGAGAAGGCGTTTGTAAGTTTAAATGTTGGCAATTGTTTACACAAAACGAAGCCGAACGCAATAGCGCTGTGCCACATTTACGGAGCTACTTCGTGTGTGTGAATTAAAAGTAACTTAGGATAATGCAATGTACGATTTTTTTTTGTCGCAGGAAAGTCGGAGTTTTTGTAGAAAAACGCGAGTTTTGTAGTAGAAAGCGTAAAATTGTGGACAGCGTAATTACAGCTGGCCTCCGAGGTCTGCTATCCCATTTATCAAAATAACAACATCGTTTTATGTTAGTTATGAACTTGTAGCAAGTGCGTGTACAATGAAATTAACACTTAAACTTTACATAATATCTCGACTGCATGACGTCACAAATGCAACAGGATTGAGCTCTCGAGGAGAACTTTACAGTAGATAAGTCTGCAGCTATAATTGTTTTATCAAGACTGATCCGCGATATAAAGCTACAACTAAGATAGACTTTGATTAAAGCTATGAGTGCTTCGCGCTGTTACATGATAACAATGCTTTTCCTGTTTTTCTGAAATAGGTCATTCACTTCAATTATCAAAACCTGAGGTGTGCAACTTTTCTAATTTAGTTTTGAAGCCTGGTCTAGATTTCATCCATATTTATTTTAAATCCCCAAGAATCCAGATCTTGTATCTTTTTTAGTGTCCTCTACCTGGGCGTAAAGATACTTTTACATTGATATAGGAAAATTTAAGTCGCCAAAATGTGAATTTTGAATCAAAGAAACGTTTCTTATATTGAAACCAAACATCAGTACGTATACTCTTGCCGGTAACTAAAAATTACGACTCGAGGAAATGGGGTTTACATGCAACACGTGACGTTGAAAAAAAAAAACTACACTTTGTTTGTACTTGGCGTACGTAACATGCGTGTAACGCCACTACCGCCTCCCAAAAGCTCTTTGTTTGTACTTGGCGTACGTAACATGCGTGTAACGTCACTTCCGCTTTCCAAAAGTTCTTTGTTTGTACTTGGCGTACATAACATGCGTGTAACGCCACTACCGCCTCCCAAAAGCTCTTTGTTTGTACTTGGCGTACGTAACATGCGTGTAACGTCACTTCCGCCTTCCAAAAGCTCTTTGTTTGTATTTGGTGTACGTAACATGCGTGTGACGTCACTAACGCCTCCCAAAAGCTCTTTGTTTGTACTTGGCGTACGTAACATGCGTGTAACGTCACTTCCGCCTTCTAAAAGCTCTTTGTTTGTACCTGGCGTACGTAACATGCGTGTAACGTCACTAACGCCTCCAAAAAACTCTTTGTTTGTACTTGGCGTACGTAACATGCGTGTGACGTCACTACCGCCTCCCAAAAGCTCTTTGTTTGTACTTGGCGTACGTAACATGCGTGTAACGTCACTACCGCCTCCCAAAACCTCTTTGTTTGTACTTGGCGCACGTAACATGCGTGTAACGTCACTACCGCCTCCCAAAAGCTCTTTGTTTGTACTTGGCGTACGTAACATGCGTGTAACGTCACTACCGCCTCCCAAAAGCTCTTTGTTGTACTTGTACTTGGCGTACGTAACATGCGTGTAACGTCACTTACGTACTACCGCCTCCCAAAACCTCTTTGTTTGTACTTGGCGCACGTAACATGCGTGTAACGTCACTAACGCCTCCCAAAAGCTCTTTGTTTGTACTTGGCGTACGTAACATGCGTGTAACGTCACTTACGCCTCCCAAAAGCTCTTTGTTTGTACTTGGCGTACGTAACATGCGTGTAACGTCACTTACGCCTCCCAAAAGCTCTTTGTTTGTACTTGGCGTACGTAACATGCGTGTAACGTCATTAACGCCTCCAAAAAGCTCTTTGTTTGTACTTGGCGTACGTAACATGCGTGTAACGTCACTACCGCCTCCCAAAAGCTCTTTGTTTGTACTTGGCGTACGTAACATGCGTGTAACGTCACTAACGCCTCCCAAAAGCTCTTTGTTTGTACTTGGCGTACGTAACATGCGTGTGACGTCACTAACGCCTCCCAAAAGTTCTTTGTTTGTACTTGGCGTACGTAACATGCGTGTGACGTCACTAACGCCTCCCAAATGCTCTTTGTTTGTACTTGGCGTACGTAACATGCGTGTGACGTCACTAACGCCTCCCAAATGTTCTTTGTTTGTACTTGGCGTACGTAACATGCGTGTGACGTCACTAAATGTTCTTTGTTTGTACTTGGCGTACGTAACATGCGTGTAACGTCACTAACGCCTCCCAAAAGCTCTTGTCGGGCTCCTCTAGCTAGCTATATAGGTTTGGTTTTTATAATGCTATACCGGAGAATCTCATAGCCGTTATAACTTCTGTATCTCGACATTTAGATATTATTCGACTCTTGTTTAATCTCAGAAAAATACTAAAAGATGCATAATGATCATTTGAACAAAAAATGTTTTTAATTGTGTATATATATATGTCTGAATTAAAACACACAAAAAATAATATAAAATAATTTTTCAACGGTGGTAATGGTGTAAAGTAAGTAACTTTTGTAACTAAAGAAAAATACTAATTCGTCTGCTCCTATTTTTGATAAAACAAAAATATCATTCGTCAGCAATGGAGCTTTAATAATAGTTATGCATGTAAAATCTACCAGTGTGAAGTCTATAGTACTTATTAATTAAAGAGTATAGCTTACAATGTCCAATGGGTTTGTCTAAGTGCATCCTAATTCCTAGTTATTCTAACCCCGAACTTTACCATTTTATTGACTATTTTGTTCTTCTTCGAGAGTACGCAATCAAAGAGGGATAACTCCTATGTTTTTAACATTGCTGGAAATTACTCCGAAATATTGCTATTGTCTTCAAAGAATACACGTTACCCTGTTTCACTGTAGCGAATGATGTTACCCTGTTTCACTGCAGTGAATGATGTTACCCTGTTTCACTGTAGTGAATGATGTTACCCTGTTTCACTGTAGTGAATGATGTTACCCTGTTTCACTGTAGTGAATGATGTTACCCTGTTTCACTGTAGTGAATGATGTTACCCTGTTTCACTGTAGTGAATGATGTTACCCTGTTTCACTGTAGTGAATGATGTTACCCTGTTTCACTGTAGCGAATGATGTTTCCCTGTAGCGATGATGTTCCCTGTAGTGAATGATGTTAGCGAATGATGTTACCCTGTTTCACTGTAGTGAATGATGTTACCCTGTTCACTGTAGTTAATGTGTTACCCTGTTTCACTGTAGTGAATGATGTTACCCTGTTTCACTGTAGTGAATGATGTTACCCTGTTTCACTGACCATATTAGCTAATTATGTTACCTGTTTCACTGTAGGAATGATGTACCCTGTTTCACTGTAGTTAATGATGTTACCTGTTTCACTGTAAATGTGTTACCTGTTTCACTGTAGCGAAGATGTTACCCTGTTTCACTGTAGTGAATGATGTTACCCTGTTTCACTGTAGCGAATGATGTTACCCTGTTTCACTGTATTGCAATGATGTTACCCTGTTTCACTGTAGTGAATGATGTTACCTGCCTGGTGAATGATGTTTCCCTGTTTCACTGTAGTGAATGATGTTACCCTGTTTCACTGAGTATGAATGTTGTACCCTGTTTCACTGTAGCGAATGATGTTACCTGTTTCACTGTAGGAATGATGATGTTACCCTGTTTCACTGTAGTGAATGATGTTACCCTGTTTCACTGTAGTGAATGATGTTACCCTGTTTCACTGTAGTGAATGATGTTACCCTGTTTCACTGTAGTGAATGATGTTACCCTGTTTCACTGTAGTGAATGATGTTACCCTGTTTCACTGTAGTGAATGATGTTACCCTGTTTCACTGTAGTGAATGATGTTACCCTGTTTCACTGTAGCGAATGATGTTACCCTGTTTCACTGTAGTGAATGATGTTACCCTGTTTCACTGTAGTGAATGATGTTACCCTGTTTCACTGTAGCGAATGATGTTACCCTGTTTCACTGTAGTGAATGATGTTACCCTGTTTCACTGTAGTGAATGATGTTACCCTGTTTCACTGTAGTGAATGATGTTACCCTGTTTCACTGTAGTGAATGATGTTACCCTGTTTCACTGTAGTGAATGATGTTACCCTGTTTCACTGTAGCGAATGATGTTTCCCTGTTTCACTGTAGTGAATGATGTTACCCTGTTTCACTGTAGTGAATGATGTTACCCTGTTTCACTGTAGTGAATGATGTTACCCTGTTTCACTGTAGTGAATGATGTTACCCTGTTTCACTGTAGTGAATGATGTTACCCTGTTTCACTGTAGCGAATGATGTTACCCTGTTTCACTGTAGTGAATGATGTTACCCTGTTTCACTGTAGTGAATGATGTTACCCTGTTTCACTGTAGTGAATGATGTTACCCTGTTTCACTGTAGTTGATGTTCACTGTAGCGAATGATGTTACCCTGTTTCACTGTAGTAGAATGATGTTACCCTGTTTCACTGTAGTGAATGATGTTACCCTGTTTCACTGTAGTGAATGATGTTTCCCTGTTTCACTGTAGTGAATGATGTTTCCCTGTTTCACTGTAGTGAATGATGTTACCCTGTTTCACTGTAGTGAATGATGTTACCCTGTTTCACTGTAGCGAATGATGTTACCCTGTTTCACTGTAGTGAATGATGTTACCCTGTTTCACTGTAGTGATATTAGCTTTAGTGAATGATGTTACCCTGTTTCACTGTAGTGAATGATGTTACCCTGTTTCACTGTAGTGAATGATGTTACCCTGTTTCACTGTAGTGAATGATGTTACCCTGTTTCACTGTAGTGAATGATGTTACCCTGTTTCACTGTAGCGAATGATGTTACCCTGTTTCACTGTAGTGAATGATGTTACCCTGTTTCACTGTAGCGAATGATGTTACCCTGTTTCACTGTAGTGAATGATGTTACCCTGTTTCACTGTAGTGAATGATGTTACCCTGTTTCACTGTAGTGAATGATGTTACCCTGTTTCACTGTAGTGAATGATGTTTCCCTGTTTCACTGTAGTGAATGATGTTACCCTGTTTCACTGTAGTGAATGATGTTACCCTGTTTCACTGTAGGAATGATGTTACCCTGTTTCACTGTAGGAATGATGTTACCCTGTTTCACTGTAGTGAAGTGACTATTAGCTGAATGATGTTACCCTGTTTCACTGTAGCGAATGATGTTACCCTGTTTCACTGTAGTGAATGATGTTACCCTGTTTCACTGTAGTAGAATGATGTTACCCTGTTTCACTGTAGTGAATGATGTTTCCCTGTTTCACTGTAGGGAATGATGTTACCCTGTTTCACTGACACTGTAGCGAATGATGTTACCCTGTTTCACTGTAGCGAATGATGTTACCCTGTTTCACTGTAGTGAATGATGTTACCCTGTTTCACTGTAGTGAATGATGTTACCCTGTTTCACTGTAGTGAATGATGTTACCCTGTTTCACTGTAGTGAATGATGTTACCCTGTTTCACTGTAGTGAATGATGTTACCCTGTTTTCACTGTAGTGAATGATGTTTACCCTGTTTCACTGTAGCTAATGATGTTATCCTGTTTCACTGTAGTGAATGATGTTACCCTGTTTCACTGACCATATTAGCTAATGATGTTATCCTGTTTCACTGTAGCGAATGATGTTACCCTGTTTCACTGTAGCGAATGATGTTACCCTGTTTCACTGTAGTGAATGATGTTACCCTGTTTCACTGTAGTGAATGATGTTACCCTGTTTCACTGTAGTGAATGATGTTACCCTGTTTCACTGTAGTGAATGATGTTACCCTGTTTCACTGTAGTGAATGATGTTACCCTGTTTCACTGTAGTGAATGATGTTACCCTGTTTCACTGTAGTGAATGATGTTACCCTGTTTCACTGTAGCGAATGATGTTACCCTGTTTCACTGTAGTGAATGATGTTACCCTGTTTCACTGACCATATTAGCTAATGATGTTACCCTGTTTCACTGTAGTGAATGATGTTACCCTGTTTCACTGTAGTGAATGATGTTACCCTGTTTCACTGTAGTGAATGATGTTACCCTGTTTCACTGTAGTGAATGATGTTACCCTGTTTCACTGTAGGAATGATGTTACTCTGTTTAATGATGTTACCTGTTTCACACTGTAGCGAATGATGTTACCCTGTTTCACTGTAGCGAATGATGTTACCCTGTTTCACTGTAGCGAATGATGTTACCCTGTTTCACTGTAGTGAATGATGTTACCCTGTTTCACTGTAGTGAATGATGTTACCCTGTTTCACTGTAGTGAATGATGTTACCCTGTTTCACTGTAGTGAATGATGTTACCCTGTTTCACTGTAGTGAATGATGTTTCCCTGTTTCACTGTAGCGAATGATGTTACCCTGTTTCACTGTAGTGAATGATGTTACCCTGTTTCACTGTAGTGAATGATGTTACCCTGTTTCACTGTAGTGAATGATGTTACCCTGTTTCACTGTAGTGAATGATGTTACCCTGTTTCACTGTAGTGAATGATGTTACCTTACACTGTACCTGTGTTCCTGTTTACTGTATGAATGCCTAATGATGTTACCCTGTTTCACTGTAGTGAATGATGTTACCCTGTTTCACTGTAGTGAATGATGTTACCCTGTTTCACTGTAGGAATGATGTTACCCTGTTTCACTGTAGCTAATGATGTTACCCTGTTTCACTGTAGTGAATGATGTTACCCTGTTTCACTGTAGTATTAGAATGATGTTACCCTGTTTCACTGTAGTGAATGATGTTACCCTGTTTCACTGTAGTGAATGATGTTACCCTGTTTCACTGTAGTGAATGATGTTACCCTGTTTCACTGTAGTGAATGATGTTTCCCTGTTTCACTGTAGTGAATGATGTTACCCTGTTTCACTGTAGTGAATGATGTTACCCTGTTTCACTGTAGTGAATGATGTTACCCTGTTTCACTGTAGTAGAATGATGTTACCCTGTTTCACTGTAGTGAATGATGTTACCCTGTTTCACTGAATTAGCGAATGATGTTTCCCTGTTTCACTGTAGCGAATGATGTTACCCTGTTTCACTGTAGTGAATGATGTTACCCTGTTTCACTGTAGTGAATGATGTTACCCTGTTTCACTGTAGTGAATGATGTTACCCTGTTTCACTGTAGTGAATGATGTTTCCCTGTTTCACTGTAGTGAATGATGTTTACCCTGTTTCACTGTTTCATGTAGTGAATGATGTTACCCTGTTTCACTGTAGTGAATGATGTTACCCTGTTTCACTGTAGTGAATGATGTATGTTTCACTGTAGTTTTACCCTGTTTCACTGTAGTGAATGATGTTACCCTGTTTCACTGTAGCGAATGATGTTACCCTGTTTCACTGTAGCGAATGATGTTACCCTGTTTCACTGTAGTGAATGATGTTACCCTGTTTCACTGACCATATTAGCTAATGATGTTACCCTGTTTCACTGTAGTGAATGATGTTACCCTGTTTCATTGTAGTGAATGATGTTTCCCTGTTTCACTGTAGCTAATGATGTTACCCTGTTTCACTGTAGTGAATGATGTTACCCTGTTTCACTGTAGTGAATGATGTTACCCTGTTTCACTTTAGCGAATGATGTTACCCTGTTTCACTGTAGTGAATGATGTTACCCTGTTTCACTGACCATATTAGCTAATGATGTTACCCTGTTTCACTGTAGTGAATGATGTTACCCTGTTTCACTGTAGTGAATGATGTTACCCTGTTTCACTGTAGTGAATGATGTTACCCTGTTTCACTGTAGCGAATGATGTTACCCTGTTTCACTGTAGTGAATGATGTTACCCTGTTTCACTGTAGCAAATGATGTTACCCTGTTTCCTTTAATACAATGTTATCCACACCGTTAACTAGTTATTGTTTTCCATCCTGCTCTTAAGTCTCTTGGCATCTTATAATCAAAGAAGGCAAAGTAATGTTTCTGAGTGGCGATCTGGCTTCTGTCCATCATGAAGCGTACGTCGTGTTGTGGCAGGATATGAAGTTTAAGTGACACAAGTCCTAAGTAACTATCGTCAACGTGTAGTAACCTGACGTACGGGAACGCTACCGAGAATTTCAGTGCGTTTTTGTTGGAGATGAGATAGGCCCCACCCCTGAGGTAGGGTGGCCAGTACTTGTGGGGATACACTTTCCGGGGGATCGCCCATTTGTCCCTACCACGACATACAACACCTTTGTTGATGCGATATCCGCTATACACATCGTCCAACTGATTAGGACTTAAAGAGTGCAAATAGGACATAATATTGCGCATGTGCGGTAAATGGTCGTCATCTATAAATAGAATCGCGTGAGCTGTCGGACAATCATTTACTGCCCAATAGAATCCCATTATTGACTTGAGAGTATTGTTAGAATATGCATCTATAAAATTCTGCATGATGATGTCATTATACGCTTTCGCTTCCATAGCAACCATGTCTTTGAACAAAGGGGAATAACCCAGCATAAACGCTATTTTGACATTATCGCCGAGATCGCTAGCCCATGTGTCTCTTATGGTGTTTCGCAAAAACACATTTCTGATACTGGATTTAACTAGGATGAGCAGGTTAAAGGGCTCCGTGGAATTAAACACACACACATGAGGTCGGTACAAGTATCGATAATTTACGGAGTTGATCGGGCGATGAGGAATCGATTTACCACTGTCCAACTTCTCCCGGACCGCCTTCTCCAAGTCGATATCCATAGGGAAATGAATATCCGGGATAACTATTGCTTCCTCCGTGGAATTATCAACAAATGGTATCTCCGTGGTCGTAAGCACCGGAAGTGACGTATTGGCGTCCTGGTCTCGTTTGCGCATTATGAACCGGATATCATGTTGCACATGGAAAGCGAGATAGACGAGGTTGGTAAGGACGAGGAGGGCTATGGTGCGATTGCTCCTGTTCAGGAACAGCTTCATGGTGTAATATCTGACTATTCTCATATTATTTTTGTCAGTCTAATTCACATAGAAATGAAATCTTGTGTCTATACCTTACTCCTCGAAATGAGTTACGTCCCCTAGATGTTTTCCATTATCTATATACTAATTCATGTTATACTGCCGTGATCCCTGGCTGATTTTTAGTTGTCCTTAACTGCTGGATGGAGCGGAGAATTATCTATTCAGATTAAGATATTTGTTGTCAAATCCCAGTAACAAATCTGAAATATAAAAAAAATGCGATGTACAAGCAAAACATCGGGCTATCAACTCTCACGCTTTTGGCAGGAGACTCGTACTTCCCACGATTAAACCAAAATCTCACGATCTTCCTCTCTCTCACGCAAACACTTTTAAATAATTAACTGTTGACAGAATTGATAACAAATATCGAAATCTACATTTAGCATTTGTTGTAGTATCTATTTTCTTGATAGAAAATTTGCTGAAATAAGTTGACTGTCTCCACACATTTACTACATACATAAAGCACATACTGTGTTGCCTGTGATAGTTTGTCCACACTCCGCTAGGCGTCGCTTCGAAAATACTTATGGCACAAATGCAACCTACCGAGAAGAGAGAATCAAATAGTACTAAAGAAAATAAACTAGTCTAAAACAAAAGGCCCAGTGGGCTTGTATAGCTCATCGGGTTAATTTCATAAAAATCACAAAAATCATCGGGCTTATATTTAATTCCCCTACCGTCCCTTAGGCACAAACGATATGTACAAAAACCTCATATACATGACAGCTAAATACTTATATTCTCACCAGAAGTCATTAATATAATTCAGACTATAATCTTTATCGACACCTTATGGCCACCAATTAACCCTGCCCCGCCCATAGGGAGTCAGGCCAACCATTTGTACAATTTTGAATCCCCACCCTGTACGGATTCTACCAATGCAATTTGAGTGATACGCATTGCTTAGTTTCAGAGATGAAGTAAATTATAAGGAAATAGTAAAATTGAACCCTTTTGACCTGTTGTTCAGACCCCTGGAGGAGGGGTTTTATAACAAATCAGACCCCCGGAGGAGGGGTTTTATAACAAATTAGTCCCCCGGAGGAGGGGTTTTATAACAAATCAGACCCCCGGAGGAGGGGTTTTATAACAAATCAGACCCCCGGAGGAGGGGTTTTATAACAAATCAGACCCCCGGAGGAGGGGTTTTATAACAAATCAGACCCCCGGAGGAGGGGTTTTATAACAAATCAGACCCCCGGAGGAGGGGTTTTATAACAAATCAGACCCCCGGAGGAGGGGTTTTATAACAAATCAGACCCCTGGAGGAGGGGTTTTATAACAAATCAGACCCCTGGAGGAGGGGTTTTATAACAAATCAGACCCCCGGAGGAGGGGTTTTATAACAAATCAGACCCCTGGAGGAGGGGTTTTATAACAAATCAGACCCCTGGAGGAGGGGTTTTATAACAAATCAGACCCCTGGAGGAGGGGTTTTATAACAAATCAGACCCCTGGAGGAGGGGTTTTATAACAAATCAGAGAATTTCATATAAAGTTCACGTGATCCCCCTATTTATCATTTGAATTGATTATTACTCCATGATGTCTATGTTATTAAGGTCTTCGTCCATTTCATCCGAATAACTAATAAAAATCATTTGAAAGTCTCCGTTTACAACTTGTTTGATTTCTTGAAGAAGAACAGAGAAAAGACGGATTTTAAATTGTCAGTAACAGTATGTATAACAGTTACATAAATAAGGAATAATAGAGGTCCCAAAATCGAGCCTTGGGGCACTCCTGCTTTTATAGTATCCAAATAAGAGTTGCTGATCACGACTTCCTGTTTACGGCTAACAAGATAATTTTCAAGCCATTTAAAAATAAAACACAACATGACATGTGTTACAAGAAAACCTCGACGTCATACACGATCAAAAAGTGTATAAATATCGCAGACAATTAAAGGCCCACTACCTTTCCGAAACGGCTTTTAATTTTTAAAATGGGAATGTAGAACGAGATTGATAATTGCGTAGAGTCTCAAAAGTTATTAACTTACCGTTAATACAACACTCATCATTATCTCCTGAACAAAATAATTAAAATAAATAAAATGTTAATTTTCATAACGCGGGTCGTCTTACGTATGTTTCCCGCCGACGTCCTAATTACCGCGCGGTAGTTGAATACTACTGCGCCAGACGGCAAAACAGCGAAATGAATCTCCACAGTTTTCATATGTTACGCAGGAAATCTTGCATTTGTTTGGTGTTGTAACCTCATCTTAGGCCATCGATATGTATTTTCTTATGTTATTAATGTCTTTAAGAAACCTATAAAATTTGCTCCGGAATGGTAGTGGGCCTTTAAGGAGGTGTAATTTCTTTCTTTAAAGGACATGCAGCTTTTATGGTAAGATGGTTTGAACATAAACAAAATGGCCTTTAAAAAAAGAAATGGCTGTCCCGTATTCCTAGGGTCGCCATTTCTTACCTTGTGATGTAAGTAGATATTCTAATATGTAATCTATTTTTAGTGAGAATAAGATTCTCGCTATGTAGATATTTTAATATGTAACATGACGCTACCCAAGTTGGAACGCTACCCAAAATGGAATACTTTAAAATATGTGATACAGAATTTCCAGTTTTTAATCTTAACCTAACTGTTTTGGACAAATATTAAAGTGCTGTGTAGTAACTGAGACAAATTTAAGATGTCATATTCTTTCCTATTATCTCTATCTAAACATGAAAATAATGAAATTGAGAAAAAAATCCGGGAAACGACGTCGTGCGACAACTCTAAAAACACCATATATTTTAAAACAAGAAAAACAATTGTTTAATGGGATATTTTTGACAGAAGTGTGACTTAAATAAACTTAAAATGTTTGAACTTTCCTTATATTAATTCATTTTTCTTTTCATGATATCTAGACATGTTTTTTTATCAAATCATATTTAGGAGGTTACTCGAACCTGCTGAAACACGGAGCTAGACCGAGCATGCTCCAATGCTCTCTATTTAACTAGTAAACACACTATGAAATTAAAGCTGAAGGCATCTATTTGTGGAAAGTTAAGGGGAAAATCTGGATTCAAGCACACGTTAGAAAATTTTCACAATTATCTTCAAATAGCGTTCCAATTTGGGGAGCGTCACGTTAGTTTATTTTTATTTGCAGTGAGAATAAGAATCTCGTTAGAAAAGACAAATAAAAATGATGTGAAAACTTATCATACTTATTGATTTAATTAACTAGATAACACTCACCTTAATTAGGCTAAAACTCCTTATACACATTGTTATTTCGAGATCTGTCTCAGCCAGGCTTACGTCAGTTAACTTCTAAAACACAGCCCTGCAGAACTAGAAAAACATTCTCTACATACAGGTCTGCAGGTTTACAGGTACACTTCCACTAAATATTGCTTCCGTGTGTAGTCAACCGTTAGCTGTGTGACGTCATCAACCCTCGTGATGTACCGACAGGTGACAGTGTCAAATAACATTAACGAGGATCTAGAGGTGTCGGGGAATTACGGAAAACAACGGAGATCTACAATTGTCGGGAAATAACGGAAAACGAAGAAGATCTAGAGTTGTCGGGAAAATACGGTACACAAAGAAAATCTGGGGATGTCGTGAAATAACGGAAAACGAAAAAGATCTATCTAGAGATTTCATGAAAACGGAAAACGAAGAAGATCTAGAGTTGTTGGGAAAATACGGAAAACAAAGAAAATCTAGGGATGTCGTGAAATTACCGAAAACGAAGATCTATCTAGAGATGCCGGGAAATTACGGAAAATAACGAAAATATAAAATTGTCGGGAAATTACGGAAAAGAAGATCTATATATAGATGTCGGGAAATTACGGAAAAGAAGATCTAGAGATGTCGGGAAATTACGGAAATCAACGAAGATATATGTAGAGATGTCGAGAAATTGCGGAAAATAACGAAGATTTATAGAGATATCTGGAAATTCGGGAAAATATCTTATTGTGAGTTTTTTTAGCATACAATATCATCCTACTGTGCATAGGCAATACATCTTACTTGTAAATTATGCACATTAAAACACAAATAGAAAATGTATCAATAGATTATTTCTGGGTAATTAAACTGGAAATGATTACGTGATGCACAATTTTTGCGAGGTCTATACGCTTGTGTAGAGCTTCCAGTCGCGTACTTACCTTTACAGTTGTCTGAGAAGAATTTTTCTCTAATAACATATTTAATTAGTGGTTCTCTGTATTTTTAACAGGTTTGGAAATACTTTCTCATAGACGTAAGGGAAGTTACAGTTACTATATAAAATTAAATTCGGTTTAAATCCAGAATTTCTTAATACTATTCTACCGCATGCAGGTGAACAAATTACTCAATATCCTCTTAGAAACAGAAATGACTTCGTAATTCCAATTTACAGACTTTCTTCTACAAATTCCTCCCTTTTACCTTCTCCTCTTCGATTATGGAATAATCTAGATACAAGATCTAGAAAAACACCTACTATTGAAGCTTTCAAATCATCTATTTCACCAGATTTAACCAAGTTGAAACCTCTGAAGTATTTTGGATTTGGTGATAGGAAAAGTAATATTATACACACAAAGCTACGCCACCAAAGCAGTTCTCTGAAATGTGATTTATTCCGATTTAATCTTGTAGAAACCCCTGAATGTTTATGTAGCTACCCTTGTGAAAATCCATTCCACTTTTTCTTTGACTGCCCTCGTTTTGATCTTGAGAAGCGTGTACTTATTAACCGCCTCAGTGATTTAGATTTTAACATTGATATTAATTTACTTCTTTTTGGAGATGAAAATCTGATTATAGATTTACATATTGTAATTTTCAGAAATGTGCATTATTTTATTAAGACCAGTAATAGATTTTGATATTCGTACTGAAAAAATTGTAAATATTGGTATTTTGACTCGGAGAACAATGCTGACACAGATAGGATGATATATATTGACCTTTACTTTTCTTTGCCATTAATTGTATATTGTTCTTGTTTTGGGAGAGTGCGTTAATTATGTTGTAATAATTTGTGCCTATTGTTATTGATTATGATAAGTATATTTGTTGTATGTTCATATCAGTAAAAGCCACGTGCGTGGCTATTTGTTGTTTTTATACACAGGCGTCCGGCTCGGGCATACTCAGATGTGCACAACAGGAACGTCAACAATATATCAATTACAATCGATAAAAATATCATGGAACATGTCAATTGTTTAATTTTGTATTAGTTTAACAAACGTCTTATGCAACACTTTGGTTTTTGGTTAAAGATGGATCGCCCTGTAAATGATTCCAGGACATAGAAAATAGAACTTTTATGATAATAAGGCCAGTACCTTACGAGGAAGTTTCTAGAGATATCACTTCAGGCGAAATTTGACAAACTACATGTGGTTGATAAATCTGCCTTGGTCAGCCCTCCCGGCCGACACTCGGACATTTCAACTGACCATAGCACTGCAGGACAGCTAGCTACATATAGTGATCGACTGGATATAGAGAGTGACCCCTGGCTAATTTGACCGACGGAAGTGACCGATCGCGTCTGGGTGGAAATTAAAAGTGACCCGCAGCTAAAAAGACATTGTATACGTGGTATGGCTCGTCCTTAACTGCCCGCCAGACCCGAAGTCGTTTATAAGACTTCCTCAGCAGATTTCTATACTAGATTATCTCCCCCTATGTTCAAACTATTATTATGAAGCCAAATTTGAGTGATGTTTTAATATTCTAGAGACTGGTGACAAGTCGAGGCCTGAATACTGTTATAGATTGTGTTGTTACTGCTGATGATATCATAGACACACACCCATATACATGTACAGATTGGTTTTAGAAAAAAAAAATAAAAAATAAAAAAATATATGAAAACGTACATAATACAGTTACTGTTGATGTTTTTCAATATAACTAGGCATTTTCGAACCCAATAAATAAATAAAAGAAAGATCTATTTCTAGTTGATGTTGACCAAACAGATTTTCATCTTTATGAACCTATAAATGTATGAAGTAATTCAGAAGAAATGAAGAATAGTTTTTGTTGCTGTTTTCCGATCCGATTTGATTGATTTTGTGCCCTAGTGTGATGTCCACTAGTACAATATTTTTAAGAAACCAGGTGGACAATATTCACGAAAAGTCCACTCGGAAACATACCGGTCACATTGAACTCTCGACAACAATGAACTGCATTCAGGATATGTTGGCAATCATGGGAGAACGAATGGCAACTGAACAGCGGCATTAATGCGCTAGCGCTTCAAGTTGAATCTAACACTGTGCAGTTGGCATTCATACTCCCGTGATTACCAACTGAATGCAGTTCAATGCTAACATTTATTTTTGATAACAATTTTAAGATAAATGCCCAAGAGATTTTGCATCTACATTACACACGTTTAATGAATAAACAATTAATTATCTACATTACACATGTATAATGAATAAACAATTAATTATCTACATTACACATGTATAATGAATAAACAATTAATTATCTACATTACACATGTATAATGAATAAACAATTAATTATCTACATTACATATTATAATGAATAAACAATTAATTATCTACATTACACATTATAATGAATAAACAATTAATTATCTACATTACATATTATAATGAAGACATAATTAATTATCTACATTACACATGTTTAATGAATAAACAATTATCTACATTACACATGTTTAATGAATAAACAATTATCTACATTACACATGTATAATGAATAAACAATTAATTATCTTCATTACATATTATAATGGATGAATAATTAATTATCTACATTACACATGTTTAATGAATAAACAATTATCTACATTACACATGTATAATGAATAAACAATTAATTATCTTCATTACATATTATAATGAATAAACAATTAATTATCTACATTACATATTATAATGAAGACATAATTAATTATCTACATTACACATGTTTAATGAATAAAAATTATCTACATTACACATGAATAAACAATTAATTATCTACATTACATATTATAATGAATAAACAATTAATTATCTACATTACACATTATAATGAATAAACAATTAATTATCTACATTACACATTATATAATAAATAAACTACATTACACATTATAATAAGAATCTACATTACACATTATAATGAATAAACAATTAATTATCTACATTACACATGTATAATGAATAAACAATTAATTATCTACATTACACATGTATAATGAATAAACAATTAATTATCTACATTACACATGTATAATGAATAAACAATTAATTATCTACATTACACATGTATAATGAATAAACAATTAATTATCTACATTACATATTATAATGAAGACATAATTAATTATCTACATTACATATTATAATGAATAAATAATTAATTATCTACATTACACATGTTTAATGAATAAACAATTAATTATCTACATTACATATTATAATGAAGACATAATTAATTATCTACATTACATATTATAATGGATGAATAATTAATTATCTACATTACACATGTTTAATGAATAAACAATTATCTACATTACACATGTATAATGAATAAACAATTAATTATCTTCATTACATATTATAATGAATAAACAATTAATTATCTTCATTCCATATTTTAATGAATAAATAATTAATTATCTACATTACACATGTTTAATGAATAAATAATTAATTATCTACAAGGACGGAACAGCCATTTTACTTAATCGCTTGCGCGGCAATTGTGACGTCACAACGATGACGTCGTAGAACTTCCAGAAATACTTACATTTCCGTTTCCTCTTTGCTATATAACCTTACCAACTGCGAAATCGTTTACACTTGCGTAAACGCAGTGGTTGCTACGCAAGAAAACACACACCGGAACACTGACTTCTGCAAGTAGTGTGAATGCGCATCAGGTTAAAGGCCTATTGTATCTGTATTGACTAATCTTCAATATTATGCATGTATGAATGTAATGTAAATCCTAAGTTATATATCAGAAAATAAAATATTCACCAATTATTGTATAAATGGGATGAAAAAAAGATATAGTTAATGTGGAACTATATTTTGTGTACTCTCTTAATTTGACAATATTTCCCGCTGTTCCGGGATTCCATCAAACGACCGGCTGCTGCAACAATTGTATAACATTGAAAAAACAGAGTTTTATTTTATTTGAACACTTAATTTAAATGAAATGGTTGGTCGAAATGTAAATATAAGGAATGCTTTTTATTTTTTGTTGTTTACTGGTGTGTAAACTGCATTTTGTGTATAGATATTTCAACATGACGCGCGTTAGCGCGTTATTTAAAATATCTGTACAAAAAATGCACTTTACACACCAGTAAACAACAAAAAATAAAAAGCATTCCTTAAGTAAACGTCGTCAGATTTCTGTGTCATAAACACTGTACATCTGTACAGGAGGTCCATTAACACTTCTAGACCTCTATTTCCGGTCAGTATGTACTTTTCCTTGTCAGGTGGAGGTCAGTTTGACCATTATGACCATCAGCTATGATCAGTTTGTGCTATTGAACTTTAGTGCACATTTCCTCTTAAAGGTCAATCAGTCGTATTCTTGACCAGTCTTGACCAGTCTCGACCAGTTAGCTATGTATTCGGAAATTGGAATGATGGTTAAAATAATAGTATAATAGTATATTTTTACAAAATTGGGTTGCAAAGAATTATACTATAAAAATAGCCGATAGAACATTTGGTATTCAATACATAGAAATATTGTAAACGTTATTGAGATGTTGATTATATACGAGGTAGAAAATATCAGCTATGACGAAAGGAAATAAAAAAAATATGATTACCGTATTCGCCGTAAATGAATGCCTAGAGCGCTTAAATAATCGCAACAAAGGGGCGCTTATTAGTGAACCGAAATGTGGACGATAAATATCAGTCCTATTTTAACTTCCTGTACTCGCGACACATTATCTATTACAACAGTAAACATGTATAGGCCTTGATACCTTTCAGACGTATTGATATGCTGTGAATATGAAAAGACTCACAAGTTCATGTAATATAGGATACAACGCTGATCGTTAAATCCATCGGATGGGGAGGAGGAGGGCAGTGACGGTCAACTCCAGACGGTATTTAGGATGACATTGGAGATGCCGGGCAGTGACGGTTCACTCCAGGCGGTGTTTAGGATGACATTAGAGATGCCGGGCAGTGACGGTCCATTCGAGGTGGTATTCAGAATGACATTGGAGTTACCGGGCAGTGACGGTTCACTCCAGGCGGTATTTAGGATGACATTGGAGTTGCCGGGCAGTGACGGTTCACTCCAGGCGGTATTAAGGATGACATTCGAGTTGCACGACGTCCACGACGAATTTTTCTATAGGTAACTTCTGGGGATTTTTCAATATCACAACTGGCAGTATGGCGTCCACTTTGAGCATCAAGTAAAGCTAGCAAATCTGGTGTAGAGCCACTTACGTATTAACCTTTAAAGGCCCACTGCCTTTCCGGAGCAAAATTTAAGGGTTTCTTAAAAACATTAATAACAAAAGAAAATATATATCGATGGCTTAAGATGAGGTTACAACACCAAACATATGCAAGATTTCCTGTGTAATGTACGATAACAGTGGATTCCTTTCGCTGTTTTGCCGTTTGGCGCAGTGATAGTCAACTACTGCGCGGCATTTAGGACGACGGCGGGAAACATAAAACGACCCGCGTTATGAAAATTAACATTTTATTTATTCTAATTAAACAGTTCTGAAGGTGATGATAAGTGTGCTAGTAAACGTATAGTTAATAACTTCTGCGACTCTACAAAATTATTGATCTCGTTTTACATTCCTATTTCAAAAATTAAAAGCCGTTTCGGAAAGGTAGTGGCCCTTTAAATCTTTATCTCAAACTCCTTTTTACCACAAACAATTTCTGGATTATGAAGGCTGTATTCAACCATTCACATTCAGTGCACCAATTCTAGGCATATTTATTTTTATTCATGCATTAATAAAAAGATTACTTCCTAAGACTGTACTATTGTGGGTTGTTACCACAGCTTCCTAGCCTAAACTATCACCTATACAATAGATTACATTTACTCTACACAACATTTGCAATTCTTCGTCTGTGTTCAATATCGGACAGGACAGATTCTTTTCAAGCCTGTAAAACAACTATTCTGAAATTTTCACAATATTTACTTCAGGTAATGAGCAAACTTTTTAGAAAATATTTTTGGTGCACTCAAACTGGAAGTGGGTGAATCACATTTGTTAATAATAGACATGGCCGAAAATAACACCCAAAATTGCGATATTTTCTGTCTTTCAAATGTAGCCAAAAGTTTATTTGTCACATTTTGCCTACATATTTGTGATCATAATATGTAATAATTTATATTCTTCAGAAAATAATACAGTTTTATGACACAAAACATCATTTTGATACCATTTTGGATCAAAAAGGGAACCCTGTCATACACCTCTACTGGGCAACATTAATTTGGCCATAGCACAGGCCCCTGGGACCTTTTGAATTTTTTAAACGTATTTCAAGGGTTTGTATTTTATGTTGCTACATATAACATTTAATTTCAATAAAATTGGTTCGTGGGCAAATTTCCATTGTTCGTGAAAGAGGTCCTTTGACATATTTTCAATTATATTTGACTTTGCTAACTCTATGTACTTTAAAAAAATGATATTCTAGCTTTGGATGATGGATTTATTGTATTTGGAAAACATTTTGTCATAGTTTTAAGTAGTGATTTAAAGGGCCGCTACCTTTCCGAAACGGATTTTAATTGTTAGAATGGGAATGTAAAACGAAATTGATAATTTTATAGGGTCACAGAAGTTATTTACTTACTGTTAATAAATAAATAAAATGTTAATTTTCATAACGCGGGTCGTTTTATTTTTCCCTCAGTCGTCCTATTTACCGCACGTCGGTGCGCCATCGATATATATTTTCTTTTGTTATTAATGTTTTTAAGAAACCCTTAAATTTTGCTCCGGAAAGGTAGTGGGCCTTTAAGAATAGTTGATATGCAAAATATACCTGTACGCTGTAAGATAGATAGTGTGGGTCAGAATGTTATCATATAGATGTAACTGTCATTTACCATGTATATTGGTTCTGTTGTTAAAGCAAGGATTTATAAGTGAGTCTCATATACGTCCTTGTATAGCCAATCGCTTGCCCGGACACAAAAGATCGACTTAATGTGAAACATAGCCCGCGCTATTTTAAATATATCATTCACATATTCATCATACAACGGTTTATCCTGGCCAGAACTCAAACACACATACTTTCAAATCTGCCACATATATCTATATCGATATGTGACCAAAAACCATTAAAAATAATCGGTTACACAAGCCGTGAAGAGAAACACGACAACGTTTATTTGTACATGTAATTGTGCGAGTTAATTTTAACTTTGATTTTGATCTTCTGCACTAAACCTGATTATACTCACCCACAACAGTTAATCTTATGTCACACCCATTTCCAACTACTTTGTATACCTTACCAGATACAAAACAAAAGTATACATGATCATGTTAAAACTATTTTGGTTAGAAATATTTGACGCCTGCATGAATGCTACGTGAATCAGTCTATGTAAAATGTGAAAAAGTTTAAGTAGTAACATAGTGTATTAGTTATGTATGTATTTTTGGTTAAAGTTATATTGCCATATTGGGTTGAGCAGGGTTACATAATGGTATGACGACATTCACAATTATCATTTCTAAATGCAGGTAAATTTAAATCGAAAAATTGCTATGTTAAGAATGCTTTAAAATCATCAAAATACATCGTAAAACTCATCTAAGCCATTTTTAATCGTTATATTTTTCCAGGGGAGACCCCCGGACCCCCAAACACCAATATCTTGCGCCTTTGGCGCTCGCAAATTCATCAAAATGCATCGTAAAACTCATCTCAGCCATTCTAAATCGTAATAGTTTTTCCCGGGGAAGACCCCGGGACCCCCTAAACACCAAAATCTCGCGCAATCGGCGCTCGCAAAATCATTAAACTACATTGTAAAACTCATCTCAGCCATTCTAAATCGTAATAGTTTTTTCCCGGAGGAGCGTCCGAAGGCCCGTCAGTCCGAAGGCCCATTAGTCCTAAGGCCCGTTAGTCCGAAGGCCCAATAGTCCGAAGGCCCGATAGTCCGAAAACAGATAATTTAATTGAGATTTATATGCGAACAGTACTTGAAATGAAACAAACGTTTATTACAGTTTTCGATGCAAAAGATTTGTTGTAAACTTGTTAAGGTATACTTACATGTATGTGACTATATGTAGAATTGATACGGAAAATGATATGAAACAACGAAATGTAGCGTATTTTCAAAAAGAGCATAATCTTGAAATACATAAACGTATCTGATATTAAAGAGTATAATTTTTTATATGTACAATGTAATCCTGTTTAATATTTCCCCCAAAAAATATCATTATGCGGACCATTTCCATCATTATGGGTAGAATAAACAATTCAAAGAATGGGGAAGCAAAAATAAGTCGTTAAATACATGTATATATTGTACAATATAACGACGTTTACAGGTATAATAAAAGTCAATTTTCGGTAAGATTTGATTATATACATAATTTATTCATGAAGCAATGTTAATCCTAATGCAATACAGTGTACAAAAGGCTAACAATCGGACATTTTAAAGTTTGCATGTTTGTAAGATAATCCATAGAATGTATGCTTGTGAGATATCCTATAAAATGTAAGATATTATTTTTTATTTTTTTTTTATTTTGATGTAACTTTGACCTGGCATTGCTCCATGAAGAAATGACAACTTGTTGTCCATAGAAATTGTCAGATCAGCTGTGCCGAAAAATGTTTTCGTCAAAATACGTTAATTATAACAACTCTATAACTTGCAATATTTACTAATTTTCGGACTAACAGGCCTTCGGACTATTGGGCCTTCGGATCAATTTTACTAATTTTCGGACTATTGGGCCTTCGGACTATTGGGCCTTCGGATCATTGGGCCTTCGGACTAACGGACCTTCGGGCCGTAGGGATATAAGGGTGTCACCGTTAGCGACGCCACTGTCTATAGATGTGTACAAGGATTATGTGTAAGGCCAAAAACAAAAAAATGTCTGTTTAGGGTTACATTGGCAAAAAAATAGGGTCAGTCGGTCGGAGTCTGAGATCGAAATCCCGACTTTTAATTTTTTGAAAAATTATTTAGAAATAGAGATATTCACTATAAAACAGACTTTTAGGTATATTCATTAGTCCATCCACCAAATACAAACATACAATTTTCATTGAACTGGCCCCCTGTGGTTCAAATGTATAAGATCGATCTTATATGGATGAGACAGAATTTCTGTGCGAGTTATTCCCCTTGTAGTCATGAACGTGATTTGTACGAGGATTGTTCAATGGAAAGTGTGATTGATGAATGGGATTTGTTTACTACACGCATAGCAACGCGTAGTATTTGCGTGACTACAAGGGGAATAACTCGCACAGGAATTTTGTCTCTTCCATGTGGTAATTCAGTCGACCTGTAATACATATGGATCCAATATTAAGGTCGACAAGCTTGGGAACCCAGCTACATGTAAATCACAATCATTTAAAATTCATCAGTTCTTATTTTACGTGAAGTTTATAACTGGAACATTAATATATCTAATAATCACAAGTTATATTTTACTATACTCAAATGACATAGAAACAGAACAGTTTCCTGTCGCCTGACCGATTACAGCAAGTCACTATACTGTAGAAGGTCCGTTATTCCGAAGGCCCAGTAGTCCGAATTCGAAGGTCCGTTAGTCCGAAAACAGAAAATGCAGTTTGAGTTTAAATGCAAAAATCAGGCATGGGTTTATTAGTTTTCGATACAAAAGAATGCTTTGTTTGATTCTTATACAGTCGTAAATGCAAATATTTAAAAAAAAAGTCGGACTGATTACTAAGCTATGGGTCTTACAGAGGATTTGACAACAATTAGGGGTCACGTTCTTATAGAAGAACTGACAACATTCCATTAGGGGTCACATTCTTATAGAGGATCTGACAACACCCCATTAGGGGTCACATTCTTATAGAGGATCTGACAACACCCCATTAGGGGTCACATTCTTATAGAGGATCTGACAACACCCCATTAGGGGTCATTTTCTTATAGAGGATCTGACAACATCCCATAAGGGGTCACGTTCTTATAGAGGGTCTGACAACATCCCATTAGGGGTCAAGTTCTTATAGAGGATCTGACAACATCCCATTAGGGGTCACGTTCTTATAGAGGATCTGACAACATCTCATTAGGGGTCAAGTTCTTATAGAGGATCTGACAACATCCCATTAGGGGCTCACGTTCTTATAGAGGATCTGACAACACCCCATTAGGGGTCAAGTTCTTATAGAGGATCTGACAACATCCCATTAGGGGTCACGTTCTTATAGAGGATCTGACAACATCTCATTAGGGGTCACGTTCTTATAGATGATCTGACAACATCCCATTAGGGGTCAAGTTCTTATAGAGGATCTGACAACATCCCATTAGGGGTCACGTTCTTATAGAGGATCTGACAACATCCCATTAGGGGTCACGTTCTTCTAGAGGATCTGACAACATCCCATTAGTGGTCAAGTTCTTATAGAGGATCTGACAACATCCCATTAGGGGTCACGTTCTTATAGAGGATCTGACAACATCTCATTAGGGGTCACGTTCTTATAGAGGATCTGACAACATCCCATTAGGGGTCACGTTCTTATAGAGGATCTTACAACATCCCATTAGGGGTCACGTTCTTCTAGAGGATCTGACAACATCCCATTAGTGGTCAAGTTCTTATAGAGGATCTGACAACATCCCACTAGAGGTCACGTTCATACAGAGGATCTGACAACATCCCACTAGGGGTCACGTTCTTATAGAGGATCTGACAACATCCCATTAGGGGTCACGTTCTTATAGAGGATCTGACAACATCCCATTAGGGGTCACGTTCTTATAGAGGATCTTACAACATCCCATTAGGGGTCACGTTCTTCTAGAGGATCTGACAACATCCCATTAGTGGTCAAGTTCTTATAGAGGATCTGACAACATCCCACTAGAGGTCACGTTCATACAGAGGATCTGACAACATCCCATAAGGGGTCACGTTCTTATAGAGGATCTGACAACATCCCATTATGGGTCACGTTCTTCTAGAGGATCTGACAATATCCCATTAGAGGTCACATTCTTATAGAGGGTCTGACAACATCCCATTAGTGGTCAAGTTCTTATAGAGGGTCTGACAACATCCCATTAGGTGTCACGTTCTTATAGAGGATCTGACAACATCCCATTAGTGGTACAAGTTCTTATAGAGGGTATGAAAACATCTCATTAGGGGGTCACGTTCTTATAGAGGGTCTGACAACATCCCATTAGGGGCTCACGTTCTTATAGAGGGTCTGACAACATCCCATTAGTGGTCACGTTCTTATAGAGGATCTGACAACATCCCACTAGGGGTCACGTTCTTATAGAGAATCTGACAATATCCCATTAGGGGCCACGTTTCTATCACCTATATACTCGAGTTCCT
The DNA here is from genome assembly GCF_041381155.1 of Argopecten irradians. NCBI lineage: Eukaryota > Metazoa > Mollusca > Bivalvia > Pectinida > Pectinidae > Argopecten > Argopecten irradians. The sequence goes on along the minus strand of NC_091146.1, from coordinate 36,785,934 downwards.
GGTACATGTACAAGTTTATATGTATTTTCTCTGCCAAGGTACATATCTATTGAAAACAAAATTTTGTCCAAATATGCATATGTACATGTAATGTATTCCTGTGATTCAGAGAATAGCGGGAATCATTTGTCTCATCGTTTTGTTAAAGAATTTACAGTGTGCTCTCGTCCATCCGTTCGGTCAGTTATGGAGTATGTCCAGTAATTCCCCTGTTGGGTCCTGTCCTCTGGTCCCAGGGGCATCAGTCCCCATTGATGCAAAATCGAATCCCCCCTCTGACCAAATTTGTTTAAAATCTACCAAATACTTTATGACTAGTAGCGATTTAAGGAAAGTGTTGAAACACGGACAATGAGCTGATAACAGATACATAAAATGGCTGACTTACCCGTCCTTTGGATCAGGTGAGCTAAAAACACCTAAGGTCTCTTTTCAGGAAAAAAAAAGTAGTTTCCAAAATCTATTATATCTTCTAATACATCCAGCGGCTGTAAATTTCGTATATCATGCAAACATGATATTATGTGGCCACCATTTCTGATGAAATCCTGTATTTTTAGCCCACCATCATCTTAGCCCACCATCTGATGATGGTGGGCTATTCAAATCGCTTTTCGTCTGTGGTATGTGGTCCGTCCGTTAATATTTACATTTCCGTTTTCACTTTCCTATATAACCTTACTAACCGGGCAATCGTTTACACTTGCGTAAACGCAGAGGGGCTGCTGTGCAAGAACACAAACGGAAACAATGACTTCCGCCCTTATATGAATGCGCATCCGGTTAGGCCAAAATATATGCCATGACAAAGGTTCCATATCAACATCAGTTTGAATGCAATGGAAAGCATTGTGTTAATATTAAAAAATAAAAAAATGAAACATATGGAGTAAATGGATTAAAAGCGATAAAGTTATTTTGGAACTATATTTCATTTACTCCCGGAACTTGACACATTTTCCCGCCAAACTGGAGTCAGCTGTATCGCGATTCCATCAATTACTCAGCTGTTCCATCAATCGTTTAACGTTGAAAAAACGAAGGTTTATTTCACCGGAACACTAAATTTAAATGAAATGGTCGGTCGAAATGTAAATATAAGGAATGTTTTTAATTTTTTGTTGTTTACTGGTGTGTAAACTGCATTTTTTGTACAGATATTTCAACATGACGCGCGTCATTTAAAATATCTGTACAAAAAATGCAGTTTACACACCAGTAAACAACAAAAAATAAAAATCATTCCTTAAATAATTGCCATTGCTATTTCTCAGACGGTACAGAAGGCCGATTGGTTTCAAATTTCATATGTAGGTTCCCCTAACTAGGACTCTATATAGTTGTGCATGTTGCATTTTGAGATCGATTGGTCAATAAGATGGCTGACCGGCCTCCATCTTTGATTTTGATAGTTGACGTTTGTTACCGCCATTTCTCAGAAAGTACCTATAGAATCTGGCCTGATGCCTTAGAAGGTTTGTGCAAAATTTCATGGAAATTGCTTCAGCAGTATTGGAGAAAAAGTCGAAGATGTAAATTGTTTACGGACATAGGACGCACGACGACGGAGAAAGGGCGATTAGAATAGGTCTGTCTCTAATTTCATATCATTTATGGAATTCGACTACATGTACACATTGTATACCATTTCCGTCAGTTACTTTAAATAGGCTTATTTTCGAATCAGGTTTATTTTCAAGGTGTTTTTCCCATAGGTAGTTACAGGCTTATTTTAGAGTACGGCTTATTTTCGAAGTCGGCTTATTATCAAGTTTTAGGGTATATAGGTTCCCCTGGGTCCCTTGTTGTACATATTTCCTTTTGGGACTAATCGGTCCACAAGATGGCCGACAGTCATCCATCTTGGATATTGATGGTTGAAATCTCTTTAGGTAATACTGCTATATCTCATAAAGTACTGAATTATGTCTCAAATTTGATATGTATAGGCTGCACATATAAGTCCTTGTTGTGCACATGGCAGCGCAGGCGTTATGGACCGATTCGTCAACAAGATGGCCGTCATCTTGGATTTTGATTGTTGAAGTTTATTACCGCTTTTTTCAAAATTACTGAAGAGATCTGTCGGAAAAAAAGGCTTCACATAGGTCCTAGGGTCGGACAAACAGTCATCTTGGATTTCGATAGATGAAGTTTGAAAAGCAGAGAAAGGTCCCTCTCTCCATTGCTAGACATAGATCATTCTCTGGTGCCGCCAAGATCCCTCTGGGATCTGCTAAAAATAGTTTACCCCACTTTCAGTTTTGGGAGAAGCATTTGTTTTAGAGTTAATACAACAAGAGGCTAAGAGGGCCTGAACCACTCCCCTGGTTTATTGACAAGAGGCCTAGAGAGCCTGTACCACTCCCCTAGTTTATTGACCAAGAGGGCCTGACAAAAACTCCCCTAGAGGCTAAGAGGGCCTGTACCACTCCCCTGGTTTATTGACAAGAGGCCTAGAGGGCCTGTACCACTCCCCTAGTTTATTGACAAGAGGCCTAGAGGGCCTGTACCACTCCCCTGGTTTATTGACAAGAGGCCTAGAGGGCCTGTACCACTCCCCTGGTTTATTGACAAGAGGCCTAGAGGGCCTGTACCACTCCCCTGGTTTATTGACAAAAAGCCTAGAGGGCCTGTACCACTCCCTAGTTTATTGACAAAGGCCTAGTGTACCACTCCCCTAGTTTATTGACAAGGGGCCTAGAGGGCCTGACCACTCCCTGGTTTATTGACAAAAAGCCTAGAGGGCCTGTACCACTCCCCTGGTTTATTGACAAGAGCCTAAAAGCCTAGAGGGCCTGTACCACTCCCCTAGTTTATTGACAAGAGGCCTAGAGGCCTGTACCACTCCCCTAGTTTATTGACAAGGGGCCTAGAGGGCCTGGACCACTCCCCTGGTTTATTGACAAAAAGCCTAGAGGGCCTGTACCACTCCCCTGGTTTATTGACAAGAGGCCTAGAGGGCCTGGACCACTCCCCTGGTTTATTGACAAAAAGCCTAGAGGGCCTGGACCACTCCCCTGGTTTATTGACAAAAAGCCTAGAGGGCCTGTACCACTCCCTCCCTAGAGGCCTGTACCACTCCATGTTTATTGACAAGAGCCTAGAGGGCCTGTACCACTCCCCTGGTTTATTGACAAAGCCTAGAGGGCCTGTACCACTCCCCTGGTTTATTGACAAAAAGCCTAGAGGGCCTGTACCACTCCCCTGGTTTATTGACAAAAAGCCTAGAGGGCCTGTACCACTCCCCTGGTTTATTGACAAGAGGCCTAGAGGGCCTGTACCACTCCCCTGGTTTATTGACAAGAGGCCTAGAGGGCCTGTACCACTCCCCTAGTTTATTGACAAGAGGCCTAGAGGGCCTGTACCACTCCCCTAGTTTATTGACAAGGGGCCTAGAGGGCCTGTACCACTCCCCTGGTTTATTGACAAAATGGCCTAGAGGGCCTGTACCACTCCCCATGGTCCACCCATTGACAAAAGGCCTAGAGGGCCTGTTCCACATCTCTTTTTCATTGACAAGAGGCTAAGAGGGCCTGTATCACATCCCTGGTTCAATGACAAGAGGCCTAAAGGGCCTGTACCACTCCATTTGTTAATTGACAAGAGGCCTAGAGGGCCTGTACCACTCCCCTGGTTTATTGACAAGAGGCCTAGAGGGCCTGTACCACTCCCCTGGTTTCTTGACAAGAGGCCTAGAGGGCCTGTACCACTCCCCTGGTTTATTGACAAGAGGCCTAGAGGGCCTGTACCACTCCCATGGTTCAATGACAAAAGGCCTAGAGGACATGCGCCACTCCCCTGGTTTATTGACAAGAAGCCTAGAGGGCCTGTACCACTCCCATGGTTCAATGACAAAAGGCCTAGAGGGCCTGTACCACTTCCCTGGTTCACTGAACATTAAATTGTATATATAATTAATCATACAAGTCTTACACAATACTTAATACATTTATTGTTAATAAGTGAGCATTTAAAACAAACATATAACAAGGATTGCACTTAATAACCTCACACCATATAAGGTAGTATCAACAGATAATACACCTCACACCATATAAGGTAGTATCAACAGATTGATACATCTCACACCATATAAGGTAGTATCAACAGTGATACACCTCACACCATATAAGGTAGTATCAACAGATTGATACATCTCACACCATATAAGGTAGTATCAACAGATTAATACACCTCACACCATATAAGGTAGTATCAACAGATAATACACCTCACACCATATAAGGTAGTACCAACATACTATACACCTCACACCATATAAGGTAGTACCAACAGATAGATACATCTAACACCATATCAGATAGTATCAACAGATTGATACATCTCACACCATATAAGGTAGTATCAACAGATAATACACCTCACACCATATAAGGTAGTATCAACAGATTGATACATCTCACACTATATAAGGTAGTATCAACAGATTAATGCACCTCACACCATATAAGGTAGTATCAACAGATTGATACATCTCACACCATATAAGGTAGTACCAACAGACTATACACCTCACGCCATATAAGGTAGTATCAACAGATTAATACACCTCACACAATATAAGGTAGTACCAACAGATTAATACACCTCACACCATATAAGGTACTACCAACAGATTGATACATCGCACACCATATATGGTAGTACCAACAGATTGATACACCTCACACCATATTAGGTAGTATCAATAGATAATACACCTCACACCATATAAGGTAGTACCAACAGATTAATACACCTCACACCATATAAGGTAGTATCAACAGATTGATACATCTCACACCATATAAGGTAGTACCAACAGATTGATACATCTCACACCATATAAGGTAGTACCAACAGATAAATACATCTAACACCATATCAGATAGTATCAACAGATTGATACATCTAACACCATATAAGGTAGTATCAACCGATTGATACATCTCACACCATATAAGGTAGTACCAACAGATAGATACATCTAACACCATATAAGGTAGTATCAACCGATTGATACATCTCACACCATATAAGGTAGTACCAACAGATAGATACATCTAACACCATATCAGATAGTATCAACAGATTGATACATCTCACACAATATAAGGTAGTATCAACAGATTAATACACCTCACACCATATAAGGTAGTATCAACAGATTGATACATCTCACACCATATAAGGTAGTACCAACAAACTATACACCTCACACCATATCAGGTAGTATCAACAGATTAATACACCTCACACCATATAAGGTAGTATCAACAGATTAATACACCTCACACCATATAAGGTAGTATCAACAGACTATACACCTCACACCATATAAGGTAGTATCAACAGACTATACACCTCACACCATATAAGGTAGTATCAACAGATTAATACACCTCACACCATATAAGGTAGTATCAACAGATTAATACACCTCACACCATATAAGGTAGTATCAACCGATTGATACATCTCACACCATATAAGGTAGTATCAACAGATTGATACATCTCACACCATATAAGGTAGTATCAACAGATTAATACACCTCACACCATATAAGGTAGTATCAACAGATTGATACATCTCACACCATATAAGGTAGTATCAACAGATTGATACATCTCACACCATATAAGGTAGTACCAACAGATTGATACATCTCACACCATATAGGGTAGTATCAACCGATTGATACATCTCACACCATATAAGGTAGTATCAACAGATTAATACACCTCACACCATATAAGGTAGTATCAACAGATAATACACCTCACACCATATAAGGTAGTATCAACAGACTAAATACATAGTTTTCACAAATATTTTAGAGATATGGAATTTGGAGATTTAGAGAAAAATTAAAAAATCAAGCATGTAATATTCCTTGCTTAATCAACTTTTTTATGCAGAGCTTACTGCCTATTGCTTTAATGTAAAAAAAAATTCCACTTACAAAACATTTCTAGCACACCTTTCGAGTCTATTCTTTGGTAAATCAATAACTGTTTATATTAGACATCTGTTTATTTGTTCATTGAGATTTAAATGTCTGATAATTGATATCTGACATGGGATATATTAGGTGATATCTGACATCGGATATCTTAGGCGATATCTGACATCAGATATCTTCTAAAGGTGATATCTGACAAAGGAAATCTAACCAGATATCTTACATTTTAGCTGATATCTGACATCAGAATATCTTATCTGACATTTGAAATCTTACCTAATATCTGAATTTGATATCTTACTTGATGTCTGACATCGGATATCTTACCTGATATCTGACATTGGATATCTTACCTGATATCTGACATCAGATATCTTACCTGATATATGACATCAGATACCTTACCTGATATTTGACATCGGACATCTTACCTGATATCTGACATTAGATATCTTACCTGATATCTGACATTGGATATCTCACCTGATATCTGACATCGGATATCTTACCTGATATCTGACATTGGATATCTTACCTGATATATGACATCTTACCTGATATCTGACATTTGATATCTTACCTGATATCTGACATTGGATATCTCACCTGGTATCTGACATCGGATATCTTACCTGATATCTGACATTGGATATCTCACCTGATATCTGACATCGGATATCTTAACTGATATTGGATATCTTACCTGATATCTGACATTGGATATCTTACCTGATATCTGACATCAGACATCTTAATTTTATCTATACACATCAGTATATCATTAAGTAAGTAGCAGGTACATATATTACAAGGCAAGTTCTTCCTTGTCCAGTCCCTGAGATCTATTCACGCCAGCGTTTCCAATCCTGATTCCACTGTTACATCAGTAGTTTGTATGGATTTTCTAGTGAATGTTACTGCCACTGGTGTGTCTCTCTGATCTTATGTGAAGTTTTTGGAGATTACAGTCATCATCATGAAGGACCCACACACAGTTTTCCTGCTTAATATTTTCCTTGAGCACACAACCTGTCCCACAGTCACTGGATATACCCTGTCTGGCCTAAATAAGATCTATACAATTTTATTACAATACATGGTGCAAAAATTTTAAATCTCAGCTATTTTTTGGACACAAAGCTGATTGATACATGAAGACAGTATACATGGGATATATTATCTGATGTAGTCATCTCTGTGTCGCATCCGCTCTGTGGGTTTGATTAAAAAACTTCTTGGCTTCAAAGCCAACTTCAACAAATCTCTCTTCTTGTCTTTGATATATCTTCACTCATAACTACTTATACATTGAAGTAATTTCTGTAGTCATTTTCCACACAAAACTTTCAAAAACATTTAAGTTTTTCATTAGACTTTCCCTTCATTTCACCAGCCACAAATTCATGACTATACATTTATGTCACATCCACGTGGCAGTATGGTCTCAACTGGCTACTTTCATTTGGTAAACTAGAAATTCTAGCGTACACGTTCTGAATATAATCTTGAATATAGAATTACTCTCTCAAAATGAATAACCTCCCTTGGCAATTCTCCAGTACAGAATATCATGGCCTCTTGAATGAGGAGTTATTTCCCTTTGCCAACTCTTCCTTATTTTCCTTTGTCACCTTTTGGAAGCAGCAATTTTCGGAGGGTCAATCATCAGAAAGCTCTCCTCAACCGTCTTTTTACAGTACTGGTAAAACAATTTGGCTGCCTTTGTTAACGTTTCCTCCAAATTGATCTTCAAGCTGAAATAAAGCAAAAAATTTATTTATTTTGAGGACAATAGAAAATATTGAAAATAGATAGAATGTATGTTGTATCAACCATAAGTAATAAAAGTAGACTCTTAAGTGTCTAAATCACCAAAATTAAATTGTTGTGAATAATAGACAGAAAAATGCTAAATTGATTATAAGTTGTTGTGAAAATGTGCTGGTTAAGCAGTACATTAACGGCCAATATTCTACCCTTGAGGGGAGATAACTGTGTAATGAGACAAATGTTACATACCCGTTAATGGTACAGAAAACCATGGCCGAATCCACACAGGTAAGGAGGTCTGGTTTACAATCCATCAGCAAGGCAAGACACATAAACAACTCAAACGTGTAGTCCAAACTGACCGTCAACTGTTCTGACCGCGTCCCTCCGCCTGGAAATATGTACGCTAAAACAGTTGTAGGATATTATTAGCAGTAATGCTGAAATATTGTAGATCATTAGCAGTAACTCTAAAACATTATTGATAGCAAAAACGCTAAAACACGCACAGATCATTAGCAGTAACGTTAAAACATTATTGATAGCAAAAACGCTAAAACACGGCAGATCATTAGCAGCAACGTTAAAACATTATTGATAGCAAAAACGCTAAAAAACGGCAGATCATTAGCAGTAACGTTAAAACATTATTGATAGCAAAATCACTAAAACACGGCAGATCATTAGCAGTAACGTTAAAACATTATTGATAGCAAAAACGCTAAAACACGGCAGATCATTTCTTCTTCAACAAATTTTATTGCAACTAATATGCAAATGGATTTGGCAACAGGCAAAGCCTATATTAGCCATCTCCAAACAAATCCGGTATAGTACAATTATCAACAAAATATTGAAATATTTAACATTACATTATAATGAATATTATTATTAGTGTATCTTCCCAACCTATCATAGTAGAAAAATCGAAAAAAATCTTTTAGTTTCAGATATATTTTCTGATATGCATTGCAATAAATATGTATTTTTTTTCTTCATCACAATTGTCACAGCCATTCAGTAAAGTTTTTGTGTTAAAATGTGAGTGGGGAATATTAGAGTATATGTATTTTGGTTCTGAGTGATGATCTTTGTTCATTAAATAAAGGACATATGAAAAGATAGTGTTCGGCAGTTTCATCACCAAGGTCACAAGAACAAATTGGAGAATCTCTCAAATGATCGCGAAATAGGTCAGAATTTAGATTGCTAGAGGAATTTCTGAGCTGGCACAGAGTAATATTTATAATTCGAGAACCTTTGTTTATAAAGGTATTTGTTGTATTAGGTTCCATTTTATTAATGTTAAAAAGGAGTGTTTTAAATTGTGCAACAGTATTAACATTCGATAAGTCAAAGTTTAAAGCGAAAGAATTAGCAGTAACGTTAAAACATTATTGATAGCAAAAACGCTAAAACACGGCAGATCATTAGCAGTAATGCTAGAACATTATAAATCATTAGCAGTAATACTAGAACATTGTAGATAATTGACAATAGATAAATCTATATCAATTGAAACAAGATTCTGGTGCAGTGTCAGTTTTCTTCAAACTTACCAAAATTTTCAAACTCTTTCATGACTTCCTTACGTCGTGCATTTTCAGCCTCCATTGAGGAGAGCTCCAAATGATGACTGCTGAGGATTTCAAAACAGCGTAGAGAGTCTACGAAACTGAACTCCCTCTTAAACCCAAGTAAAAGCCACCTAGAACAAAAAGAGGACAAATTTATAACTATAACTGTAACAACTTACCATAATACCCCTGTTACATGAGCCCCTTATCTGAGACCATGCCAACAAGATGTACTTCCATTTTGTTTCCATGGAAACTGTAATTGAAGCACAACTGAGTTTGAACAAAATTGATCCCAAAACGAACACGTTTTTGGCCATTTTAATATTACCAAATATTTTGGTAAAAAACCTACATAAACATCTACAGATGGTCCTAAACGTAGCTGCCAAGTTTCATTGAAATTGATCCAGTAGTTTAAGAGTGTTGTCAGGCAACCTTTATCTATGGAATACTTGTAGAGACCAGCTGATTAGAGTACACCCTCTCCTAACTTCATTGTGAGAGGGAATGTTTACATTCATAAAATATAATCTAAAATATTGTTCAAATTTAATTAACACACTCTACATGTACATTTATAGAGCAAATTATACTACAACAATGGTATGTGGCCTTTAATTTTGTGGCCCTAAAATTTAAAGCGATCAAAATATATAGTTTCAAATATTTAGACATCCTCATCTGATATCCTAGAGACACCCCACACCTGATATCCTACAGACATTCCACACCTGATATCCTACAGACATCCCACACCTGATATCCTACAGACATCCCACACCTGATATCCTACAGACATCCCACACCTGATATCCTACAGACATCCCACACCTGATATCCTACAGACATCCCACACCTGATATCCTACAGACATCCCACACCTGATATCCTACAGACATCCCACACCTGATATCCTACAGACATCCCACACCTGATATCCTACAGACACCCCACACCTGATATCCTACAGACATCCCACACCTGATATCCTACAGACATCCCACACCTGATATCCTACATACATCCCACACCTGACACCTGATATCCTACAGACATCCCACACCTGATATCCTACAAACACCCCACACCTGATATCCTGACATATCATCCCACACCTGATATCCTACATACATCCCACACCTGATATCCTACAGACACCCACACCTGATATCCTACACATCCAACACCTGATATCCAACAGACACCCCACACCTGATATCCTACTGACTTATCCTACAACATCCCACCTGATATCCTACAGACATCCCACACCTGATATCCTACATACACACCTCCCACACCTGATATCCTACAGACATCCCACACCTGATATCCTACAGACAGACATCCCAGACACCCAACCTGATATCCTACAGACATCCCACACCTGATATCCTACAGACATCCCACACCTGATATCCTACAGACATCCCACACTGATATCCTAGACTCCACACCTGATATCCTACAGACACCCCACACCTGATATCCTACAGACATCCCACACCTGATATCCTACAGACATCCCACACCTGATATCCTACAGACCCACACCTGATATCCTACAGACACCCCACACCTGATATCCTACAGACACCCCACACCTGATATCCTATAGACATCTCCACACCTGATATCCTACAGACACCCCACACCTGATATCCTACAGACATCCCCACACCTGATATCCTAAGAACCCACACCTGATATCCTACAGACACCTGATATCCTACAGACATCCCACACCTGATATCCTACAGACATCCCACACCTGATATCCTAAGACATCCCACACCTGATATCCTACAGACACCACACCTGATATCCTATAGACACCCCACACCTGATATCCTATAGACATCTCAGATATCCTAAGACATCCCCACACCTGATATCCTACAGACATCCCACACCTGATATCCTATAGACATCCCACACCTGATATCCTACAGACACCCCACACCTGATATCCTAGAGACACCCCACACCTGATATCCTACAGACATCCCACACCTGATATCCTACAGACATCCCACACCTGATATCCTACAGACATCCCACACCTGATATCCTACAGACATCCCACACCTGATATCCTATAGACATCCCACACCTGATATCCTAAGACATCCCACACCTGATATCCTACAGACATCCACACCTGATATCTAAGACACCCACACCTGATATCCTAACATCACACCTGATATCCTACAGACACCCACACCTGATATCCTAGAGACATCCCACACCTGATATCCTACAGACATCCCACACCTGATATCCTACAGACATCCCACACCTGATATCCTACAGACACCCCACACCTGATATCCTAGAGACATCCCACACCTGATATCCTACAGACATCCCACACCTGATATCCTACAGACATCCCACACCTGATATCCTAGAGACACCCCACACCTGATATCCTAGAGACATCCCACACTGATATCCTACAGACATCCCACACCTGATATCCTACAGACACCCCACACCTGATATCCTACAGACATCCCACACCTGATATCCTACAGACATCCCACACCTGATATCCTACAGACACCCCACACCTGATATCCTACAGACACCCCACACCTGATATCCTACAGACATCCCACACCTGATATCCTACAGACATCCCACACCTGATATCCTACAGACATCCCACACCTGATATCCTACAGACATCCCACACCTGATATCCTACAGACATCCCACACCCTGATATCCTACAGACACCCACACCTGATATCCTAAGACACCCACACTGATATCATACCTATAGACATCCCACACCTGATATCCTACAGACATCCCACACCTGATATCCTACAGACACCCCACACCTGATATCCTACAGACATCCCACACCTGATATCCTACAGACATCCCACACCTGATATCCTACAGACATCCCACACCTGATATCCTACAGACATCCCACACCTGATATCCTACAGACATCCCACACCTGATATCCTAAGACATCCACACTGATATCCTACACACCAACCTGATATCCTACAGACCACCCCACACCTGATATCCTAGAGACACCCCACACCTGATATCCTACAGACATCCCACACCTGATATCCTACAGACATCACACACCTGATATCCTACAGACATCCCACACCTGATATCCTACAGACATCCCACACCTGATATCCTACAGACACCCCACACCTGATATCCTACAGACATCCCCACACCTGATATCCTACAGACATCCCACACCTGATATCCTACAGACATCCCACACCTGATATCCTACAGACACCCCACACCTGATATCCTACAGACACCCCACACCTGATATCCTACGACATCCCACACCTGATATCCTACACATCCCACACCTGATATCCTACAGACATCCCACACCTGATATCCTACAGACATCCCACACCTGATATCCTACAGACATCCCACACCTGATATCCTACAGACATCCCACACCTGATATCCTACAGACATCCCACACCTGATATCCTAAGACATCCCACACCTGATATCCTACAGACATCCCACACCTGATATCCTACAGACATCCCACACCTGATATCCTACAGACATCCCACACCTGATATCCTACAGACATCCCACACCTGATATCCTACAGACACCCCACACCTGATATCCTACAGACATCCCACACCTGATATCCTACAGACATCCCACACCTGATATCCTACAGACACTCCACACCTGATATCCTAGAGACACCCCACACCTGATATCCTAGAGACATCCCCACACCTGATATCCTACAGACATCCCACACCTGATATCCTACAGACATCCCACACCTGATATCCTACAGACATCCCACACCTGATATCCTACAGACATCCCACACCTGATATCCTACAGACATCCCCACACCTGATATCCTACAGACACCCCACACCTGATATCCTAAGACATCCCACACCTGATATCCTACAGACATCCCACACCTGATATCCTACAGACATCCCACACCTGATATCCTACAGACATCCCACACCTGATATCCTACAGACACCCCACACCTGATATCCTACAGACATCCCACACCTGATATCCTACAGACATCCCACACCTGATATCCTACAGACACCCCACACCTGATATCCTAGAGACATCCCACACCTGATATCCTACAGACATCCCACACCTGATATCCTACAGACATCCCACACCTGATATCCTACAGACACCCCACACCTGATATCCTACAGACACCCCACACCTGATATCCTACAGACATCCCACACCTGATATCCTACAGACATCCCACACCTGATATCCTACAGACACCCCACACCTGATATCCTAGAGACATCCCACACCTGATATCCTACAGACATCCCACACCTGATATCCTACAGACATCCCACACCTGATATCCTACAGACATCCCACACCTGATATCCTACAGACATCCCACACCTGATATCCTAAGACATCCCACACCTGATATCCTAAGACATCCCACACCTGATATCCTACAGACATCCCACACCTGATATCCTAAGACACCCACACCTGATATCCTACAGACATCCCACCTGATATCCTACAGACATCCACACACTGATATCCTACAGACACCACACTGATATCCTACAGACATCCCACACCTGATATCCTACAGACATCCCCACACCTGATATCCTACAGACATCCCACACCTGATATCCTACAGACACCCCACACCTGATATCCTACAGACATCCCACACCTGATATCCTACAGACATCCCACACCTGATATCCTACAGACATCCCACACCTGATATCCTACAGACACCCACACCTGATATCCTAGAGACATCCCACACCCCACAGACATCCCACACCTGATATCCTACAGACACCCCACACCTGATATCCTACAGACATCCCACACCTGATATCCTAGAGACATCCATGATATCCTACATCCCACACCTGATATCCTACAGACATCCCACACCTGATATCCTACAGACATCCCACACCTGATATCCTACAGACATCCCACACCTGATATCCTACAGACATCCCACACACCTGATATCCTACAGACATCCCACACCTGATATCCTATAGACATCCACACCCTGATATCCTACATACACTCCCACACCTGATATCCTAGAGACACCCCACACCTGATATCCTAGAGACATCCCACACCTGATATCCTACAGACATCCCACACCTGATATCCTACAGACATCCCACACCTGATATCCTACAGACACCCCACACCTGATATCCTACAGACATCCCACACCTGATATCCTACAGACATCCCCACACCTGATATCCTACAGATATCCCACACCTGATATCCTATAGACATCCCACACCTGATATCCTACAGACATCCCACACCTGATATCCTACAGACATCCCACACCTGATATCCTACAGACATCCCACACCTGATATCCTACAGACACCCCACACCTGATATCCTACAGACATCTCACACCTGATATCATACAGACACCTCACACCTGATATCCTATAGACATCCCACACACTGATATCCTACAGACATCTCACACCTGATATCCTACAGACATCCCACACCTGATATCCTACAGACACCCACACCTGATATCCTACAGACATCCACACCTGATATCTAGAGACATCCCACACCTGATATCCTACAGACATCCCACACCTGATATCCTACAGACATCCCACACCTGATATCCTACAGACATCCCACACCTGATATCCTAGAGACATCCCACACCTGATATCCTACAGACATCCCACACCTGATATCCTACAGACACCCCACACCTGATATCCTACAGACATCCCACACCTGATATCCTACAGACACCCCACACCTGATATCCTACAGACATCCCACACCTGATATCCTACAGACATCCCACACCTGATATCTACAGACACCCCACACCTGATATCCTACAGACATCCCACACCTGATATCATACAGACATCCCACACCTGATATCCTACAGACATCCACACCTGATATCCTACAGACATCCCACACCTGATATCCTACAGACATCCCACACCTGATATCCTACAGACATCCCACACCTGATATCCTACAGACACCCCACACCTGATATCCTACAGACATCCCACACCTGATATCCTACAGACATCCCACACCTGATATCCTACAGACATCCCACACCTGATATCCTACAGACATCCCACACCTGATATCCTACAGACATCCCCACACCTGATATCCTACAGACATCCCACACCTGATATCCTACAGACATCCCCACACCTGATATCCTACAGACATCCCACACCTGATATCCTACAGACATCCCACACCTGATATCCTACAGACATCCCACACCTGATATCCTACAGACATCCCACACCTGATATCCTACAGACATCCCACACCTGATATCCTACAGACATCCCACAACACCTGATATCCTACAGACATCCCACACCTGATATCCTACAGACATCCCACACCTGATATCCTACAGACATCCCACACCTGATATCCTACAGACATCCCACACCTGATATCATACAGACATCTCCACACCTGATATCCTACAGACATCCCACACCTGATATCCTACAGACATCCCACACCTGATATCTATACCTATAGACATCCCACACCTGATATCCTATAGACATCTCACACCTGATATCCTACAGACATCCCACACCTGATATCCTAGAGACATCCCACACCTGATATCCTACAGACATCCCACACCTGATATCCTATAGACATCCCACACCTGATATCCTACAGACATCCCACACCTGATATCCTAGACATCCCACACATAATATCCTAAACATTTTTTTAACATTTGTCATTTTTCGGCTTTGTTTTTCTTAGAAATCATTGAACAAACTTCACATCTCCTCTAAAGATGTATTTTAATTGATTACATATTACCAGAAAATATTCCATTGGTAAGTCTCCTACTAAAATGTAACCAGAGATCCATTCAGTCATATGGCATTATGATCTACAATAGAGTGAACAAAGGGAAGGAACTCTGGTTGATCAGAATAGTGCTTTGATGATAAAGAAGTCGTCGGAAGTAAATAATCAAAGTACTGAAAGCACTGTAAGACAAATCCTTTATGTTACCTGTGGCAGAACATAAGGTCACCCAGGTCATTACTGTTAAGGTGATCTAAAAGCTCTGGGTCCATCTCTCGAAGTAACATCACCACAAGATCTGTAAGGCACAGATAAATATTTCAAGATAAAGTCAGCAAGTCTACTGGGTACAGATACAGTGTAACTTCCCAAAACCGAACCTTCTCAAAACCGATCACCTCTAGAAACCGAACATGGATGTCATGTACGGAATGAATTCCTCTTTATTAATAGTATATAAAACTTCCCTCCCAATTCCGAATACCGGACCGATTTTGAGATCGGAATAGTCAAATCTAACTAAAATACACTTCTGAAAACCGGTCTTACCTGAGCGACACAATGAGTATCACAATGAACAGGGACTGTAATTGTACAAAAATCTCTACTATTGTACAGAAATCTCTACTATTGTACAGAAATCTCTACTATTGTACAGAAATCTCTACTATTGTACAGAAATCTCTACTATTGTACAGAAATCTCTACTATTGTACAGAAATCTCTACTATTGTACAGAAATCTCTACTAGTCACTTACTGATCTTTTTCATCATGCCTTCCTCTGTGAATTCCTCCTGGATGCGGTCAAGGTAGTTACGGAAACACCAGTACGCTTCCACCTGTAACATAGCTCTGTGGACTGTACATTGTGGTGATCTGACATTGTAAAACTAGTCTCAATCTCTCATGATGGTCTGACTTTGTAAGACTAGTCTCAATCTCTCATGGTGGTCTGACATTGTAAGACTAGTCTCAATCTCTCATGGTGATCTGACATTGTAAAACTAGTCTCAATCTCTCATGGTGGTCTGACATTGTAAAACTAGTCTCAATCTCTCATGGTGGTCTGACATTGTAAAACTAGTCTCAATCTCTCATGGTGATCTGACATTGTAAAACTAGTCTCAATCTCTCATGGTGATCTGACATTGTAAAACTAGTCTCAATCTCTCATGGTGGTCTGACATTGTAAAACTAGTCTCAATCTCTCATGGTGGTCTGACATTGTAAAACTAGTCTCAATCTCACATTGTAAAACTAGTAAAACTAGTCTCAATCTCTCATGGTGATCTGACATTGTAAAACTAGTCTCAATCTCTCATGGTGGTCTGACATTGTAAAACTAGTCTCAATCTCTCATGGTGGTCTGACATTGTAAAACTAGTCTCAATCTCACATTGTAAAACTAGTCTCAATCTCTCATGGTGGTCTGACATTGTAAGACTTGTCTCAATCTCTCATGGTGGTCTGACATTGTAAGACTTGTCTCAATCTCTCATGGTGGTCTGACATTGTAAAACTAGTCTCAATCTCTCATGGTGATCTGACATTGTAAGACTAGTCTCAATCTCTCATGGTGATCTGACATTGTAAAACTAGTCTCAATCTCTCATGGTGATCTGACATTGTAAAACTAGTCTCAATCTCTCATGGTGATCTGACATTGTAAGACTAGTCTCAATCTCTCATGGTGATCTGACATTGTAAAACTAGTCTCAATCTCTCATGGTGGTCTGACATTGTAAAACTAGTCTCAATCTCTCATGGTGGTCTGACATTGTAAAACTAGTCTCAATCTCTCATGGTGGTCTGACATTGTAAAACTAGTCTCAATCTCTCATGGTGGTCTGACATTGTAAGACTTGTCTCAATCTCTCATGGCGATCTGACATTGTAAAACTTGTCTCAATCTTTCAGTCAATGTTGTTAAGTTGGAGGAGAAACATGAAAATTAACCTACCTCTGAGTCAAATACGACGAGAAATCTGGCCAATATATCGTTCATTCCCTGAGCGTAACCGATACCCGGATGAAATGCAGCAAAGGTTACTAGTATATCCCTGAGTACTGTTAGATGGGGGTTACAATTCCCACTGAAAAGAGAAGAGCACTTAAGTCAATGCTGTGATTAAACTGTTGACAGTACAATAATGGTTAAACTTAATTGTTGTAGGAGTAAAATATAAAGAGTTTGTTGAGAACAACTTACAGATGTCTCAACAAGACCTTCAGCAGTATTAGGTAACATAAGTAACCCCAAATATTATCAAACGAATATACGAACCCAGCAAAAAAACATTATCGAACGAATATACGAACCCGGCATACTTCTTTTGTTGGTTTCCAATTATTCTATGTGTATAAATGCATTAACATATTATTTTTGCCCAAAACAAACATAACGACCATTCCTAATATCTACTGTACCACTCACAAGACGTCAAGTTCACAATTTGTAGACTTGCTATTTACGTTCCCTTAAGAAAGATCTTTATAAATTATGTTTATGTCTCACTGAGATTTTGATATTTTGTACGGTCCAGTTTTATTGCCTAGCAAGTCGACAAAATGCATACAAATGTTTTAATAATGGTTTTCATAATCATGCATTAGTTTTCTCGGCAATCGCCATACTGATCTGAATAGATCGGAACAGTTCAGAGATTTCCGAGCTATTTTAAATGTGTACTATGGAAAATCAATATTTAGATTTAATTATTTAATAACTGTGCAAATTAAACACGGTAAATATGGGAAGTATACTTTTGATACTTTTTCTATTACAAAATGAGAGTTATATATAGACCATAGAGCTTTAACAAATTGTATATTTTTATTAAGAACACAAATTTTACCTAAAGTACTCCTGGTCTCTGTCGGTGCGGGGTACATCTTTGTCAATCACTCGTATATGAGTCCAGAGATTTTTCACATCAACCTTTTGTCTGTTTACAAACACCTGCTCAACCAAAATTACATTAAACAATTAGTAAAAATAGGATCTTCTCTCGAAAGATTACCTTTTATGTGCATTTGGAAGCAAAATTAAAACTTTAAAAGGAGTTTCATACAACCTCATTTGAAAGAACACAGATTTGAGACATTTTTGATGCACGAAAACAAATTAAATCAAAATGTGTTCGGCAGAAGTAGCGATTTTATTACACATTTACAAATCTGGGATTCTGATGTCAGTGGGTGGCGGATGAATATACGAAAAAATGGAAATTGAAATATAATAATGCATTTTTGTTACTAGCATTATTTGATTGAGATTTGCTGAAAGATGTTTTCATTGATCACAATAGATACAAGAATATTGAGCTGGAATTGTTTGAAAACCAAGTGACAATGAGCTTAACTTTCTAGTGACTTTTAGTCCCTTGTAACATTAATTTACCCATTTTCTGTTACCCCAAAGTGACATTTATCTCTAGTGACCTTTACCCTCCATTGACCCTTTACCCTCTGGTGACCTTTACCCCATAGTGACCTTTACCCTGTTACCTTTACCCCATAGTGACCATTACCCTCTAAAGACCTTTACCTTCCAGTGACCCTTTACCCCCTAACCCAGAAGGGATGGACATTCATGAAATCCTATAGTTATGAATCATTGAATATGTGAGAGATTGAGTTAAGCACGATTGAATATTTGAGAGTGAACCTATTACAATACCTGGGATTGTATTTTGATAAAATCTATTTTCTGTCGCATTTCTGGTGTTGTGACGTCGATATTGGAAAAGTTTTTTGATAGGATGCTGAAGTCCGGCTGATCCACAGACACACGAGCAGCGCTCTCGTTTTTGACGTGAAGTTCTATCGGAGACATGACCCCGTGAGGAGGTGTGGTTGGACTCTGGAGCTGATGGCTAGGGTCTTCCATCTGGTAACGGCCGATCAGTCCCTGCTCCAGGGGCGTGGCTATAAATAACGAATGTATGACACACGGACATTATATGTAGTAGTTATTTTGGTAGAGTGACCATTTCATATTCCTTTTTTATTTTGTAATACATTTATTTACTGGTGATTAAATGTGGAGAGCGAAATGGAAATATAAATCTCTTCCAAATATTATATTAAAAAAAACTAAAAATTAGAATTTCAATTTTTTTAAATTAAATTGAGTAATTTTATTTTTAAAAGTATTTGAGGCAGCTAATTGATAATTGTTGTAAAATAATTTTGAAACATTTTTTTATTCCAAATAAAAATTAATAACATTACAATTACTCACTGCTGTAGCCATTGTTAGTATTATAGGCCTAATACATTACCTCCAGGCTTCGAGTCCAACACCAACATTGTTTTCCAGCGCGTTTTCTGTTCGTGATACTTCATAATGTAATCCAACAGGATCTCCTCTCTTTCCCTGAAAATATTACAAAATTTAACATCTTTATAATAAAATCTCCTCTCTTTCCCTGAAAATATTACAAAATTTAACATCTTTATAATAAAATCTCTTCCCTTTCCCTGAAAATATTACAAAATTTAACATCTTTATAATAAAATCTCTTCCCTTTCCCTGAAAATATAACAATATTTAACACCTTCATAATAAAATCTCCTCTCTTTCTCTGAAAATATATAGAACACCTTTTAAAATTAAATCTCTTCTCTTTCCTTGAAAATATAACATCTTTATTATATAATAAAATTTCTTTCACTCAAAGTCCCGATCAAACTTGGTAAAGGCCATGAAACATTTAACCATCTTACCAAGTTTCGAAAAATCTGGTAATATTTGCCAGAGTGACTGAATGGAAACAGACGAAAATGGCATTTTTCGTTTATCAAAGGGCCAAAATTCAGCCAAATAGGGTCCAATGAAAGTCCCTATCAAAGTTGGCGAAGGCCCTGAGACATTTAACCATGTTACCAGTTTTGAGAAAATCAAAGGGCCATAACTCTGCCAAACGGACAGACAGGCAGACCCAAATTAAAAATCCCCGTTTTCGGTGAAAGTGGAGGGACATTCTTTTTTATCAACTCAAAAGATATTGGGAATAATACTAAAGTGAATAATTAAATCTCTCTTTCCCTGAAAAATATAACACTGTTATTACTTCAAAGTTACTGAAAAAACTTTGTGCAGGTACTTTTTGAGTCTGAAAATGCTAAAAAAAACAACTTATCGGTATATTTTGTGCATCAAAACTTTTTGGGAAAAACGTTGTCCAGGGAGCCACAAAATTGATGTATAAAGGTGTTAATTTCAATGCAAATAATTCCCAATAAATGCTTGATAACTTCCACAAAGAAGTATGTAATCACAAAACACATATTATTTCTAGACTTGAAAATATTTCGTTAATCCGTTAAAACTGCACTTACGCCTACTGATCCACGATTATCAAACAACCATCGAAGCCTTTAGAGTTCGTTTTTGCTAACCGATAGCGCCACCTTATGTGATTAACTTAATAGAAAAGACTTACGGGGGTTGGAGCTACGAGGGGAACGACTGATGTTTTTAACAATGGAGATGAACATTTCATTTATCAAAAGGTAATTAAGTATATATACCATATGTAGAGAGTAAAAGGGATTTTATAGCATGTCATTTTGGTTGCAAAAATTACATCTACGAACCAGAAAATAACTAACCTGGCTGTAGAGGTACAGGGGTAGAGACCAAACAGGAACTGCCACACCTCTCTCCTGACTGACACATCTACTCCACCTAAGTCAATACAAGGACAATATCGTAATTGATAATAAAAGTGTATGATAACACATTGTACAGGTAAAACATGGTTATAACGAACCTCTGAGGTAACGAACCTCTGAGGTAACCATGAACAGGTGTTGTTAGATCTTCTATATGATAACACATTGTACAGGTAAAACATGGTTATAACGAACGTCTGAGGTAACGAACCTCTGAGGTAACCATGAACAGGTGTTGTTAGATCTTCTATATGATAACACATTGTACAGGTAAAACATGGTTATAACGAACCTCTGAGGTAACGAACCTCTGAGGTAACCATGAACAGGTGTTGTTAGATCTTCTATATGATAACACATTGTACAGGTAAAACATGGTTATAACGAACCTCTGAGGTAACGAACCTCTGAGGTAACCATGAACAGGTGTTTGTTAGATCTTCTATATGATAACACATTGTACAGGTAAAACATGGTTATAAACGAAACGTCTGATAACACATTGTACAGTAAAACGAACCTCTGAGTGAACCTCTGAGGTAACCATGAACAGGTGTTGTTAGATCTTCTATATGATAACACATTGTACAGGTAAAACATGGTTATAACGAACGTCTGAGGTAACGAACCTCTGAGGTAACCATGAACAGGTGTTGTTAGATCTTCTATATGATAACACATTGTACAGGTAAAACATGGTTATAACGAACCTCTGAGGTAACCATGAACAGGTGTTGTTAGATCTTCTATATGATAACACATTGTACAGGTAAAACATGGTTATAACGAACCTCTGAGGTAACGAACCTCTGAGGTAACCATGAACAGGTGTTGTTAGATCTTCTATATGATAACACATTGTACAGGTAAAACATGGTTACAGGTAAAACATGGTTATAACGAACCTCTGAGGTAACGAACCTCTGAGGTAACCATGAACAGGTGTTGTTAGATCTTCTATATGATAACACATTGTACAGGTAAAACATGGTTATAACGGTTATAACGAACCTCTGAGGTAACCATGAACAGGTGTTGTTAGATCTTCTATATGATAACACATTGTACAGGTAAAACATGGTTATAACGAACCTCTGAGGTAACCTGAACAGTGTGAGATTCTTATGATAACACATTGTACAGGTAAACATGAAACGAACCTCTGAGGTAACCATGAACAGGTGTTGTTAGATCTTCTATATGATAACACATTGTACAGGTAAAACATGGTTATAACGAACCTCTGAGGTAACCATGAACAGGTGTTGTTAGATCTTCTATATGATAACACATTGTACAGGTAAAACATGGTTATAACGAACCTCTGAGGTAACGAACCTCTGAGGTAACCATGAACAGGTGTTGTTAGATCTTCTATATGATAACACATTGTACAGGTAAAACATGGTTATAACGAACCTCTGAGGTAACCATGAACAGGTGTTGTTAGATCTTCTATATGATAACACATTGTACAGGTAAAACATGGTTATAACGAACCTCTGAGGTAACGAACCTCTGAGGTAACCATGAACAGGTGTTGTTAGATCTTCTATATGATAACACATTGTACAGGTAAAACATGGTTATAACGAACCTCTGAGGTAACCATGAACAGGTGTTGTTAGATCTTCTATATGATAACACATTGTACAGGTAAAACATGGTGATAACGAACCAATGAGGTAACCATGAACAGGTGTTGTTAGATCTTCTATATGATAACACATTGTACAGGTGAAACATGGTTATAACGAACCTCTGAGGTAACCATGAACAGGTGTTGTTAGATCTTCTATATGATAACACATTGTACAGGTGAAACATGGTTATAACGAACGAACCTCTGAGGTAACCATGAACAGGTGTTGTTAGATCTTCTATATGATAACACATTGTACAGGTAAAACATGGTTATAACGAACCTCTGAGGTAACGAACCTCTGAGGTAACCATGAACAGGTGTTGTTAGATCTTCTATATGATAACACATTGTACAGGTAAAACATGGTTATAACGAACCTCTGAGGTAACCATGAACAGGTGTTGTTAGATCTTCTATATGATAACACATTGTACAGGTAAAACATGGTTATAACGAACCTCTGAGGTAACCATGAACAGGTGTTGTTAGATCTTCTATATGATAACACATTGTACAGGTAAAACATGGTTATAACGAACCTCTGAGGTAACGAACCTCTGGGTAACCTGAACAGGTGTTGTTAGATCTTCTATATGATAACACATTGTACAGGTAAAACATGGTTATAACGAACCTCTGAGGTAACCATGAACAGGTGTTGTTAGATCTTCTATATGATAACACATTGTACAGGTAAAACATGGTTATAACGAACCTCTGAGGTAACGAACCTCTGAGGTAACCATGAACAGGTGTTGTTAGATCTTCTATATGATAACACATTGTACAGGTAAAACATGGTTATAACGAACCTCTGAGGTAACCATGAACAGGTGTTGTTAGATCTTCTATATGATAACACATTGTACAGGTAAAACATGGTTATAACGAACCTCTGAGGTAACGAACCTCTGAGGTAACGAACCTCTGAGGTAACCATGAACAGGTGTTGTTAGATCTTCTATATGATAACACATTGTACAGGTAAAACATGGTTATAACGAACCTCTGAGGTAACGAACCTCTGAGGTAACCATGAACAGGTGTTGTTAGATCTTCTATATGATAACACATTGTACAGGTAAAACATGGTTATAACGAACCTCTGAGGTAACCATGAACAGGTGTTGTTAGATCTTCTATATGATAACACATTGTACAGGTAAAACATGGTTATAACGAACCTCTGAGGTAACCATGAACAGGTGTTGTTAGATCTTCTATATGATAACACATTGTACAGGTAAAACATGGTTATAACGAACGTCTGAGGTAACCATGAACAGGTGTTGTTAGATCTAGATCTTCTATATGAACATATTGTAAAGCTTTGTAGTGGAGTGAATTGAATTTTAATCAGATTGATGTACAATTAAAATATGCCACACTATTCACTTTAACTGATAACATTTTAATCATTATTTTGTAAATATCTAAATCCAATTTGCTTAGAAAATTTTGTTCAGCATGACCTGAGAGTATCAATGATATAGATTGTATGATCATTTTTTCAATCCATGCATCAGTTTATGAACATTTATCAAAATAAGGATATTCCTCAATTTAAAATTGTTCACAGAATAAAATCAGTTTTCCTTAGAAATAGTTTGTGTAGTTAATGCCTTCTTAATGGAAAATTTAAGTTAAGGACATTCCTTGTGTTAAAAAATCTTTGTGAACCTGTATGCCATGCATGCAGGTCCTTTGTCCAATTAATAAGTGCAACATCCGCCCCAAGATCACAAAATGGCCTTCAGTCTAAAACAGTCTTAAGTTTAGACTCAGCCAATCACAAAAGATGTTACAAGACATTACGTCATATTTGATTTGCTAAGTCAAAACTTAAATCATTAAGATTGTTTCATGATCCTGGAGCCACCCAGCAGTACTAAAACATAACAGGACAAAGGAAGGGAGTCAACTCTAAATTCTTACAGAGAAAGGGAGATAATTAACTCTTACCCATAAAGACAGCTTTACGTAGTGAGTGTTCATCTACAATTCGGCCATCCTCATCAAACATTTGCTGGAACATTTCCGCGGTAACCGCCGGTCCACGTGACGACTCTCCATCATTTAACCATCCATATTCAGAATTACGTGACGATGGTTTCGACCTTTGACCTCTTCCCTCTTGATATTTAGGACTGCCTGTCACATCATCATCTGGGTAATTGATAAACTCAAAAGATTCGTCCACACTTTCTGGTCTGCAAATCAATTAAAAAAATGTATAGGTGGGGTGTCAATACATTATTTACTGCAATTAACTAATTAAAACTTTGAATTTTTTTAAATCATGCATGCATTATCACATCACATTTATAAATCATCTGTCATTCAATCTTTTAAAATCACTGACAATTATTTAATTACAGCTTTCAGCATGGTGCTTTAACAGCGGTATGCATGTGTATGCGCTCCCTCTTCTAAAATCTGCACATGCAGACATCTGCAAATTTAACAAAATCTCTTGTACATGCAGTGTACCTTCTATACCTAAAACATATAATTACGACCTACTTCAATGTATTAATAAACATCATGTTGATAATGGAAAGGTGTAGCTTCTACATGTAAAAATTAAGTACAGTAAATATCATAAGAAAAACAAATTAATGGAAATCGATCGCGAGATACAATGCATTTGAGAAGGACATGATTTGAAGAAGACACAAGATTCTGATTATGAAAGATCTGGAGAAGTACATTCCTGTCTTGATCGAGTAGTCACAGAGAAAGAATGAGGGTTTGCTAGAGTCTGTTCTGAAGTGATAATTTGGTATGACTATAGATCTAGAAATGTTCTGAATATCATAAAACTATGGGGTAAAGTATTTTTACTTGTAACAGGAGAGGACAAAATGTAGCAGCAAGACCCGGATTCAAACCCAGGACCTCCGAACACTAATTGAATGCTCTACAACCAATGATCAACCCAATTCAATCCCCGCTATACTCCTCCCTCCTTTTTCAGTATAGCTAAAATGTACAAACCTTCCACCATTGTCTGCCATTTCAGTTTGCTTCAGTAACTAATCCACAACATTAAAGATGTTATATTTCTGACATTCATCTTTGTCCTTAAATCCATTCAAACAAAGGAGGTGTTCCATAGGCATTAGTTTGTTTTTATATTCACATCGCTTTAATAAAACTTATTTATCCACAATGCAGGAAGCCACATACACTGCTCTGGATTACCGGGCATTAATTTGTCGCGATAAGGGAACTCAAGATATATACAATCTAAACCAGCCGATAGCTATCAGACATTGCCCTCTCATTGTAAACCTAGGAAGCGCTTTCGTGAAGTGAAAGCATCATCAAAAACCGATATGCATGGTCGGCGAAACCCCGTAATGTAATAAACAATGATTTCACAGACTATCTACACAAAAGGTATTACAGCAGTCTGTTAGATTAGCCGTGATCGTCGACAAACCTTACACCATAACTGCAGACGAATGTTGGACACATTCGACTTAGTTGTTTCCGGAAGTGACCTAATCGGATGTTATTTGCGTATTTAGAAGGATACTGTACGTACAGTATACAATTTAGTGGATAACGAATAATACCAACATTTATGTCTAATCATATGCGATATGAAAGTGTTGGTCTGATGGCTC
This sequence comes from Argopecten irradians, assembly GCF_041381155.1. Taxonomy (NCBI): domain Eukaryota; kingdom Metazoa; phylum Mollusca; class Bivalvia; order Pectinida; family Pectinidae; genus Argopecten; species Argopecten irradians. Next base: position 36,758,749 of record NC_091146.1, on the reverse strand, counting down.
AAACTAAAATTGATAACCGTCAATGAGTCAACTGAAAACGAAAATGAAAACTGAGAGGAAAATCAATGTTTACAAATCCGTGTTTACATGGCTGATATATTTTACGACATATTTTTTAAGCGAAACAAACTACTATATCAATATCTACAGCCAATATAAACTTAAAAAACAAGTAAGATTTATTTTAAATTACAAGTATTGTGGTATCAGATGTATAATTGTGACTAAAATTATGTCTAATGTAAGACAATAATAATTTCTTTGTTTACATACCATCCCGCCTTTTTTCATTTTGGAAATTGTATTAACCATATCGCGGAGCCTGTTAAAGAGGAAGCCACTCGAGGATGGTACCGTCACAGCTTTTGTCTTGCCTTTCATTAGCGATTATAGGTAATTATACGTTTGACAGTGGACTATCAATCGTTGGATGATTATATTTTATTTTGTTCTTCAAGTTGTGTCCTTCGCATATTCACCATTTCTGTTAAATATATGACAATCGTCTGCCCCACGGTCACAGGTGAGCGAGCACAAACATCACATGACATAATCGAAAACGTTTTCTACATACGATGTTGTTATAATGAGGTCTAAAATTGGAGTATTTATATCGATCGGTACATGTGTACCTGTAGTCGACTTGCAAGTACAACTTTGACTACATTGTATATAAGACTAGAAATAAAATTTCACCATCAAACATTTACTTGTACAAATATAGATACAGTACTGTAACAGGAGAGGAGAAAATGTAGCGGCCAGACCGGGATTCGAACCCGGGACCCTCCAAACACTAGCCAAGTGCTCTACTGACTGAGCTACATTTGTACCTGGTGACCGATGATCGACCCAGTCCAATCCTGTACACTCCTCCCTCCTTCCTCGAAGTCTTCACCCCCGAAGACCTATGAGACCCTTCCAAACACCACCACTGTGGGTTATTTAGCTGGGCGCCAATTATGTAACAGGAGAGCAGAAAATGTAGCAGCCAGACTGGGATTCGAACCCGGGTCCCTCGGAATACTAGCTGAGTGCTCTACCGACTGAGCTACCTGCATGGTCACCGATGATCGACCCAGTCCAATCCCGCTACAGGAATCATAGACGTCTCGGCACTTGGAGACCTCGGCACTTTGATATTCGGCACTTGGTAATCTCGGCACTTTTATTTTCGGCATTTGGAATGTTCGGCACTTTTTGAAGAGAATTCGGCACTTAGTTTTTTTGAAATATTATAAAGTCTGTCGCTGTACGAGAAATATTTACTTTCCTTCCTATAATTTTCTCCGAATTTATGAAACTGTTTGTGTCAGATGCACAGCAGTGACGACCGATTAAAGTTGTGAAAAAGTTGTTATATTTATATTTCAGTCATGATACAATAATTGTGGAACAAACATATTTCTAATTTATTAGCATTTAAATGTTTTAATATATTATTGATATTTTACTTATATATAATATTTAATGCATTTTGACTATTTTTCGATCGAATTTCACGGTTCGTATACATTCAATTATTACGGAATCTGCTAATATTATTTCTACGATCACAAGTAATTTGGTTAAAAAACGAACTGGTGACAATCAACTAAAATATGTTAAAATGCATGAAATATAGTAAAATGTTGGGAAATTCGATATTACAATTAAAAGCAAATGTAAAGAATTGATTTCAACCGTGTTAAAGGCCCAATTTACGTAACTTTTCAGGTTTTGTTTTTGGTGTTTTTTTGTTATCACAAACATTTACAAGAAAATTACCACGCTCTCTCTGTATAAAATGTTGACTAAAGCCAGGTAAGTTGTTACTGAGACCAACTGTGAAGTTTTGGAAAAAAAACCAATTAAACGTCGATGATTGATTGATTTTACAACATCTTTTGACTAAGTTGTATCAAGACACGGTCTGAACAAGAAAACAGTGCAATGAATAAAGTACGTGTCAGATTTTTTTGTACTGTTTTCATTCTCGGCTATTTTGTGCTGATAGGTTTGTCTTGGAATAATTCAATGTTGCTTGTTACGAGCATTTCCATTGGCTTAAAAATTTACTTTATCAGCCCATAAAGGAAAAAATGGCGTCGCAGTTTGTAACGTCGCTTCTGATTGGCTGAGAAGACGGCGTAATAATTTCATAGACAAAAGAGTCCCAAAATGAATTTTAAATGTTGAAGAGATTGTCTTTAGTAAATTGAATTATAAGGATTAATTTGAATAGATTTTTTATGTTATGGAGATATAACACAAAAATCTGAGTGTACTCTCATCATAAACCGCTTCGCGGTTTATTTAGAGTACACTCAGATTTTTGTGTTATATCTCCATAACATAAAAAATCTATTCAAGTTAATCCTTAATTAAACTTGAATTTTACCTACAACTTTATAATTTATCGTTTGCTTACTCTTCTGATAATCATGCTTATTACTAGAGTCTGAGATTAAAATTTCTGCTAGAGTATAATTTTCCAGTGCCATATGCCGCATTTAATCGCTGTTCCAACGAGTGTTACATGTATTTTTAGTAATTTGGTCAATTCAACATCGTAATATATTACGGGTAATTCACATGTACAGTTACCTAATAATTCATTTATAACTGAAAATACTGGATACAACATATTGAAGATATAGACGGTTGTACAACCTTATTTAAATATGATTTTCTTTCCCTGTAACAAATTTTATTGTGAACTAATAATTGGAAATTTTGTAACGAAAAAATATACATCAAATTTAAGTAGATGGTATTTATTTCTGGTTACCGGTATGCCAAAATACAAGGACAGTCCAACGTAAATGGACATGATTGCAAAACATAACTAAAGATTTATTTATAGCAACATATTGCATATCATATGCTTCCTTTTGGTTACAGAAATAGATCTGAGCGTATTTCGTCTGGAGCACAGATTCAGTAACCAATATAAGGAACACGCCTCGTCAATCAGTTGGTAATAATTGACTGACACGTGAACATCGAGGCTAGTAGCCAATGATATGGTAGGGGCGGGGCCTCTGTAGTCGCGTGCTTGTCAATTATACCCGGTCACGGCGACCGTCTCGCAAAAGCCATACTTCAGTGAAAGATTTATTACATAAAATTGCATGTGTCCGTGTCAAATACACTGCGCTTTAATCTTGTTGTTGGTATAAGCATGATAATCTTATAGCGATACGATTTTCAGTATGCTGCAAATATTCCAGTTATGAATAGTCTACTCTATTTATTTTAAAAACGCTGAAATTAAGAAATTGAAGCATTTTGCATTCTCTTACGGGATCGCGATTTAGACAATATTTTTTTAGTTCCTACACGCTTCAAAAGTCTGTCGACAGCATAATACATTCCATGCATCTTTTACCATTAAACACTGGCAGCTAGTTTATAAAGATTTTATTGCCGTAATTATTGTATGATATGAGAGACAACTGACGATCTTTATATAAACATAAAACGCAGTGAATTATGAACAGAGAACCCTTAACTACATTATTATTGTACCAGTCTACGGTACGTATGTGTTTATGAAACAACGTTGCTTAGGATAAAAAATTAAGAATTATTCAATATTCTTGTACATGTATTTACATATATTTGTGTAACTCAAAATAAACAAGTGCCGCAAATTGTAATCAATCTTATTTTTTGTTCAATTTATGTTCGTATTCTGTCAACATGTATAACTACAGATACATAAGAAGGGATATTTTATATATCAAGGACTTATAAGTGAAACTTTATATACTGTTGACAAAATGTCAAACCGACAAGTGCCGAGATATCTGACAAAAGTGCCGAGGTTACCTCGGAAAAGTGCCGAAGTGACTCCAAGCCCAAGTGCCGAGGTCTCCAAGTGCCGAGATGTCCTGATACCCGCTACAGTATATTCATCTTAAATTTACTGGTATGGTACCGGTGTACACAGTATGACAGGGTGTCTGTTGTCTGGTGTACACGGTATGACAGGGTGTCTGTTGTCTGGTGTACACAGTATGACAGGGTGTCTGTTGTCTGGTGTACACAGTATGACAGGGTGTCTGTAATGTCTGGTGTACACAGTATGACAGGGTGTCTGTTGTCTGGTGTACACAGTATGACAGGGTGTCTGGTGTACACAGTATGACAGGGTGTCTGTTGTCTGGTGTACACGGTATGACAGGGTGTCTGTTGTCTGGTGTACACGGTATGACAGGGTGTCTGTTGTCTAGTGTACACAGTATGACAGGGTGTCTGTTGTCTGGTGTACACAGTATGACAGGGTGTCTGTTGTCTGGTGTACACAGTATGACAGGGTGTCTGGTGTACACAGTATGACAGGGTGTCTGTTGTCTGGTGTACACGGTATGACAGGGTGTCTGTTGTCTGGTGTACACGGTATGACAGGGTGTCTGTTGTCTAGTGTACACGGTCAAACTCCCCTCCAATGCTTCTTGTTATACCCCAATAAAATAGCTTCTATATAAACTCTATATTGACAAAAATATCAATAAATGAACTGTACGTTCTGCGAGCTGTCCAAAGTTAAAATCGACTGTCAAACTGTGCTTTTGGACTGGAGTGACGTCACACCTACAATTTGTGATGTCAATTAATGCAATATATTGCTTATCAGTTTTTAGTCAATGGGTATAACAAAACAGTTATCAACTGGGTTTTCGGGCAACAGATGATTTGTTGGACCCTTACACAAACTGTTGAAGACCTCGGGCCACAGTTTTTCTTCAGGTCCAACAAATCATCTGTTGCCCTCAACCCCAGTCAACAACTGTTATTGTATGACAGGATGTGTGGTGTATGGTGTACACGGTCAGTCCCCCCGAGAGTGTGCCCCTTGGACACGACTAGCTGGTGGGATCAATCAAAACCGACAGGGTAAAGGTGTACACATCGGCTGTAAGGACCACAGCGGTGACAAGTGTGAACAGCTGGACTGTGGAGGACGCTACGTAATGGATGTAAGTATAAACTCAACCTTCAAATCCCCAGTAAAATACTGTATCTCCCCTCCCGCAGGTCCCTGATGACAAGGAGTTTAAAGTGTACACGGAATGGAAAATGATATTTAGATATGTTATTCTGTTTGATCTCCTGACAAGAATGTTGAAAACCGCATCAAAATCGGCCGCTTCAGTACCGAGATACCGCCCTCCGAAGTACTCGATTTTTACCTGTATATCAACTGCTAATCAGGGAATCGGCTGCTCACGCCGATTTGGGGAATAACCGGATGTGACGTCACGAGGACAACGACAGTGAGGTGTTTGGTAGTGGGGTTATAGCGCAAAGGTGGACATATATGTATTCCTAAAATGGGGTTACGACGAGAATTTTACAGATATATATATACAGTATAAAGTTATGGTTACGATTTAATTATATATAAAATAGGAAATATTGCAACTGACATCATGCTAAATACATAAGTAGATTAGCGGAAATTATAAGTTATTCATGTTTCTGGTATAAACCAGTTGTACCTTGTGTAAAAACTTTTAAGTAGAGATTTTATCTCTGTTTTAAATTAACAGCTTACTAAATTATCAAACCTGGGGAATATTCAATTTCATAATGTCATATAAAAAGAGACGAATTCGAAAAATGATGGTCATATAATTATCCATTTGAATATGTTACTGTATAAATAAAAATTCACTTGGCCTATGAATTTCTAGAATCAGCATAACGAAAAGAAAAGGTGTTAAATGTATTTCATAGTTCAATACACGTAAATATCATAGACATAAATTGGGAGGGGGAGTAAATAAAAAAAATAAAATACTTGAGAAATTGAATTTAAAATACATAATTCATTTATAGCTGTAACGAGTCTATCTTCCTTTTATAGCTACATGTACATGTACATGTATGAGAACATGTGTTATTTTAACAATATTCAACAGTACATTTATTGGTCATATAGATTATCATTATTAGTATTATATAATGATCGATATTGACCAAAATTCACAAAGAATTGGATATCCAAAATCTAGCAACTACCAGAAATATCAAAATTCTGACATTGTGCATCATATTTGCATTGTTCTTTCTCGACATGCCATTTGTAAATAATTTTGTAGTTTCTGTTATAAAAATACATATACACATAACTAGAAATATATATACGAGACAAATGTATACCTTGGTCATTCTGAAATATACAATTATGTATACATCTAGTGATTTATACACTTGTTATATGTTATGTTCGAACGGTATATTTTACTGTAAACCAAGGATTTATAAGTGTAAACAAATATGACATTATACAACAATTAAATGATGGTCCATCGCTAACTTACCTGTGATCTTACTTTTGACACCTGACGTGAGCTAATCAACGAAGCGTGACAGGTCACTAAACACCTTTCTTACTTAATCTGATTATTAGCCCCCTCATTAGTCTCGGTTGACCACGCGTTTTAGTTACTGCAGTATACAGGTAAAGAGATAAACGCAGCACGACATTGGCTATTCGGAAGTACAGTTCTGATTTTGTTCTGTACTTGATATCTGCAACTTGGATTAGACATAGACATCTTCAGTCTTTTTTTCGTCTGACTCGCACATGATTTATTTTTTCAATTAAAGACACTAATAAATGAACTTGAGTGAACTATCAACAAGTTGTCGGATGTATTGATATATATGAAAGCTGAATATATTTCGTCAAAAAAAAAATGGATCGATTTCAGATATAACGCAATTAGTCGATGCATTACATATATGCAAAAAATTATGTTTAGAATCATAACTTAATTCGTATGGGTAGGTTATATGAAAAAGTCGGAAATTTGTAAAGCGGGTTTGACCAGTACAACGACCCGAGTCGGGTTTTGGATAACATAGTCAAGAATCCTTTACATAATATTCATATATATGTGGTTCCAAATACCGTAGATGTACAACGTACGTGGATTATTATACACATTATATTGTGTATAATTGTGCAGAAATCGCGCAGAAATGTTCATTTATCTACGACAGGTACATCAATATATGCATGGTATAAATCCCTATTTTCAAGCGTATTCCAAACTCATATCTGTGATTGAGGATAATATTAAATAGGTATCAGACATGTACACAGGTACTTGTGTCTGTAAAAATCGATATTTACAAACAGATAGTTTATATTAGATGGCAGACACAGAAAATCGCCACTCTATCGTATGCGAGTAGAGTAGGTCCCATTGTCCTCGTGACGTCACAGATCAGGAGTCCCGAATCGGGGTCAATGGCTTGGGGCTTCAGGTGTGTTCTAGAGAAAAGTCGCATTATCTCTAATACCGTATTCGCTATGAAACTCGTACTTTCTCCATTCTAAATTTTATACAATGACACATTTATCAAGCCTTATATACCAAACCATTCCGTGTACACTTTAAGTTAAATAAAAACTGTAAATATCCCAATGATTTAAAGATGCTTTACAATTAAATGTATGATACAGCGGCATTGTATCTCATTGACATATTGTATGCTGTCTTTTACATGGGAATCCTATAGTTATAATGTGTCTTAAATTTTTACAGGTTCTTTGTCCACAATTTACATTTGGTTCCCAAATTAGTGCGTCTCGTTAAAAAAATTTATGTGCCCTAGCTGGGCTCTAAATATGATGAATATGGTTTACATAAATTGGTGAATGTCAATCTTAACAGAAATTTTATAGAATCAATGACGTTTTAACCGAAGTTTACCAAGATAATTCAATTTAAAAACTATCTAGAAATAAGGGATAATGGGCTATAAGGTTGGGGTATTAGTTGGCATGCTGGCAATGTGCAGATAATTATGGTATATTGTTGCTTGTTTTTCAGTTTGTGAGCACAGAATTGGATTTTGATGTTTGCCTCGGTCTTATTTTTCACCACTGTAACAGTCCTCCCGCAATGGAAATCAAACTACAACTCCCGACACTTAATAGTACGGTCCACAAATTCGTGACCCACAATGACAGTATACCAGTACCAGGTAACGTTTTTGTTCGAAAAATTGTCTGATCTTAGTTTTTGTCTACAAATAAGTCACACTGGAATCTAGGCTGCACAGTCGATATCTAGGGGGAAAAGTAGTACCGTTTACTCTTGAAAATACGGTATTAAAATTGTAATTTGCTGATTATGATGCCTTTGCCACGCTTGAAATTCTATTATCACTTCCAAAAGTTTAAAAGGAATCATTTCCTTATCAATAAGTAGTCTTAGAGATAGAGGAGTAATTGTTTGAGAAATATTCTTGTTAGTGACATACAATGATAGGAATGTTTTTGTTTAAAGGTCTGCGTCGACAGTTTGGAAGAAATCTGGCTGAGGTCGTCATATTTGTAGAACTACAGAAACGAAATGAAACTAGTTTTTCCCTGCGGGTAAGCTGGTACTTGTAGATGTCTCTTAATTTATCATTTAGATGTGATGTCATCAGTATTAGTGTAATTATGTGTCACATGACTATAGATTTTGGTACCTGTGATGTCATCAGTATTTGTGTAATTATGTCATATGACTGGATTGTTGGTAACTGTGATGTCATCAGTATTTGTGTAATTATGTCACATGACTGGATTGTTGGTAGCTGTGATGTCATCACTATTGTATGCTGAACTATTAATTAACGCTATGTAACTGTCAAATTTCTCTTAAATTATTGATACTGACCTACTTCCAGATATATTCTCAATGATATGTAAGAAGCATAGTCAGGAATATTCAAAAAGCAATCATACAAAATGTTAATTTTAATTATACACTTATATTGGTTCAACATTCATTAGTCCATGCAGTGATATGTGTACATACATACTGTGTACTCATTATTGTGGTATACACAAGACAATCATTTTAATATTATAAAATGAAATACAAAAAATCTACTACCAATCCACCATATTATTTTTATTATGAGAGGAAATTTCATTAATCTTCATGGTGATGTAGTAGTCAAATTTAAAGAAAATCAATATCAGATATAAGAAAAATAATTGAAATACAAAGTGGTTATGCGTGGGTAGAGATGTGTTGTATTGATGATGGGCTGTAGTGCAATATGTCTGGCTGTCAGATCTCTAGAATGAATATACGTACCCGGCCTACGATACCTTTCGGCCGGGTACGAATTGGTCCCTATGTGTTGTAGTGGAGCACTGCCTCCCAAAATCACTCGGGCATAGTTTTCTATACTTTTTTGTAGGTTTCCAATTATTTTATGCATATACATGCATTTACATATTATTTTTGTCCAAAACCAACATAACTACCATTCTAAATATCTACCGTACCGCTCACAAGACGTCAAATTCACAATTTGTGGATTTACAGTATAAATTCCTTTCAGAAAGACTTCATATGTATTATGTAAAAAAATAATGCCTCGATGAGAATTTGATATTTTATTTGGTTCAGTTTTATTGCCTAGTAGGTAAGCGATATCAAACAAGTACGATAAAAATGCAAACAAACGTTTTATAATGGTTTGCATAATCATTACTTTGCTCCATTAGCAATAATAGGCACCAATTGTAGCTCTAAAGACGGCACCATTTTCTGTCAAAAAGTCTTTTGGGCTACAATATTGCAGCTATCAGATCTCAAGGAGAGTTTTGTCAGACTGTAGGATATGATTTTTGTAGCTGATGAAACCTTTTCGTTGTAGATGACAGGCCGAGTTCGTTTCACGACGACTGTGTTTGGCCGTCAGATCACCGAGTGGCCTGAAGATCTACAGCGTGACATCATCACCATCGATAACATCCCTGTGAGTCATTGTAGCGTACAAACCCACGAAACCTTGACCGGCCTGGCGAGTTGTGATATCACCAAGTATATCGGCACTACCTCCTCCTCCCCCACCACAGTCCAGCCTCCGACCACCGTTGTCCCCATCGTCATCAAATCAAGTATGTAAACCGTGTTGAAATAGACATTCTCTTGTCATTCTTTAAAGATGCTCCACCGCTGACAAATGGTATTTTTTTCACCATCACAAAAAGGAGCGGACGATTTAGTATTTTTTACAGTTACAAAAGTTACTTACTTTACACCATTACCACCATTGAAAAGTTTCAGCTTCTTATTTTACTTCAAGATAGAAATATTTAAACTAATTAATTGCCTCCTGAAAGAATTCCGTAGCACTATGTCCTATATGGAATGAAGTACTGATTGCGCTTGCACCAAAAACAAAATAAATTATTTTATATTATTTTTGTGTTACTTATAAACGTAAATATACACAATTAAACATCAATTATTGTTAAAATAATGAGTATCGTTTATTACGCTCTGTCGGCGGTGGAACATTTTTAAGGAGATGTAAAATTTGAAAATACAGATCACTAATCTTACTAAGCCCTATAGAAGCTTCTAGTAATGCATGTAATAAGTGAATGTAAATGCATTGATTGGACAATTCAAGGGTCGTCTCCACATAAGCCCTTATGGGATCAGACCCTTGTGAAATGGTGTGAGAAAAAGAATCAGTGAATTATTATATTACACGTAATAGGATATACCAGGCAGTCATTTTAAATTATGACTCTAAATTCCCATTATATATATGTATATATATATATATATATATATATATATATATATAGTTATTGCTGTGCTGATAGCCATCACTTTTTGATCCCAAATATGAAATACGCAAGATTTATTAGCTTATAAAATGTTTATTATTATCATGAAACAATAAAGTTGTAATGTACAATTGTCATGTGATATTGGCACAGATATTCTGATTCTGAAGAAAAATGCTTCTCAAAATTTACGATATTACATGTGCCGTTTTCAACCCAATAAACGCCCATGTCCCTATAAGCGACCACCCCCCTTTTTGAGGCCTCCATTTCAATTGGGGCCGCGGTGGCCGAGTGGTTAAGATGTCCCGACATATTACCACAAGCCCTCCACCTCTGGGATGCGGGTTCGAATCCCATGTGGGGCAGTTGCTAGGTACTGACCGCTGGTCGGTGGTTTTTCTCCGGGTACTCCGGCTTTCCTCCACCAACAAACCTGGCACGTCCTTACATGACCCTGGCTGTTAATAGGACGTAAAAATAAACAAACCATTTCAATTGCCCATGCATAAATAAAGACCAAAACTGTATATACTATGTATAAGGTTTGCAATTTTCGTCTTATCGAGCACCTTTTCATTTTTTTTCAATTTCATAAATGCCTTGGGCACTTATTGGGTCGTTAATACGATAATTTATTTCCTCTCAGTATTTCTCAAAATATTGCTTTAAAATTTTACTAAAATCATTCCATGAAATATTTTCCATAGACTCTGGGAATCAAAAACATTTGACTGTCAAGTCTGGTATGTTAATATTAAGTTATTTTGATTGGCACAGGAACCTACAACACCAGCTGTGTACAGGGCTCTATGAAGCAATCTCACTGTGGTTTGGGGGAAGCCTGTATCTACGGACGGTGTCTGTGTGCCTACGATTACAAACTATCCTATCGCGGAGTCTGTAATTTTACTGGGACAAAAAGGCCAGGACGTAAGTATATCCAACCCCATCCTTGATACTCCAGGGGTTACTATCACCGACGTTATATCCGACCCTGCACTGTCTCGTTGTAAAACTGAAGGCAACAGAACAGAGCAGGTAATTTAATTCACTGATCTACATAAAAAGAGCCGTATAATGGTACATGTGGTTGACAGTGCAGCTTTGAAGTTGGGCATCGCTATCTCTCTAGCCTTCAAAGGAAATCTTTGCAGGACTGTGATTGGTGCAGGTTTTTTCTCCTGAACTGTCTCCAGTTTTACTATGAGATAGTCCAGGGGGGATATAACATTAGGCCAAAAAAAAGGTGTCTGTTTAGGGTTACTTTGGCAAAAAAAATAGGGTCGGTCGGTTTGGAGGAGTTTTAGCTCACCTGGCCCGAAGGGCCGGTGAGCTTATGTCATGGCACGGCGTCCGTCCGTCCGTCTGTCCATCTGTCCGTCAACATTTCCTTTAAATCGCTACTAGTCATAGAGTTCTGCATGGATTGTAACCAAATTTGGCCACAAACATCCTTGGGGGAGGGGGAACAGAACTTGTATAAATTTTGGCTCTGATCCCCCGGGGGCAGGAGGGGCGGGGCCCAATAGAGGAAATAGAGGTAAATCCTTTAAATCGCTACTAGTCATAGAGTTCTGAATGGAATGTAACCAAATTTGGCCACAAACATTCTTGGGGGAAGGGGAACAGAACTCGTATAAATTTTGGCTCTGGTCCCCCGGGGGCAGGAGGGGCAGGGCCCAATAGGGGAAATAGAGGTAAATCCTTTAAATCGCTACTAGTCATAGAGTTCTGCATGGATTGTAACCAAATATGGCCACAAACATCCTTGGGGGAGGGGGAACAGAACTTGTATAAATTTTGGCTCTGGTCCCCCGGGGGCAGGAGGGGCGGGGCCCAATAGGGGAAATAGAGGTAAATCCTTTAAATCGCTACTAGTCATAGAGTTCTGCATGGAATGTAACCAAATTTGGCCACAAACATCCTTTTTGGAAGGGGAACAGAACTTGTATTTGGCCCAAGTACAAGTGGCTCTGACCCCCGGGGGCAGGACGGGTGGGGCCCAATAGGGGAAATAGAGGTAAATCCTATAAATCGCTACTTGTCCTAGAGTTTTGCTTGGATTGTGACCAAATTTGGCCATAAACACCCTTGAGGGAAGGGGAACAGAACTTGTATAAATTTTGGCTCTGACCCCCTGGGCGCAGGAGGGGTGGGGCCCAATAGGGGATTTAGAGGTTAATATTAAAATTTCTTCAGAAAAGAAACAATGAACCTGTATTCAGAACATTACTTGGCATTACAAACCAGGTGAGCGATACAGGCCCTCTGGGCCTCTTGTTTTTTTTAATGTGTCTTTCACTCTAAAATGATGGCCGAAACCGGAGTCTGAGATCGAAATCCTGACTTTAAAAAAAGAAAAAAATCGTAGAAAAGTGGAAAAAAAATTAGGGTCGGGGGTAAAAAATTAGGGTCTGTCGGGTAACCCTAAACAGACATATTTTTTTTTTGGCCTTAGCTGTAATATACCAAGACAAAATGTCAGGACGTAAGTATCTATAAAATGTCATGATTTTACTGGGACAAAATGGGCTGGTTGTCTAATGTTTTCTGTGTCATCTAATTGCTACGAGTTAGTGGACTATTCTTGGCATACGGAAAAACAGCAAAATGAATTGTCACGGTTAACTGAATATAGTTGCATTTGTTTGGTGTTGTAACTTCATCGTAGGCAATCAAAATATATTTTCTTTTATATGTTATTGTTTTTAAGAAACTTTTAAAATTTTGTTTGGGGATTTTTAATATTTCTATACATTATGTGTACAATATTTCTATATATTATGTGTATGATATTTCTATACATTACATGTACAATATTTCTATACATTACGTGTACAATATTTCTATATCTTATGTGTATGATATTTCTATACATTACATGTACAATATTTCTATACATTACATGTACAATATTTCTATACATTATGTGTACGATATATCTATACATTATGTGTACAATATTTCTATACATTATGTGTACGATATTACTATACATTATGTGTACGATATTACTATACATTATGTGTACGATATTACTATACATTATGTGTACGATATTTCTATACATTATGTGTACGATATATCTATACATTATGTGTACAATATTTCTATACATTATGTGTACAATATTTCTATACATTATGTGTACAATATTACTATACATTATGTGTACAATATATCTATACATTATGTGTAATATATCTATACATTATATACATTATGTGTACAATATATCTATACATTATGTGTACGATATTACTATACATTATGTGTACAATATTACTATACATTATGTGTACGATATTACTATACATTATGTGTACAATATTTCTATACATTATGTGTACAATATTTCTATACATTATGTGTACAATATTTCTATACATTATGTGTACAATATTACTATACATTATGTGTACAATATTTCTATACATTATGTGTACGATATTACTATACATTATGTGTACAATATATCTATACATTATGTGTACAATATTACTATACATTATGTGTACAATATTTCTATACATTATGTGTACAATATATCTATACATTATGTGTACAATATTACTATACATTATGTGTACAATATTACTATACATTATGTGTACAATATTTCTATACATTATGTGTACAATATATCTATACATTATGTGTACAATATTTCTATACATTATGTGTACAATATTACTATACATTATGTGTACAATATTTCTATACATTATGTGTACAATATTTCTATACATTACATGTACGATATTACTATACATTATGTGTACAATATTTCTATACATTATGTGTACAATATTTCTATACATTATGTGTACAATATTACTATACATTATGTGTACGATATTACTATACATTATGTGTACAATATTTCTATACATTATGTGTACAATATTTCTATACATTATGTGTACAATATTACTATACATTACATGTACAATATTTCTATACATTATGTGTACAATATTTCTATACATTATGTGTACAATATTACTATACATTATGTGTACAATATTTCTATACATTATGTGTACAATATTTCTATACATTACGTGTACAATATTTCTATACATTATGTGTACAATATATCTATACATTATGTGTACAATATTTCTATACATTATGTGTACGATATTTCTATACATTATGTGTACGATATTTCTATACATTATGTGTACAATATTTCTATACATTATGTGTACAATATTTCTATACATTATGTGTACGATATTACTATACATTATGTGTACAATATTTCTATACATTATGTGTACAATATTACTATACATTATGTGTACAATATTTCTATACATTATGTGTACGATATTACTATACATTATGTGTACAATATTTCTATACATTATGTGTACAATATTACTATACATTACGTGTACAATATTACTTTACATTATGTGTACAATATTTCTATACATTACATGTACGATTTTTCTATACATTATGTGTACAATATTACTATACATTATGTGTACGATATTACTATACATTACGTGTATAATATTACTATACATTATGTGTACGATATTACTATACATTATGTGTACGATATTACTATACATTATGTGTACAATATTACTATACATTATGTGTACAATATTTCTATACATTATGTGTACGATATTACTATACATTATGTGTACAATATATTTATACATTATGTGTACGATATTACTATACATTATGTGTACAATATATCTATACATTATGTGTACAATATTACTATACATTACGTGTACAATATTACTATACATTATGTGTACAATATTACTATACATATGTGTACAATATTTCTATGTGTACAATATTTCTATACATTATGTGTATATAATATACTATACATTATGTGTACAATATATCTATACATTATGTGTACAATATATCTATACATTATGTGTACAATATTTCTATACATTATGTGTACAATATTACTATACATTATGTGTACGATATTACTATACATTATGTGTACAATATTTCTATACATTATGTGTACAATATTACTATACATTATGTGTACAATATATCTATACATTATGTGTACAATATATCTATACATTATGTGTACAATATTACTATACATTATGTGTACAATATTACTATACATTATGTGTACGATATTACTATACATTATGTGTACAATATTACTATACATTATGTGTACGATATTACTATACATTATGTGTACAATATTTCTATACATTATGTGTACAATATTTCTATACATTATGTGTACAATATTTCTATACATTATGTGTACGATATTACTATACATTATGTGTACAATATTTCTATACATTATGTGTACAATATTTCTATACATTATGTGTACAATATTACTATACATTATGTGTACAATATTTCTATACATTATGTGTACGATATTACTATACATTATGTGTACAATATTTCTATACATTATGTGTACAATATTTCTATACATTATGTGTACAATATTTCTATACATTATGTGTACAATATTACTATACATTATGTGTACAATATTTCTATACATTATGTGTACGATATTACTATACATTATGTGTACAATATTTCTATACATTATGTGTACGATATTACTATACATTACGTGTACAATATTACTATACATTATGTGTACGATATTACTATACATTATGTGTACAATATATCTATACATTATGTGTACGATATTTCTATACATTATGTGTACAATATTTCTATACATTACGTGTACGATATTACTATACATTATGTGTACGATATTACTATACATTACGTGTACAATATTTCTATACATTATGTGTACAATATTTCTATACATTATGTGTACGATATTACTATACATTACGTGTACAATATTTCTATACATTATGTGTACAATATTTCTATACATTATGTGTACGATATTACTATACATTACGTGCACAATATTTCTATACATTACATGTACAATATTTCTATACATTATGTGTACAATATTTCTATACATTATGTGTACAATATTTCTATACATTATGTGTACAATATTTCTATACATTATGTGTACGTTATTACTATATGTACATTATACATAACGTATTACAATACTGTACAATATATCTATACATTACATGTACAATATATCTATACATTATGTGTACAATATTTCTATACATTACATGTACAATATTTCTATACATTATGTGTACAATATTTCTATACATTATGTGTACGATATTTCTATACATTATGTGTACAATATTTCTATACATTATGTGTACAATATTTCTATACATTATGTGTACAATATTTCTATACATTACGTGTACAATATATCTATACATTATGTGTACGATATTACTATACATTATGTGTACAATATTACTATACATTATGTGTACAATATTTCTATACATTACGTGTACAATATATCTATACATTATGTGTACAATATTACTATACATTATGTGTACAATATTACTATACATTATGTGTACAATATTTCTATACATTATGTGTACGATATTACTATACATTACGTGTACAATATTACTATACATTATGTGTACGATATTACTATACATTATGTGTACAATATATCTATACATTATGTGTACAATATTACTATACATTATGTGTACAATATTTCTATACATTATGTGTATGATATATCTATACATTATGTGTACAATATTACTATACATTATGTGTACAATATTTCTATACATTATGTGTACAATATTTCTATACATTATGTGTACAATATATCTATACATTATGTGTACAATATATCTATACATTACGTGTACAATATTACTATACATTATGTGTACAATATTTCTATACATTATGTGTACAATATATCTATACATTACGTGTACAATATTTCTATACATTATGTGTACAATATATCTATACATTACGTGTACAATATTTCTATACATTATGTGTACAATATTTCTATACATTATGTGTACAATATTACTATACATTATGTGTACAATATTTCTATACATTATGTGTACGATATTACTATACATTATGTGTACGATATTACTATACATTATGTGTACAATATTTCTATACATTATGTGTACAATATTTCTATACATTATGTGTACAATATTTCTATACATTACATGTACGATATTACTATACATTATGTGTACAATATTTCTATACATTATGTGTACAATATTTCTATACATTATGTGTACAATATTTCTATACATTACGTGTACAATATTACTATACATTATGTGTACAATATTACTATACATTATGTGTACAATATTACTTTACATTATGTGTACAATATTTCTATACATTATGTGTACAATATATCTATACATTATGTGTACAATATTTTTAAACATTATGTGTACAATATTTCTATACATTATGTGTACAATATATCTATACATTATGTGTACGATATTACTATACATTATGTGTACAATATATCTATACATTATGTGTACAATATTTCTATACATTATGTGTACAATATTACTATACATTATGTGTACGATATTACTATACATTATGTGTACAATATATCTATACATTATGTGTACAATATTTCTATACATTATGTGTACGATATTACTATACATTATGTGTACAATATTTCTATACATTATGTGTACAATATTTCTATACATTATGTGTACGATATTACTATACATTATGTGTACAATATTTCTATACATTATGTGTACGATATTACTATACATTATGTGTACAATATTACTATACATTATGTGTACGATATTACTATACATTATGTGTACAATATTTCTATACATTATGTGTACAATATTTCTATACATTATGTGTACAATATTTCTATACATTACATGTACGATATTACTATACATTATGTGTACAATATTTCTATACATTATGTGTACAATATTTCTATACATTATGTGTACAATATATCTATACATTATGTGTACAATATTACTATACATTATGTGTACAATATTTCTATACATTATGTGTACAATATATCTATACATTATGTGTACGATATTACTATACATTATGTGTACAATATTTCTATACATTATGTGTACAATATTTCTATACATTATGTGTACAATATTACTATACATTATGTGTACAATATTACTATACATTATGTGTACAATATTTCTATACATTATGTGTACAATATTTCTATACATTACATGTACGATATTACTATACATTATGTGTACAATATTTCTATACATTATGTGTACAATATTTCTATACATTATGTGTACAATATTACTATACATTATGTGTACAATATTTCTATACATTATGTGTACAATATTACTATACATTATGTGTACGATATTACTATACATTATGTGTACAATATATCTATACATTACTGTACAATATTTCTATACATTATGTACATATTTCTATACATTATGTGTACAATATATCTATACATTATGTGTACAATATTACTATACATTATGTGTACAATATTTCTATACATTATGTGTACAATATATCTATACATTAGATGTACGATATTACTCTACATTATGTGTACAATATTTCTATACATTATGTGTACAATATTTCTATACATTATGTGTACAATATTTCTATACATTATGTGTACAATATTTCTATACATTATGTGTACAATATATCTATACATTATGTGTACGATATATCTATACATTACATGTACGATATTACTATACATTATGTGTACAATATTTCTATACATTACGTGTACAATATTACTATACATTATGTGTACAATATTACTATACATTATGTGTACAATATTTCTATACATTATGTGTACAATATTTCTATACATTATGTGTACGATATATCTATACATTACATGTACAATATTTCTATACATTATGTGTACGTTATTACAATACATTATGTGTACAATATTACTATACATTAATTATGTGTATGATATTTTCTGTTTAAGCTATACTATACATCCCTAAAAGTGTGATAGGAAATCCAGATGGACCTTTACAGCCAGCCAGTCAGACTCAGCCAGCTCCCTCGGGACACAGTAAGTTCTATACCCCTCGCCAGCTCCCTCGGGACACAGTAAGTACTATATATAGCTCCAATCACCCCTCGCCAGCTCCCTCGGGACACAGTAGGTACTATATATAGCTCCAATCACTCCTCGCCAGCTCCCTCTGGACACAGTAAGTACTATATATAGCTCCAATCACTCCTCGCCAGCTATCTCGGGACACAGTAAGTACTATATATAGCTCCAATCACTCCTCGCCAGCTCCCTTGGGACACAGTAAGTACTATATATAGCTCCAATCACCCCTCGCCAGCTCCCTTGGGACACAGTAAGTACTATATATAGCTCCAATTACTCCTCGCCAGCTCCCTCGGGACACAGTAAGTACTATATATAGCTCCAATCACTCCTCGCCAGCTCCCTCGGGACACAGTAGGTACTATATATAGCTCCAATCACTCCTCGTCAGCTCCCTCGGGACACAGTAAGTACTATATATAGCTCCAATCACTCCTCACCAGCTCCCTCGGGACACAGGTAGTACTATATATAGTAGCTCCAATCACTCCTCGCCAGCTCCCTCGGGACACAGTAGGTACTATATATAGCTCCAATCACTCCTCGCCAGCTCCCTCGGGACACAGTAAGTACTATATATAGTAGCTCCAATCACCCCTCGCCAGCTCCCTCGGGACACAGTAAGTACTATATATAGCTCCAATCACTCCTCGCCAGCTCCCTCTGGACACAGTAGGTACTATATATAGCTCCAATCACTCCTCGCCAGCTCCCTCGGGACACAGTAAGTACTATATATAGCTCCAATCACTCCTCGCCAGCTCCCTCGGGACACAGTAAGTACTATATATAGCTCCAATCACTCCTCGCCAGCTCCCTTGGGACACAGTAAGTACTATATATAGCTCCAATCACCCCTCGCCAGCTCCCTCGGGACACAGTAAGTACTATATATAGCTCCAATCACCCCTCGCCAGCTCCCTCGGGACACAGTAAGTACTATATATAGCTCCAATCACCCCTCGCCAGCTCCCTCGGGACACAGTAAGTACTATATATAGCTCCAATCACTCCTCGCCAGCTCCCTTGGGACACAGTAAGTACTATATATAGCTCCAATCACCCCTCGCCAGCTCCCTCGGGACACAGTAAGTACTATATATAGCTCCAATCACTCCTCGCCAGCTCCCTCGGGACACAGTAGGTGCTATATAGCTACAATCACTCCTCGCCAGCTACCTCGGGACACATAAAGTACTATATATAGCTCCAATCACTCCTTGCCAGCTCCCTCGGGACACAGTAAGTACTATATATAGCTCCAATCACTCCTCGCCAGCTCCCTCGGGACACAGTAAGTACTATATATAGCTCCAATCACTCCTCGCCAGCTCCCTCGGGACACAGTAAGTACTATATATAGCTCCAATCACTCCTCGCCAGCTCCCTCGGGACACAGTAGGTGCTATATAGCTCCAATCACCCCTCGCCAGCTCCCTCGGGACACAGTAAGTACTATATATAGCTCCAATCACTCCTCGCCAGCTCCCTCGGGACACAGTAGGTACTATATATAGCTCCAATCACCCCTCGCCAGCTCCCTCGGGACACAGTAGGTACTATATATAGCTCCAATCACTCCTCGCCAGCTCCCTCGGGACACAGTAAGTACTATATATAGCTTCAATCACTCCTCGCCAGCTCCCTCGGGACACAGTAAGTACTATATATAGCTCCAATCACTCCTCGCCAGCTCCCTCGGGACACAGTAAGTACTATATATAGCTTCAATCACTCCTCGCCAGCTCCCTCGGGACACAGTAGGTACTATATATAGCTCCAATCACTCCTATCAGATGTACTGGTCAGTATGGCCTAAAGTCATCCCACTCCATCCGTCATCATCTGATGTCTTTCCAAATGTTATGTTAAATGTCCTATTGTAATAGCTTGTAATGGATTCATCTGAAACTTTACTGAAACTATAATAGCTTGTAATGGATTCATCTGAAACTTTACTGAAACTATCCTGAGATGTTAGTAATCAAGTGGTATTTTTTTTGCTGTCAGTCAGATACTCAAGATGGTGCCGTCTGAAAAAAAAAAAAATTTATGATGTCTTCCAGTTTCACAATCTTTCAAAGCGTGGATAATAATCATTAAATTGATCATTCGTAGATATTAGGTTATGAAAAGATTTTCTATTATTGATAAATTGGATGATATA
This sequence comes from Argopecten irradians, assembly GCF_041381155.1. Taxonomy (NCBI): domain Eukaryota; kingdom Metazoa; phylum Mollusca; class Bivalvia; order Pectinida; family Pectinidae; genus Argopecten; species Argopecten irradians. The sequence continues at coordinate 36,736,903 of NC_091146.1, read as the reverse complement.
ATTGCAAAATTTATTGATAATTTAATAGATTAGTTTAGCCAGTATAAAAAGGGTTAGATTATAATAATAATTGATAATTCGTAGATTGTTTAATATCCTGATGTAACACCTCAAGCGTCTATTTGACAGAGACTGCCTACATCATCGGAGGTTCCGTCGGAGGAATAGTTCTGTTGGCGGCCATCATGATTGTGGTTGTCGTGGTGATACGTAAACGTGGATCACGATACCAAGGACGCGAGCTGCTGCTGACAGAGGATGATACTGACGGAGCGATGTGAAGCTCGGTACAATGTGACTTGTGTGTGGGGAGTCTACATTACTGCAGCTGAATGTCTTAAAACCTAGTATCTAGATTTGCTAATGGGAACATTTTAATTGTACTCAAACTTTAGTGAGAAATTGCATTAAAAGCATGTAGTAGTTGACCTGTGAATCTACACAAACGATCTGAAAATGTAGAACTGATCTGAAAATATGCAAATGATCTGAAAATGTGGAACTGATCTGAAAATATGCAAATGATCTGAAAATGTGGAACTGATGTGAAAATGTGGTGATTATCTTTAAGTAAATGTGATTTGTTGAAATGAAATGTACAATACTGTATTCGCTGCAATTAACACCCAGGGCACTTGAACATGATGACAAAGGGGGAACCAAAATCTAGGTTGTGTATAAAAAACCTCTCAAAAGTTAAAAATCAATCATATTTTAACTCTTTTTGTATGCATGGCACATTAATCTGTCACAGTAAACATGGAATGCCTTCTTTCTTTTGAGATGCATTATTACATAAGAATTCACATGTGAAAGACTCGTACGGGAAACAATGCTGATGTTGAAAATCTGAACAACACAAAAAAATCCATCGGAGGGTGAGATGGTGGGCATTCACATAACTTCTCAAGAAAAGGGGAGGGGAGATTATAGGGGGAAGGTGCTAATTACAGCGAATACAGTTATGTAATAATCTGTTAATTGATCTGCAAATTGATTGTTGATCTGAATATTATTTATTTAATATGAATCTTCTGGTTTATATGTTTCTTACGTCAATTCAATATGTGATATATCGGGGAATCTTCTAGTTAATACAGTCACTACATATCCTACCCGTGGTTATGGGAGCAACCTTGATGGTGAGATTAAGGGCATGAGGAAGCAGTGGAGAGGAAGAAAAACAGGAAAAAGAATGAGGGAGGGTGTAAAAGGGAAGAAGAAAGTCAATATATGGTGTTTAATGTGTATTTGTGTGTGAGAGAGAGAGGGAGAGAGAGAGAGTTAACGTGGAGAGAGAGAGAGAGAGAGAGAGAGAGAGAGAGAGAGAGAGAGAGAGAGAGAGAGAGGGAGAGAGGGAGTTAACGTTGGAGAGAGAGAGGGAGAGACAGTTGAAGAAAGATGAAAATTTGTCATAAATTTGTAGGGGTATAATTAATAGAAAGATTACTGTTGGAGAGCGGACAAGAACTGGTCCTGACACAAACACTTCAAATGTTTGTTTTTTGTGAAATATCTGGCAATAGTGTGTGCCATATGCTATATGTGATATTTGTATATAGATATGTGTTAAACAGAAGTTATTGTTCCTGTCATTGAATAATCTCTGAATATATTCCGTGATGTCATAAATAATCAATACATTTGTCCTTACCGTCATGGAATAATCTCTGAATATATTCCGTGATGTCATAAAATAATCAATAAATATGTCCTTACCGTCATTGAATAATCTCTTAATATGTTACGCAACATTTATAATCTCTGAATATGTTCTGTCCATCATTGAATAATCTCTGAATATGTTCTGTCCGTCATGGAACAATCTCTGAATATGTTACGCAACATTTATAATCTCTGAATATGTTCTGTCCGTCATGGAACAATCTCTGAATATGTTCAGTACTGTCATTGAATAATCTCTGAATATGTTCTGTACCGTCATTGAATAATCTTGAATATGTTCTGTACCGTCATTGAATAATCTCTGAATATGTTCTGTACCGTCATTGAATAATCTCTGAATATGTTCTGTACCGTCATTGAATAATCTCTGAATATGTTCTGTACCGTCATTGAATAATCTTGAATATATTCTGTACTGTCATTGAATAATCTCTGAATATGTTCTGTAACGTCATTGAATAATCTCTGAATATGTTCTGTACCGTCATTGAATAATCTCTGAATATGTTCTGTACTGCATTGAATAATCTTGAATATATTCTGTACTGTCATTGAATAATCTCTGAATATGTTCCGTAACGTCATTGAATAATCTCTGAATATGTTCTGTACCGTCATTGAATAATCTTGAATATATTCTGTACTGTCATTGAATAATCTCTGAATATGTTCTGTAACGTCATTGAATAATCTCTGAATATGTTCTGTACCGTCATTAAATAATCTCTGAATATGTTCTGTACCGTCATTGAATAATCTCTGAATATGTTCCGTAACGTCATTGAATAATCTCTGAATATGTTCCGTAACGTCATTGAATAATCTCTGAATATGTTCCGTAACGTCATTGAATAATCTCTGAATATGTTCCGTAACGTCATTGAATAATCTCTGAATATGTTCTGTACCGTCATTGAATAATCTCTGAATATGTTCTGTACCGTCATTGAATAATCTCTGAATATGTCCCTTACTGTCATTGTCCCTTTAGATAATTAGCTGTCATTGAAAAATCACTTTGTATGTAATATGCATTACATTTACTTCATATGACAATGTCCCTAATGACATCACACTGTGTAGTGTAGCGACTGGTTTGGTCTACACGGACGTTAACAATTGGCTCTTAAAGTCCTACATTGGACCTGTGACAACATAATCACAATACTTCATAATTGTCCAACATGACACTTGGCAAGAGATGAATTTCCATGACGGTTGTAATTTTGTTGTCTCATCTCCAACATGAGGAATAATTATTTTTCTCCCACATGAAAAAGAAAAAAGACGAGATATTGGTCTAATAGATATATTTGATATCGCGACATGATCATGGATGTGTCTGACTGTACATAAAATCACTAGTGAGGATCTTGTGAGTGCTTCATGACGTCATGATAGTTCCTTGCTAGTGATTGGCATTGAACAGGTGAGAGTGTGTAATCTGTCCTATATGTTTGGGGTTGATGGGAAATCTCTTACAGCACAATAGAATGATAAATCATAGTGGAAGAGAAACTTTTGATATCTTTATTATTTGATGATTTAATATTTATAGGCTTTACTTGTAACAGGATCAAACTTCATCCTACTCAACTACTGAGATTAACACTAACTTGAGATTTATTGGTTTTTTTTTTTTTATAGAATTGTTTTGTTATTATTCCATATATTGTCTGTATCCAGTGACTTAAGATACCAATGTAATATTTTTAGCCCACCACCACCATCATCAGATGGCTGGCTATTCGCATCACTTTTCGACGTGATTGTCTGCCCCTTAAGGCCCACTACCTTTCCGGAGCAAAATTTAAAGGTTTCTTTAAAACATTAATGACAGAAAAAATATATACCTATGGCCTAAAATTGGATAACAACACCAAACAAATGCAAGATTTCCTGCGTATTACATGATAACTGTAGAGATTTGTTTTGTTGTTTTGCTGTCTGGCGCAGTGATAGTCAACTAATGCATGATATTTAGGACGACGGCAGGAAACATAATACGACCCGCTTTATGAAAATCAACATTATATTTATTTTAGTTAAATTGTTCAGAAGGTGATGATAAGTGTAGTATTAACAGTAAGTTAATAACTTTTGAGACTCTACAAAATTATCAATATTGTTTTACATTCCCATTTTAAAAATTAAAAGCCTTTTCAGAAAGGTAGTGGGCCTTTAACATATTCTTGTTACCTCAGTGACTATTACTCAAAAAGTACAGAGGGGATCGATGTTTACTCAAAATTCCTAATACTGTGGGATTCCCTTTGCATTTTAGGACTGATTCGTCAACAAGATGACGTTTTCAAGGAATTGTTCAAGAGTTATAATCGTCAAAGCACTTTGGTCCAAAATTTAACATGTTACATACCCCAAAGAGGATTGGTGAAAATCTAGGCACTGGTGATGGGGTGACCTCTTTGTGTTAACATTATGAACTGTATGTGCAATTACATATAATAATGTGATATTTTTAGGGGTACACTCATTATATACTCATCGAAGAACAGGGCCCAGTTTCACCAACATTCCTTAACCTTAATTTGCCCATAGAAAAGCATTACAAATGTTAAGGAAAAATTCTTAAGTTAAGGAGCCTTACTTTAAATCTGTAATGCTTTCCTATGGAGAATTTTAAGTTAAGGGATTCCTAAAATTCGTGACACTGGGCGCTGAGGTTAGGGATCATTATACACGTATCCAAGATCTGATCCAAGTCTGATTTGTTGTACTCAGCTTTTGTAAATATTGTGTATCTACAAATTATCATTTACGATTATTCTATAGCTGTTATAATTTTCAATATTATAAGACTCTTTCATAAGTGGATATGAAGGATAGGGATATTCTACCCGAGGGTCACAAAATGTAGTAAAACCCGAGGCTTGCCGTGGGTTTTGCAACATTTTGTGATCCCGAGGGTAGAATATCCCTATCCTTCATATCCACTTATGAAAGAGTATTTTCTTTCATACCTTAACGTTTTATTGCAATTTTACAACTATAATATCCCGCCATTTTGAAATAAATTCAAAGAAATCCACGACTGGAAGTCAATTTTCCATACATGAAAAATTAGAATATATTTTCAACACAAATTCTGTGTTTCCATCTTTTATAGGAAAACCAGTCATATTTGTGAAAAAAATGTTAAAATTTTACCGAGGAAATACAGATTTTGTTGACGCTGTGACGTCATGAGGCTTTATTGCATGGGTAGCCATGCAATACAGCCTCAGGCGACATGAGTGTATTGCCCTAGACCAGCCAGTATTACACGTGTAGGTATGAAAGAAATCATGTATATATATCACATACATCAGTTTTCTATAATTGCTTTAATATTTACATGTCCTACTTTGTGACCTTGTTTATTTGGTTGTGATAGAACGATCTAAATTATGTGTCTATTTAGATCAAATGTAAAGCTTGTTAATTGGAACAGACACAGTATTTCAAGCTCCTTTGTTTGAAATGGTTTTTGAGTTGTGAAATGAAACTTCAAGATATTATTAGGATAATTATGTAATTTTATGAAAGATTCATGCAAGTGAAGTATTACGCCATCAGACTTCGCAAATTCAATCCAAACTGTTGCCACCACACATCTCCTTTTATCAGGGTAGAGCGACTTGGAGGTAAACACGTTTGAAATTTAACTCTATCTGTTTTTTTTATATTATTTTCTTGCAATAAATAAAAGATGTCTCAATGTGGTATGTTTTTTCTTTCTTTTTTAAACCATTTGATGGGTGAAATATCAGGTTCCATATCTATATATATATATCATGTACTTGTTAAGTATCATTGAAACCAGTAAGTCTTGTGTCGCCGGTCGGAGCCCGGCTAGAGGCACATTACACCAGTACACCAGTAAGTTTGGGGTCGCGGGTTCGAACCTGGCTGGCAGCACACATACTACACCAGTAAGTCTGGGGTCACAGGTTCGAATCTTGCTGGCGGCCTGCTACACCTGGTCCAGTATACTAGTCAGTCTAGGGTCACGGGTTTGAGCTCGGAGGGCGGCACATACACTACACCAGTAAGTCTGGGGTCGCTGGTTCGAGTCTGGCTGGCGGCACACTACATCAGTTTACTAGTCAGTCTAGGGTCACGGGTTTGAGCTCGGAGGGCGGCACATACACTACACCAGTGAGTCTGGGGTCGCTGGTTCGAGTCTGGCTGGCGGCACACTACATCAGTATACTAGTCAGTCTAGGGTCACAGGTTTGAGCTCGGCTGGCGGCACATACAATACACCAGTAAGTCTGGGGTCGCAGGTTCGAGTCTGGCTGGCGGCACACTACATCAGTATACTAGTCAGTCTAGGGTCACGGGTTTGAGCTCGGCTGGCGGCACATACACTACTCCAGTAAGTCTGGGGTCGCAGGTTCGAGTCTGGCTGGCGGCACACTACATCAGTATACTAGTCAGTCTAGGGTCATGGGTTTGAGCTCGGCTGGCGGCACATACACTACACCAGTAAGTCTGGGGTCGCAGGTTCGAGTCTGGCTGGCGGCACACTACATCAGTATACTAGTCAGTCTAGGGTCACGTGTTTGAGCTCGGCTGGCGGCACATACACTACACCAGTAAGTCTGGGGTCGCTGGTTCGAGTCTGGCTGGCGGCACACTACATCAGTATACTAGTCAGTCTAGGGTCACGGGTTTGAGCTCGGCTGGCGGCACATACACTACATCAGTAAGTCTGGGGTCGCTGGTTCGAGTCTGGCTGGCGGCATACTATACCAGTAAGTCTGGGTTCGAGTCTGGCTGGCAGTACACTACATCAGTATACCAGTAAGTCCAGTGTCGTGGGTTGGAGCCCGACCCGCAGCACACTTCACCAGTATACCAGTACTTCACATTGACAAGAATCCATTTGTAATTTAGATAAACACCATAAAAAAAACTCCAAAGAATTGGTTAGTAATGTATTCAGTTTTATTGATTAACTTAACATACATATTGTTGTCACAATTAAGTTAAGAAATACATGTACTCACAATATGAAGTGGTCCTAATCACCACCAAGATTGTTATTCAAAATTCTATTTGTGGAAACATTTATGACGACTTAAGTTTCAGAACCAATGAGGCTTGTACAAAAGTTAATTTGACAACACCAGTGAAGACCTGACTGTTTCAAGGTAGATAACTCCTCATTTTAACCTCCAATTTTATGTAGTTGAACATATGGATGACATGAAGTGTTGGTTGAATATTGAAAGATTATCGACTTGTGTTTATAAAAAGATACTCTCTTACTGTTACTATTGACAAATTATTGGACCTGGTCTGTCGCAAATATTAAACACTGAGATGGTATCTTTACTAACAAATTAAGGAAATGGTCAGTGAAATTGCCAGTGAAATGGTCAGCAAGACCGAACATACAGTTACTTGCGCATTGTAGCACCTAAAATATTAACTTAAAATAAAAATCACAATTAAAATACTCAATAAAATAGTTACAATTAGGTAAATTAACCATAATTATAATAAATAAAAATATATTTGAAAATGAGGATGGACGCAAACTTAAATTGGACTAAAAACAAATTAAATAATACTTATTCAGATATAAAATATTAAATACTTGGTCCCTACATAAAACCTACAATTACAAGAATATACCATACAAATGGATCACATTTCATCATATATCGTACAAATGGATCACATTTCATCATATATCGTACAAATGGATCACATTTCATCATATATCGTACAAATGGATCACATTTCATCATATATCGTACAAATGGATCACATTTCATCATGTATCGTACAAATGGATCACATTTCATCATATATCGTACAAATGGATCACATTTCATCATATATCGTACAAATGGATCACATTTCATCATATATCGTACAAATGGATCACATTTCATCATATATCGTACAAATGGATCACATTTCATCATATATCGTACAAATGGATCACATTTCATCATATATCGTACAAATGGATCACATTTCATCATATATCGTACAAATGGATCACATTTCATCACATACTGTACAAATGGATCACATTTCATCATATACTGTACAAATGGATCACATTTCATCATATATTGTGCAAATGGATCACATTTCATCATATATCGTACAAATGGATCACATTTCATCACATACTGTACAAATGGATCACATTTCATCATATACTGTACAAATGGATCATATTTATTTGTATTTTTTTCAAGGATCAAAATTTCAACGTCACATACTGAAGGTGTTGTGGATTAAAGGTGAGCAGTTAAAAGATAATTAATTGGACAACACTGCTAAACACGATTCTTACCAAACACACACGTGTCACATACACACACGTATTACATACACAATGTCACATATACACATAATTTGCATAAAGTAATTCATAAAACTAATTTCAAAATATGTTAATAACACATAATCGTGAAACGTAACTAAAGCACTCATAATACACATACACACATACCATATACACACATATGGCCCCAAAACAGGGTACATTTCATAGGAGATGTTATAAACAAATTGTCAAAAGGTTTCATATGATTTCTAGAGTGTCGGATTATGTGATAGATCTGAACATACCATTTTGTACGAGAAATACAGTATAACCCCTCTAAAGTCAAACTTACCTTCCTTGAATACCCCCCCACCCCCACCCCTCGAATGCCTCCCATTCATTGAACAGATTGCATGGTCACGACTGTTCACCTGTATGTTTCATGTAACAACTCCCAAGATAGCTCGAACCCTCGCCGAATACCCCTTATTCCTTGAACTGAAAGATATCCCATTTCCTTCAAATACATTTAGTCTAATAATGTATTCATCGAACAGGTGGTTGGCCGTTTAGATTATTTTATCTACGGTGTTTTTAATTTGTTTATAATCACTTCTATAAATATCTAAAAGCTGTAAAGAATTAAAAATCATTTTATTATAAGTTGTGATCGCAATTTTTGATGGGATGACCATAATTAACTCGGATGACTGGAAAGGTTTTACTGTATACAAAATGTTGTGCATAGCATTAGATATTATATTATGTATGTTAGATACAAGGTAAAGGAAACATCCACACACAACCGTAAATACAACATCATAAACAGCACTATTAAACTGATCACAGCATAATAAGCACACATTTTATATATAATTATTGTTAAATTATTTAAATATCAATTATTGAATAGATTACACAATCGCGTTATTTCGTAGAATTGTAATACACAACCTGACTATGTATATACTGTACATGTAAACAAACTGATTTTCGTGTACAACTGAATTTTATTTCAAATTAAGGTTATTACCATATTCGACCCAATAACTACCCAGGGTGAAAAAAAAATGAAAAAAAAATAAAATAAGGTGGTACTTAATAAAATGAAAATCTTTTATAAAATAATTGCACAAAGTCAGCTGTAAATCTATTTGAAGAAGAAAGTAAAGAAACCTATAGATCACATTTTCAATCTGCATTTAAGTCAAAGAAAGTAAAATTGATATCGCAAAAAGGAGGGGCGCTTATAGAGATGGGGGGCACTTATTGGGTCGATTACGGTATGTAGAACCAGAAGTCTCAATCGTGAAAATGTTGTTACAGCTGGTATGTGTGGTTACATGAAATTAATTAGCTGTGAACATTAAGTTGTATATGGATTAACATTAATAGGCGTGGCAAGAGATTCATCTCACAGAAGAAAGAGATTAAAACTAAAATACAGATAGTCAATAAAATCATCATATATAGTAAAGTATCATGAAAACTTGATAGATATACAATGTTTTATGGCAATAAATGAAAGATACATATGCAATAAAAAATGTTTATAATGAACCTAAACAAATCATGATCATAAAATAGTAATTTTAAGATTCATTTCCTGTCAAAGTTCCTATATAAATGTTTACAACATGATTCTGTGTACATTTCCTGTCAAAGTTCCTATTGAAATGTTTACACTATGATTCTGTGTACATTTCCTGTCAAAGTTCCTATTGAAATGTTTACACTATGATTCTGTATACATTTCCTGTCAAAGTTCCTATAAGGTGTTTTACACTATGATTCTGTATACATTTCCTGTCAAAGTTCCTATAAGGTGTTTTACACTATGATTCTGTATACATTTCCTGTCAAAGTTCCTATAGGATGTTTTACACTATGATTCTGTATACATTTCCTGCCAAAGTTCCTATAAGGTGTTTTACACTATGATTCTGTGTACATTTCCTGTCAAAGTTCCTATTGAAATGTTTACACTATGATTCTGTGTACATTTCCTGTCAAAGTTCCTATAAGGTGTTTTACACTATGATTCTGTACACATTTCCTGCCAAAGTTCCTATAAGGTGTTTTACACTATGATTCTGTATACATTTCCTGTCAAAGTTCCTATAGGATGTTTTACACTATGATTCTGTATACATTTCCTGCCAAAGTTCCTATAAGGTGTTTTACACTATGATTCTGTATACATTTCCTGCCAAAGTTCCTATAAGATGTTTTACACTATGATTCTGTATACATTTCCTGCCAAAATTCCTATAATATGTTTTACACTATGATTCTGTGTACATTTCCTTTCAAAGTTCCTATAAGGTGTTTTACAACATGATTCTGTGTACATTTCCTGTCAAAGTTCCTATAAGGTGTTTTACACTATGATTCTGTATACATTTCCTGTTAAACTTCCTATAAAATGTTAACACTATGATTCTGTATACATTTCCTGTCAAAGTTCCAATGAGATGTTTACAAAAATAACTTATAGTGAACTTTAAAAAAAAAATGAAATGATTGTTGAAGTAATTCTGATGGTCCCCAGATGTTCCTTGAAACCCCGGTTTTCCTGTATATATATAACTGATATTTGTGGGCTTTAATAATCATTCAGGAAAACAAACAAAACATTACTGTTTAGGTGAACACAGGGAAATTCTTTTGGTGCAAAACTCCAATGATAACAGTTTTAAATAAATGTAAAAAACAAAATGTTCCCAGCACAGAATGCTGTACAGATCTATGATGGTCAGAATTCATCGTCAGTAAATTATTAAAATCACAACGCTATACTGCAACATATCATCATATCATCGTCATATTACTGTATATGGATAATATGTTTCTGTTATATACATATTGTTTAAAAACAAAAATTAATTAGAAGGAATATTGTTATCATCAAAAACATTCCCAAATATATTGTAAGAATCTGAAGACACTGAGATTCTGTAATATATATATATAGATTAGATAAACATTTTAAAACTTGCATGCTGAAATTGTCCGTTTTGATTTGTTATCCGATAAGTTTGATAGGTAAAAGCACTGATTAATGCTACAATAGACATTTATATAGCATTTCACAATACATCAGTACATCAACACATAATACAACCGCTTTACTTGGCATTTATCAGTACATCAACACATAAAACAACTGCTTTACTTGGCATTCATACATAATTTATACAGATCTGTAATGAGGATCTTAGCAATGATTTAGTTATCAACATTGAACAGTTGGAAGTAAGCATGGCTTGGTCTAAATGCCATCAGTTAAGGGGAGACAAGCCTTGCTTGGTCTGTACGTCAGTTAAGGGGAGACAACCCTTTGTGCGGATTTGAAATTTCAAAGAGGAGATAATACATGTCTTTTGCACATTTTCTGGACAACAAGTTAGGTTGTCAAATTTAATAACAGGGGAGACAACCTTTAATTTGTACATGCAAAGTCTTTTGTACATATTCTGCTAAATGTAAGGTTGTCATATTTTTATTGAAAGGGGAGACAACCTATTGTGCAGATGTAGTACATGCTAAATCTTTTGTACCTTTTCAGGGCCACAAAGGGATTCAAACTGACAACCTTTTAGTATCAATTTGTCACATTTTTACATTGAAATATGCTAAAGTCATGCAAGGTTTTCATACATCTATTTAGCCCGGAATACTGAGTTATGTCCCCTAGACTCTGCGTTAGTCAAAACTAGTGTTCGACCGGAATATTGAGTTATGTCCCCTTGGCTAAGTGTTAGCCCCCGGACTACTGTGAGCTTTGATTGGGTATTGCTCATGACTGCAGTGAATTACCTCCCTTGGAATATGTGTTAACAATCACTTTCCTCTGGTCCACAGCGGGGTGTGTTTAGAGTAGCAGTAGACAGCAGTGAGTTATCTCCCTTGGAATATGTGTTAAAAATCACTCTCCCCTGGGCCACAGCGGGGTGTTTTTAGCATGGTCTGGTCATGATGCAGTGAGTTATCTCCCTTGGAATATGTGTTAACAATCACTCCCCCTGGTCCACAGCGGGGTGTTTTTAGAGTAGCAGTAGACAGCAGTGAGTTATCTCCCTTGGAATATGTGTTAAAAATCACTCTCCCCTGGGCCACAGCGGGGTGTTTTTAGCATGGTCTGGTCATGATTGCAGTGAGTTATCTCCCTTGGAATATGTGTTAAAAATCACTCTCCCCTGGGCCACAGCGGGGTGTTTTTAGAATGGTCTGGTCATGATTGCAGTGAGTTATCTCCCTTGGAATATGTGTTAACAATCACTCTCCCCTGGGCCACAGCGGGGTGTTTTTAGCATGGTCTGGTCATGATTGCAGTGAGTTATCTCCCTTGGAATATGTGTTAACAATCACTCTCCCCTGGGCCACAGCGGGGTGTTTTTAGCATGGTCTGGTCATGATTGCAGTGAGTTATCTCCCTTGGAATATGTGTTAACAATCACTCTCCCCTGGGCCACAGCGGGGTGTTTTTAGCATGGTCTAGTCATGATTGCAGTGAGTTATCTCCCTTGGAATATATTAACAATCACTCTCCCCTGGGCCACAGCGGGGTGTTTTTAGCATGGTCTGGTCATGATTGCAGTGAGTTATCTCCCTTGGAATATGTGTTAACAATCACTCTCCCCTGGGCCACAGCGGGGTGTTTTTTAGCATGGTCTGGTCATGAGTCATGATTGCAGTGAGTTATCTCCGTGAGTTATCTCCCTTGGAATATGTGTTAACAATCACTCTCCCCTGGGCCACAGCGGGGTTTTTTAGCATGGTCTGGTCATGACTGCAGTGAGTTATCTCCCTTGGAATATGTGTTAACAATCACTCTCCCCTGGGCCACAGCGGGGTGTTTTTAGCATGGTCTGGTCATGATTGCAGTGAGTTATCTCCCTTGGAATATGCGTTAACAATCACTCTCCCCTGGGCCACAGCGGGGTGTTTTTAGCATGGTCTGGTCATGATTGCAGTGAGTTATCTCCCTTGGAATATGTGTTAACAATCACTCTCCCCTGGGCCACAGCGAGGTGTTTTTAGCATGGTCTAGTCATGATTGCAGTGAGTTATCTCCCTTGGAATATGTGTTAACAATCACTCTCCCCTGGGCCACAGCGGGGTGTTTTTAGCATGGTCTGGTCATGATTGCAGTGAGTTATCTCCCTTGGAATATGCGTTAACAATCACTCTCCCCTGGGCCACAGCGGGGTGTTTTTAGCATGGTCTAGTCATGATTGCAGTGAGTTATCTCCCTTGGAATATGTGTTAACAATCACTCTCCCCTGGGCCACAGCGAGGTGTTTTTAGCATGGTCTGGTCATGATTGCAGTGAGTTATCTCCCTTGGAATATGTGTTAACAATCACTCTCCCCTGGGCCACAGCGAGGTGTTTTTAGCATGGTCTGGTCATGATTGCAGTGAGTTATCTCCCTTGGAATATGTGTTAACAATCACTCTCCCCTGGGCCACAGCGGGGTGTTTTTAGCGTGGCCATCTCCTCCTCTAATAGTCGGATCCGTTTGTCCTTTAGACTGATCTGCTCCTTCAGACTTTTGATTTCTTCCATCTGATTGAAGTAGGCTTTACGTAACTGAAAGAAATATTACTGAGATATTAAAGTCATGCACATTTACAATTCTATTTATAGCCACAGTGACCTATTTAAGACTGGATATTACGGTAGGTAAATTCAGTTCCAGAACTATTCTGTATTTGCATATATCACAGAGTTATCTGCCCTTGCGGGTAGGTATTGATTGTGATGTCATGTGTTTGTGAGCAAAATGTTATACTTTTCAGAGAAATCGATGTGAATTTCACTCACAAAATAAAAACATCCCAATGGATACCTACCAGCAAGGGAGCTAACTTTGTAATCTGCAAAGATGGATTAGGTCCACACCTGGATATTTGACCATAACAGTTTTGTAATTGATATTACACACCTGATCAACATCTACAACCAATGTACTTAGTCTTTTATATTAACTTATTTACCCCTGAAGACACGTTTAGACTCTTCTTTATCAAAGACTAGACTAGTCCATTATGAAATTTCAGGGGTGAATGTGTTAAAATATTGTGGATCTCCCAACATTATCTACATTTTTTTAGCTTCTATCAATGTATAAACACTTACAGAACATACCAATCATTATCATACTTAATGGAGCTTTTGTTGACAATATTTTAGACGAGAGATATATCTCCGTACCACTGCAAAGAAATTACATCTAGCCCTTCTATCTAAAAACATCAAGCACAAAATCTGCCATTCAAACTTTTTCCTTTTTCTTTATCTCTATAATTCTTTTTCAAGAATGTGCTATATACCACACTATTAAGTCACAAATTTACAAAAAACAAAGGTATTAAACGAGACTTTAAACAGTGGAATATTAAATTATTTAACAAGTTTGATAAATTTCATATTATGTAGCCATGAGTGCAAGATTCTATTTATCACATCACTTAAAATGTATGTATGGAAATCTAGACAAAACTTTCAATTTTGTTCCATCAAATGACAAAATCAGACATGGATTGAGTTTCTGTCTACGGAAACAAACATGTGATGTCATATCTTGATCATGACGTCATTTTTATCTGTGATATGTCACAAAAATGTTATTGCATGTGTCTTACGATATTTATGACATATTACTGAACGGACCAGTGATTAATATGTGATAAATGTCTGTATGACATGTGCACTCCAAACGGAATTGAACGGCGACATGACACAATGGGACATTTCGACAGGACAGGAAAGTTCAGCAAACAAGGTACATGTACATCTACCTGGTTTTATTGAAATTAATGAAGTGTTTAAGGAGGAGTTTTGTGGACAAATTATTTTTACCGGAAAAACGAACAAGCTGATTCCACTATACGCCCTTCATTACGGGGAGTATAATTTGATTCCAGTATACGCCCTTCGTTACGGGGAGTATAATTTGATTCCAGTATACGCCCTTCGTTACGGGGAGTATAATTTGATTCCAGTATACGCCCTTCGTTACGGGGAGTATAATTTGATTCCAGTATATGCCCTTCGTTACGGGGAGTATAATTTGATTCCAGTATACGCCCTTCGTTACGGGGAGTATAATTTGATTCCAGTATACGCCCTTCGTTACTGGGAGTATAATTTGATTCCAGTATACGCTCTTCGTTACGGGGGGTATAATTTGATTCCAGTATACGCCCTTCGTTACGGGGAGTATAATTTGATTCAGGTATACGCCCTTCGTTACTGGGAGTATAATTTGATTCCAGTATACGCCCTTCGTTACGGGGGGTATAATTTGATTCCAGTATACGCCCTTCATTACGGGGAGTATAATTTGATTCCAGTATACTCCCTTCGTTACGGGGAGTATAATTTGATTCTAGCATACGCCCTTCGTTACGGGGAGTATAATTTGATTCCAGTATACGCCCTTCGTTACGGGGAGTATAATTTGATTCCAGTATACGCCCTTCGTTACGGGGAGTATAATTTGATTCTAGCATACGCCCTTCGTTACGGGGAGTATAATTTGATTCCAGTATACGCCCTTCGTTACGGGGAGTATAATTTGATTCCAGTATACGCCCTTCGTTACGGGGAGTATAATTTGATTCCAGTATACGCCCTTCGTTACGGGGAGTATAATTTGATTCCAGTATACGCCCTTCGTTACGGGGAGTATAATTTGATTCCAGTATATGCCCTTCGTTACGTGGGGTATAATTTGATTCCAGTATACTCCCTTCGTTACGGGGAGTATAATTTGATTCCAGTATACGCCCTTCGTTACGGGGAGTTTGATTTCATTCCAGTATACGCCCTTCGTTACAGGGAGTATAATTTGATTCTAGCATACGCCCTTCGTTACGGGGAGTATAATTTGATTCCAGTATACGCCCTTTGTACGGGGAGTATAATTTGATTCCAGTATACGCCCTTCGTTACGGGGAGTATAATTTGATTCAAGTATACGCCCTTCGTTACGGGGAGTATAATTTGATTCCAGTATACGCCCTTCGTTACGGGGAGTATAATTTGATTCCAGTATACGCCCTTCGTTACGGGGAGTATAATTTGATTCCAGTATACGCCCTTCGTTACGGGGAGTATAATTTGATTCCAATATACGCCCTTCGTTACGTGGGGTATAATTTGATTCCAGTATACTCCCTTCGTTACGGGGAGTATAATTTGATTCTAGCATACGCCCTTCGTTACGGGGAGTATAATTTGATTCCAGTATACGCCCTTTGTACGGGGAGTATAATTTGATTCCAGTATACGCCCTTCGTTACGGGGAGTATAATTTGATTCCAGTATACGCCCTTCGTTACGGGGAGTATAATTTGATTCCAGAATACGCCCTTCATTACGGGGAGTATAATTAACATATTCAAAAACTATTGAAATTGATATGATTAGAAACACAACTTATATTGATGTTTCAGGATGGGACTCACTTCTGTAACATGTTGTACACATCCCCCACCCTTTGTCATGTCGAGGCATAAAAATCAAGTTCAAATTAAAAGAAAAACATTTCTATTTTCTACAGAAGAAATAATCACGTGCGTAATATCTGCTATGTAACTCAAAGTCTACATTTCCAGACTAGTCTCACACTAACACTTCAATCCCAGCACACCACCTACCTCCGATTCATTCAAAGACACTTCCTGCCACAGGTGCATTGTGGGTAAAGTGTTAGGGCTGGGAGAGGAAGCCCATACCTTCTTGATGTGAACTTTCTACAAGAATAAGATCGCCATGGCGACAGGAATATATACAAAAGCAAGAACTGAGTACATGTAGAATAAATATAAGCTAATTTCACTAAAGCAGTTCTACAGATAACATAAGATATTGAGTAGGGGATTCAGAGCCTGACAAAAACACTTGCTCACTTAGCAAACCAAAAGTAAAGTAAAGTGCCTCAATCAGGAATCTAGCTTGGGTCTCTGGTGTGATAATCGACCACCCAGTCAGCTAAATATAATTGACAGTATACAGAGGCCAGTAAATAGACCTGCTGGCTATGTACTGAACGATTCTAAACATGTATCAGTAGGCTTAAAAGATTGGAAAAGTTTTATTCAACTAATCATTAGACAAGTGTGCATGTTCAAAGTTTTTGCCAGGCTCTGGGAGGTCAAACGGAAAGGTCAAACAGAAAGATCAAATAGAAAGGTCAAACAGAAACTCTGTTCCTGATGATTTACTTTTCATCTATTTAGTAATATGTTTTTTTTTTTTAATTCAACACACTTTTCTTAAGACACACCAGAACTAGGGTTTGAACCCAAGATCTATGAGTCCATGCAAACTCTTGATGTGGAAACAATGAAGAAAAATCTCCAAAGTTTGAAGCCAATTAAAGGCCTTCCTAAATCTCGACAGATGTTTAAACATTGTGTTATCATCTCACACGAACAACGAGTTTCCATTTCACATGACAGCACAGTAAAAGAAAATAATATTGATAGTAAAATTAAACCTGCTCTATGTGATGTTTCCTAAAATTTTCTATCAAGATCACTACACAATTTATACAATTTCATGTATTTTTAATCATACATAGATAAATAATCTTACTCATGCACAATAATGAAAATTCTCCTAAAATACTAAGTTCACCTAAAATTTAGTCATTGCATGTAGTTAAAGATTACATACCATATTCGACCAAATAAGCGCCCATGTCCCTATAAATGCCCCTCCCCTTTTTGAGGCCTCATTTCAAAAATCTAGGCATAAGACCAAAACTATACAAAAATGTATATCAGGTTTGCAATAATTTCATCTAATATTAAGCAACTTTTTAGTTTTTTTTTTCTCAATTTTTTAAATGCCCTGCATGGGTGCCTATTGGGTTGAACATGGTAAATCATTTGAGTATCCTTTTCTATAGGTAAGAACTCACTACAGTAGGGAGCGGTCTAGGATGGTCTATAACTACGTACCATATTCTATAATAAATCCTGGTAAAAACATGGTAAATCATTTGAGTATCCTCTTCTATAGGTAAGAACTCACTACAGTAGGGAGCGGTCTAGGATGGTCTTTAACTACGTACCATATTCTATAATAAATCCTCGATTAGCATTAAATGAATGAACATTCTAATTACAAAATATTTGACATATTTATTTTGGCACACAACGCATGTATCATTTTTAGGATTTTCACAATTTTGAAGGGGCTACTTAAAAAGACTATCGAAATATCCTGAATCATTATTATCAAAAGGTCATTTTTGAAATGTACCCAAGGACCAATGGGCAAATGATCGCTACAGACAATTAATCAAGGATGCATCAATTTTCTGGGACGTATTCTCAATAAATGATAAATTTTAAATACTGAAAATAACTGAAATTAACCTTGTAGAGATCTTACTGAAGATATAGATTTATAACTGAAATTAAACTTGTAGAGAACCCTAATGCTAACCTTAGGAAATATAGATTTGCAATTACAGTGGAACTCGGTTAATACGAACTCGAAGGGACCGAGATAAAACTTCGAGTTATCCGAGCGTTCGAATTAAGCGAGTTCTCGTGTCTACTGACGATCTCTTTACTTGGTACTATATAGACTAGTTTCATGTCGTAAAACGATGTGAACAAGAGATATGTCAAATTCGCCGATGGTAGTTGCAAAATTATGACAATAAAACCGAGATATATATTTTGAAATGCCGTTCTACGGCAGATTTATGAAAAAGAAATCGGCATTTTCGGCGATCTCGTTGTCCAAAAAATCTCATTTCGAGTTATAAGAACGTTTTATGTATGATTTTTGTCATTCGGACCCAAAATGTACTTCGTATTATCCGAGTTCTTCGAGTTTTCCAAATTCGAATTATCCGAGTTCTTTAAACAAAGATAAAGAGGGAATTCGGCCGGGACCGGCAAAGTACTTCGTATTAAGCCGGGTTTTCGAATTATCCGAGTTCGTATCAAACAAGTTCCACTGTATTCAAAATTATGAAACAAAATCTTACTTGGACATAATCATACAAGTATAATAACTGGAATTTAATTCACAGCATGAATATTTTGACATTCATTAAATCTTCGTGAATAATTTCTTACACATATCCCATATAACCCTGGCTGTTATAGAAAGTTAAACTAGCAAAACCAAATATACATATTACGTAAAATACTATCAGTACACAATACCAAAGATGAAAGCTGTTAAAATAGGCATGTTTACAGTCTAAGCAACAGGATGTTAACAAAGGAAAATAAAATGTAAATATAGACAAGTTTAAAACTGCTCGATACATAAATAAAATGGAGTAATGTAAGCAGAAATCATATTAACGTTAAATGATTATTAATAAATCAATGTACAACCAAACCTGCCTTTAACCGACCACCTCTGTATAAAGACCACCTCTGTATAAAGACCACCTGTTCAATAAGACCACCTCTGTATAAAGACCAACACCTCTGTATAAAGACCACCTGTTCAATAAGACCACCTCTGTATAAAGACCACCTCTGTATGAAGACCACCTCTGTATAAAGACCACCTGCTCAATCAGACCACCTCTGTATAAAGACCACCTCTGTATAAAGACCATCTCTGTATAAAGACCATCTGCTTAATAAGACCAACTCTGTATAAAGACCATCTCTGTATGAAGACCATCTGCTTAATAAGACCACCTCTGTATAAAGACTACCTCTGTATAAAGACTTTCTCTGTATAAAGACCACCTGTTCAATAAGACCACCTCTGTATAAAGACCACCTGTTTAACAAGACTACCTCTGTATAAAGACCACCTGTTTAATAAGACCACCTCTGTATAAAGACCACCTCTGTATATAGACCACCTTTTAATAAGACCACCTCTGTATAAAGACCACCTCTGTATAAAGACCACCTGCTCAATCAGACCACCTCTGTATAAAGACCACCTGTTCAATAAGACCATCTCTGTATAAAGACCACCTGCTCAATCAGACCACCTCTGTATAAAGACCATCTCTGTATAAAGACCACCTGCTCAATCAGACCACCTCTGTATAAAGACCACCTCTGTATAAAGACCATCTCTGTATAAAAACCACCTGTTTAATAATACCACTCTCACAAATGGTCAATTTCAACACAATTTGTTCTCTGGAAGACCACTTGGCTATTAAGACCATTTGTTCTTGGTCCCTGTGTGGTCTATACATAGATACAATGTAGACAGGTTTGACTGTAATGCTAAACTAGCTCTAATGTTATAATACAGGGAGTAAGGACCACAGGCATCTGGCATAAATTTCTAACCAACAATATTGATATACAATACAAATATATATAATATATTATGTTGGTTCGAAATTCGTGCCAAGTCCCTGTGGTAAGGACGATAAACAGGGGTTTCATTATCTTGCAGGGGAGGCAGTACAATTTCAGGGGTACTGCTATTCTATACTATCTGTATGTTATCTAATGTGATTAAGTGCAAAATACTCTGTACCTCAGCCAGGTTTAACCAGTAAAAATATGGGGTACCGACACCAGATACCGCCTGATAATGATCTAATGTGATAAAGTCCAAATGACTCGGTACCATAGCCAGAATCTACAAACAGTCACATGTCTCTGCAACACACATACATCTTCGCAACTTATGCTTCAAAACAAGTTCTTGAAGATTAAAATTCGCAGATTTCAAAATTGACTTTAAAATTCCTATCAGTGTCAATGATGAAGATGCTAATTCGCAGAAATAAACTTTCATGAATGTAACTGGATCGCAAAATTTGCTGAAGTAAATTGTATGTGAAAGAAAGTTGGTAAATTACAGTACATTTAACATCTCCATGATGTCAGGATTCATTCTTTTAAGCTGTATTTATTCCTGGGTTCAAATAAATACCAATATAGAACTGGAGCAGAAACTGAACAAACCATTAATCAGTTTCGGTGTGATAATTTCTACAGATTCTTCGATACAATTAGCTAACACTTTATAATTAACGAAATCAGTAATAGGTTATAATAATGAAAACTAATATGGCTTCCCATATATTACTGGTCCAGGAGGTCTAAACTGGTTATTAATTCAGTGGGAGATCTGTTATTGGTTAGTTCACAATTCTCCAAATATGATTGGTTAATAATTTCAGATATCTTAAATTTGATTGGTTAATAGTTTTCTAAGAACTCTTATATTCTTATATGATTGGTTAATATCTACAGTCCCTTTGATTGCCATTGTTATTAATTGCACAAATCTTCAAATATGATTAGTTAGTAGTTCACAGAGGTCTCAAATATGATTGGTTAATTGTTCACTGAGATCTCTAATATGATTGGCTAATAGTTCACTGAGATCTCTAATATGATTGGTTAATAGTTCACTGAGATCTCTAATATGATTGGTTAATAGTTCACTGAGATCTCTAATATGATTGGTTAATAGTTCACTGAGATCTCTAATATGATTGGTTAGTAGTTCAACAAGATCTCCAAATATGATTGGTGAATAGCTAGCAGCTACTGTGGATATATTACTGAGAGCTCTAATTTGATTGGATGTTTGGTTAGTGACCATGCCATCACATGACTTACATGGTTTTGTTCCTCAGGCAGCTGTGGGGTGTACCCCAGTAACAGCTCCACAGACTGTGTACTGGGGGAGGGCTTGGTATTCATAGGTTTTGATAAAGGGAGATTACTCCCATAATGAGGGTTAGGGTTAATGAACGGTCCCTGCTCTTGTTTTGAGGAATGGGTTGATATCTAAAATAACAAAATTAATCAATTTTTTTTTTAATAATCTTGTATCATGATAAGGATATTTATAACCTTTCTATGAAATTTGACAATTAAACGTGCGAGCCATTTTAAGTTTTCTGTCGTCAAAAGGAAAACATTTCTACTTTAAGGAATGTAGAAAATGTCAAAAGGACTAGCGGTTATGTGGTTCGGGCCCTTTTTTGGCCCCCAAATCTGTCAAATTTTCAAAAGCTGTTATTCAGTGATTTGAAATTATTGAATTTCAATTATCGAGTACATCCCTGATAAAGTTTGTATGATAGTTGTGTATAATTGCAGATGATGTTGCCATGGTAACCATCCGAAATATGCATAAATTAAGCTAATTTAAAAATTGGATTATCGTTTGGCTTTTTGATTTTTTTCTTCTAGAAATTACAGAAAACAATAAACTATATATTTCTCCTAAAGATGCATCTAAGTGACTGCATATATTCAAAATAAAATGTTGAGTTTGTTCAAGACTACATTTTTGCTTTCAGAAAAACCCATCAAAAATGACAATATTTCCAAATTTGCTTAATTTTTGCAATGTTTTTTCACCCTTGACACTTGTAGACAGCAGACGTCAGCTTGAAATGTTCTTAAGGATCCACAGAATGTTCGATAACGCAATGAAGACCCTAGATTTATTCAAATGTTGAACTTTACAATGAAGACTCTAGATTTGTTCAAAATGTTGAACTTTGCAATGAAGACTCTAGATTTGTTCAAAATGTTGAACTTTACAATGAAGACTCTAGATTTGTTCAAAATGTTGAACTTTACAATGAAGACTCTAGGATTTGTGCAGAACGTTGAACTTTTACAATAAAGGCTCCAGAATTGTTTGCAATGTTGGAATTTACAATGAAGATTTTAGATTTGTTCAAAATATTGAACTTTACAATGAAGAGTCTAGAATTGTTTGGAATGTTGGACATTACAATGAAGACTCTAGATTTGTTCAGAATGTTGAACTTTACAATGAAGGCTCTACAATTGTTCAGAATGTTGGACAATGCAATGAAAACTCTAGATTTGTTCAAAATATTGGACTTTACAATGAAGACTCTAGATTTGTTCAGAATGTAATCCTTCCTGATAAAACATTTTCATTGATTTTTTTTATCATAATTTACCTTTTTCATTGGGTTTGCCAATGATTTTTTCATACTTTTTAATAGTCTTATTCATGGCATTTTCATGGACTATATTCCAGTAGTGCTACAAACTGGTCCAATGAAAATACCATATAAAATGTCATTCACATGACATAACAGATGAACTGTCTTAAAAGTGACATGTAACGATAGTTTGAATTTTTTAATTTCTAGGCTAGAAGAACACTATTTTGGTAGTAACACATACTGAAATAATTTCAATTATAATTTTCACTCCATTCTGTATGTCTGAATACTACTGTTGGTACTGGCCATCACTGAATATTTTGCTTCATTTTTTTTTTTTTTTCTTCAAACATTCACTATACTTACATCACTGTTACTATCGGGGCCAGAAAACCCATTTGTAGGTTGATCTTTCCCGCTCGGAGAGGTCGGAGTCCACACTTTCCGGACGGCTGTCCTGGACGCTGCACTCTGGTCTTCGGAATGTGACTTTTTCAGATCTAATGGCTTAATTTTCTTATCTAAACTCGCATCACTGTAGACAGAATGACCAAGTCAGATTGGATTCTAGTTTAACATCTGATTAACATTACTGACATGTCAAGTTTCAATGGTGGAGAAAAGACAAAAGCAGAGAAAAACTACCAACCTGTGATCAGCACCTGACAATGCCCCACATGATATTTGAACTGGTCAGTACCTGAAAATGCCCCACATGATATTTGAACTGGTCAGTACCTGAAAATGCCCCACATGATATTTGAACTGGTCAGTACCTAACAATGCCCCACATGATATTTGAACTGGTCAGTACCTAACAATGCCCCACATGATATTTGAATTGGTCAGTACCTGAAAATTCCCCACATGATATTTGAACTGGTCAGTACCTAACAATGCCCCACATGATATTTGAACTGGTCAGTACCTGAAAATGCCTCACATGATATTTGAACTGGTCAGTACCTAACAATGCCCCACATGATATTTGAACTGGTCAGTACCTAACAATGCCCCACATGATATTTGAACTGGTCAGTACCTAACAATGCCCCACATGATATTTGAACTGGTCAGTACCTAACAATGCCCCACATGATATTTGAACTGGTCAGTACCTAACAATGCCCCACATGATATTTGAACTGGTCAGTACCTGAAAATTCCCCACATGATATTTGAACTGGTCAGTACCTAACAATGCCCCACATGATATTTGAACTGGTCAGTACCTAACAATGCCCCACATGATATTTGAACTGGTCAGTACCTGAAAATGCCTCACATGATATTTGAACTGGTCAGTACCTAACAATGCCCCACATGATATTTGAACTGGTCAGTACCTAACAATGCCCCACATGATATTTGAACTGGTCAGTACCTGAAAATGCCCCACATGATATTTGAACTGGTCAGTACCTAACAATGCCCCACATGATATTTGAACTGGTCAGTACCTGAAAATTCCCCACATGATATTTGAACTGGTCAGTACCTAACAAAGCCCCACATGATATTTGAACTGGTCAGTACCTAACAATGCCCCACATGATATTTGAACTGGTCAGTACCTGAAAATGCCTCACATGATATTTGAACTGGTCAGTACCTAACAATGCCCCACATGATATTTGAACTGGTCAGTACCTAACAATGCCCCACATGATATTTGAACTGGTCAGTACCTGAAAATACCTCACATGATATTTGAACTGATCATTACCTAACAATGCCCCACATGATATTTGAACTGGTCAGTACTTAACAATGCCCCACATGATATTTGAACTTGTGACTAAAGAAGTGAATCCAGGACTTGTGGTAAAATGACGGGGACCTTAACCACTACACCATCACAGTCCAATACAGGGAACATACAGAGAGAAAATTTCAGTAAGTCAGCAGAAGGCTTGCCGAGTAATTAGCAGGCAAATTTTTCACTCAGCTAGAGGCCTTCACTACTTATAATATAACACATCCACTCACCTTAACGACACAAAGTCCTCGTTAGAACTGAGACGTTTGATGTTTTTGAGAGAAGCTGGTTCAGCACGCTGTTGTCGGGGTTGTCCCGTCTGTCTCCCAGTCTGACCAGTAGCCGTCGGTCCGAAGGGGACTGGGCGGTCAAGGTGAGGTGGACTCATGGCCTTGTAAGTGGTGATGGTCGGGGTCTGGGCCAGGGATCCGTCCTGTAACAAATCAACAAGGTATTGTGTAGCTCAGTTTACACACCTTTGTCTATAATACACACAGGTGGTAAATTAAATGTCTATTGCTGAAAAACCATTTTGTCATAAATTTTGACACAATGCTTCTCGACAAATGAAATTCTATCTTTTTATATTTGTTAAAATATGGAAGAAAATAAATAAAACATTGGGTCTGTCAGGAATATCCAATAAAACATTGGGTCTGTCAGGAATATCCAATAAAACATTGGGTCTGTCAGAAATATCCAATAAAACATTGGGTCCGTCAGGGATATCCAATAAAACATTGGGTCCGTCAGGGATATCCAATAAAACATTGGGTCTGTCAGGGATATCCAATAAAACATTGGGTCCGTCAGGGATATCCAATAAAACATTGGGTCCGTCAGGGATATCCAATAAAACATTGGGTCTGTCAGGGATATCCAATAAAACATTGGGTCCGTCAGGGATATCCAATAAAACATTGGGACTGTCAGGGATATCCAATAAAACATTGGGACTGTCAGGGATATCCAATAAAACATTGGGTCCGTCAGGGATATCCAATAAAACATTGGGTCCGTCAGGAATATCCAATAAAACATTGGGTCCGTCAGGAATATCCAATAAAACATTGGGTCCGTCAGGGATATCCAATAAAACATTGGGTCCGTCAGGGATATCCAATAAAACATTGGGTCCGTCAGGGATATCCAATAAAACATTGGGTCCGTCAGGGATATCCAATAAAAACATTGGGTCCGTCAGGGATATCCAATAAAACATTGGGTCCGTCAGGGATATCCAATAAAACATTGGGTCCGTCAGGGATATCCAATAAAACATTGGGTCTGTCAGGGATATCCAATAAAACATTGGGTCCGTCAGGGATATCCAATAAAACATTGGGTCCGTCAGGGATATCCAATAAAACATTGGGTCTGTCAGGGATATCCAATAAAACATTGGGTCCGTCAGGGATATCCAATAAAACATTGGGACTGTCAGGGATATCCAATAAAACATTGGGACTGTCAGGGATATCCAATAAAACATTGGGTCCGTCAGGGATATCCAATAAAACATTGGGTCCGTCAGGGATATCCAATAAAACATTGGGACTGTCAGGGATATCTCTGGAGAAAGAGATTTTGGTTAGTCAGTACTCGGCAGGCATCCTGCTGACAAGCCAAACTCTTACTTTACGGTTGAAATAGCCCTGTCCACTAATTGACAGATAGCCAGCTGCCAATCAAACCGTCAGGGTACTGCACATGACATAGCATTTTGTATATTGTGTATTTTACGACATTTGCTATGACATTGAATAGGTACACCTGTGTTTGCGAGCATAAGGTGTGGCTACATGCCACCTGGCGATTGGTCAATGACTGGTCCATGTAAAATTCTATACATTCCATTACAGTTGGCTACCAACATCAAACCATTAATGAAAGACACATTTTAAAAAAGACATGTGTTAAATTTCAAACAATCACAATAACTTCTACAAAATACTCAAACAACTAATTATAAAATGAATGTTCAGTATCAATTTCAACAAATTTTATTGCAAACAAGTTGCAATTGGATTTGGCATCAGGCTAAACCTACATTAGAATGTTAAGTATCTACTTAATTGTGAAATAAACAAGAGGAAATTAATCACATGTGAGTAGATACTTAAATTGGTGTTAGTAAAATAAGCATTCAAGAAAATGCAATTATATGAGTTCCAAAGATTTTAAAGACATGTTTTGCAGTATTACCTGTTTCTGCACGGCTCTAGCTGAGGTACTCTTTGGGGAGTTGGTAACACTACCATCCTGTCGACATGCAAGACAAAATCAGCGCACAATGTCATACTCATCTACTTAAAACACACCTACAAAATCTACCAAATGAATATAATCTTCAGTAATTATACCATTTTAACCTCAAATACAGCCCTTACTCTAAGCCTTATGAACATTGTCCCAAAAAGTCGCCCCTTCCCCCAAAGTTCCCTCTCCATGTAAGTCTATCCCCTATAAGTTCCCTCTCCATGTAAGTCTATCCCCTATAAGTTCCCTCTCCATGTAAGTCTATCCCCTATAAGTTCCCTCTCCATGTAAGTCTATCCCCTATAAGTTCCCTCTCCATGTAAGTCTATACCCCCTATAAGTTCCCTCTCCATGTAAGTGTCCTACCCCCTAAAGTTCCCTCTCCATGTAAGTCTATCCCCTATAAGTTCCCTCTCCATGTAAGTGTCCTACCCCCTATAAGTTCCCTCTCCACATAAGTATCCTACCCCCTATAAGTTCCCTCTCCACGTAAGTATCCTACCCCCTATAAGTTCCCTCTCCATGTAAGTGTCCTACCCCCTATAAGTTCCCTCTCCATGTAAGTGTCCTACCCCCTATAAGTTCTCTCTCCACATAAGTATCCTACCCCCTATAAGTTCCCTCTCCACGTAAGTGTCCTATCCCCTATTAGTTCCCTCTCCACGTAAGTATCCTACCCCCTATAAGTTCCCTCTCCACGTAAGTATCCTACCCCCTATAAGTTCTCTCTCCATGTAAGTATCCTACCCCAGATAAGTTCCCTCTCCATGTAAGTATCCTACCCCTATATGTTCTCTCTCCATGTAAGTGTCCTACCCCCTATAAGTTCCCTCTCCATGTAAGTATCCTACCCCCTGTAAGTTCCCTCTCCATGTAAGTGTCCTACCCCCTATAAGTTCCCTCTCCATGTAAGTGTCCTACCCCCTATAAGTTCCCTCTCCATGTAAGTGTCCTACCCCCTATAGGTTCCCTCTCCATGTAAGTGTCCTACCCCCTATAAGTTCCCTCTCCATGTAAGTGTCCTACCCCCTATAGGTTCCCTCTCCACGTAAGTGTCCTACCCCCTATAAGTTACCTCTCCAT
Source organism: Argopecten irradians (assembly GCF_041381155.1). Classification (NCBI taxonomy): domain Eukaryota; kingdom Metazoa; phylum Mollusca; class Bivalvia; order Pectinida; family Pectinidae; genus Argopecten; species Argopecten irradians. The sequence goes on along the minus strand of NC_091146.1, from coordinate 36,708,912 downwards.
GTAAGTGTCCTACCCCCTATAAGTTACCTCTCCATGTAAGTGTCCTACCCCTATAGGTTCCCTCTCCATGTAAGTATCCTACCCCCTATAAGTTCCCTCTCCATGTAAGTGTCCTACCCCCTATAAGTTCCCTCTCCATGTAAGTGTCCTACCCCCTATAAGTTCTCTCTCCATGTAAGTATTCTACCCCCTATAAGTTCCCTCTCCATTTAAGTATCCTACCCCCTATAAGTTCCCTCTCTATGTAAGTATCCTACCCCCTATAAGTTCCCTCTCCATGTAAGTGTCCTACCCCCTATAAGTTACCTCTCCATGTAAGTGTCCTACCCCCTATAGGTTCCCTCTCCATGTAAGTATCCTACCCCCAAAGTTCCCTCTCCATGTAAGTCTATCCCCTATAAGTTCCCGTTCCATGTAAGTGTCCTACCCCCTATAAGTTACCTCTCCATGTAAGTGTCCTACCCCCTATAAGTTCCCTCTCCCTGTAAGTGTCCTACCCCCTATAGGTTCCCTCTCCATGTAAGTATCCTACCCCCTATAAGTTCCCTCTCCACGTAAGTGTCCTACCCCCTATAAGTTCTCTTTCCATGTAAGTGTCCTACCCCTATAGGTTCCCTCTCCATGTAAGTGTCCTACCCTCTATAGGTTCCCTCTCCATGTAAGTATCCTACCCCCTATAAGTTACCTCTCCATGTAAGTGTCCTACCCTCTATAGGTTCCCTCTCCATGTAAGTATCCTACCCCCTATAAGTTCCCTCTCCACGTAAGTGTCCTACCCCCTATAAGTTCCCTCTCCATGTCAGTGTCCTACCCCCTATAGGTTCCCTCTCCACGTAAGTGTCCTACCCCCTATAAGTTCTCTCTCCATGTAAGTGTCCTACCCCTATAGGTTCCCTCTCCATGTAAGTGTCCTACCCCCTATAGGTTCCCTCTCCATGTAAGTATCCTACCCCCTATAAGTTACCTCTCCATGTAAGTGTCCTACCCTCTATATGTTCCCTCTCCATGTAAGTATCCTACCCCCTATAAGTTCCCTCTCCACGTAAGTGTCCTACCCCCTATAAGTTCCCTCTCCATGTAAGTGTCCTACCCCCTATAGGTTCCCTCTCCATGTAAGTGTCCTACCCCCTATAAGTTCTCTCTCCATGTAAGTGTCCTACCCCTATAGGTTCCCTCTCCATGTAAGTGTCCTACCCCCTATAAGTTCCCTCTCCATGTAAGTGTCCTACCCCCTATAAGTTCCCTCTCCATGTAAGTGTCCTACCCCCTATAAGTTCTCTCTCCATGTAAGTGTCCTACCTCCTATAAGTTACCTCTCCATGTAAGTATCCTACCCCCTATAAGTTACCTCTCCATGTAAGTGTCCTACCCCTTATAAGTTCCCTCTCCATGTAAGTGTCCTACCCCTATAGGTTCCCTCTCCATGTAAGTGTCCTACCCCCTATAAGTTCCCTCTCCATGTAAGTGTCCTACCCCCTATAAGTTCTCTCTCCATGTAAGTGTCCTACCCCCTATAAGTTCCCTCTCCATGTAAGTGTCCTACCCCCTATAAGTTCCCTCTCCATGTCAGTGTCCTACCCCCTATAAGTTACCTCTCCATGTAAGTATCCTACCCCCTATAAGTTCCCTCTCCAGGTAAGTGTCCTACCCCCTGTAGGTTCCCTCTCCATGTAAGTGTCCTAACCCCTATAAGTTCCCTCTCCATGTAAGTGTTCTACCCCCTATAAGTTACCTCTCCATGTAAGTATCCTACCCCCTATAAGTTACCTCTCCATGTAAGTATCCTACCCCCTATAAGTTCCCTCTCCATGTAAGTGTCTTACCCCAGATAAGTTCCCTCTCCATGTAAGTGACCTTTGTCAGTGACCTTTGTCCGATGACACCTATGGCCTTTGTCAATGACTTTGTCCGATGACACCTATGACCTTTGTCAATGACCTTTGTCCGATGACACCTATGACCTTTGTTAATGACCTTTGTCAAGCCAAAATTATTGGAGACTCTACTCTACTACATGCATAAGATACATAAAACATTCCAAAGTTCCAACAGAAGTGTGTTATGGCAGTTTATAGAAAGAAATCCTAAACTCATGCTTCAATAGGTCATGCTCAGAACACCACAATGCCCTGTGAAATGTCCTGTTTAAACTCATAAATCAACTTCATATTCACTAAAACATTTTCTCTGAATTTGCAGTAAATTACAACATTTTACAAGATCCTAGAAAATCCTACTGCCAAAAACAAAGGAAATCCTACAAAGTCCATTTACCAAAAGAGATACGAGGATTGGCTCACGATTCTGGCCAGAAATCCACTCATCTGCCGACAAGGAAGGAATCATACTTGCTGTTGGTGGGAAAATGTCTTCATGGAATTTGTCGGACTGCAAAAATGGAAAAATGTATATCTATCATAAAAGAAAGAAAAAACAAAACGCTTAAAGTACCCTTTAAATTACTTAAAAACAATTTCCATTTTCATACACTTCTTAGATCTTGTAGTCATTGTGTTCACAACATCGATCAAAATTACCAAGGGCAATAACTCTGTATGTTACTATCAGACAATTTCCATGTCAAAACTCATCAAAAATATTTGCGAAGATGGCATACAGATTGTACAGATCAGGGACTAATTACTCAATGACAAGAAGTTAGTCTTCATATGGCATTATAATGATATTGTGACAAAGGGCAATAACTTTGTTTGCTATTGTCCATTTATCAATCTCATGTGATATTTTACTAAATGTCACTTAATGCTGCCTACAAATTGATTTACAGAAGTTACCGGATTCAAAAGTCCAATAGTGATTATTACAACTGTTTCGAGATCCAAAAATGACATGGGTAAAGTACAATTTACCGTCGATAAGTCCCACCTTCCCGTGATTATGACATCATCAATTGATGTGAATTTTGTGACGATATAGTCTTCGGAAGGTTGGACTAATCAACGGTAACTTGTACTTTACTCAAGTCATTTTGGGATCTTGAAATACCCGCAAATGTAAATGGCATTTTAACTTGCGATAACTGTGATTTTTAAACTTGACTGTAATCAGATATATGGCTGCATGTACAATATTTTATGAAGTCCAGTAAACAAAAGACAATAATTCACCATGATCATGCAGGTGACCTTTTTAAAAAGATTGAATTTTGTTTTTGTAACTTCAAAGAAATCAAGTCAAAACATGGATTTCTAAATCAACAGAAATCACTGGTTATTAACTTCACCATCGACATATTGATATTGCTTTTTTTTTTTTTTTTTTTTTTTTATGAGAGCCATTAGAAAAGTGCTACAGGAATATAGGAGCTCAGAAGCCTTTAAAAAGACTAGTGTTCATATCTCATCTACTGTGTATCAATCAATGAAGAAAGCTCAAAACTTTCCTGAGTTGTTTACCTTTCTTGGTACTATCATGGAGATAGGCTCTACAACGTCCTTGGCAGCCAATAATTTGTAAAACCGCATCACTTCACATTTAGTCGTATCACAGCCTCGCTTTGGCATCACACCTACACAGGAAATGACAGTTAGTGCCCAGTCACAAAAAACAATGGTCATAGCCTCACTTTGGCAACACACCTACACAGGAAATGACAGTTAGTGCCAAGTCACAAAAAACAATGGTCATCGCCTCACTTTGGCATCATACCTACACAGGAAATGACAGTTAGTGCCCAGTCACAAAAAACAATGGTCATAGCCTCACTTTGGCAACACACCTACACAGGAAATGACAGTTAGTGCCAAGTCACAAAAAACAATGGTCATCGCCTCACTTTGGCATCACACCTACACAGGAAATGACAGTTAGTGCCCAGTCACAAAAAAACAATGGTCATAGCCTCACTTTGGCATCACATCTACACAGGAAATGACAGTTAGTGTCCAGTCACAGAAAACAATGGCTTCACACTTATTGTTGTAATGGTCAATTAAATCTGGAAATGGGGACTGGTAACAATGACTACATACCGAGTCCTCTCTGTGGGAGTGGGGACTGATAACCATGACTACTTACCGAGTCCTCTCTGTGGGAGTGGGGACTGGTAACCATGACTACTTACCGAGTCCTCTCTGTGGGAGTGGGGACTGGTAACCATGACTACTTACCGAGTCCTCTCTGTGGGAGTGGGGACTGGTAACCATGACTACTTACCGAGTCCTCTCTGTGGGAGTGGGAACTGGTAACCATGACTACTTACCGAGTCCTCTCTGTGAGAGTGGGGACTGGTAACCATGACTACTTACCGAGTCCTCTCTGTGGGAGTGGGGACTGGTAACCATAACTACTTACCAAGTCCTCTCTGTGGGTGTGGGGACTGGTAACCATGACTACTTACCGAGCCCTCTCTGTGGGAGTGGGGACTGGTAGCCATGACTACTTACAGACCACTTTCTATGGGAGTGGGGACTGGTAACCATGACTACTTACCGAGCCCTCTCTGTGGGAGTTGGGAATGGCAACCATGACTACTTACAGACCCCTCTCTTTGGGAGTGGGGACTGGTAACCATGACTACTCACTGGGGACTGGTAACCATAATTACTCATTGACCCCTCTCTGTGGGAGTGGGGACTGGTAACCATGACTACTTAATGACCCCTCTCTGTGGGAGTGGGGACTGGTAACCATGACTACTCACTGAACCCTCTCTGTGGGAGTGGGGACTTGTAACCATGACTACTCACAGAGCCCTCTCTGTGGGAGTGGGTTCTGGTAACCATGACTACTCACTGACCCCTCTCTGTGGGAGTGGGGACTTGTAACCATGACTACTCACCGAGTCCTCTCTGTGGGAGTGGGGACTGGTAACTATGACTACTCACTGAGCTCTCTGTGGGAGTGGGGACTGGTAACCATGACTACTCACTGAGCTCTCTCTGTGGGAGTGGGGACTGGTAACCATGACTACTCACCGACCCCTCTCTTTGGGAGTGGGGACTGGTAACCATGACTACTCACCGACCCCTCTCTTTGGGAGTGGGAACTGGTAACCATGACTACTCACCGAGTCCTCTCTGAGGGAATGGCGACTGGAACTGGTTTAGATAGTGTATCGCTGCTGAGTCATCCGTTACCTCAAAATATCGAATGTTTCCATCACCCTAAAATAGCAAATTACAAAGTGTCAATTTTGAGAATCTCATTGAAATAACAAATAATATTTTTTAAGGAGACTGAAAACTCGTCACGTTTAAGAAACGATGCTGTGACAAGTATCCTCATGAAGATAATTTTCACTAAAAAGGGCCTATAAAGGGAGATAACTATTATTGATGTTGTAGGGACTATAAAGGGAGATAACCTATCCCTGATGTTGTAGAGACTATAAGGGGAGATAACTATCCCTGATGTTGTAGGGACTATAAAGGGAGATAACTATCCCTGATGTTGTAGGGACTATAAGGGAGATAACTATCCCTGATGTTGTAGGGACTATAAACGGAAATAACTATCCCTGATGTTGAAGAGACTATAAAGGGAGATAACTATTCCTGAAGTTGTAGAGACTATAAAGGGAGATAACTATTCCTGATGTTGTAGAGACTATAAAGGGAGATAACTATTCCTGATGTTGTAGGGACTATAAAGGGAGATAACTATCCCTGATGTTGTAGGGACTATAAAGGGAGATAACTATCCCTGATGTTGTAGAGACTATAAAGGGAGATAACTATTCCTGATGTTGTAGGGACTATAAAGGGAGATATCTATCCCTGATGTTGTAGGGACTATAAAGAGATTAACTATCCCTAATGTTGTAGGGACTATAAAGGGAGATAACTATCCCTGATGTTGTAGAGACTATAAAGGGAGATAACTATCCCTAATGTTTTAGGGACTATAAAGGAAGATAACTATCCCTAATGTTGTAGGGACTGTAAAGGGAGATAACCTATTCTTAGTGTTACTTACCTTACCAGCTACGTAGACAACCCTAGAATCATGGTCGTAGTAAGGTAAGACAATGCCACTCGAGCTATCTATCTCAATCATATTGAGCGGCGTCCGGAAATTTTTCTACAACGATTCAATTCATCAAAATATGTTACCAACTGACACATCATACCTTGTCTGGAGAACACTTTATGATCAATACATATACTGTAAATCTCTGTGCAGACAAAATCACACAATTATTTTACTGTCAATATCCCCAAGTTTTGTTCCAACAAAATCTTGTTGCATGCTTCACTGGACAGATACAAAGTCTGGTAAAACTTTAATTACAGTGTTTTTATTACAAGTATGAGCGATGTGTTCATGAAAATTTTGGAAAAGGTATAAAGTAGAAATAAACAATGACGCTTCATTAAGACCCAGTCTAAGAATGTACTTACTTAATATGACTGGGGATTTCCAGATTTTTTTGTTTTGTAAAACAAAATGTGCATCAGAGTTACAGATTTGGGAAATTTAGACATAGATTTGGGAAAAAATAACAAGAAATACAATTAGGATAGGGGCCATAGATATATAGGCATGAAAAACACTGAATTAGTATTGAAAGAACGAGGCTTATTGAGATTCTGGTAAAGAATACAGTCTTTTCAATATTGTTGCAATCTTTTAGCTTTTGTTGCTATATGTTTCAACTTTTCCTTTGAATGTGTTGGATGACATAATTTTAATTAAATGATGTAAATGAAAGTAGAACAACGCCATCTAGTGGTTATGATTTGAACCTATACTTTTGTCTAGAATCAACCATCCGAAGGAACTACAGTGTAACACTTTATCCCAAGTGGGCCAAGACAGTTCATACCTGCACACATTAGATGTAAACAAACATGTAGACGAACATATTGTGATAGTGTTATATTGGACTGAAGAAGCCCCTAAAGTGGCTGAATATATTCCATAAAAATGATTTTTGATTTTACTTTGAATTTATTTTAGCCTTTTATTTTAGATTATTAATATACTAGCTTAATACAGTGTTTATCTCATTATGATTCCCTTGCTTACAATATCCCACAATTCAATATTACACTTACAATGCTTTTATACTTACAATATCCCACAATTCAATATTACACTTACAATGCTTTTATACTTACAATATCCCACAATTCAATATTACACTTACAATGCTTTTATACTTACAATATCCCATAATGCCTTGTAATTCCCACAATGCCCTCCCTTACTTACGAAATCCCACAATGCCTTGTAATTCCCACAATGCCCTCCCTTACTTACGGAATCCCACAATGCCTTGTAATTCCCATAATGCTCTCCCTTACTTACGATATCCCACAATGCTAGTTGCCTGGTGGACATCCTGTCAAATCCAGTGGTGATGAGTTTGTTCTGGTTGCTGGCGAATACTATTTTAGATGCTTTGTTTCCCACATGTCCCTGTGTCTCCTATAACAGACAGTAAAGGGGAGACAATTCAATCATGTCCCTGTGTCTCCTGGTAAAATAGGTAAGGTGTAAATACCAGGATGCAAAGGGAAGACAATTCAATCATGTCCCTGTGTCTCCTATAACAGACAGTAAAGGGGAGACAATTCAATCATGTCCCTGTGTCTCCTATAACAGACAGTAAAGGGGAGACAATTCAATCATGTCCCTGTGTCTCCTATAACAGACACTAAAGGGGAGACAATTCAATCATGTCCCTGTGTCTCCTATAACAGACAGTAAAGAAGAGACAATTCATTCATGTCCCTGTGTCTCCTATAACAGACACTAAAGGGGAGACAATTCAATCATGTCCCTGTGTCTCCTATAACAGACAGTAAAGGGGAGACAATTCATTCATGTCCCTGTGTCTCCTATAACAGACAGTAAAGGGGAGACAATTCAATCATGTCCCTGTGTCTCCTATAACAGACAGTAAAGGGGAGACAATTCATTCATGTCCCTGTGTCTCCTATAACAGACAGTAAAGGGGAGACAATTCAATCATGTCCCTGTGTCTCCTATAACAGACAGTAAAGGGGAGACAATTCAATCATGTCCCTGTGTCTCCTATAACAGACAGTAAAGGGGAGACAATTCAATCATGTCCCTGTGTCTCCTATAACAGACAGTAAAGGGGAGACAATTCAATCATGTCCCTGTGTCTCCTAAAACAGACAGTAAAGGGGAGACAATTCAATCATGTCCCTGTGTCTCCTATAACAGGCAGTAAAGGGGAAAAAACTCAACATGTCCCTGTGTCTCCTGGTAAAATAGGTAAGGTGTAAATACCAGGATGCAAAGGGAAGACAATTCAATCATGTCCCCGTGTCTCCTATAACAGACAGTAAAGGGGAGACAATTCAATCATGTCCCTGTGTCTCCTATAACAGGCAGTAAAGGGGAGATAATTCAATCATGTCCCTGTGTCTTCTATAACAGACAATAAAGGGGAGACAATTCAATCATGTCCCTGTGTCTCCTATAACAGGCAGTAAAGGGGAGATAATTCAATCATGTCCCTGTGTCTCCTATAACAGACAATAAAGGGGAAACAATTCAATCATGTCACTGTGTCTCCTATAACAGACAGTAAAGGGGAGACAATTCAATCATGTAACTGTGTCTCCTATAACAGACAGTAAAGGGGAGACAATTCAATGATCATGTCCCTGTGTCTCCTATAACAGACAGTAAAGGGAGACAATTCAATCATGTCCCTGTGTCTTCTATAACAGACAATAAAGGGGAGACAATTCAATCATGTCCCTGTGTCTCCTATAACAGACAGTAAAGGGGAGACAATTCAATCATGTCCCTGTGTCTCCTATAACAGACAGTAAAGGGGAGACAATTCAATCATGTCCCTGTGTCTCCTATAACAGGCAGTAAAGGGGAGACAATTCAATCATGTCCCTGTGTCTCCTATAACAGACAATAAAGGGGAGACAATTCAATCATGTCCCTGTGTCTCCTATAACAGACAATAAAGGGGAGACAATTCAATCATGTCCCTGTGTCTCCTATAACAGGCAGTAAAGGGGAGATAATTCAATCATGTCCCTGTGTCTCCTATAACAGACAGTAAAGGGGAGACAATTAAATCATGTCCCTGTGTCTCCTATAACAGACAGTAAAGGGGAGACAATTCAATCATGTCCCTGTGTCTCCTATAACAGACAGTAAAGGGGAGACAATTCAATCATGTCCCTGTGTCTCCTATAACAGACAGTAAAGGGGAGACAATTCAATCATGTCCCTGTGTCTCCTATAACAGACAGTAAAGGGGAGACAATTCAATCATGTCCCTGTGTCTCCTATAACAGGCAGTAAAGGGGAGATAATTCAATCATGTCCCTGTGTCTCCTATAACAGACAGTAAAGGGGAGACAACTTAACATGTCCCTGTGTCTCCTGGTAAAATAGGTGAACTGTAAATAAAAGTTATCCAGTTAAATCATTTGCATTTAGTAACTGTTATCTGTTCCAACTCACCATGGCGACGGAACAAAGCCTAGGATCTATGATACGGAGCTTTCGATCTTTACATGTGGAGGCAAAAAGGCTTCCCTCACGATTCCAGGAGGTCGAAAAGATGGTGTCAGTGTGACAGTCTACAATGTTGATAGGCTCGGCCTGCTCGATGTTCCACAAAATACTCTACAACAAAACATGAATATTTAATAGGTAAGCACAGAACAATACATTTTGTCATTTTACCACAGACCACTTTGTCCTATGGAAACATAAACTAATTGTAAACCATTGGTAGTGGATCTGATGAGCTTGGTCAATAAAGGGTAACTAAATCTATCATGCAAAAATCTCAATCTGTACAGAACTTAAAGTCAATTTAAGTACTCACTTATTCAATCCCAAAGACACATTTACACAGGCATAATGTCTTCAGGTAAATTTCAGGTAAATTTCAGGCCAAATTTACCTTAAAAAAGCTAAAAGGTCATTTCAGGTCATATGAAATTAACCTGAATTTCACCTGAAGATGTTTTCAGGTCAAAAAATTGACCTGAATTCAGGTGAAATTTTTGACCTGAATTCACATGAAGATTTTCTCAGGTCAATTTCAGGTGAAATTGACCTGAAAAGGTGAAATTGACCTGAAATTGGCCTGAAGTATTCTCCATATGAAATTGACCTCAATTTCAGGTACAGATTTTTTCAGGTCAAATTAACCTGTGTAGACTCTTCTACATCAAAGACAAGAGCAGTCCATAATAGAATTTCAGGGGTGAATGAGTTTAACATTTTCTAGGCAGTTTTATGTAAAAGTCTTTAACATAGACAGCCATTGAAGGATGCAGCCAATCACCTTGAAGTCCATTCCAGTACTAAGTAAGATATTCTCTGCCGTCGGATGCCAGTCGATGTAGGTTGTCCGGCGACTGTGGCCATGGAGATCCACTAACCACTCTGTGAGGTTTCCACTTAGTCCTTTCTCTGGCACCTGCCAGACCTTCACCTGTTTACAAAATGGTCATTAATTATCTATCCCAATCATCAAACATCCCATAACACGCAACCCAAAAACGCCCCAAAAACATCCCTCTGTGATAATATTGCTTACAAAGGTCCTCAAAACACCACCATCACATGTGATAATATTTCTTACCCTAAAACACCACCATCCCCTGTGATAATATTTCTTACCCCAAAACACCACCATTCCCTGTGATGATATTGCTTACAAAGGTCCCCAAACCACCATGAGACTGTGTAAAATACTTACGGTATTATCATCGGAGCAGGAGGCTATCATGTAATCGCTGAACGGACTCCATTTAATGTCCAGTATCTTCCCAGCATGCCCGGAGATCCGTGGGGCGTTAACATCGACTCTTCCTGTCTAAACAAAAATTATAACTGTGAGGCTAATGAACACCCCCATGCTACCCCTCATTTAAGACAATGGCAACTATTTGAAGATAGAACCAAACATAATAGCAAATACATATGCAAATTCCTTTTACGTTCATTTTGACAGGTTATGTGTCCATGGTAACCATTACTGATACATGTGAGAAATAATATATAGGCATCTAAATGTCAACATCAATTGATCTAAAAACCAATAAATTACTGTTTATAGTTTTACATTTTTTCAGAATTCTGTTTATAGTAACCTAAGTTATCATGGCAACCAAATATTTTTGGAATGCAAGAGGCCCAAGGGCCTTAACGGTCATTTAACTACCTCGGCAACAGTCAAATTAATCATATATGGTGTCATGGTAGCCATCTTCGATTTGGGATCAAACAGAGATCATATCAGGATCATTTCATGCAAGTTTCAGCTAAATCGCACCGGTAGAACTTCAAAAGAAGTTCAAAATGTGTTTTCAAGATGGCGGCTGTTGCTGCCATCTTAGATTTCGGATTGACCCAAAAAATAACAACACTTTGTCAGGACCATGTCAGGATCATTTCATGCAAGTTTCAGCTAAATCGCACAGGTAGAACTTGAGAAGAAGTTCAAAATGTGTTTTCAAGATGGTGGCTGTGGCGGCCATCTTGGATTTCGGATTGACCTAAAAGACAACAACACTTTGTCAGGACCATGTCAGGACCATTTCATGCAAGTTTCAGCTAAACCACACTGGTAGAACTTGAAAAGAAGTTCAAAATGTGTTTTCAAGATGGTGGCTGTGCCGGCCATCTTGAATTTCAGTTCGACCCGAAAAACAACAACACTTTGTCGGGACCATGTCGGGATCATTTCATGCAAGTTTCAGCCTAATCACACCGGTAGTACTTGAGAAGAATTTCAAAATGTGAAAAGTTAACGCACGGCGCACGGTGGACGACGACGGACGAAACATGATGACTATAGGTCATCCTGACCCTTCAGGTCAGACGACCTAATAAAGCCTTCTGAAACATTTACGCATGATCATCAAAATTTTCTATTAAGTTTCATTGAAACTGATCCAAAAGTATAGGAGAAGTTGTTTGGATAATATTTGAGTACAACAGAGAGTGATTCATTGTATGACCTCCCCCACCCTCTCCATCCCGGCCCCACCCCCTCACCCACCAAATTTGTCTAAGTCGGTATAAGTGAATTACCTGTTGTAAAGGAAGACACAAGAAAGATCCACCTCCTGAAGATTCCACAACAACAGCCAGAAATTTTGGATTCACGGCACAGAAATTACTGTCATGTGCATTCCTGGTGATTTTAATGTTCTCATAACAAAGTTCCTTACGATGTCCCCGCCCAAACACATGTCGGAATTTCGAGCTCCGCACTTGGAATGGCATCTGTAACATAGAACAGTTATAACATTAGACAATGTTATAGACCTATAATTTAACTGGACTACATTGTTCATCTTATATCAAGTGAGTGTTCCTATATATACATATCTACAATTAGAAACTTTATTTCAGTCGGTTTAGTTCATAGCGTCCTATGAAGTTATTTTTTAATTTCAGTTGCTTTAGTTCGCAGCCATTTAAGTTGTTTAAGGTGTCATACCACCTAGTGCAGTAAGGACAAGTTATTGCCAAGGGAGATAATTAGGTCTGACTTTAGGCCCACCACAGAAGAACCCTGTCACTGCCAGCATGCAGCTTCAGAACTATGTTATATGAAAGCATTTATGAAGCAAAGTGTCTATGAAAAAGACTATTTGTCTGTTTTTTGTCTATGCCTTGATAAACCGTAAAGATATTGAAAATTAAATGCTTATGATTGAATTTGAACAACTCAGTGAATCATTGATTTGGCATTGTTTTCATGTTTTCACTTTTTTTTTACAATAGAACAAATGCAGTTATGGTGTAAAAGTCCCTGCATATCATCGTGTATGACATTCAATTCTTCCAAGCTATGCAAAAACAACCAAAAACTTCTTACCAATAGAAATGAGTGTAACATAAGAAATTGAAATATAATCAAATTTCCTAAATGAAAATAAAATAAAATATCACAGTAAAACGATCATGAATTTGGAGAGAAAGCATATTTATCTCAGTTTTGCATCATTTGAAAATGTCTTGAGAGAAGGAGGTTGAGAAAGACAGTTTTTAGGGATAAATTAAAGCATGTGGATTATCAGCCAATATGACAAACCGGCATAGTGGAAAATCAGCCAATGACAAACCGGCATAGTGGAAAATCAGCCAATGACAAACAGGCATTGTGGAAAATCAGCCAATGACAAACAGGCATTGTGGAAAATCAGCCAATGACAAACAGGCAAAGTGGAAAATCAGCCAATGACAAACAGGCATGGAAAATCAGCCAATGACAAACAGGCAAGGAAAATCAGCCAATGACAAACAGGCAAAGTGGAAAATCAGCCAATGACAAATAGGCATAGTATAAAATCAAACGATGAATGCAGTATTCGACCAAATACGTACACAGTGCACATTAAACAATTAAAACAAAGAAGGGAGTGTTTAATATAACCAAATATGGACAAACCTTTCATAAAATTACTGCACAAAGTAAGTTATAAATCAATATATATACCTACACAGTTTTCATATTATCAATCCTCATTAATTCAATGTACAAAGTGAAATTGAGGCTGAAAAAGGCGGGAGGGACTCTTATAGAGATTGCGGCACTTACTGGGTCGAATACGGTAGGTAAACAATGACAAGCTTCAAACAAACAACTTTACCAACACAAATACACTGTAAACATGCATTATAAACATTGCTGAAGCAATACATGTCCCTGATGCTCCCTGGAGACTACATGTCCCTGATGCTCCCTGGAGACTACATGTCCCTGATGCTCCCTGGAGACTACATGTCCCTGATGCTCCCTGGAGACTACATGTCCCTGATGCTCCCTGGAGACTACATGTCCCTGATGCTCCCTGGAGGCTACATTTCGTAGCTGTTACTGAGTGATCTTATACTAAAATAGTGACCTTAATGACCTTTGTAGTTGACCTATTGACCCTACATTCATTCCCAGGCAGTGTTATGTCTCATAAGCTACCATTGTAAATGAATTCAGTTTCAACAAAATAATGATGTTATTGTCTAGAAACCAAAATCCAGACAGACAGACTAAATTAGTATAAAAGTGCCCTCACGTTTCACTGATAGGCGGAATAAATCATGGGCTACAGGACAGGTTAGCTAGAAACTGATCTCAATTGAGTATAAATACTGAAAATAAAGCACAGGTATACAAATAGATATTCTGACATGACATTACGAGGCTGTTAATACAAACATCTTAAATGGATACAGAAATACGATCATGATTAGTCACAAACAATGAATGAATCTGACAGGCAGCTGACAAATAAACACCAAATCCTACTTGTATGGTCTGAGTGTCGGCCATCATCAGGATATCAGGGTTGAGAGATAGAATGGAGCAGACTCAGGTCAGAAGGAGAGAGAAGGATGGACAGATGGCTGAAAGAATAAATATGAAATGATATAGAAATGAATGATTAATGAATGATGATAGCACATGTCTCTGTTAGTCAATACCTGTGTAGAGATCAGTCAGTGTATCACCACTACCAGTAACGGGTAAATCTAGCCTTTAATAATATTTTCATTTATTTTCCCCTGAGATTCCTGATGAATTGAGGTGAAAATTTAGCTTTCTTTATATTTTACATGGAAATATGAAAACACCATTTTTTTGAAGTCTATAATCATCTTCATAAATAATATATAAATAAAAGTTCTCCATTCAGGGCATTTGGAAAACAATAGGGTATCTAAATATTAATATTTCAATCTCATAATTCCCAGGTTTCCAATATGCTCTGAATTAGCATATTCCAGAGTTGTCTGCCCTTGCAGATAGGTATTGATTGTCTATAGCTCCTTTAACACTCAGAATGATATCACAATCAATACATTTAAGCATTTCTCTCACTTAGCATGATATTAGAGAAAGAATTCTCTCCTTCCTTACCTCCAAGCAGGAAAAGGGTTTTCCCCTCTTCCCTCAAATCAGAAAAAGGGTTTTTCCCTCTTCTCTCAAATGAGTAAAAGGGTTTTTCCCTCTTCCCTCAAATGAGGAAAAGGGTTTTTCCCTTTTCTCTCAAATGAGGAAAAGAGTTTTTTCCTCTTCCCTCAAATGAGGAAAAGTGTTTTCCCCTCTTCTCTCAAATGAGGAAAAGGGGTCTTCCCTAAAATGAAGAAAAGGGTTTTTCCCTCTTCCATCAAATGAGGAAAGGGTTTTTCCCCCTCTTCTCTCATATGAGGAAAAGGGTTTTTCCCTCTTTCCTCAAATGAGGAAAAATGTTTTCCCTCTTCTCTCAAATGAGGAAAAGGGGTTTTCCCTCTTCCCTAAAATGAAAAAAAAAGCTTTTTTTCTCTCTTCTCTCAAATGAGGAAAAAGTGTTTTTCCCTCTTCTCTCAATGAGGAAAAGTGTTTTTTTCCCTCTTCTCTCAAATGAGGAAAGGGGTTTTTCCCTCTTCCCTAAAGTGAAGAAAAGGGTTATCCTTCTTCTCTCAAATGAGGAAAAGGGTTTTTCCCTCTTCTCTCAAATGAGAAAAAGGGTTTTTCCCTCTTCTCTCAAATAAGAAAAAGGGTTTTTTCCCTCTTCCCTCAAATGAGTAAAAGAATTTTTTTCCCTCTTCCCTCAAATGAGAAAAAGGGGTTTTCCCTCTTCTCTCAAATAAGGAAAAGATTTTTCTCTCTTCTCTCAAATGAGGAAAAGGTTTTTTTCCCTCTTCTCTGAAATAAGGTAAAGGTTTTTTTCCCTCTTCCCTCAAATGAAAAAAAATGGTTTTTCCCTCTACTCTCATATGAGGAAAGGTTTTTTTTCCCCTCTTCTCTCAAATGAGTAAAAGGATTTTTCCCTCTTCCCTCAAATGAGGAAAAGGGTTTTTCCCTCTTCCCCAAATGAGGAAATGGGTTTTCCCTCTTCCATCAAATCACTAAAACGATTTTTCCCTCCATCAAATCTGAAAAAATAATTCCCTCCACTGTCAACGGGAGATAACTCTGTAATATTTCGTTATCATTAGTCTGATGTAAAACAAATAAGGTTTGGTAAAAGACACATCCTACACACATGTATTAAATTCAATGATACCTGGAATGTGTGATATTATCAGTATCTCTCAGCAGACCCTTGAAACTGTGATAAGGTACACAAGTGTATTTTATATACAACTCAACTGGACAGGAATGTGTTAACGTTATATCAGTTACAGATATGTACACTCTTATTCTCAGCATATATTGTTTGATATTTCATATATGTACAATGGATTCAGACACAAGTTATTGTAATTTTGTTGTTTTCTCCTTCCCTTCCTCAAACAAATAATTCTCTCTCCCCGACTCTACCTACCCTCCCTTTGTATTACACATATACACTCCTCATCATTGTTAAGTGTCACACAATTATAAACAATTTATCTCTCCCCTCCTCTACGTATATATGTCCTCCCTATATCCACTCACTCTTCCTAATCTCACCATTGTTGATTATATATAAGTGTCACACAATTATAAACACTTTATCTCTCCCCATTAAAACCTAACAGTTTGTAAAATGTATCTCTCCTCCACTCATCTGTGAAACAAGCCCATCACTAATCTAATCCTCTCACAACTGACCCTGCTCCCCTATAAATTAAATTGAACTCTCCCATTCCCCTTCTTTGCCTTTACATAGAAAATATCCCATCTGTGTCTGTGAGGGGTGTGACTAGCACAGGTGTATTAGTTTCACCAGCTGTCAACATGGTTCATCAGTAATCGTTACACCAGCTGTCGACACGGTTCATTGGTAATTGTATTTATTTACACTTTGCGGCCTAAACAGCTGGCCATTTACCAGTAGATCTATTCTAGATCTGTCTATATCAAGTTCTGATATATCTACACATCCAGTACCAGTTTCACTATATCAGTATGTAGGTAGTTATGGCATGAGGATCACTTACCTGAAAACTCTGGCAAAACAAGGAAATCATTTTCCTAATTTGGTGAAGAGTTGGGGGTGGGGGAGGGGGGGGGGGAGAGAAATCAATTCCTAATTTGGTGAAGGGGTGGGGGGAATCATTTTCCTAATTTGGTGAAGAGGAAGAGGGGTGGGTGGGTTGGGGAGAAATCATTTTTCTAATTTGGTGAGGAGGAAGAGGGGTGGGTGGGTTGGGGAGAAATCATTTTTCTAATTTGGTGAGGAGGAAGAGGGGTGGGTGGGTTGGGGAGAAATCATTTTTCTAATTTGGTGAGGAGTGGGTTGTGTGAAGAAATCAAGGTTGTTATTTTGTTGTCACACCCTCATAGGAAGGGAATGATTCTTTTCCTTTTCTCCCATTTACAAAAGAAAAAGCTGACATAATAACCACAACAAGAACATGGTTCTGTCGACTGCACATCAACATTGATACCGTCATTGACATCATACTCTATGGTTCTGTCGACTGCACATCAACATTGATACCGTCATTGACATCATACTCTATGGTTCTGTCGACTGCACATCAACATTGATACCGTCATTGACATCATACTCTATGGTTCTGTCGACTGCACATCAACATTGATACCGTATTGACATCATACTCTATGGTTCTGTCGACTGCACATCAACATTGATACCGTCATTGACATCATACTCTATGGTTCTGTCGACTGCACATCAACATTGATACCGTCATTGACATCATACTCTATGGTTCTGTCGACTGCACATCAACATTGATACCGTCATTGACATCATACTCTATGGTTCTGTCGACTGCACATCAACATTGATACCGTCATTGACATCATACTCTATGGTTCTGTCGACTGCACATCAACATTGATACCGTCATTGACATCATACTCTATGGTTCTGTCGACTGCACATCAACATTGATACCGTATTGACATCATACTCTATGGTTCTGTCGACTGCACATCAACATTGATACCGTCATTGACATCATACTTTATGGTTCTGTCGACTGCACATCAACATTGATACCGTCATTGACATTCAAATACTCTATGGTTCTGTCGACTGCACATCAACATTGATACCGTCATTGACATCATACTCTATGGTTCTGTCGACTGCACATCAACATTGATACCGTCATTGACATCATACTCTATGGTTCTGTCGACTGCACATCAACATTGATACCGTCATTGACATCATACTCTATGGTTCTGTCGACTGCACATCAACATTGATACCGTCATTGACATCATACTCTATGGTTCTGTCGACTGCACATCAACATTGATACCGTCATTGACATCATACTCTATGGTTCTGTCGACTGCACATCAACATTGATACCGTCATTGACATCATACTCTATGGTTCTGTCGACTGCACATCAACATTGATACCGTCATTGACATCATACTCTATGGTTCTGTCGACTGCACATCAACATTGATACCGTCATTGACATCATACTCTATGGTTCTGTCGACTGCACATCAACATTGATACCGTCATTGACATCATACTCTATGGTTCTGTCGACTGCACATCAACATTGATACCGTCATTGACATCATACTCTATGGTTCTGTCGACTGCACATCAACATTGATACCGTCATTGACATCATACTCTATGGTTCTGTCGACTGCACATCAACATTGATACCGTCATTGACATCATACTCTATGGTTCTGTCGACTGCACATCAACATTGATACCGTCATTGACATCATACTCTATGGTTCTGTCGACTGCACATCAACATTGATACCGTCATTGACATCATACTCTATGGTTCTGTCGACTGCACATCAACATTGATACCGTCATTGACATCATACTCTATGGTTCTGTCGACTGCACATCAACATTGATACCGTCATTGACATCATACTCTATGGTTCTGTCGACTGCACATCAACATTGATACCGTCATTGACATCATACTCTATGGTTCTGTCGACTGCACATCAACATTGATACCGTCATTGACATCATACTCTATGGTTCTGTCGACTGCACATCAACATTGATACCGTCATTGACATCATACTCTATGGTTCTGTCGACTGCACATCAACATTGATACCGTCATTGACATCATACTCTATGGTTCTGTCGACTGCACATCAACATTGATACCGTCATTGACATCATACTCTATGGTTCTGTCGACTGCACATCAACATTGATACCGTCATTGACATCATACTCTATGGTTCTGTCGACTGCACATCAACATTGATACCGTCATTGACATCATACTCTATGGTTCTGTCGACTGCACATCAACATTGATACCGTCATTGACATCATACTCTATGGTTCTGTCGACTGCACATCAACATTGATACCGTCATTGACATCATACTCTATGGTTCTGTCGACTGCACATCAACATTGATACCGTCATTGACATCATACTCTATGGTTCTGTCGACTGCACATCAACATTGATACCGTCATTGACATCATACTCTATGGTTCTGTCGACTGCACATCAACATTGATACCGTCATTGACATCATACTCTATGGTTCTGTCGACTGCACATCAACATTGATACCGTCATTGACATCATACTCTATGGTTCTGTCGACTGCACATCAACATTGATACCGTCATTGACATCATACTCTATGGTTCTGTCGACTGCACATCAACATTGATACCGTCATTGACATCATACTCTATGGTTCTGTCGACTGCACATCAACATTGATACCGTCATTGACATCATACTCTATGGTTCTGTCGACTGCACATCAACATTGATACCGTCATTGACATCATACTCTATGGTTCTGTCGACTGCACATCAACATTGATACCGTCATTGACATCATACTCTATGGTTCTGTCGACTGCACATCAACATTGATACCGTCATTGACATCATACTCTATGGTTCTGTCGACTGCACATCAACATTGATACCGTCATTGACATCATACTCTATGGTTCTGTCGACTGCACATCAACATTGATACCGTCATTGACATCATACTCTATGGTTCTGTCGACTGCACATCAACATTGATACCGTCATTGACATCATACTCTATGGTTCTGTCGACTGCACATCAACATTGATACCGTCATTGACATCATACTCTATGGTTCTGTCGACTGCACATCAACATTGATACCGTCATTGACATCATACTCTATGGTTCTGTCGACATGACACATCATTGACATCATACTCTATTGATGCACATCGTCATTGACATCATACTCTATGGTTCTGTCGACTGCACATCAACATTGATACCGTCATTGACATCATACTCTATGGTTCTGTCGACTGCACATCAACATTGATACCGTCATTGACATCATACTCTATGGTTCTGTCGACTGCACATCAACATTGATACAGTCATTGACATCATACTCTATGGTTCTGTCGACTGCACATCAACATTGATACCGTCATTGACATCATACTCTATGGTTCTGTCGACTGCACATCAACATTGATACCGTCATTGACATCATACTCTATGGTTCTGTCGACTGCACATCAACATTGATACCGTCATTGACATCATACTCTATGGTTCTGTCGACTGCACATCAACATTGATACAGTCATTGACATCATACTCTATGGTTCTGTCGACTGCACATCAACATTGATACCGTCATTGACATCATACTCTATGGTTCTGTCGACTGCACATCAACATTGATACAGTCATTGACATCATACTCTATGGTTCTGTCGACTGCACATCAACATTGATACCGTCATTGACATCATACTCTATGGTTCTGTCGACTGCACATCAACATTGATACCGTCATTGACATCATACTCTATGGTTGACGTCGTGTAATTTTTCTTACCAGAACTTCCAGGTTCAAAAAATTAGCGTGCCTAATCTGTCATAACCTACAGGGGTTGACAGAGAAATCTCTCACAGCTGAAACCAAACCAGCGACAAATCAGTGAAAAAGGGATAATTTATCATTTTTCTTATCTGGGTGAGGGGGGGTTGGTTGGTTGGGGGAGAAATCCTTTTCATAAAATGGAGATAAAGATGGAAAATGGAGAAATTCTTTTTCCAATTTTGGAGGAGGGGAATTCTTTTTTCTTATCAGTAGAGACAAGGATTATGTTTTTGAAGGATCTATGGTTACTTTAATTACAAACAGAAAATAAGAAAATAGCCAGTGCCATTAACAGTATGCCTGTATTACTTATGTATCTACACACCAGGATCAATAGTATGACACATCATGTCCTTGCTGAATTTATACATTTAACAGTATCTCATGATGTAACTCCAACATTTTGTTCTTTTATAAAATTTCATTTAGAGAATGATTTTTAATAGTCAGATATATTAATCAATCGCGATCGAGTGACTGATAGGAAACTTATAGTGTCTATTACAATGAATCATTGCCTGTCCACTGAAAACCTGACTACATCACAAAAATCAATCGCAGTACCTGGTGACAGAGTTGGTTGTTTTTAGGAGTTAGTCACCTCAGAGAAAATGATTAACAGTCGAGAGTCGATAACCAGTGATTATATCATTACACAAAATGTTAGTAACAGTCACTATAGAGGGGAATATCACAAAATGTGTGTAACAGTCACTATAGAGGGGAATATCACAAAATGTTCGTAACAGAATTAGATATACATGTATGTGATTCAAATCAACCTTGTTCAGTCGTGTTAAAATCAAAGTATATATTCACATTGATTGAAATACCAAACTAAATGTTAACAGAACTGACAAAGACAAGTTTATGGTACTGTTTGGTTTGTTTTAACGTCCAATCAAAAGCCAGGGTCAATACAGGTCGCACCAGGACGTATGGTGGAGGAAACCAAGATTAAAGTAATAGACAGAGTAAATTGTAACAACTAACTATAATTAGCTCTCCCCCTAAAAAGTCTAGACTAGGATAATGAGGTACTTATATTAATGCAATTACAAGGTATTCTGTAGTAAGATACCTGACATCAGTTTTTTACAAGGTGTTCAGGAGTTATATCTAAAGCCATTTTCAATTTCGAATACAGTTTGACTGGTTGGACCAAGTTGTTAGTTTATGAATTAAAGACAGACCTGGTGATTTTATATAGTTTTCAGACAAGCCCTCACAGGCCTGTATCAAAAACTGCAGGTCTGTCAGGATTTATTAATGACATAATGGCTTTAACCAATAGTTGAACTGGTTGCTCGGAATCTGCTGATCTGACCCCTCACACTATCTGTTGACACAGCAGGCCTCCGACTGACATACTGATATATGGTCTATATTACTCATACATTATCATCTCTACATAACTTTAATATCACAAACAACACTGACCATAATACCATGGCCACAGGGGCATGTCACATCAAACACAGGGACATGTCACATCAAACACAGGGACATGTCACATCAAACACAGGGGTATGTCACATCAAACACAGGGACATGTCACATTAAACACAGGGGTAGGTCACATCAAACACACAGGGGTATGTCACATCAAACACACAGGGGTATGTCACATCAAACACAGGGCCATGTCACATCAAACACAAGGGTATGCCATATCAAACACAGGGACATGTCACATCAAACACACAGGGGTATGTCACATCAAACACAGGGACATGTCACATAAAACACAGGGGCATGTCACATCAAACACACAGGGGCATGTCATATCAAACACACAGGGGCATGTCACATCAAACACACAGGGATATGTCACATCAAACACACAGGGGTATGTCACATCAAACACACAAGGGGTATGTCACATCAAACACACAGGGACATGTCACATCAAACACACAGGGGCATGTCACATCAAACACACAGGGGCATGTCACATCAAACACACAAGGGGCATGTCACATCAAACACACAAGGATATGTTACATCAAACACACAGGGGCATGTCAAATCAAACACACAGGGGTATGTCACATCAAACACACAGGGACATGTCACACAAAAACAAGAAACAGTCTTCAGACCCACACAATCCTAAGCTGAGAATTAACCAATCAAAGATGATGTTATAAATAGTTATGTCATATTTAATTGGCTAATTTTGTTTAAACTTAAGTCTTAGACTGATCCTGCCACCTTATTCATTAATTACTAGTATGTACTTAAAAGTTCATTAACTTACAGGCATTTTGATTGGTCCAGTTATTACTTCCTGTTCATGACCTTCCTCCTATACACCGATTCAAAAACAGGTCACATGACATCTGAAAAAGAATAAAGGTTTAAATCAACATAATGACCATTTCAATGAGGTTTAAATCAGCATACTGACCATTTCCATGAGGTTTAATTCAACATACTGACCATTTCCATGAGGTTTAATTCAACATACTGACCATTTCCATGAGGTTTAAATCAACATCTTGACCATTTCCATGAGGTTTAATTCAACATACTGACCATTTCCATGAGGTTAAATCAGCATACTGACCATTTCCATGAGGTTTAAATCAGCATACTGACCATTTCCATGAGGTTTAATTCAACATACTGACCATTTCCATGAGGTTTAATTCAACATACTGACCATTTCCATGAGGTTTAAATCAGCATACTGACCATTTCCATGAGGTTTAATTCAACATACTGACCATTTCCATGAGGTTTAATTCAACATACTGACCATTTCCATGAGGTTTAATTCAACATACTGACCATTTCCATGAGGTTTAAATCAACATCTTGACCATTTCCATGAGGTTTAATTCAACATACTGACCATTTCCATGAGGTTTAATTCAACATACTGACCATTTCCATGAGGTTTAATTCAACATACTGACCATTTCCATGAGGTTAAATCAGCATACTGACCATTTCCATGAGGTTTAAATCAGCATACTGACCATTTCCATGAGGTTTAAATCAGCATACTGACCATTTCCATGAGGTTTAATTCAACATACTGACCATTTCCATGAGGTTTAATTCAACATACTGACCATTTCCATGAGGTTTAATTCAATATACTGACCATTTCCATGAGGTTTAATTCAACATACTGACCATTTCCATGAGGTTTAAATCAGCATACTGACCATTTCCATAAGGTTTAAATCAGCATACTGACCATTTCCATGAGGTTTAAATCAGCATACTGACCATTTCCATGAGGTTTAATTCAACATACTGACCATTTCCATGAGGTTTAATTCAACATACTGACCATTTCCATGAGGTTAAATCAACATACTGACCATTTCCATGAGGTTAAATCAGCATACTGACCATTTCCATGAGGTTTAATTCAACATACTGACCATTTCCATGGATTTAAATCAGCATACTGACCATTTCCATGAGGTTTAATTCAACATACTGACCATTTCCATGAGGTTAAATCAACATACTGACCATTTCCATGAGGTTAAATCAACATACTGACCATTTCCATGAGGTTTAAATCAGCATACTGACCATTTTCCATGAGGTTTAAATCAACATACAACCATTTCCATGAGGTTAAATCAGCATACTGACCATTTCCATGAGGTTTTAATCAGCATACTGACCATTTCCATGAGGTTTAATCAGCATACTGACCATTTCCATGAGGTTTAAATCACATACTGACCATTTCTCACATGAGAGGTTTAAATCACATTTTCAAGGTTACTGACCATTTTCCATGAGGTTTAAATCACATACTGACCATTTCCATGGACCATTTTCCATGAGGTTTAATCAACATACTGACCATTTCCATGAGGTTTAATCAACATACTGACCATTTCCATGAGGTTTAAATTCAACATACTGACCATTTCCATGAGGTTTAATTCAACATACTGACCATTTTCCATGAGGTTTAAATCAGCATACTGACCATTTCCATGAGGTTTAAATCAGCATACTGACCATTTCCATGAGGTTTAAATCAGCATACTGACCATTTCCATGAGGTTAAATCAACATACTGACCATTTCCATGAGGTTTAATTCAACATACTGACCATTTCCATGAGGTTTAATTCAACATACTGACCATTTCCATGAGGTTTAAATCAACATACTGACCATTTCCATGAGGTTTAAATCAACATACTGACCATTTCCATGAGGTTTAAATCAACATACTGACCATTTCCATGAGGTTTAAATCAGCATACTGACCATTTCCATGAGGTTTAAATCAGCATACTGACCATTTCCATGAGGTTTAAATCAACATACTGACCATTTCCATGAGGTTTAAATCAACATACTGACCATTTCCATGAGGTTTAATTCAACATACTGACCATTTCCATGAGGTTTAAATCAACATACTGACCATTTCCATGAGGTTAAATCAACATACTGACCATTTCCATGAGGTTTAAATCAACATACTGACCATTTCCATGAGGTTTAAATCAACATACTGACCATTTCCATGAGGTTTAATCAACATACTGACCATTTCCATGAGGTTTAATCAACATGACCATTTCCATGAGTTTAATTCTCAACATAGGTTTATAACTACTGACCATTTCCATGAGGTTTAATTCAACATACTGACCATTTCCATGAGGTTTAATTCAACATACTGACCATTTCCATGAGGTTTAATTCAACATCTTGACCATTTCCATGAGGTTTAATTCAACATCTTGACCATTTCCATGAGGTTTAAATCAACATCTTGACCATTTCCATGAGGTTTAATTCAACATACTGACCATTTCCATGAGGTTTAATTCAACATACTGACCATTTCCATGAGGTTTAAATCAACATACAGACCATTTCCATGAGGTTTAAATCAGCATACTGACCATTTCCATGAGGTTTAATTCAACATACTGACCATTTCCATGAGGTTTATTTCAACATACTGACCATTTCCATGAGGTTTAATTCAACATACTGACCATTTCCATGAGGTTTAATTCAATATCTTGACCATTTCCATGAGGTTTAATTCAACATCTTGACCATTTCCATGAGGTTTAAATCAACATCTTGACCATTTCCATGAGGTTTAATTCAACATACTGACCATTTCCATGAGGTTTAATTCAACATCTGACCATTTCCATGAGGTTTACCACTTTCCATGAGGTTTAATTCAACATACTGACCATTTCCATGAGGTTTAAATCAACATACTGACCATTTCCATGAGGTTTAAATCAACATACTGACCATTTCCATGAGGTTTAATTCAACATACTGACCATTTCCATGAGGTTTAAATCAACATACTGACCATTTCCATGAGGTTTAATTCAACATACTGACCATTTCCATGAGGTTTAATTCAACATACTGACCATTTCCATGAGGTTTAATTCAACATACTGACCATTTCCATGAGGTTTAATTCAACATACTGACCATTTCCATGAGGTTTAATTCAACATACTGACCATTTCCATGAGGTTTAATTCAACATACTGACCATTTCCATGAGGTTTAATTCAACATACTGACCATTTCCATGAGGTTTAAATCAGCATACAACATACTGACCATTTCCATGAGGTTTAAATCAACATACTGACCATTTCCATGAGGTTTAATTCAACATACTGACCATTTCCATGAGGTTTAATTCAACATACTGACCATTTCCATGAGGTTTAATTCAACATACTGACCATTTCCATGAGGTTTAATTCAACATACTGACCATTTCCATGAGGTTTAAATCAACATCTGACCATTTCCATGAGGTTTAATTCAACATACTGACCATTTCCATGAGGTTTAATTCAACATACTGACCATTTCCATGAGGTTTAATTCAACATACTGACCATTTCCATGAGGTTTAATTCAACATACTGACCATTTCCATGAGGTTTAATTCAACATACTGACCATTTCCATGAGGTTTAAATCAACATCTTGACCATTTCCATGAGGTTTAATTCAACATACTGACCATTTCCATGAGGTTTAATTCAACATACTGACCATTTCCATGAGGTTTAATTCAACATACTGACCATTTCCATGAGGTTTAATTCAACATCTTGACCATTTCCATGAGGTTTAAATCAACATCTTGACCATTTCAATGAGGTTTAATTCAACATACTGACCATTTCCATGAGGTTTAAATCAACATACAGACCATTTCCATGAGGTTTAATTCAACATACTGACCATTTCCATGAGGTTTAATTCAACATACTGACCATTTCCATGAGGTTTAATTCAACATACTGACCATTTCCATGAGTAATTCACCTGACCATTTCCATGAGGTTTAATTCAACATCTTGACCATTTCCATGAGGTTTAAATCAACATCTTGACCATTTCCATGAGGTTTAATTCAACATACTGACCATTTCCATGAGGTTTAATTCAACATACTGACCATTTCCATGAGGTTTAATTCAACATACTGACCATTTCCATGAGGTTTAATTCAACATACTGACCATTTCCATGAGGTTTAATTCAACATACTGACCATTTCCATGAGGTTTAATTCAACATACTGACCATTTCCATGAGGTTTAATTCAACATACTGACCATTTCCATGAGGTTTAATTCAACATACTGACCATTTCCATGAGGTTTAAATCAACATACTGACCATTTCCATGAGGTTTAATTCAACATACTGACCATTTCCATGAGGTTTAATTCAACATACTGACCATTTCCATGAGGTTTAATTCAACATACTGACCATTTCCATGAGGTTTAAATCAACATACTGACCATTTCCATGAGGTTTAATTCAATCAACATACTGACCATTTCCATGAGGTTTAATTCAACATACTGACCATTTCCATGAGGTTTAATTCAACATACTGACCATTTCCATGAGGTTTAAATCAACATACTGACCATTTCCATGAGGTTTAAATCAACATACTGACCATTTCCATGAGGTTAAATCAACATACTGACCATTTCCATGAGGTTTAATTCAACATACTGACCATTTCCATGAGGTTTAATTCAACATACTGACCATTTCCATGAGGTTTCCACTTAATTAACAATACTGACCATTTCCATGAGGTTTAATTCAACATACTGACCATTTCCATGAGGTTTAAATTCAACATACTGACCATTTCCATGAGGTTTAATTCAACATACTGACCATTTCCATGAGGTTTAAATCAACATACTGACCATTTCCATGAGGTTTAATTCAACATACTGACCATTTCCATGAGGTTTAAATTCAACATACTGACCATTTCCATGAGGTTTAATTCAACATACTGACCATTTCCATGAGGTTTATCAATTCAACATACTGACCATTTCCATGAGGTTTAATCAACATACTGACCATTTCCATGAGGTTTAATTCAACATACTGACCATTTCCATGAGGTTTAAATCAACATACTGACCATTTCCATGAGGTTTAATTCAACATACTGACCATTTCCATGAGGTTTAATTCAACATACTGACCATTTCCATGAGGTTATCAACATTGACCATTTCCATGAGTTAATCAACATACTGACCATTTCCATGAGGTTTAATTCAACATACTGACCATTTCCATGAGGTTTAATTCAACATACTGACCATTTCCATGAGGTTTAAATCAACATACTGACCATTGCCATGAGGTTTAATTCAACATACTGACCATTTCCATGAGGTTTAATTCAACATTGACATTCTGACAACATTTACCATGAGGTTTAAATCAACATACTGACCATTTCCATGAGGTTTAATTCAACATACTGACCATTTCCATGAGGTTTAATTCAACATACTGACCATTTCCATGAGGTTTAATTCAACATACTGACCATTTCCATGAGGTTTAATTCAACATACTGACCATTTCCATGAGGTTTAATTCAACATTCTAACATTTCCATGAGGTTTAATTCAACATACTGACCATTTCCATGAGGTTTAATCAATTCACCATTTCATGAGGTTATCAACATACTGACATTTCCATGAGGTTTAATTCAACATACTGACCATTTCCATGAGGTTTAAATCAACATACTGACCATTTCCATGAGGTTTAATGCAACATACTGACCATTTCCATGAGGTTTAATTTAACATACTGCCCCATTTCCATGAGGTTTTAATTCAACATACTGACCATTTCCATTAGGTTAAATCAACATACTGCCCATTTCCATGAGGTTTTAATAGCATACATACTCAGCATACTGACCATATGAGATGGGGTTGTTTGGTCACTTGATTGATAACACCACATTAACACCTAGGCTTATGTGTAACTTTGTGTGTAAATGTTTATATTGGAGGCTGTAGTGTAATTGTACAATTTCCTGATAACATTCAAAGGTTTTGCAGTGGGATTAAATACAGCAGACATCGCGAAAATTGCCTGTCCGACAGACATGTCCGGCAAAATTTGACTTGGACCGCCTATCTTAAAATCTTGTCCGGACCGACCGTCAGGCAATTATTGAGTACCAGAAGTCAGTAGAAATGGCGTCTGAAGTATTACGCAGGTGCCGAATCTGGCAAAAATATAAACTGCGTAAGATAATCATGAAAACAGCTGCCTGGATACTAATAGAAGGAATTTATGTTTACTTCAAAAATTTACATTAATGTTCGATCTGGCAAAATCTTGTTCAGTCCGGCTTACTCTCAGTCCTTGCCGGTCCGAATGTCCGGCCATTTTTTTCAA
This sequence comes from Argopecten irradians, assembly GCF_041381155.1. Taxonomy (NCBI): domain Eukaryota; kingdom Metazoa; phylum Mollusca; class Bivalvia; order Pectinida; family Pectinidae; genus Argopecten; species Argopecten irradians. Next base: position 36,679,426 of record NC_091146.1, on the reverse strand, counting down.
CTTTCGCGATGTCTGTACAGTGACATACGGTACTAGACTTACCGGCTATAGTATGTAACATTTGTCTGTGTAGTCTGTGACTATACAAATCCTGGATGGAATGATCTGTAAAATATAAAAGATGTAATTATGATTAAAATGCAACTTATAATAAACAAGCTTACAGTAAGTGTCGCAAGCAACACACTTCCCCTGCCATCAATGAATTTTCTAATCTATGGCAAGTTATTATTGCTTATTGTATGAAGTTTGAAGAAATTCCATTGATTAAGTTACCATCCGAAAACTAAAATTTGTGAAACAATCTATTTTTAGTAACAGTGACCTTTGTAGTTGATCTTTTAACCCAAAATTCTATCCAAAGCTGTATTTTCTCATATGGCAACATTGTGTGAAGTTTGATCAAAATCCATCAATTGGCCCAACGGAACTATAATAACCAAGTGGTCAGTATAGACGCAGATCAATTATTGACAGGTGGTCAGAATAGACAGAGGTCAATTATTGACAAGTGGTCAGTATAGACAGATCTCAATTATTGACAGGCGGACAGTATGGACAGATCTCAATTATTGACAGGTGGTCAGTATAGACAGATCTCAATTATTGACAGGTGGTCAGAATAGACAGAGGTCAATTATTGACAGGTGGTCAGTATGGACAGAGGTCAATTGTTGACAGGTGGTCAGTATGGACAGATCTCAATTATTGACAGGTGGTCAGTATAGACAGAGGTCAATTATTGACAGGTGGTCAGTATAGAATGATCTCAATTATTGACAGGTGGTCAGAATAGACAAAGGTCAATTATTGACAGGTGGTCAGTATGGACAGAGGTCAATTATTGACAGGTGGTCAGTATGGACAGATCTCAATTACTAACAGATGGTCAGTATGGACAGATCTCAACTATTGACAGGTGGTCAGTATGGACAGATCTCAACTATTGACAGGTGGTCAGTATGGACAGAGGTCAAATATTAACAGGTGGTCAGTATAGACAGAGGTCAATTATTGACAGGTTGTCAGTATAGACAGAGGTCAATTATTGACAGGTGGTCAGTATAGACAGATCTCATCTCAATTATTGACAGGTGGTCAGAATAGACAGAGGTCAATTATTGACAGGTGGTGAGTATGGACAGAGGTCAATTATTGACAGGTGGTCAGTATGGACAGATCTCAATTATTGACAGGTGGTCAGTATAGACAGAGGTCAATTATTGACAGGTGGTCAGTATAGACAGAGGTCAATTATTGACAGGTGGTCAGTATGGACAGATCTCAACTATTGACAGGCGGTCAGTATGGACAGATCTCAATTATTGACAGGTGGTCAGTATAGACAGAGGTCAATTATTGACAGGTGGTCAGTATAGACAGAGGTCAATTATTGACAGGTGGTCAGTATAGACAGATCTCAATTATTGACAGGTGGTTAGTATGGACAGATCTCAACTATTGACAGGCGGTCAGTATGGACAGATCTCAATTATTGACAGGTGGTCAGTATAGACAGAGGTCAATTATTGACAGGTGGTCAGTATAGACAGAGGTCAATTATTGACAGGTGGTCAGTATAGACAGATCTCAATTATTGACAGGTGGTCAGTATGGACAGATCTCAATTATTGACAGGTGGTCAGTATGGACAGGTCAACTATTGACAGTGGTCAGACATATTGGATAGATGATGGTCATACTGGACAGGTGACGATCATACTGGACAGCGACAGTTATATATTGACCAGTAATGAGGGAATCAGACCAGTACCCTATAAAGCTTATATCAGTGACACACTCCACACACCATGTATATAGTACCACACAGTAAACAGCTGATATATTATGTAAGATTTATGACTCGTCACCGATAGGAAACCATGTAACAAGGATAAATCACTTTACACTAATGTTTTAGTATAGTTCTGATACTCCATACAGTCACTCTCTAAGCCTCACCCCAGGGATCTGACTTCTAGCTATATAGACCCTCACTCCCTTCTCAGTCTCACCCCAGAGATCTGACCCCTAGCTATATATACCCTCACTCCCTTCTCAGTCTCACCCCAGAGATCTGACCCCTAGCTATATATACCCTCACTCCCTTCTCAGTCTCACCCCAGAGATCTGACCCCTAGTTATATATACCCTCACTCCCTTCTCAGTCTCACCCCAGAGATCTGACCCCTAGCTATATATACCCTCACTCCCTTCTCAGTCTCACCCCAGAGATCTGACCCCTAGCTATATATACCCTCACTCCCTTCTCAGTCTCACCCCAGAGATCTGACCCCTAGCTATATATACCCTCACTCCCTTCTCAGTCTCACCCCAGAGATCTGACCCCTAGCTATATATACCCTCACTCCCTTCTCAGTCTCACCCTAGAGATCTCACCCCTAGCTATATATACCCTCACTCCCTTCTCAGTCTCACCCTAGAGATCTCATCCCTAGTTATATATACCCTCACTCCCTTCTCAGTCTCACCCTAGAGATCTCACCCCTAGCTATATATACCCTCACTCCCTTCTCAGTCTCACCCCAGAGATCTGACCCCTAGCTATATATACCCTCACTCCCTTCTCAGTCTCACCCCAGAGATCTGACCCCTAGCTATATATACCCTCACTCCCTTCTCAGTCTCACCCCAGAGATCTGACCCCTAGCTATATATACCCTCACTCCCTTCTCAGTCTCACCCCAGAGATCTGACCCCTAGCTATATATACCCTCACTCCCTTCTCAGTCTCACCCTAGAGATCTGACCCCTAGCTATATATACCCTCACTCCCTTCTCAGTCTCACCCTAGAGATCTGACCCCTAGCTATATATACCCTCACTCCCTTCTCAGTCTCACCCCAGAGATCTGACCCCTAGCTATATATACCCTCACTCCCTTCTCAGTCTCACCCCAGAGATCTCACCCCTAGCTATATATATACCCTCACTCCCTTCTCAGTCTCACCCCAGAGATCTGACCCCTAGCTATATATACCCTCACTCCCTTCTCAGTCTCACCCCAGAGATCTGACCCCTAGCTATATATACCCTCACTCCCTTCTCAGTCTCACCCCAGAGATCTGACCCCTAGCTATATATACCCCTCACTCCCTTCTCAGTCTCACCCCAGAGATCTGACCCCTAGCTATATATATACCCTCACTCCCTTCTCAGTCTCACCCCAGAGATCTGACCCCTAGCTATATATACCCTCACTCCCTTCTCAGTCTCACCCCAGAGATCTGACCCCTAGCTATATATACCCTCACTCCCTTCTCAGTCTCACCCCAGAGATCTGACCCCTAGCTATATATACCCTCACTCCCTTCTCAGTCTCACCCCAGAGATCTGACCCCTAGCTATATATACCCTCACTCCCTTCTCAGTCTCACCCCAGAGATCTGACCCCTAGCTATATATACCCTCACTCCCTTCTCAGTCTCACCCCAGAGATCTGACCCCTAGCTATATATACCCTCACTCCCTTCTCAGTCTCACCCCAGAGATCTGACCCCTAGCTATATATACCCTCACTCCCTTCTCAGTCTCACCCCAGAGATCTGACCCCTAGCTATATATACCCTCACTCCCTTCTCAGTCTCACCCCAGAGATCTGACCCCTAGCTATATATACCCTCACTCCCTTCTCAGTCTCACCCTAGAGATCTGACCCCTAGCTATATATACCCTCACTCCCTTCTCAGTCTCACCCCAGAGATCTGACCCCTAGCTATATATACCCTCACTCCCTTCTCAGTCTCACCCAGAGATCTGACCCCTAGCTATATATACCCTCACTCCCTTCTCAGTCTCACCCCAGAGATCTGACCCCTAGCTATATATACCCTCACTCCCTTCTCAGTCTCACCCTAGAGATCTGACCCCTAGCTATATATACCCTCACTCCCTTCTCAGTCTCACCCCAGAGATCTGACCCCTAGCTATATATACCCTCACTCCCTTCTCAGTCTCACCCCAGAGATCTGACCCCTAGCTATATATACCCTCACTCCCTTCTCAGTCTCACCCCAGAGATCTCACCCCTAGCTATATATACCCTCACTCCCTTCTCAGTCTCACCCTAGAGATCTCATCCCTAGCTATATATACCCTCACTCCCTTCTCAGTCTCACCCCAGAGATCTGACCCCTAGCTATATATACCCTCACTCCCTTCTCAGTCTCACCCTAGAGATCTGACCCCTAGTTATATATACCCTCACTCCCTTCTCAGTCTCACCCCAGAGATCTGACCCCTAGCTATATATACCCTCACTCCCTTCTCAGTCTCACCCCAGAGATCTGACCCCTAGCTATATATACCCTCACTCCCTTCTCAGTCTCACCCCAGAGATCTGACCCCTAGCTATATATACCCTCACTCCCTTCTCAGTCTCACCCCAGAGATCTGACCCCTAGCTATATATACCCTCACTCCCTTCTCAGTCTCACCCCAGAGATCTGACCCCTAGTTATATATACCCTCACTCCCTTCTCAGTCTCACCCAAGAGATCTGACCCCTAGCTATATATACCCTCACTCCCTTCTCAGTCTCACCCCAGAGATCTGACCCCTAGCTATATATACCCTCACTCCCTTCTCAGTCTCACCCCAGAGATCTGACCCCTAGCTATATATACCCTCACTCCCTTCTCAGTCTCACCCCAGAGATCTGACCCCTAGCTATATATACCCTCACTCCCTTCTCAGTCTCACCCCAGAGATCTGACCCCTAGCTATATATACCCTCACTCCCTTCTCAGTCTCACCCCAGAGATCTGACCCCTAGCTATATATACCCTCACTCCCTTCTCAGTCTCACCCTAGAGATCTGACCCCTAGCTATATATACCCTCACTCCCTTCTCAGTCTCACCCCAGAGATCTGACCCCTAGCTATATATACCCTCACTCCCTTCTCAGTCTCACCCCAGAGATCTGACCCCTAGCTATATATACCCTCACTCCCTTCTCAGTCTCACCCCAGAGATCTGACCCCTAGCTATATATACCCTCACTCCCTTCTCAGTCTCACCCCAGAGATCTGACCCCTAGTTATATATACCCTCACTCCCTTCTCAGTCTCACCCCAGAGATCTGACCCCTAGTTATATATACCCTCACTCCCTTCTCAGTCTCACCCCAGAGATCTGACCCCTAGCTATATATACCCTCACTCCCTTCTCAGTCTCACCCCAGAGATCTGACCCCTAGCTATATATACCCTCACTCCCTTCTCAGTCTCACCCCAGAGATCTGACCCCTAGCTATATATACCCTCACTCCCTTCTCAGTCTCACCCCAGAGATCTGACCCCTAGCTATATATACCCTCACTCCCCTTCTCAGTCTCACCCCAGAGATCTCACCCCTAGCTATATATACCCTCACTCCCTTCTCAGTCTCACCCCAGAGATCTGACCCCTAGCTATATATACCCTCACTCCCTTCTCAGTCTCACCCAGAGATCTGACCCCTAGCTATATATACCCTCACTCCCTTCTCAGTCTCACCCAGAGATCTGACCCCTAGCTATATATATACCCTCACTCCCTTCTCAGTCTCACCCAGAGATCTGACCCCTAGCTATATATACCCTCACTCCCTTCTCAGTCTCACCCCAGAGATCTGACCCCTAGCTATATATACCCTCACTCCCTTCTCAGTCTCACCCTAGAGATCTGACCCCTAGCTATATATACCCTCACTCCCTTCTCAGTCTCACCCCAGAGATCTGACCCCTAGCTATATATACCCTCACTCCCTTCTCAGTCTCACCCCAGAGATCTGACCCCTAGCTATATATACCCTCACTCCCTTCTCAGTCTCACCCCAGAGATCTGACCCCTAGCTATATATACCCTCACTCCCTTCTCAGTCTCACCCCAGAGATCTGACCCCTAGCTATATATACCCTCACTCCCTTCTCAGTCTCACCCCAGAGATCTGACCCCTAGCTATATATACCCTCACTCCCCTTCTCAGTCTCACCCCAGAGATCTGACCCCTAGCTATATATACCCTCACTCCCTTCTCAGTCTCACCCCAGAGATCTGACCCCTAGCTATATATACCCTCACTCCCTTCTCAGTCTCACCCCAGAGATCTGACCCCTAGCTATATATACCCTCACTCCCTTCTCAGTCTCACCCCAGAGATCTGACCCCTAGCTATATATACCCTCACTCCCTTCTCAGTCTCACCCAAGAGATCTGCTACCCTAGACCTAGTAATATACCCTCACTCCCTTCTCAGTCTCACCCCAGAGATCTGACCCCTAGCTATATATACCCTCACTCCCTTCTCAGTCTCACCCCAGAGATCTGACCCCTAGCTATATATACCCTCACTCCCTTCTCAGTCTCACCCCAGAGATCTGACCCCTAGCTATATATACCCTCACTCCCTTCTCAGTCTCACCCCAGAGATCTGACCCCTAGCTATATATATACCCTCACTCCCTTCTCAGTCTCACCCGAGATCTGACAGCTATATAACCTCACTCCTTGTCAGATCTGACCCCTAGCTATATAGACCCTCACTCCCTTCTCAGTCTCACCCTAGAGATCTGACCCCTAGCTATATAGACCCTCACTCCCTTCTCAGTCTCACCCCAGAGATCTGACCCCTAGCTATATATACCCTCACTCCCTTCTCAGTCTCACCCCAGAGATCTGACCCCTAGCTATATATACCCTCACTCCCTTCTCAGTCTCACCCCAGAGATCTGACCCCTAGCTATATATACCCTCACTCCCTTCTCAGTCTCACCCTAGAGATCTGACCCCTAGCTATATATACCCTCACTCCCTTCTCAGTCTCACCCCAGAGATCTGACCCCTACCTATATAGACCTCATTCCCAAAGCCTCACCCCAGGGATCTGACCCTTAGCTATATATACCTCACTCCCATAGCCTCACCCCACGGATGTGACCCCTATCTCTATAGACACTCATTCCCTAAGCCTCAACCCCGGGATCTGACCCCTACCGATATAGACACTCACTCCCTAAGTCTTACCCCATCGATCTGACCCCTTGCTATATAGACTCTCACTCCCTTAGCCTCACCCAATGGATCTGACCCCTATATCTATAGATATATATATATATTCATTCCCTTAGACAGACTCTAAGGAGTTGACCCCTAGCTCTATATATAGATCCTTACTCCCTAATAGCTTTAATTTGCCTCTAGCTATAGAGACACTCACTCCTTTAGCCTCACCCCAGGGATCTGACCCCTACCTATATATAGACCATTACTCTCTAATAGCTTTGCCTCTAGCTATAGAGACACTCACTCCTTTAGCCTCACCCCAGGGATCTGACCCCTAGCTATATATAGACCCTTACTCCCTAATAGCTTTGCCTCTAGCTGTAGAGACCCTCACTCCCTTAGCCTCGCCCCAGGGATCTGACCCCTAGCTATATATAGACCCTCACTCCCCTAGCCTCAATTTTTTAAAGGATCTGACCCCTTGCTATACTCTCACTTCCCTAGCCTCACCCCAGCGATCTGACCCCTTGCTATACTCTCACTTCCCTAGCCTCACCCCAGCGATCTGACCCCTAGCTATATATATATATACTCTCACTTCCCTAGCCTCACCCCAGCGATCTGACCCTTAGCTTTAAATATATACCATGTCTCGTTACTCCTAGCTGTCCCAACCCTTCTTCAGTCTTTCTATAACAAACAATAAACCCCCTTTACTACCAGTGTGGTATGTGAAGTACACCATTATATGACTATAAATTTAACAAACGATTAATTCCACGACAACAGCAGACAGACATGTAAAGAGCATATATACAAAGTGTAGAGATATATACCTAGGCACAGTATTATACTGTTTGTTAAACAACTAGAGACATGTATCAATACTTTATAGTTATGTAACAGAATTAGCCTCACAGAATTGTCCCTTTAAGGCTATATAGATAAAAGGATATTAGAACTTATCTTCTGTATTTTTGGTGACAGAATTAGCCTTACTGAATTGTGCTTTTAAGACTATAGAGGAATGGGAAACATACCATTTGTTTTGTTTTGGTGACAGAATTAGCCTTACTGAATTGTGCTTTTAAGACTGTAGAGGAATGGGAAACATACCATTTGTTTTGTTTTGGTGACAAAATTAGCCTTACTGAATTGTGCTTTTAAGACTGTAGAGGAATGGGAAACATACCATTTGTTTTGTTTTGGTGACAGAATTAGCCTTACTGAATTGTGCTATTAAGACTATAGAGGAATGGGAAACATACCATTTGTTTTGTTTTGGTGACAGAATTAGCCTTACTGAATTGTGCTTTTAAGACTGTAGAGGAATGGGAAACATACCATTTGTTTTGTTTTGGTGACAGAATTAGCCTTACTGAATTGTGCTTTTAAGACTGTAGAGGAATGGGAAACATACCATTTGTTTTGTTTTGGTGACAGAATTAGCCTTACTGAATTGTGCTTTTAAGACTGTAGAGGAATGGGAAACATACCATTTGTTTTGTTTTGGTGACAAAATTAGCCTTACTGAATTGTGCTTTTAAGACTGTAGAGGAATGGGAAACATACCATTTGTTTTGTTTTGGTGACAGAATTAGCCTTACTGAATTGTGCTTTTAAGACTGTAGAGGAATGGGAAACATACCATTTGTTTTGTTTTGGTGACAGAATTAGCCTTACTGAATTGTGCTTTTAAGACTGTAGAGGAATGGGAAACATACCATTTGTTTTGTTTTGGTGACAAAATTAGCCTTACTGAATTGTGCTTTTAAGACTGTAGAGGAATGGGAAACATACCATTTGTTTTGTTTTGGTGACAAAATTAGCCTTACTGAATTGTGCTATTAAGACTATAGAGGAATGGGAAACATACCATTTGTTTTGTTTTGGTGACAGAATTAGCCTTACTGAATTGTGCTATTAAGACTATAGAGGAATGGAATACATACCATTTGTTTTGTTTTGGTGACAGAATTAGCCTTACTGAATTGTGCTATTAAGACTATAGAGGAATGGGAAACATACCATTTGTTTTGTTTTGGTGACAAAATTAGCCTTACTGAATTGTGCTTTTAAGACTGTAGAGGAATGGGAAACATACCATTTGTTTTGTTTTGGTGACAGAATTAGCCTTACTGAATTGTGCTATTAAGACTATAGAGGAATGGAATACATACCATTTGTTTTGTTTTGGTGACAGAATTAGCCTTACTGAATTGTGCTATTAAGACTATAGAGGAATGGGAAACATACCATTTGTTTTGTTTTGGTGACAAAATTAGCCTTACTGAATTGTGCTATTAAGACTATAGAGGAATGGGAAACATACCATTTGTTTTGTTTTGGTGACAGAATTAGCCTTACTGAATTGTGCTTTTAAGACTGTAGAGGAATGGGAAACATACCATTTGTTTTGTTTTGGTGACAGAATTAGCCTTACTGAATTGTGCTATTAAGACTATAGAGGAATGGGAAACATACCATTTGTTTTGTTTTGGTGACAGAATTAGCCTTACTGAATTGTGCTATTAAGACTATAGAGGAATGGGAAACATACCATTTGTTTTGTTTTGGTGACAGAATTAGCCTTACTGAATTGTGCTTTTAAGACTGTAGAGGAATGGGAAACATACCATTTGTTTTGTTTTGGTGACAGAATTAGCCTTACTGAATTGTGCTATTAAGACTATAGAGGAATGGGAAACATACCATTTGTTTTGTTTTGGTGACAGAATTAGCCTTACTGAATTGTGCTATTAAGACTGTAGAGGAATGGGAAACATACCATTTGTTTTGTTTTGGTGACAGAATTAGCCTTACTGAATTGTGCTTTTAAGACTGTAGAGGAATGGGAAACATACCATTTGTTTTGTTTTGGTGACAGAATTAGCCTTACTGAATTGTGCTATTAAGACTGTAGAGGAATAGGAAACATACCATTTGTTTTGTTTTGGTGACAGAATTAGCCTTACTGAATTGTGCTATTAAGACTGTAGAGGAATAGGAAACATACCATTTGTTTTGTTTTGGTGACAGAATTAGCCTTACTGAATTGTGCTTTTAAGACTGTAGAGGAATGGGAAACATACCATTTGTTTTGTTTTGGTGACAGAATTAGCCTTACTGAATTGTGCTATTAAGACTATAGAGGAATGGAATACATACCATTTGTTTTGTTTTGGTGACAGAATTAGCCTTACTGAATTGTGCTATTAAGACTATAGAGGAATGGGAAACATACCATTTGTTTTGTTTTGGCGACAGAATTAGCCTTACTGAATTGTGCTATTAAGACTATAGAGGAATGGGAAACATACCATTTGTTTTGTTTTGGTGACAGAATTAGCCTTACTGAATTGTGCTATTAAGACTATAGAGGAATGGGAAACATACCATTTGTTTTGTTTTGGTGACAGAATTAGCCTTACTGAATTGTGCTATTAAGACTATAGAGGAATGGGAAACATACCATTTGTTTTGTTTTGGTAACAGAATTAGCCTTACTGAATTGTGCTATTAAGACTATAGAGGAATGGGAAACATACCATTTGTTTTGTTTTGGTGACAGAATTAGCCTTACTGAATTGTGCTATTAAGACTACTATAGAGGAATGGGAAACATACCATTTGTTTTGTTTTGGTGACAGAATTAGCCTTACTGAATTGTGCTATTAAGACTACTATAGAGGAATGGAATACATACCATTTGTTTTGTTTTGGTGACAGAATTAGCCTTACTGAATTGTGCTATTAAGACTATAGAGGAATGGGAAACATACCATTTGTTTTGTTTTGGTGACAGAATTAGCCTTACTGAATTGTGCTATTAAGACTGTAGAGGAATGGGAAACGTACCATTTTTTTTGTTTTGGTGACAGAATTAGCCTTACTGAATTGTGCTATTAAGACTATAGAGGAATGGGAAACATACCATTTGTTTCGTTTTGGTGACAAAATTAGCCTTACTGAATTGTGCTATTAAGACTATAGAGGAATGGGAAACATACCATTTGTATTTGTTTTGTTTTGGTGTTGAGAGTGGCATTTATTGTTAGTATGTGGATCTATACACCTATACAAAAAGTTTACTATGAAATATCAAAAATGTGAAAATATTTGGGTTCAATGTCATGATCTTCATTTATCAGGATTAGTAGTAACTTATATCGTTTACATGAGATATATAAATTTTGTTGTTTTAATGGCTGTTTATATACTGTTGTTTATAATCTCTAGTAACGGTAGTAACATTTTAGCACTTCTCATGACAGGCGCTATATATATCACCACACTAGAGTCTATTGCAAATGGGTTTTTTTTTTTTATCAAAGCTGAGCAGGTCAAAATAAGTCTGAATTTCCATAAACAAAACTTTATATAAATAATGATTTACATACATGTACGTGAAGATTTTATACACATGTTAATGTATTTACAGAATATACAATATATAATCCCTCTAACTCTGAAACTCACATTCCCTGATCACCCCCACCCTCACCCATGATTAACGGAGTCCCCTGCTGTTGAGTTTAATGTATATATATATATATATATATAGACTCACCATAGAAATCTGTAAGGTCACCAAATGTAATGATAGTTCCATAGAGGTATACATATCACATACAAAAACCGAAAACCGAGGAGAAGATTCTCCCCCACACACTACCATGGTACTAACAGTAGCTCAGGCCAAACTTAGTCTCTCTCCCAGCAAATGTTGACCCCATCAAGATAAGCCTACAGTTTTGGACTTTTTTTACAGAAATTTAACATCCTACTTGTCATTGTTATCTAAGTATAAAACATAAAACATGTGTAGCTCGTCTGTAATACCTCAGATCTGTATACACGTAGAGGTAACAACACTAAGAATAAAACTCCAGTTAAGTTTTAAAGTCAGAAAGAATGGAATATATAAGTGACGTCAGAAACAATGGAATACAGTGAAAATATAATGGATATATAAGTCAGTAAATAATGGATACACAAGTCAGTAAATAATGGATACACAAGTCAGTAAACAATGGATGCACAAGTCATCACAGATATTGACAGCAATAGCATACATACTTTTACATCCTTTTGGTATTTCATAAGCAATGTATTCCAAAATTATCACTTTAAGTATGTATAATGTACAAACCACATCACAGAGGCCAGCTGTTCTACATGTATGCACCACAGGGGTCTGTACATCTCGTTTTAATCAAGGGAGATAATAAAATAAGGCAGTTCTATAACAAAACAAGGCAGATAACAAAAAAAAACTTTATCAATTAAAGGACTAGATGAGGAGGATAAGTCACTCAGGTTTTGGATGAATATGTTAATTGCGAGCGCTTTTGGGTTTGTGCACTGACCATGACGTTTGGCGACGACTGATTTTTCTTTGATATCCGCCAGCGCAACCTTTGATGATGCTTGCGAGTGCGAGAGTTAGCGTACCGCGTCTTACTTTCTATAGTGGACTTTCATTTCATGAGATGTCATATTTTTTATTGATGATCGATTGTGCAATAACAAACGGTCAAATAAAGAAGAGGATGTTAAGTATCAGCGATTGTACAGTGATATTCTAACATGTTTTCATATAATGAACAAGCATGTATCAGAAGCAAATAATAAGGGCGCAGGAAGTGCGAACACATACACGAAAATATAAGAAAAAACACAATCTTCAAAATTCTATCCTACACAACGACAGCTCCAGTACTGCTCTCCCCAGTAAATATATATTTAACTAATGCAAATGCATAACAGGAGTAATTAAACATTTTTTATTATTTTTTAGATAATTATAATAACACTTTAAAAATTAAAAGCTATTGAAAGCAGTAAAAATATCCACGAAGCGAAGATGAGCACAAGAAATCATGATGTCACAAAACGTCAACAAATGGCGCGAAATCATAGGATTCGCAAACGCGGCACTCCAGACCTTGAATATGGACACAGAGAAATCCGAATCTTTGGGTACATTTCTTTGAGTTTATGCTAGACAATTATTACATCATATATAGTTTAAAGTGCGTCCTTTTATTTCTAAATTATGTCTTCTACATGAAATAGAAAATAAAATAAACATGTAGAGCTTCGCTCTTCCTATGCCGTGCATGATTCATATCAAAATATCTGGCTGCGCCCTTTAAGGCCTTGCCTTCAGTCATATTATGTTTAAACAAATTGTATAAAATAATGTTTACTTGGTTTTTTTTTAAACTGACTTCTATGTGTAGCTTCAGTAATAACAAACTTTGTGCTATATGCAATACTTTTCTGAAATGATAACTACATTTATTTGACCACCATTCCAATGTCATGTAACTTTAACAGACGCCGATGCTATAGGCCTAGTTGCAATTCCATTGAAACACATTTAATGCAATAGTGTATGATATACATGTAAGAGGATTTTATTACAGTGTAAATACCATGCATAATAACGTTGAGGGTCATTTGTGACCATAGCATATAGTTGCAAATATTGATCCAAAGAAATTATCCTAAGTTGGGGAAACAAACGTAGAACAGTCTCATCCACACTCAGTAGAGTACAGGTAAATTTTATCCGGGCACTGCAGTTCCGGTTGACTGACCCGGTGACACTAAACTGTAAACATACCGTTAACTTTCCGTATATGGTGATATTGTTCACGTCAATAAAAACTTCGCTGTGAATCAGACTTACACAAAAAATACGCTATATATACCACCACATACGCATACTGCCGGGACAAAAAAATCGATAAACTTAGGCGCAACAGCGTCCCAACATTGGAATCTGCCGTCATGACTTGTTGCGCTTACGCCTCGACTTAAATACCGGCCTTTTAATCATGTTTTTTCTATTATCTTTGGTGTTTCTATCAATAATAAATGCATAAATCAAGAAACTTACCAGATATCTATCTCCGAAGCAGACAATCTCGGTGCGATGTCAGAAGGCTTCCGTCAGCCATGTGTAATATCACTCCAGACAAATCACGTGACTTTGTATTTATTCTTGGATACACTTGTAACCTGAGGGTAAATCCAAATGGACTCCGAAAATTCAGAACTCTTTAGAATGGAGATAAAATAAGAGTAATATGACCGCGGGAAACATAAATTACGTCTTCAGCAGTTCGAACGGTTTCTGTTTTATTTTTTGCTAGGCCTATCGCCCTGACAACCACTGACTTGCCATGGGATAACGTATAAGCATACAAACCGTTTACAGTTTGAAGACAGCATTTGTATATTAAGGCCACAGGGACCTGGCAAGATTTTTTAACCAACAGTATACATACATGTACAGTTGGTAGAAGACTAAAGGTTACACATTGTGCACACGGTGTGAACTACGAGTGGACACGGAGTGCACGAGGTTTAGACTACAGGTAGACACGGAGTGCACGAGGTTTAGACTACAGGTAGACACGGAGTGCACGAGGTTTAGACTACAGGTAGACACGGAGTGCACTACGTGTGAACACGGTGTCCACTACAGGTGGACATCGTGTCCAGGTAAAATGTCCACTACATCCAGACCACAGACAGACTAGATGATGTGCCAGAGAAATATGAGAAAATATGTATTGATTCTGCAGTCTATATGGACTTTGACAGATAGAAATAGTTATTGCAATCAGAAACATAATATTTATTGCAACATAAAAATTGCCGTTAATTACTGGAAATCATTCGTACTGTAATGTTTATTTGAATAGATACATATAAAGTAAAATGTATCAATATATATTATCATACAATTTAATTTATAAATAAGGACGTTAATTATAGAATTTATAAAAGCAAATTAACTGCGTACGGTAAACCACATACTGGTTATGTCTCATCAATGGATAGTTCCCAGTAAAAACTATTTTTCTTAGCTAGTGATAAGTAGTTTAAAGATGAAATTCTTTTTCGTACGCATAAAGTGATGAACCTTGCGTGGAGTAAGATTTTTAGTATAAGCAAATCGTCGTCAAAGAGATATTTTGATCGGCAAATTATTTTGATCAAAAAAATATATTGATGGGCATAATAAAAGCAAGGACATATAAACATAAACAAATTAAATTCTTCATAAAATGTTTAACTATGTATGGAATATAGTTTTCTAAACGGCAAGGTGCGCGAAATAGTTTGTATAATACGTATACATTTGCTATATGGAACCTGGCGCGTTGCAAAGAATTGGAAAAATGAGAAATCGTCTATAGACGTTAAAAATCGGCATTAGAAATTACACTTTATTACACTCAACCGATTGAGGAACCTGTAAGCACTGGCTTAAGAAAGCAAAAATTTATTATCGGGCATGTGGCTGCTCGTGAGCATCAACACTGTTCAAAGGACCGATCGCTAAACTGTAGGTCACATGTCTGATAACGAATCAAACAGACAGAATCAAAATAAATCCAACTTCTACCCATTTAAACTGTAGATTCATAGTTGTTGATTAGATTCTGAATTTGTCATAATTATTTTAATTCTAGAAACCTTGATAATTTGACAATATCCTATTCTGACCTTCTTTTACAAACCGCGTGAGTTCTATGATAACAATATATATATTAATGTATGATCCATACATGTATTATATTGTTCACTTAAATTTGCCTGCTCGAAAGGTAGACCCCTAGGCTAGGACTGCAGTTGCCACGGTCACTTGGACTTCATACTGTTTCATCAACCACACGGGTATGATAATCTAAATTACCAAACATTGGTCAGAGTGGGGCCAGGGGCCTGGTGCCTTCTTTGGGCACCCTTCAATATGTTCAGTCAAGTGTATCACAGACTAACAACACCTGTATACAAATAGTACCTTATCCCAACCCTAGGAGGCCCATTTATAGCATGCTGTACTTAGGTGGCAGCCTCTCTACATACATACATTGTACTCATCACACAAATACGTACAGTTATACAACAATGCTAGTCAATAGGGATATGTGTTTTAACTGGTAGTGCATTTTGATTTATTTGTAAATGAAGCTTTATATATTGAAATTAAAAATAATCTAAATACCAAGTCTATAATTAACTA